>NC_063334.1:12686552-12769184 GCF_021869965.1 Rhincodon typus
CCCCCCCTCCCCGCTCACCTCTTTCCCCCCCTCCCCGCTCACCTCTTACCTCCCGACTCGTTCCCCACCCCCTACCCCCGTCTCCATATCCCCCCTCTGTCCAAAAATGTAACATAAAGAAAAGTCGTTGTAAAGTTCTGCTGAACATGTTGCAGTGTGTCGTATAAAATTTTTTGCTGCAAAACAGACCAAATTCAGTAAGGGTGGAGGATGGGACAGATGAAGGAATAATTTCACCTACATCACTCATCTGTTCAGCAATACTGGTGTGTTAATTTACAATTGCATATAATCTATATTTGTGAAAGTTAATTTTAAAAACATATTTATATCCACATTCATATCCATGCTAAGTAGTATAAAAATCTGGCAGTGAGTTTACATTTCAATTTTCAGTGGTGATGGTCATAAATCATTGGAGTCTTTTTCTATAGCTCACACTTACCGGTTGCACTTGGTTCATCAATTGTGTGTACTACCGAAAGATCTGTAGTGAAAAGGAAAATAATCTAGTCTCATCTGTAAAATATACTTCTTATTGTGCTTGACAGTTAATGAATTAATTCTTTCTAATGAAATACAGTATTGTATGCTGCAACTGGTAACATGCCTTAGCATTATTTTTCTCTTGGTTTTTTTTATTATTTATTCATCCTGCATTCTTGCTTTTTGTCCCATGGGCCATCGGATGTAAAGTTTAATTCTGTGTTCCCATTAACTTGCATATTTTAAATTACTGATGTAAATGGATCTAGTCATTCTGTTTGAAGATTTATCTACCAACTCGCTAACGTTGCTAAGATTGACATTTAGAAAACCTTCCTGTGCCAGAAAATAAAACTGGGAGAAGTCAGTACAGTGTAAAGGAAATATAAGTACTTAAGTGGCTTCATCCTTATTGGCCAGAATGCTCAGCTCAGGCATTGGAAATGCTGTACTATTTTATTAAAAATGTTAGTTTTATTATGTGCGGAGGCCACAATTCAGTAGAGAGATAAGGTTGAATTTTGCATATTTCAGTCAGCAGGTTTTTGATTATTGCAATTGGGTCTGATCTGCCATTAATTTTTAAATATAGCAGTTCTTGCCAGTATGTGGCTGTAATCTTCATTTTCAGTAGCTGTCACAAATGGAGAGTAGGACTTGTATAAAATCATGACACATCCCTCATCATAAAATGGCTATTATACCTGAATATCAAGTTGCAGAGAAAATCTTAGTAAAATGGAATTGCAAAGAACGTATAGCGTAGAAACAATTTAACAAATCTTTGCAGTAATGGACAGAATCCAATGGTGCCTTTTAAATTTTTCTGACTGTAATATTTTGATTTCTGTCATTTTATGTAAGCTTCCAACAAATGTAAGAAGCTTACTGTACTCTAGGTTTATAGTATGATTGCGTGCCCACTGGTCTATTGGACCAGTTTAATTCTATCTATAACTTATTGCAATATTATCTTTGCCATTTTTCAAAAGAAATTTGATTTGAAGTAATAACACAAACACAACCTGGAGTCTGTACTGGGATTTCCTAAAGCAGTTTGATCAGTTTCAAACCAATTCTGTGGTAAAAATTTATTTAAACTTGGGGGTTATTGTAGCGAATGTATCCTACTGTTCAGCACAATTATAACATTTATCTGTAGTACTATGAGACAAATAATGAAATACTGTACCCAGACAGCTAAAGATAAAGATAGTTGAACAACTTTGGGGATTTCTTTGGTAATATGCTGTGTGATGGCCAATTTCTAATAGAAGTGTAAGGTATGGCTGGTAAATCTGTGCTGTGTTCTAGTGCCTGTGTAAAGTGTGTAGAGCAGTGCTTCCAAACTTTGTGACACTATGAACCTGTTTTGAAGCTTGAAAATTGTCGTGATCCTGTGGTAACTGTATAAAACATTGGTTAGGGCACAGCTAGAAGTATTGTGTGCAGTTCTGAATTCCATGTTTATAGAATGAATGTGATTGCAATGGAAAGGATGCAGAGGAGATTTACTAGAACTTTGCCTGGACTGGGAGTTTTGGTTATGAAAAATATTGGACAGACTGGGGTGGTTTTCCTTGGAGCAGAGGAGACTGGGGAAGGACATGTTTGAGATTTATGAAATTATGAAGGGGACAGACAGGGTAGAAGGGAAGAAACATTTTTGCTTGATGGGGAGATCGATGACCAATGGGCATAGATTTAAGATCAGGGGCTGGAGGTTTAGAGGGACTGCGAGGAAAGAAAAATCACCCAGAGAGTGGTAGGACTCTGGAACTCATTGACCAAAAGGTTATTAGAAGCAGAAATCCTGATATCACTTAAGAAATATTTAGCGGTGCACTTGCAATGCTGAAGTATAGAAGACTATAGGCTAAATACTGTAAAATGAGGTGAGAATTGTCAGGTGTAGTGGAGATAGTAGGAACTGCAGATGCTGGAGAATCTGAAGTAACAAGGTGTAGAGCTGGATGAACACAGCAGGCCAAGCAGCATCAGAGGAGCAGGAAAGCTGACGTTTCGGGTCGAGACCCTTCTTCAGAAGTGACCTTGTTATCTAGAATTGTCAGGTGTTGTTTTTGACCAAATGAAACTGGATAAGTCAAATGATCTGTTTCTGTACTTCAGACCTCAATGACTCTGCGACTGTGAGAAGAACTGAAAGTGGGGTTGGGAGACTGTTTGCCCCAGTCAAGAAGCCTTTTTCTAAAAGCTTATCTTTTTTTGTTACTTGGACAGTTGTTTCAGTGATTTTTAGCCTTGACTTTAAAGTAAAACTGTAGCATATTCTAACTCTGGTTTTGCAGCATTGTGCTCAGGCAAGTGAAGGCCTGCACCATGTCTTTCTCACCATTCTTTGCTGAGGACACCTGGAAAGCTATTATATCTATTGGCAAACACATTTATATAATCTACGCTAATCATTTTATACTAGCAATAACAGCAGGTGTAAAACCTCGCTTTCTTCTCTTATGCTAAATGCCTTTGGTATTATACAGACTCTTTGTTGAGTGCCAATGCTTTTCCTCCAGCACTTAGCTCTTTGAACTGTTCACACTCCAACAACACTCGAGAAACTTGACACCATCTAGGGCAAAGCAGCCCATTGATTGGCATTCCATCACCACCACTCAGATCGCACCTTCCAAACTCTCAACCACTTCATTCTAGTAGGACAAAGGCAGCAGATACATGAGAACATCACCCCCTTCAAGTTTCCTTCCCAGCCACTCACCATCCTGGCTTGGAAGTATATTGCTGTTCTTTCACTGTCGTTGGGTCAGAATCGTGGCATTCCCTCCCTAAGGACTTTGTGGGTCAACCCACAGTAGCTGGCTTGCAGCAGTTCCAGAAGGCAGCTCAGTGTCATCTTCTCATGGGCAAAGAGGGACAGTCAATAAATGCTGGTCAGCCGCAAATGAATTAAAAAAGATCTTGTTTCTAGAGCTTTCCTGCTCCTCTGATGCGGCTTGGCCTGCTGTGTTCATCCAGCTCTGCACCTTGTTTCTACTCTTGCTGATTTGATATACTTAGAAGATTAATGGCTTCTCTTTCCACCTTTGTATGTTTACCCCTAAAGTGTTTCTAGGACCGATCCTTGATCCTCCACTTTTCTTTATTTGTATGCAGAGTCTTGATGACATTATCAATAGCAAAGTATTCAGCTTCCACATGATGTGTGATCCCCAACTTCACCCTCCCACCAACTTTTACAAACTCCTCTGTCACCTGTGTTAGTTTGCATCTCCAGTGTGTAGTATGGGAGAGTCTTCACTTTCTTCCAAATTAATAGAGGAAAAGAATAAAGACACCCTCCTCCCCACTGACTTTTGGCCATTATCTCGTGTTGAGTCAGAGTGTCCCTGCTTTCTGTTCAACTCCATGTCAGTTCTATCATATACAGTGTTCTCTTACACTGTTGCTAATGCCCTCTTACACGCCTTTTGTCAGCTTCAACGTTAATTACTACTCCACTGTTCTTACTGGTCTCCTAACCAGCATGCTTTGTAAAGTCAAAATTACCAAAATCTCTGCATTTATCTTATCTTGCTTGTTTGTCATTGAGGCTTGCTGACCAACGTTAGCTCAGGTTTCTGTGCCTCGATTATTAAATGCTTGTCCTTGTCTTTGGTTAATTTCATTGTCTATTTTTTACCTATTGTTACAAAAAATCATTTGCTCTGTTGGTCCTACCCTCTCATTTGCTCTTTTAGCCTTTCCTTTATTTTACATAAGACCTCTTAAAAATGTACATTTACAGTCAAATTTCTGGCTTCTTCTGCTACTCGTGCCTACTTTTGCACTCCTGCCTTTGTGAAACTTTTAATAAAACTGTTATATAAATATAAATTCTTGTTGATTTATTCTGCAATGATACTGATCACAATAGTGTAATATTTAGTTTATGAATTATGAGCAGAAGTAGACAGTTCAGTCCTTGCTCTGCCATTCGTGTTTCAAATTCCACATTCCCATCCATCCTAAAAGCCTTTAATTCCCTTGCACAGCAAGAATCTATCCACCTCTCTCTCAAAAATATTCAATGACCCCACCGGCATCACTTTGAGGCAGAGTTAAACAATCATCTGAGAGGAAAAAAAATTCCCCTCACATCCCCATCCTAAATGAATGTATTAATTTTAAAAGAGTGTCCCTTACTTTTGGATTCACTCACAAGAGTAAATATTCTTTCCACATTGACCTTGTCAAGACCATTCAGGAAAATTTGAGTCAAATCTCCCCTCAGTTGAGAAGAATATTACTGAAAGCTAGCCCAGCCAGTCCAATCTTTCTGCATTAGGACAGTCTGCTCACTTCAGGTATTAACCTAGTAAAGAGAAAATTGCTACCAAAATACTTGTTAGAGCTGCTAGTTAGTATAGTTAAACAAAGAGAGTAGAATTCTCTGCCACAGAAAGTGGTTGAGGCCAAAACATTGAATATTTCAAAAATTTGGAGGATATGGTTCTTAGGGCTAAGAGAATCAAAGGATATGGGATGAAAGTCGGAACAGAATACTGAGTTGGATGATCAGCCTTGATCGTGTTGTATGGTGGAGAAGGCTTGAAGGGCACAATAGCCGACTCCACCTGTTTTCTTTGTTCCTATTTACTGTTTTCCTTTTAAGTATTAATTTTGGCTTTTTGGTCATACAGCACAGAAACAGACCCTTCAGTCCAACTAATCCACACTGACCATGTTCCCAAACTAAAATAGCCCCACTTGCTTGTGTTTGGCTCATATCCCTCCAAACCTTTCATATTCATGTATTTATCCAAATATCTTTTCCGTGTCCTTTGGCAGTTAATTCCAAACACTAACTCTGTTTTTCAGAAAAAAGTTGCCCCCATGTCCTTTTTAAAAGCTTTATCTCCTCTTACCATTAAAAAATATGCCCCCTCGTTTTGAACTTCTCCACTGTAGGGAAAAGGCCCTTACTATTCATTTGTCTGTGCCCTCAATGATTTTATAAATCTCAATAAGGTCACCCCTCAACCTCCTATGCTGAAGTGAAAAATGTCCAGCCTATTCTTATAATTCAAACCCTCCACTCCCGGCAGCAAATCTTTTCTGAACCCTCTTCAGTTTAAAATTATCCTTTCTATAGCAGGGCGACCAGAACTGCAGACAGTACTCCAGAAGAGGCTTTACCAACTTCCTGTACAATCTCAACATGATGTCCCAACTCCAATACTCAGTGGTCTGAGCAATTAAGGCCAGCGCACTAAATGCCTTATTCACCACCCTGTCTACCTGTGATACAAATTTCAAAGAATTATGGACCTGAGCCCCGAGGCAAAGCTGTTCTACAGCATGACCCAAGACCCTACTATTAATTGTATAAGTCCTGCCCTTGTTTGTTTTACCAAAATGCAATACATGGCATTTATCTAAATTAAACTCCATCTGCCACTCCTCAGCCCAATGACCCAATTGATCAAGATCTCTTTATAATCTTAGATAACCTTCTTCACCATTCACTATACCACCAATTTTGTTGTCATCTGCAAACCTACTTACCATGGTCCCTATATTCTCATCCAAATCACTTATATAAATAACAAACGTAACAAATAACAAAAGTTCACATAAACAATATCTACGTCTCTGCCTCCTTCAATCTTTTTGGTTACTTCCTCAAAAAAAGGGTTTGAGAGATATAATTTCTCTTGCACAAAACCATGCTGGCTATCGCTAATCAGTCCTTGCTCTCCAAATGCAAATCCTATCTGTCAGAATCACGGGGAGTTTAAAGATTGTCTTAATAACAGATGAATTTAGGACAGCAGGGCTGAGCAAGGGAATTCCAAAGAGTGGACTAGACAGCTACATGTGTAGCTGATAACAGTGAAACACGGAGAGGGATCAGAGTCAAAAGAATTTCAGAGTTCTCATTGGGCTGTTGAAGGTAAATAAAATTCTAGATGGAGGGAAAGATAAGGCCGTCAAGGGAAGAAAATAGGAGGATGACGGTTCACGTTCAAGGAGTTAATTTGTTTGAATCAGATGATCACGGGTTCAAGAATTTAGGATCTGAGAAAATAATCTAGTTTGCTGTTTTAGGGCTTTGTACTTCGGAAATACAGAGTTGAGTATTTTTTGGTGAGCGGTTAAGCTAATTCCCTGTTTACCTTTTTCATAGACGCAAGCGGTAATATTTATGGCAAATGGGCTGTCTAGTGTCTTGGCCAAAGCAAATTAATTTATCATTCCTTTCAGTTTGTCAGACTTTGGAACAAACCACTAATTTGTATCCAGTGAGACAGCTGTGATTAGACTTCAGTGTAATTCACTGGCTGTAAAACACTTGGAATTATTTTAGGATTTGGAAGACCCTGTAGAAATACAATTTCTGATTATTTTCCCAAAGTATAAAATAAGATGGGAGTTTGAGTCTATGTCTGCCTTCATTTCGCAAAATTTGATGGGAGGCATTTTCTTTGGTTAATCCTTGATGAATTCTGATATTCTGAATCTATCTTGCTTGTATTATCCTAATGAAGGAAGCTAAAACAGTTGGTTTAAACAGTTGTGGCTTTGGATTTGAGGCACATCAGTGACTGTCGCTCAAACATGCCAAGTACTGAAAGTGCGCAGTTTTTTTCTGTAACAGCTGGTGGTGCAGGGATAAGGGTTAGGGAACCCTGAGGGAGAAAATTAAACTGGCACCTCAATTTCTTACACTGCAGGAAGTTACTATTCTGTCATTGTAGCTCCCTCCAGAGTAAACAAAGAAATCCAAACAATTTGTTTTACCTGTTTTCTTTACAACTGATATGAGTAAGATTTAGTTGCTTATATTCTGTTTGATTTTCTTCGGAAGAGTAAAGTATTTTTTTGTTAAGAGGAATGACATTAATGGCTGATCAGTAAAAACATACAAATATTAAATTGTACCTTTTCTAAACTTGATATTTTGTGACATCAGCGAATAAATTTGTGGTGATGGGTTCTAGTTTGATCTTCTACAGTTTATAGATGTTCCTAAACCTTGCACACTAATCAACTATCAATGGTATAACCTTTCACCAACACCTTGTCTGATTGCTTATTTGTCACTTCATGTTTATCAAAGTTACTTTATTTCTAGGCTATTTTTATTAATCTTTACTTAAGTGAAAGGAATTTTTCATTCTCATCTTAGACTTTGGATGTGAAATTAAATTGCTGTTCTTTTTGTCTGTCTTTCCCACCCTACCTCACTTTTATGATAATTAGGAATTCAACCAGAAGACCAAACAAATTAACATTTGCTGATTGACTGTTCCTAGTTTCACACCTGAAATAAAATAACTGAATAAAAATCACCAAATACTTGCAGAAATCATTCTCTCTGTTCACCTTTTCAACTGAGATTTTACCAAATAAGTGATGTTTATTAACTGTTATCTGCAGACTGTTTGCAAATGCTGCACATATTAAGGCATAACGTCTTGAGGCTTGTCTTTTTAATGTTCTTAGTTATGTTCGCACCATTTTGCACTGTGGCACTGTTTGATTCTTGCCCTTGAATTCTCCGTGCATCATTTTTCTCCTTTCATTTGTTTTTGCCCTTGTTTCCCTCTCTTTTCTGTCTCTCTTAGTAACTTTGCAGACTGAAACCCGTCAGCAGTGATGCAGCCTTCTCAAAACAATCCAGTTGTCAGTCTGTTGTAATAAGGATTTTTTTGGTTTCATATTCATATTGTAGATAAAATTACATACTCTTGCACTCCAAAGAATGTTAAAATCTGCATCGTTCCTCGTTGTTATTGTGCTGAATCCTTTTATTTTTGGTCTGTTTCTGTGGAGCAGTTAATCAAATTTACAAATAATAAAATGTTTGGGATAGCATCAATAAGTGAAGGCCTTGGGGTTCTGGCAACATTTGTGAATACTATGTCTAAAGATATTTTCTAGATTTGCTTCAGAGCATTCCATAGTAAAAACAGCTTCTAAAATGACAGCCCAGATATCTTATGCATATAGTATTTTGCTTTTCAGAGATCTGAAATTGTGGGTAGTCTAGCATGAAAGCACAGATGTTGGTATGCATAATTGTATAATGTATGTAAACTGCTGTGCTGTCTTCTATTCTCTAGGTTGTGTGTGAATTTATGGAAATCTCAATGACTAAAAATAACATCTTAACATAAGGGGGGAAAAAAACAAGTCACCGTTGAATATTACACCATGTAAGAAAATGGACACATTAGGCAAATGTAATCTGATAGCATTGGCGTAAAATGGCAGGTGTAACATTGCTTTTGTCGCCATCTATTTTTCACATTAAGATTTTTTGTGACTAAGCCAGCGATTTACGTGATGGTTGTTATTTTGCACCAGGTCTGGGGACACAGAATCATGAATTGTTTTGCTAACAACTAGTTCTTTTGCATGCAAATGTGTGAGCATTTTCCTTTTATTAATTGGGAATGTGTGATGGAAGGACTTATTTGAAAATATTACTGTGTGCTTTTCAAACCATTGAGTTATTGAGCAGAAGACACTGCTAAGTAAAATAATCTTTTCAGAGTAAATTTATGTTCAAATGTTTGTTCTTTCTAATAGAATTTCTTCAAGATAACAAGCAAAACTGGCATAGATGTCGACTCCTACGGATCCCTCTGGTGGGATGCCCCACCCTGGACCTTCTCCTGGCCCAGGCCCATCCCCTGGACCTATTCTTGGCCCAAGCCCAGGACCAGGACCATCACCAGGTTCAGTACATAGTATGATGGGCCCAAGTCCAGGACCGTCAAATGTAACCCATTCAATAGCACCCCAGGGTCCGAGTGAGTACCAGCAAGATAGCATGCATCAGATGCACAAGGTAACAATGTCTGAATAAACTTAAAAATATTACCTATGAAATATGTATTAAAGCACGTAGCATAAGTGGTATTTTAAAGCAAAGCAATTCTGATGAAGGACTACACCCATTGTTTAAACCTAGATTTTCTCTTTTGATTTTGTCCAACCTTTTTGTATTTCCAAAATTCTCTTTCTTATTTGCAAATTTCTGTATTTGTGTTCATTTGTGATCTTTTTTAGGTTTAGTGTTAACTATCTGGGTGTACCATATAAAGTTTACAGATATTTTGTACAGTAAGTACACTTCAAGTTTAAAAAAAATTATTTCATGTATGGCCCTGGAGTTTTTTACAAGGTTGGGCTCTGAAATCATCTGAAATCAACTAAACAATCAAAATCAAGGAACTTCAAACAGAAATTGTTTAATAACGATTAAAGCACTTAACGTGATTGCATTCTTAACAAATGCTGACACTTGAATTACAAACAAAGGACAACTTAAGGGATAGACATAATAAACACAGATAAGGACAGTGCAGTGCAAAGGTATTAAATAACTATTTATCCTTGGTATTTGCCACGGAAATTAACATGGTGGACATTATATATTTTCTACTTTCTTCTTCTAGTATTAAGTAATTTAAAGTTGGAAATGTGGAAACATGGAAAATAAGAGCAGGAGTAGCCTATTCGGCCCATCAAGCTGGCTCTACCATTCATTATGATTGTGGCAGATAATCCAGATCAGTAACCTGTTCCTACACTCTCCCCATATCCATAACCCCTTTAGGCCTAAGAACTACATCCAATTCCTTTTTGAAAACATTGAATGTTCTGGCTTCAATTGCTTCCTCTGGAAGAGGATTCTACAAGTTCATCACTTTTTGGATGAAGAAATTTCCCTTCATTTTGGCCTTAAATTATTACCCCAGGTTTTGGACTCCCTGGTCATCAGGAACATCCATCCTGCATTTAGCCTGTCTAGTCCTGTTAGAATTTTATAGTTTTATAGGAGATTTTTCTTCCCTTCCTGCCCCATTCTTCTAAACTCCATGGATATACTCCTAACTGATCCAGTCTCTCTTTATATGTCAGTCCCGCCATCCCAAGAATCAGTCTTGTAAATCTTTGTTGTACTCCTTCTGTAGCCAGAGCATCACCCTTAGCTAAGGAGGTTGTACTGCACATAATACTGTAGGTGTGGTTTCACCAAGGCCATGTATATTTGCAGCATGACATCCCTGCTGCTACACTCCAATCCTCTTGCTATGTAGGCCAACATGCTATTTGTCTTCTTCACTACTTGCTGCACCCACGTGCTTACTTTCAGCAAATGGTGTATAAGGACTCCCATACCTCAATGCATCCTTGCTTTTCACAATCTTTTGCTATTCAGATAATATTCTACCTTCTTGATGATGCTACCAAAGTGGATAACCACACATTTATTCCCAGTATACTTCATCTGCCTTGCATTTTCCCACTGACTCAAATTGTCCAAATCAGTGAAACATCTCTGCATCATCCTCACTGTTCACCTTCCCACCTAGTTATGTTATCTGCAAACTTGGAGATATCACATTTAGTTTCCTGATCTAAATCAGTAATATATTTCGGTTAGCTAGGGTTCAAGCTCTGATCCATGTGGTACTCCAGATCACCGGCTACTACTTGGAAAATGGCATGTTTATTCCTGCCCTTGGTTTCCTGTCTGCCAGCCTGTTTTTTGTCCCCAATCCCATGCACTTTAATTTTACATGCTAATCTCTTAAACGGACCTTGTCAAAAGCCTTCTTAAAAGGTAAAAGAATTCCACTGGCTCCCTTTTTATCAACTTGACTTCTTGGTTTCCTTTTCATTAATCCATGTTGACTGTCTGACCCTGTCACTGTTTTCCAAGTTCTCTGCTGTTAAATCTTTTATAATGGACTTGAGCATTTTCCATCCTACTGATGTCCAGATTATAATTTCCTGTTTTCTCTACCTCCATATTAAATAGTGGCGTTTTATTTGCTCCCCTCAAATTCATAGGAACTATTTCTGAGTATGTAGTATCTTGAAGGATGACGCCCATAGTACTCACTATTTCTAGGGCCACTTCCTTAAGTACTCTGGGATTTAGATTGTCAGGTCCTGGGAATTTACCAACCTCTTATCCCATCAATTTCACCCCCATTTCCCTGCTAATATTAAGTTTCTTTAGTTCCTCCCTGTCACTAGACCCTGTGTTCTTCAACATTTTTTTGGATCTTATTTGTGTTCCCCATTTGTGAAGACGAAACCAAAATACACATTAATTGGTCTGCCACCTCTTTGTTCCCACTACAATTCCCCTATGTCTGACATTCAGGGACCTAAATTTGTCTTCATTAATTTTTTCTTCACATTCAAACTGGTTATAAAAGTTTCTACAGTTCTGTTCCCCACAAGTTTACTCTTGCACTCCATTTTCTCTCCCTCTTAACCAATCCCTTTGTCTTACTTTGCTGAAACCTAAACTGCTCCCAATCCTCAGTTCTGCTCTCTCTTGCAATTTGTACACCCTTTTCTTGGATCTAATATTATCTCTAACTTCCCTCATTAGCCATGATCAGGTCACCTTTCCTGTTTTAATTTTGTGCCAGGCAGGAATGATCAATTGTATTGTACTTCTATACATTCTTTAAATGTCTGCCATTGTCTAGCCATCATCATTCCTTTTGAGTAATGTTCCTCAGTATATCATAGCCAGCTCCCGCCTCATACCATCATAATTTCCTTTATTTAGATTCAAGACCCTAGCCTTAGAATCAACTACATCATTCTGCATCTTAATGAAGAATTCTATCAATTATGATCATTGTTCCCCAAGCATTGTTTACACAGCTAGATTTCCGATTATTCCTTTCTCATTATACAGTGCCCAGTCTAGGGTGGTCTGGCCTTGAGTCGGATACTCAATGTATTGATCCAGAAAAGCATCTCGTACACACTTCAGGAATTCCTTCTCTATGGTATTGTTACTCTTTTAATTTTCCCAATCTATATGCAGATTAAAGTCACCCATAATTACAACTGTATCTTTGTTTGTGTTACTAATTTCCTGTTTAATGCCTTCCCCTATAGTTACTGTTATTGTTGGGGGTCTATATACAACCAAGGCTATTGCTTTCTTTTAATGTTTCTAAGTTCAACCCATACAGATTCCACTTAACCAGAGCTGCTGTTCTTCCTCACTATTGCAGTAATGGACAGTTTACACAGCAGTGCCACTCCATCTCCTTTCCCTCTTTGTCCTCCCTCCTGGAAATTCAGTTCCCATCCTTGGTCACCCTACAGCCACATCTCTCTAATCCCAATTATTATCATATCCCTTTACATCAATTTTCAAAACTAACTTATCCATTTGATTGCAAATTCGCTGTGCATTAAGGCCCAAGATCTTATGGCTTGCCTTTTTAATAATTTTACTTCTACTCACACTGTTTTGCATGGTGACACAGTTTGATTTCTGCCTTTGAATTCTTTGCACATCACTTTTTTACGTTTCTTTTTATGTTTGCCCTTGTTTCCCTCTGTCCCTGAATAACTTTCCAATCCCTTGCCCTTTTAGTTTAAACCCTCCCCAGCTGCATGAGCAAAGACCTCCCTGAAGCTATCTGTTCTGGTCCTGCCCACGTGTAACCTGTCCAGCTTCTACTGGTCCCACTTCCCTGGAATGATGTCAGTATCCCAGGAATCTGAGCCCTCCTCCCTTGCATCATCTCTGTCTGATGTGGAGGTGCCGGTGTTGGACTGGGGTGGAAAAAGTCAGAGGCCACACGACACCAGGTTATAGTCCAAAATGTTTATTTGAAATCACAAGCTTTCGGAGTGCTGCTCCTTCCTCAGGTGAAGTGACAAAGACTTTACCTGACAAAAGAGCAGCACTCCCAAAGCTTGTGATTTCAAATAAACCTTTTGGACTATAACCTGGTGTCGTGTGATTTGCGACTTTATCGTCTTTCCAGCCACTTATTTGACTGATGTGCTCTGTTGTTTCTACTCTGACTAGCGCATGACACCGATAACAATCCTGAGATCACTACCTTTTGACGTTTTCTATTTTTAGCTTGCTTCCTAACTCCCTATATTCTGCTTTTAGGTCCTCATCCTTGTTTTTCATCTGTGGTGTTGGTGTTGATGCGTGCTATGACCATAGGCTGTTCACCGTCTCCTTTCAGAATGCCCTGAAGCTGCTCCAAGATATTTTCAATCCTAGCATCTAGGAGACTACATAGCATCCTGGAGTCTTGTTTGTGGCCACAGAAATGTCTATCTATTCCTCTTATAATTGAATTCCTTATTACTGTATTCTTCCCAAACTTATTCCTCCTCCCCATGCAACAGAACCAACTGTAGTGCAATTGGCTGTTGCTACTTTCCTCTGGCACCCCTCAATTCTGACACTGTGCCCTCCAGTCCTAGACGCTCCAACGAAGGAAACATCCTCTCCGTATGTACCCTGTCAAATTGCTTAAGGTACTAGCTCTTCCAGGAGCTGTAGCTGGAGACACTTCCTGCACACATTCTGCCCCTGGACACTAGAACTCTGCTTGCCTTTCCACATAGAGCAGGAGAAGAACACCACAGCTTTAAGCTGTGCTGCTGTGACTTATCTCTTCAAATTAAACTTCTGTTTTGTTCCTTTAAAACCAAAATTATTAACTATTCTAGGGCCCTTCTCCAGGCCTGTGCACCATTTCCTTACAAACAATAGACCCAAAATTACGACCTTACAGAATTATCAGCAATAAAGATGGTATAAATGCTCTCCCAATTAGCTGCTTCCTCTTGCCTTGCTTCACTTTTTGACATTCTTCCCAGACTGTTACACTCGAATGCTGTGCAAAGCTTCTTGTTCTTCATTTACATAAATGCTTTGGATCTTAGAAAGATGTAACGTTTCAAAACTTGTAGATATCACTTAATTACGAAATTTTGGGAAATGCAAGGTACAGGAAGATACTAACAAATTTTCAAAATGGCACGTCATTAGCAAATTAGCTGTAGTCACAATTATCAAGTGGTGTTAGATGTTGATAGAAGAATGAGGCCACATACTTTTCAGAAAGAAATGTTTAAATAGGTGTAGGGATCATAAATACAAATGTTGATTAAAAATGCAAGTTATTGGCCCACATATCACCATCAGTAACACTTACTTCTGACCTTAAAAAAACCTATGCACAAAGATTAATCTATTTTGTGACACAAATTTTCCTTTTTCTGATGTCTGTTTGAATTTGGTGCCAATTCAAAGGGATCTACAGACATTCAGCCACAATGATGCAATCAAGCAAGGTAAGCAAACAATCACATAAAGGTATTCTGACAGCATACCAAGAAGTCAAATCTTACACTTAAGTTAAAATTTTACAGAGAGTAAAGGAAATTATTCAGCCTACACTTATGATTGTCTTAAATGTGTGTTGGTAAAATAACTTTAGGTTTGACTTTTTTAGCGCTGTGGAGAAAATTGACATTCCACATATGTAAAATTTAGTTTTCAGGGCTAGCTAGGCTATCTAGCAATAATTATTAACTTAGCGAAGTGTTTAAAAATCCAGTTACACCTCACTCGACCAGTTGTCACCTTTTGAAGGACTTTTACAATGAGACTAATAGCTGTTCTTTAAAAACAGCATTTTAGTATCAAATCTTATGTTTTCCTTATCAAATAAAGCATAGTAACTTCTATAAAACTTGTGATTTTTTTTAAAATCGAGCAGAAGTGGAGCATTTCTTGTGGCTAAAGCACATCAATTATATATTTAAACGAACTGACAGTGTAAGCTTTCCATTAACCATTTTCTTCAAACTCAGCCAACGTAAACCAATTTAAAGGTGTTATTTACTCCAGATTTACAGTAGTTGGCTAACAGGTGCCTGTTAACTTTCTTTTGTGATGAATGAAACAATTGTAGCAGTTATGTTATTGAATTCATTGTACAGCAACCTGGTTTAATGATTCAGGGACTTAAAAACAGAAAATGCTGCAGAAACTCAGCAAACTTGGCATCATCTGTGGGAAGTGAAACAGTTAACAATTTCGGTTGATGATCTTTCTGTAATGATTCACCAACAGTTCAAATCACACCACAGCAGCTGGGGAATGTAAATATAAAAGCTGATATACATAATGGTGACTAAAAGTACCAGGTTGTAATAAGAATCAGTCTGGTTCTCCTGATGCTCTGATGGGGAATGTCATATATCTTTACTTGGTCTGGCTTGTATTTGACTCTAAAATGACAGCTGTGTAGTTGACTCTTAGCTCTTCTCTGAAATTGCCAGGCAAGCCACTTGGGTCTATCAAATCACGATAAAAAGTTGAATAATATCAGACGTATATCCTTGCTTGGACTGTGACATCAGATGCAAGAAAGATGCGCCAATTCCAAAATAACCCTGCAAAGTCCTTATCACTAACATCTGGGGACTTCTGTCAAAACTGGAAGAGCTGTCACACAGATTTAATCAAGCAACAACCTAACATTCTCAGTATAATACATTTCAACCAGTGTTCCAGATTTTCCAGCACTGTTTCACCAGTAGAACAGTTACGCAGTTGTGATACAGTTGGATAGGAATGGCCATGAAATCTCTCCACATTAAGTCCTCCAACTGATTATCACCTAGAGCCCTCTCTCAGCTGATGAAGTAGTAAGCCTCTAATTTGAACACCCTGAGAAGCACTGAAGTTAGCAAGGACATGTAATATACTTTGGAGACTTCATTGTTCATTACCAAGAGTGGTTCAGTTGCAATATGTAGTGACCGAACCCAGAAAGGCACAGATTGCTTGACTAGTTGTCAGACAACCAGACTGAAGGAGAAGCCTACTTGATTCTTCTAAAAATGCTTGTTGAAGATGTACCTGTTCACGATAGGAGTGACCACCACACAGTTGAGAATATTCTCCATTAGTGCCGTGCTACACTACCATCATGCAAATTGTGATAGATTCACAATAGATCTGATGGCTCTCAATTAGGAGTCCAGGAGATGCTGTGGGGTCATCAACTACAGCAGTGTATTTCAATACAATTATTAACCTCCTGGCCTACCATATCATTTAGTGCTATAATTTAGGGAAATTGACAAGGTGACAAATTTGATGTTAAGGCAAAGTTTCTGGACTACAACTTCCAAAATAATTTACTATTTTTGAAAAATATTTCATAGCTTAACATACTGATCTGAAAGTCATTTTTAAATATGTACTGTGACAAATGCCTGCGAATGATTTGTCCCTGCACTTATGAAGCTTGCATTTAACGGTGCAGTATATTTTTGCTAAGCAAGGTTTTTTTCAGTTGCTTCTGTTCGTGGAAGGATTGTTTAAACTGCACAGGAGTGTTGCAGAATCACGGTTCTTGTGGTGCTATCAACACATTTCTAAATGGAACAGAAATCAGTGTATTACCATTGGGAACACTGATTTACTCGATGCTTTCTTTCTCCAGTCAGTGTCAAGTGCACCCAAACAATCAGAGTCCAAAATTAAGTTTAGGCACTAGAGTTAAAAAAGGTTGAGCAAATTCTGTGCGTGCTTTCTCCCTGATCTTTCCACTGGAGTGGAGTACTGTTAAGTTTCTAAAAATATGAGAGATTTATCTGCTCTTGTTTTTTTTCTGGCATGGTGTGGTGCTTAGGTAAAGCTTTTTCAGAACTGTGTATGATAATGTAGTTATGTGCTTGAAATATAACTTGTATTCCTGACTTGGAGATGAAAGTCAGTACAAGCTGGCACTCGGGTGAATTGAAGTTTGCACACCCTGACACTTCAGTGCAGCCTACTTCTACTCAGAGAAATCTTGGAATGTGTTCAGGAACCTTTACTGGGATTAAAGTCTCATATTAAATGAAATGGATTTGATGATGTGTACATAAACTATTTAAGTAGGTTATTTTGAAAGAAAATATGATGAACGCAACAGAAAACGAATAGAGCGATCTTGTATAAAGGTGAGATAAAACAAATCAAATGGGTGGAGCTCTTTGGGCTGTAAAACCAACTCTTGTCAATTTGGGCAGAATAGCCAGTTTTTAATTTTATGTATTCTCTGTTGTGATCCTTGAAAAATATCTACAGCTTTTATAGTGCTTTGCTTTGGACATTCCCTTCCCCATTTTCACATGAATCATAATGAGCAGTGTATTTGAATGGAGTGATTGACATTGATAAAAGACAGGTTCATACCTGGTTCATGACCTACTTGATTGTTTATTCTCAATCTTGTAATTCTGGAAAGATGCAGGACACATACCAGCACCCCTACAAAGAGGGAGAACCTAGTGCTCCTGGCTACTGTTAGGAAGTTGCTTCATTACACCTTCTGGTGGTCTGTGTCTGTTTGAGGGTTGTAAAGAAGGGGCATGGGTAGAAAGTCAGCTGCGTCATCAATTTTAGGCATTAATTTAATTGTATCCTTTTTTTAAACAAGCTTTTTTTTCTATTGATTTCATTTTGGCCTCTTTTGTGATTTAAGGAGTAGAGATTACAGTTCTGGAATGGGAGCAGAATATAACTATACATTCAGTCGTGGCTTCTTCAGGAATATTCATCATTAGTGAATAGTGCTCAATAGTAACCCTTGTTTTTCTGGAAATGTACCATTCGATGATTAGCTATAACTTCAATTTAAATTATTTCCAGGCCATTTTGTTTTGTTCTTGGTGAAATATTGCAAAAGCCCTTTTTCTCCTTTATAGCTGATCAAATAATTTATCCTGCTAAATGGTAAAAGTTATTTATCAAACAAATGCTAAATGTGTGTTCATGTGGCTTATTTTCTTCCTTAGCCTATTGATGCAATGCATGACAAGGCAATGGCTGACGAAATGCACTATGGTCAGATGAAAGGAATGGGAATGAGAGCTGCTCATGCTGGAATGGGACCACCTCAGAGTCCAATGGATCAGCACTCTCAAGGTATATATTCATATATATTTGGTTTAATCTGCAGCTTTTCCTCAATATTTTATCAGCATAACCTTTCATTTTCAAGTGCTTTTCTCGTTGACGGTTGTTACATTCTTTAACACTGCAATGCATAACCATTAGTAATTGACGCTTGGTAACTTACACTGATCTAACTTAAGTCTTGTACCAGCTTCCTGACTGTTTGTTTACTGGTATTATACCTTTGCTGCTGCACTTGGCAGAATAGGATGGCAGCAAATTAGGGCTGCAGAAGCAATAACTAAGTAATTCAGAAGCAAGGCAAATGGCAGGATAGCTGCAACTGAGAAGCAACAAAGGATTAACTCAACCAACCAATCCTAAATAAGCATTCTAAAGAAACTAACAATTATTCAAACTAAGCATTCAAGATCTTAAATATATATTTCCTGCCATCTGTCTTCTCAAGTACAAAGTAGGTTTCAAATGAAATAAAAAAATTTAAAATTACCCGAGTCTGGATGCCATATTTCAGAAGCTTTATCCTAGTAAACTTTAAATTGTGATTTAACCTGATTTAGTGCATAACATAATTCAAAAATAGAAAAATGTATGTAATCATGTTACACAATTTTTCTTAACAAATGCAATGTTGTATCCATTTATGAAGACAATCTCCCCCCACTTATATGTTTTTGTTATGTTTCAAAATTTGCAAATTGTGATGAATTAGAGCAAGATTTCAACTAAACTAAAACCAATTCAATTTTTTACTTCAGTAAGAAAACAAGCTGCCAGATGTCAAGGTTTCCTCATCGTCCCATGTCCCCCAAATTTGAATTCACTTCTATGAAATGAGTTAGATATTTGATTTAATCTTTAAGCATACAGTCTCCATCAAACTGTACTCAGCTGTGTTCTGTTGATAGTTAGGAAATGTAAGCATTATAATTAATGACAGTTGTGTATGAGAAAGAAAGATGAGAGACTGGAATGAGCTCAAAGTGTACATTTTGTGCCCCCAAATTCTGCCAAATACTTAATTCCCCCTTTTATAATGATGCCAGAATTCCATTGTCCCAACCCAGTTCTGCCAAATTCCTGGATCACCCAAGCTCTGCTGAATATCAGGTAGCTACCTCCAGCTGGTACATCTTTTATAGCATCTTGCTATGGATCCTCAGCTTTAAAAATTAAATATGCAGTGGTGAGGAAATATGTCATTCCTTGATTTCTGTCTGAATAATGGACAAAATTGCAGACATCTTTCCTTAAAGATGTGGCAAAAATATCTCAAATGAAGATGGAAAACCTATAATTTGATTAATTCATTCATCATAACTTTATCTGAATGTAATTCTGTAAATGGGATAAATGCCCCCCCGATTGTGAAACAGCATATTCATCACATTTTGTGAGAAGTCCCATGGATTTGCTTCTGTTGTAACCTTACTTTAGGCTAATTTGTTTTAAAAACCTATGACTACAATAGCATATTCTGAATTGTCAGTGTTAATAGCCGCCTTGGTTTTGAACATGGCTACAGTATTGTGTTGTGATCATCACCATTATATTTTGGATAAAATAGTTCTGCTCTTCATTAGTTCTTAACTTTCTGTTTGCCTTTTTGTTTCCTTTTGGAATTGACGATAATGCCCCAGCATCTTTTTTTTTCCAGGGCGAAGGTTATAAGATGATATGAGGGTTGCATGTGTGTATGTCAGCATTTAATCGAAGGCTGATGTAGATTCCTGAGTGCTGATCATAAATATATTGTCAGACATTAGCATGTATGGCTTTCACTAAACTGTTCTGTTAGCTATCATGTTGTTTTGATCAATGACTAGGGTTTAAGTCAGAAACTCCTTTAACTACTGCTCCCCCCAAAACACCCACTGATTTTGGATCTCATTGGTGAGAGGCTGTGACCGGCCATGCATAATAAAGACTAGTAATTTGCTACAGTGAGATCTTCAATGATATATCCTGTGATTTTGCACAATCTGCTCTGATAATTTCCACTCCTGCTCCCACCTCTTGTAACTGGATTGAAGTTCTACTCTTTCTTCTTCCCCAACTCAATTTGGTTTATTCACAAGTAATATTTTATTTCAAATAGCATTCATTATGTTTGTTTGAATTGCTTTAAAGTTCATATATGAAGGTAAAGCTTGGAGGCATTTGTGAGAACAGTGATGAAGTGCTAAATAAATACAATTCTTTCTCTTTATGAATGCAATTTAAATTGTAAAACTGTATTGACTAGAATTAATTAGCAAAATACAAGCTGTGCTTTTAAAGAGTGTTGTTGAAAGAAATTTAAATACATTTTTGTTTCAAAATAAGGTATCTAATCATTGTGGGTATGTTTCTCATTAAAAATAAAATCCCCAGAAGAATGAAGTAGGAATAGTGCAAAGCTTCAATATCTAAATTCATAATCTACTTTCTTGTCACAGTGCTCAGTCAGGACACCAATTTTAGTTTGATGTGCTTGACATTCACAGTGGACATGTGATGTACACCCTTCATGATTTTAAGCTGCATTCAAGTTGCTCTACGGCTGACTTGTTAGCTTTTAATTGAGGCTGATTTAGCTTTTAAGCCTAAAACATTGATGTTCTGCATGATGAACTTTACCATCGAATCATATCAGACAGTAACACTTACTGAGCATTAACTTGGAAAAGGTGTTGCCAGTTCACCCTCCATGTGACAAATTTCATATGTAGCTGCTGAAAAGATTCCTCATTCGCGACACAGTGGATCAGTGGTTAGCACTGCTGCTTCACAGCACCAGGGACCCGGGTTCGATTCCACCCTCGGGTGACTGTCTGTCTGTGTGGAGTTTGCACATTCTCTCTGTCTGTGTGGGTTTCTTCCCACAGTCCAAAGATGTGCAGGTTAGGTGGATTGGCCATGGTAAATTGTCCATAGTGTCCAGAGATGTGTAGATTAGGTGGGTTTGCCATGGGGAATGCAGGGTTACAGGGATAGAGTAAGGGTCTGGATCTGGGTGGGATGCTCTTCGGAGGTTGAGTGTGGACGCGATGGGCTGAATGGCCTGCTTCCACACTAGGAGAATATATGTAGGGATTCTATGAACCGGTCATGTATCTTGGAAAACAACACACTTGCACAATTCAGTAAAAAGCCTGCAGTCATGCTCATTTGCTGTTCCTGTCTACTGCCTTATCCAAGCTTTATCCCAGAACAGCAGCCTAAGCTCCATCAGTGGACACAGCCATTCCTGCTCTTTTCTGGATCTAACTGTGAACCCAAAAGTTATGGCTCAAAGTGAACATGAATATTAAACAGACCAAAAACATATATACTGACAAGTCATTTTATTCTCTCCAAATCCTCTCACCACTGAAGGAAACGGCTTCAAGCCGTTGCACACTTTACCACTCCTTCATTCCTTTAGTTCCCTGTTGCCTGCCTGCTTAATCTTTTTCAGCTTTACACTTTTTTGATTCCGATTCCTGTGGCTCTGCTCACATTGTGTAGATAACTGGATGTAACTGGACAGATTGAAATCACAGAATTATTAGGAGCAAATGGCAGGCAACAATTAAATGCAGAGAGAAATACAGAAGAGGATAACTGGTAGAAGCAGTTGGAAAGAGTAACTCGGATGCAATAAGATTAAAGTCATGATTAAATTGTAATAGAGCAACATTGGAAGAGAAAACAACACTAAGTACCCAAAATTCCTGTTGACGAAGCCCAGAAGGCAGAATATTGCCTCCAGAAATCTTAAAATGGTTAACAAATAGAGCAGATCAGATCTTGGCCTTTCTAAATTAGTTCTTAAGTTCTGAGTGAATTGAATCCTTCATGACTGGAAGCTAGTAAGTTCAGTTATTGTGGGATGCAGACAGAATAATGCACTCCCTTGAAAGATATCACAGATCTTCCAGTGTATCCCAAAGGTAATGGTGCAGAAATTTAGTGTTCGATGTTTGTGTTTAAAATCCGATTACAAAATGTCATTTTTCCATGCAGGTTATCTGTCTCCTCATCCATCTCCTATGAGTGTACCAGAGCATGTTCCGAGCCCAATGTCAGCTGGTGGCCCTACTCCTCCTCAGATTCCACCAACCCAAGTTGCACCAATGTTGCAAGGAGATCCTCAGGTCATGAGCCAGCAGAACAGAGGTCCTTCACCATTCAATCCAGTTCAACTTCATCAATTGAGGGCTCAAATTCTGGCCTACAAAATGCTTGCTAGAGGACAACCATTACCAGATAATCTGCAACTAGCTGTTCAGGGGAAGCGATCACTACCCAGTATGCAACAGCAAGTAGCTCCCATTGCTTACAACAGACCACCTAGTAAGTATGCATTTCGTTACTGCTTTTAAATGGAAAGAGTACATTTAGAATCAATTGTCAATTTTTTTGAAAACTAATTAATACTGTTTAAGGCTATTTTCAGGCGTTAAAGTATGATTTGAATTCTTTGGTAGAACTGAAAAATTTCAGAAAATGAAAACTTCATTTTCTGAAGAAGGGTCCAGTCCCGAAATGTCAGCTTTCCTGCTCCTCTGATGCTGCCTGGCCTGCTGAGTTCATCCAGCTCTTCACCTTGTTATCTCAACTTCTATACCTAGTTGTCTTTAAAAGTTGAAATTTCGACTTCCGATAATCTAGACATTCAGAACTTTTATGTTGAATGTCTAGACACCTTGTATCGAAATGGTTATGTATAACATGAGGGTAACCACTTCACAAGCATGGGGTAAGTTGAGGATGCAGGGCCTCCATGAGTTACCACAGCTGGTGTGGGGATTAAAGCTGTGTTGTTGGCTTTATTCTTCAATACACACTTTTGCAGACATAAAGAACATATATGTGCACTGTGTCTGTTTCAACTTCAATAGGTGACAACCATCCACTGGTTTACTTCTCACAGCAATGTCCTGATCAATCCAAGTTAACCAGCCTGTTATAAAATTTAAACAAAATCTGGAAATTAACTGTCAACCATCATTCATTGGTGCATTATTCATGGCAATACTTCCACCAGTCAGAGCCCACTTGCCAATCAATCAGCACTGTCCTCCTGCAGTCTAAATGTTGATTCTTCCCAGAGAATCCATATTCCTGTAAATTGTTCTGATGAGTACATGACACACTTTGACAAAATCTTTTTCCACCAGTGCTACCAAGTACTGTTAAGAAAATAATAAAATAAGTAAATTTCATCTTAGCACTAATGCTAAGTACTTATGTAAGCTGGCCCATGGCTACTTTTAAACAGTACTGTGAAGATATTGCCAATCATGTTCACACCATTGTGGACCCTGTAAAAGTTCATTTTCTGAATTAAATGAACAATTGCAGATAATTTTGAAGGAGAAATCAACAAAGTAGTTAAGGGACCAGTCCTGTAATAATTTAGTCCTGAATCTTTGAGTGCTTTAACTAGAAAATCAAATTAATTGACTTAATTTATGTTTTTATTTTTGTTCATCATTTTGTACCTCAACCATTCATTCCAAAATTTTAATTTTATCAGTAATTGTATACCTCCAAGAAGAAAAAAGCTGCGCATTCACATTCTACAAAACATGGGCATCGTGGCAACCCCTCATTCACACTTGTATAAACTAGCAAAAAAAAATTATTGCAGTTACTCATAATCTAAACTTGGCTCCAGCACCTTCCCTGCTTTACATTCACAGTATGATGCAAGCTGCCAGGTTTCTGAACATCTAAATGCATCTCCTGGCAAATGATAGAATAGCAGTTTTTTACATATCCTGAAGGCTTTTTTGTATTGAGCAGAAGAATTTCTAGGACCCACTTTATAGTCATGCTTTTCCCCTTTTCCTTCACCTTGTATCACTAAAACAATGTTCCAAAGTTTGTTATTGTGCTGTTGTAACAGCAAACTGCCTGGAGGAACCATATGCTGATCATCTGCTTTCTGCATGTGTAGGATTTCATGACTCTAATCCCCATGGCTATCAGCAATAAAGCTTCTGTAGAGCTTACTCTCCTAATTTCTGTTTCTTTTGTGGGTCATTTTCGTCAGCAATATGTAAACACAGCAGAAAATCTGTTTGTGGGTGGGGGACCTTTTGCAGAAACTTGCTTTGTTTCTTTACCTACTTCCGTACCAAGCAAAGTTTGTGAAGTAGTATGCAGGAATATTTGGGTACACAGATCAAATTTGATTTCAATTTTGGTTGTGCTGTAACCCAAGGAAAGACTAAAGAGAGACTTGCATTAGAAGAGATGGAGTAG
The DNA here is from genome assembly GCF_021869965.1 of Rhincodon typus. Lineage (NCBI taxonomy): Eukaryota > Metazoa > Chordata > Chondrichthyes > Orectolobiformes > Rhincodontidae > Rhincodon > Rhincodon typus. The sequence continues at coordinate 12,711,016 of NC_063334.1, forward strand.
GGAAGAGGATACAGGAGGTCCCTAATTACAAACATCTGATTTATGAATGCCTATACTTATGAATGCAATCTCATACAGGAGTGTAATTTCAAAGATCCGACATTTGAACGTTTCCTGTACTTATAACAACAGCTTTACATTGTCTTGCATTGCATTCGTACTTGGAAACGGACTCCAGAACAAAACCCGTTAACAACCTAGGGACTGCTGCATATACATGTTTAAAAAGTGAAACATTGACAAGGCCGATTGAGAAGGGTTTCGAAGAAGAGAGAATTCTTTTTTGCTGAGTAGGGGTGAGAAAAGGGGATAGAAATCTTGTTTGGAGATGGACTATGTTGAGGTGATTTCTGTTTGAGTGAAGCTGGATTGTAAGAGAAGAATGATTGACAGATGCAATCTCGCTCTGTAGGGAAGCAATTTTGCAAGGGAGGTACAATTTTGGCACTGTAAGAGATGACTGGTGAGATTTGGCAACTCCATAAGACAATACACTGCATCATATAATATTCTGAAACTGCCCTCCATGTAAATTGGACTTTTTTCTTGTAAACATGACTACTACTATGTAATTAAAGGCATATTTCAGGAGGGTCAAATCCTAATTGTTTAAATTAACCAGGCTTATTGAATCTTAACTGAACCTTTGTATTTTTCCCTGCAGTGACCTGCTATCTCTCTTTGTGTTTGATTTTGGCTACATGCCAATATCTCCATTAAGTATAGTGGGATGTGTTTCTATATTGAAGTGCGACAGCCATTATTTTTAGATGAAAAAGAGTTTCTACTTTTTTTAAAATTGAATTTTGATCTAAATTCTAAATCTGGATTTCAGTATCTTACCAGATATCCAAAATGTCATCTTTGAGGATCTGTGTAACTGTAAGCAGCAGTTGTAATGCGCATTGAAAATTGATTTTGATACCTTTAATTTTGCATTTTTTAACCAAAAGGTGTATGTGCTTTTCTGAATATGGATATATGCATTTAAGAAGTAACAAAAGTACATTGAAATAGCATCCAGTTTGCGAGCTTGTATGCCTTTGATTTGAGTCCTACAGTGAATGATAGTCATATACCGATGGTGTCAAATATTGAAGTGATTAGTTATATGTGCGTTATTGGTGCATTTAAGCTCAGACCATTTGAGTTGTTTTTGGTTTTTAGTGTTATTAACAGGAGATTTGTTTAGACTAATTATCACATAATTATTGGGGAGGTGATGGTCTAATGGTATTATCGCTAGACTGTTAATCCAGAGACCCAGATAATATTCTGGACCCGGGTTTGAATCCCGCCACGACAAATGGTGGAATTTGAATTCAATAAATATCTGCAATTAAGAATCTAGTGATGACTGTGAATCCATTGTCAATTGTCGGAAAAACTCATGTCCTTTAGGGAAGTAAACTGCCATCCTTACCTGGTCTGGCCTACATGTGACTCCAGACCCACAGCAATGTGGTTGACTCTCAACTGCCGTCTGGGCAATTAGGGATGGGCAATAAATGTTGCCTGGTCAGCGACGCCCTTATCCTGTTAATGAATAAAGGATCACCTTGCAGGTTTCCGTTTAAAAATATGTAATCTATCATCTTTATCAATTTAACTTGGGTCTTTCAATAAGACTGATGCAGAATAGACACTGAATTTTCAAGCACAAACATGCATTGTGGCTTGACATCTTTTACAACTAAGACTTTCACAAAACTAGGTTTGCTAAGTATGTGCTAAATAAGAAATAATGACACTTGGTGCAAAGGTCACAAAATTCATACTTGAATCAATTGGGAATTAGGTATGCTTTACAGCTGTAAATGTTTTCCATGTGTTTACTGTTCTGTAGACACATGGTTTGCATATTTTGTTTTTCCTCCTTTTTCTGATTCTTTGAAGTTTCAGCTTTTAACCTTAAATCAATTTTTCCCAGCTTTATGGCTTAAGTCAATTCACATTTGGTTATTGTACCTTTTTAGCTTTGATTTGATGTTGCACAATTTTAACCAGTTACATTAAAAGTTCCTTGAAATGTTTGCAGTTTTATTAAGCTAAAAATAGGCTTATCACAATTCTAGTCAATCTAGCACATATAACTTGCATTTTAAAAATGCAAGTCAATAGCTATATAAAAACACTTACTTTTAAATGGCTGTTTTTCAAAATTAAAACATTAATGTTGTTTTCTCTTGCACTAGAACACTGGTTGTGGATGGGATTAGGCGCTCAGCTTTTGCACCAGCTCAAAAAAAATACCAAATCATTTGAACTTGAAATTCTTTTGTGTTGGTTTGGCCAATTTTGGAATAGCCTGCACAGCTTTGTAGAAACTCCAGCCCCACGTATGTACTTTATGTGATGTTCCTTCAGTTATGACTGCTGACAGGGAAGGCTAGATATATTCACAGTGAACACATGGAAAATGTTCACAAGTGTAAAGCATGTCTAATGCTGATTTGATTGAAGAACAAGTTTTTGTGACCTTTGCACTAAACTTCTTAGATTGGTAATGTAACTTGGCAAGCTTTTGATTCCACACAGTTTTTGTAGCATGGAAGGGGTTTTAGCACTCATTGTTATAATACATCCTGAATTGAAAGGCTCAATAATACTAAATGAGAAAAGTTTTCTGCATTTTTATTATGACTATAACTACAGCTGAAGGTCATTTAATATTTCCAGCAATTTATTATTATTGCCTTTAGACCAAAAATGTTATGGTTAGGGCTCATATATTTCTGCTTCTATTGCCTGGTTTTGGCGCAACTGTGCGTTAGAACATTTTCTCTAGCCTATGATTTATTAAAGGGAACTTGTAAAGTTACGTCCTTCAGTTGACTGTGAAGTTGAAGCTGAGACTTGAAATTTTTCTGAAACCAAGAGTCTAACTTACTTAAACTTTAATCAATTTAGCATCTTAAAATTGTTATTGTACTAGGCTTCCTATAATGGTGATTAACTCACAAATACTGGTGTTAATAGCTTGTTTGGCATGTGGGTAAGCAGTTAATGGGAAAGATATATAATGCTTTTTAATAGGACTTTTGCCAAATTTATGCTACCACTAGTGACTCTAACTGTAACTTGAACTTTTTATTCATTTGATATTTTAACTTTACAGCAAAATTTCTTTTAGAAGCAAGATTGGATAACCGAGGTTAGGGATTGCTTAGCTGATGTGAGATATTCACGGGGGAGCTAGGGTTCAGTTCCTCCTGTGCCAGCTGTGATATTTCATGGAAGCCTGCCTCTTGGCCATGCCCCATGATTGTGGAGTGGTGCCATAATCTGTATATAATCGGTTATCTCTTTATAATGGGGAGAAATCTCTATGATCCTGTGTGAAACCCACAATCGTGAAGCTGATGTTGAGCTGTGGTAGAATGTGTCCCTGATTTTACTGGAAGAGGAACAGTGATGAGAAAGTTGGAACTCTGTCCTTGAGCCAACAGTTGAAGGGTTTCTGTTGATGGCATCTGCAAAATTGTGCACAAATGCAGTTATTGATATCTTAATGCCCAAGTTAGCCTGGATATAAATTACTATCAGGCTAATTTGATGCACACCTGTTTGTTTATACAGGAGGTGATTAAATAAGGACAGACACTAAATACCAGTCACACCTTCTGTTCATTGGAAAAAGTTGAAAAGCCACCAGTAAAGTTACCAATTAAACTACTCTTCATTCTCATTTGAAAGAGTCTCTTAGAGTCATTAGTATTATTTTTGATGTGGTGTTAGCCTTAGCTCATTGGGTCTTCAGTCTCTGAAGTGAAAGTTTCTTGGTGTGATCTCCATTGTAGAATTTGAGCATTGTGATCCATTATATTATTGTACATATCTGTACAGTCTAGGCTGGCAGGTATGCAATGCTGAGGAAATATTGAATTGTCAGAGGTGCTGTCTTTTACGTAAGTTTTTAAATTGAAACTCTGCCTGTACTCCTATTTGAATGTTAAAAAAAGATCAGGGCTGAAATTTATTCTGGAATAAAGAACCTGTGTCCAGAACATTTCCAGGTGCCTTTCTGCACCACATCAGTGGCACAGTGCAGTTTTCAAATGCCAGCCAGTAGTTGATCTAGAATCGGTTCATGCCAGTTAGGGCCATAAGATGCTGATGGGAACTAAGCATGGAGGGATGATTTAAAATGTAAATAATGCCGTGACTGGACTTGCCACTGGTTTTGGAAAATGGATGAACAAGGAGAGCAGAGGACCCTGGTGGTCTGGTAGCTGAATCTGATAGCCTCATGTTTTTCTAATGCCTCCTTTTGAGGTCTGGCTTCAGGCTGTACTGGATACTGGAGCTGTACTCTTCCCCCATCTCGAAGAAGAGTTCCCAATAAATCAGACCAAGCCGGCATGGTGTATAGTGACCGTGGATGATAACACTCTCCCATTCTTCACAGGAGACTGTGTATACTTATTCCTTAAGGAAAGTAGAGATAATGTCATTGGACTAATCCAGAGCCCCAGGCTAACGTCCTGAAAATATGGGTTTGAATCGCACCTTGGCAGATGGTGAAATTTTGCTCACTTTTTTAAAAAAAATAATCAGGAGTAATAAGTTAGATTAACAGTGACCCATGTAGCAACTGTTGACTGTCGTAAAGACCTGTCTGATTCACTGCTGCCTTTTATTGGAAAGGAACTCTGTCATTCTTACCTGGTCTTACCTGTATGTGACTGCACACCCACAATAATGTGGTTGCTGAGAGGGCAGTTCAGAGTCAATTAGAGATGTGCAATACATGTGGTACTGTCAGCAACACTCGCATCCCAAAACACAAAAAAAAAGGCCGTTCAGCTTTAGATATAGCAACTTTAGATGTTTTTAATCAACCTGTTCAGATGTATAATGATGCACCTTTGGAGCAGGCAGAGTTGAACCTCTGCCTTCTGGCCCAGAGATAGGGACCCTACCACTAGATTACAAGAGCCCCTGTCAAGATGGCAATTTTATGCTGCTATTTGAGGGGCTGAGTTTATATCTCTCCCCCCACCACCTCACCCCCCCCCATGCAATTTTTCCACACTGTAGTCAAGAATACTAATAGCTTCCTGCTGTGTTCCTGACAGTTATGCGCAAACATATCCCAGACCCTTTGTGTTTCCCATTTGGAAATTGCTAATGGTTGCTCCCATTCTAATGAATTCAACATCAATTAATTGAAGTGGTTGTGTTGCCGGTTCCTCCCTCCCAGTGAAACTCTAACCACATTATTAAGGTGTCAGGACCCAGTGATGCCTTCAGACAGCCTGATTTTCCAGGCCAGTTCATACCCATCCTCTTTCCCCAGCTCTCCATGTCACTTTTCAAAAGAGTGGAGCAGTTTTCTTGATGTGCTGACCAATAATTACCCATCAACCAACATCACATATATATTTTTAAAAAGCAGTTTGTCTTGAAACTGAAGGTTTGGAGGAAGAGGTATAGCGGATTCGAAATGTTAACTCTCATTCTCTCTCCACATTACCAGACCAGCTGAGTTTTTCCAGTATTTTCTGTTTTTTATTTTTAGGTTTCTAGCATCAGCAATATTTTGCTTCAGTTTGACAGTGTATCTTGATGATGTTTGTGGGATCTAGCTGTGTGTAAGTTGGGTGCTGCATTTTTTAAATATAAGTCCAGCGATTTTGCTCCATTTCAATGGCTGTAAACAGCTTTGGAAACATGAAGGGTATGTGTAGATAATTACAATTTTTTTTGTCTTAACCCCTTGAATTGCTAGTTAATGAACCAAGGGACCTTCTATGCAGTGAAGCAGAGCAATTAGTAAAACATCACCTGAGCAAAATGACTACAATAAATAGAAATTTCTTAAAGGTACAATGCCACTATAAGTTGTCCATATGCCTTTTTCTTCCTTCCTTTGACCGAACACCAATTAACTTATCAAGAATGGTCATAACCTATGTAGATTAATCAATAATTTACAATTTATCCAAAAGCAGATTGCATTCTGGTATGACTTAACAAAATTTACAAACCTGTGTTTTATTGTGTGTGATAATGATATGAGTTTACTTAATATTTTACTCTCCTTTATAAGTGAGGACATTTTTCCTCGAGTTTAAGGTCTGGAGTAAGACATTTTCAACGTACATTTCTTAATTTTTAGACATGGGCATGCATTCAATGGCTGGTCAGGCTGTAGGGCCCTCACAAATAATGCAAGGGCATGTTCCTAATGTTCCCAAACCCTGGACAGAGGGTAAGTAAATCTTCCAGATTAATTGATGTTTTTATACTACATAAATGCTGTAATTATTCAAGACACAGTTAATTATGTTTGATACATTTTAAAATGTAAAATTAACTATTATTGAATCAGTTTCTTAAATTTATCTGTTGATTTGTGCTTCGTGCACTTCTGGAATCATTGGTTTTAATAAATTGCTCGTGAGAAATTCCTGTTTATTCATTGAGGTGCACTTGGAGCACAGGTTGTACACTTTTTTTCACTGTACTCCTGTATGTTTGTACTTGAGTACACATGACAATAAAGTCTAAATCTAAAAATCTAAACCAGATGCTTACTGATGGTCCTGCTGAATGAATGTCTTTTATAGGTAATATAGTCTATTTTGGTGTTGTATAATTATTCTATTTCTGTAAATACTTTAGAAACTTTCATATTGCTTCACTTTCATAGATTAGTGTTCTTCATCGTCAATCAATGCAAATAAAATATGTTTAGACAAACCAAACTAGGAAATATCTGTCTGTTTGCTTCTACTCCTTCCCATTCTTATCCTTCCATTAACCATGTCCTATTTTAGCCATTAAAAGAATACGTTGAAAAAGAATTTAACTGAATTTAATCTCTCAATCTGCTGAAGGCAAATTAGTCTTGGTATATTGTGCAATGCAATAAAAAGTGAAGTAAATGATACTTGTATCACTTTACAACTATGCTTTCCTAGGATGGGATAACTAGATGAGTTTGTTCTTCCATTACTAAAGGCATTAGGTAGTAGATGAAGGTACTTTCTCTTCATTCTCTATCTATACATCTGCTTTTAATCTTTGCTGTAATAGCAGATGAACCAATTGAGACATGCAGTAGTTCAAAAAAAGATATTTAAACTAAATAAAATGAAGATCAAGCTGACAGTTAATTTGAGTTAGAATGGATGCTTTATCTATTGCACTGTATTTTTCGTTGTGTAACACCTTGACCACTTTTTCATTGGAATTTAATTTTTTGTTTAGGTCAAGTTAATGAGATGGGCATTCCTAATACGCCTCAAAAAATGCCTACTCAGGCTACTTGTGGAAGACCTTCACCTGCACCGGCTGTACAAGCCACTCCATCTGGTCCAGGGGCTTCACTGTCACAACAGCCTGTTGTCCAGCCTTCACCTACTATCCAAATTCATCAGAAGCAAAACCGTATAACGCCCATCCAGAAACCACAGGGACTGGATCCTGTTGAAATTCTTCAAGAACGTGAGTACAGGTGAGTTGCACCGTTTAATATGGGGGTCAGTTAGCTGTTTCATAGAATCCATATCATATGGAAACTGGCCATTCGGCCCAGAATCCATACCAACCCTCCGAAGAGCACCCCACCCAGACCCAACTCTTTTCCCCCTCCCCCTCAATTCCCATGGCTAATCCACCCAGACCCAACTCTCTTCCCCCTCCCCCTCAATTCCCATGGCTAATCCACCTACCCTGCATATCTTTGGACTGTGGGAGGAAACTGCAGCACCCAGAGGAAACCTACGCAGACGACAGGAGAATGTGCAAACTCCGCACAGTCAGTCACCCGAATCGAACCTGGGTCTCTGGTGCTGTGAGGCAGCTGTGTGACCCCCTAAGCCTGCTTTTTGAACAGTAATCTGTTTTAGGATTATCTGGTTTAGGTATGCTAATCAGCTGTTTTATAGAGTTTTGTTTTTCTGTAAACGTGACACAAAGCTGGATGTGAGGGTGAACTGTGAGGAGGATGCAAATGCTTCACTGTGTTTTGCACATGTTAAGTGAGTGAGTACGTTCATAGTAGGTGAAGTATAATCTGGAGAAATGTGTGGTTATCCACTTTATTAGCAAAATCAGGAAGGCAGATTATTATCTGAATGGCAATAGGTTGGGAAAGGGGGAGTTGCAACAAGATCTGGGTATCCTTGTATACCAGTCACTGAAAGGAAGCATGCAGGTGCAACAGGTGGTAAAGAAGTTAGATGGTATGTTGGCCTTCTTAGTGAGAGGATTCAAGTACAGAGCAGAGATGCCTTACTCAACAATATAGGTTTTTGTTGAGAAGACACCAAGAAAATTGTGTAGAGTATTGGTCGTCTAATCTGGGAAATGATGTTCTGGCTATCGACGGAGTGCATCAAAAGTTTACCAGAATGATTGATTGATTCCTGGTTGATAGGGCTGACTTATGAAGAGTGACTGAATTAATTAGAATAAATGCAGGAAGGATGTTTCTGATGACTGGAGAGTGCAGAACTGAGGATACAGGGAAGGTCATTTAGGGCTGAGATGTGGAGAAATTGCTTCATCTAAAGAATGGTGAGCCTGTGGAATTCTCTGCCCCAGAAAGCACTTGAGGCCAAAACATTGAATGTTTTCAAGAAGGAGTTAGATATAGTTCTAGGGGCTAAAGGGATGAAATGGTTAAGGGAAACAACTGGGACAAGGCACTGAGTTGGATGATCAGCGTGATCATGTTGAATAGTGGAGCAGGCTCAAAGGTCTGAATGGCCTACTCCTGCTCCTGATTTCAATGTACCTATATTTTGTACTCTTCAGACTGCTTTTTGCTTGTTATCTATGTGCTTGCCTAAACTTTGTTCCTACTGCCAATAAAAAAATTGTAATTTCTCTTTGTATTTACTTTTTCTGAATAGTCCAGTACCATTAAAAGGTTTGGGAGTTTTGGTAACTTTTCTAATGATTCAATCCTCATAAACTATATGTTGTTGAAAAAAAATCAAATGCTAGTAGCATTCCTTGGCAAGCAGGTTTGAAGAAATCCACTAACCTGAAGAATCTGAATTAATGTAATACATGCTGTTGCAATGACGAGAATTCTAAAATAGTTTAATTATTTATTCAGCTTTAATAATATAGATATTATTAATACTTCCTTAGTTTATTTATTTTAAAATGTCCTTATCAGCTGGTCTTTTCTTTAGAAAAAAGGTAATCTTTTAGACAGAATAGATTTGTTTTTATTCTTCCATGGGATGTGGGCATTTAAGAGGGCGGTTACGAGTCTCTCAGTCCAGACCCGAACCAGCAGATTTCCTTTGCTAAAGGACATTAATGAACTGGATGGGTTTTTACAGTCAACAATAGTTACATGATCACCGTTAGACCAGCTTTTATCTTAAATTTCAGATTTGTTATTAAGTTAAAATTTTGGCATCTACAATGTTGCGATTCAAGCCCCTGTTTTTTTTTTACCAGGATGTTGCCTGGTATGGAGGGAAGGTCTTATGAGGAAAGGCTGAGGGTTTTGAGGCTGTTCTCGTTAGAGAGAAGAAGGTTAAGAGGTGACTTGATAGAGACATACAAGATGATCAGAGGATTAGATAGGGTGGACAGTGGGAGCCTTTTTCCTCGGATGGTGATGGCTAGCACGAGGGGACATAGCTTTAAATTGAGGGGTGATAGATATAGGACAGATGTCAGAGGTAGGTTCTTTACTCAGAGAGTAGTAAGGGCGTGGAATGCCCTGCCTGCAAAAATAGTAGACTCGCCCACTTTAAGGGCATTTAAATGGTCATTGCATAAACATATGGATGATAATGGAATAGTTTAGGTTAGATGGGCTTCAGATTGGTTTCACAGGTCGGCGCAACATCGAGGGCCGAAGGGCCTGTACTGCGCTGTAATGTTCTATGTTCTATGTTGCCAGAGCATTAGCCTGTGTCTCTGAATTACTAATCCAGTGACAATGCCACTATGCTATTGCCTCCCCCTATGAGATATGGAGAGAATAGATCACTAGTGGGAGAATCCAAAACAATAGCAATCATAAAATAGTTAATAGCAGAAAAATGAGGAGAAATTTCTCTACTGTTGTGTAGTTTGAATGTGTATTGATCTACCGTATGTCAGAATTGAAGCAAATACTTGATGCTTTCAACGGGAAACTAGAGAGATAAGGGCATGGATGTTAACAGAGGTGTACTGAATAATTGAGGTGAGATAAATGGAGTGGTAGAGAATAACACCAGCATAGACTAATTAGGTAAATGCATGGTTCTGTATTACATGTTCTGTCTAAGATGTATTAGATGAATAAGATAGTAAAGATGTACAAAACACTTTAGAACATTCAAGTTTCAAAATCATTTTTAACTTAAACTTCCAAAAATCGCTTATTATTAAGCTATATGTTCTCTGAATCTGAACCACTTCACGTTTAATTTTATAATTAACTTTAATTTTCTTTTCATTAAGACTTCAAGCTCGAATTGCTCATCGTATTCAAGAGCTTGAAAACTTACCTGGTTCTTTGCCACCAGATTTACGCAATAAAGCTACTGTTGAGTTAAAAGCCCTTCGACTACTGAACTTCCAACGGCAGGTTTGTGTACATGCAATCGTAGAATGATGCAGGAAATGTCACCCAATCATGCCTGTTCTGACTCTTTCTGAAAGTGTTATTCATTCAGCCTTTCCCTGCCCTTTCTTTAGAATTTTAGTATTTCTTTTCCCTTTTGACAGTTCATTCAACATCTTCTCACCAACTGTTCAGGCAATGCATCCAGATCATTTCAAATCACTACATTTGAGCTCACGTCTGTGCAGTGACAAGTCTTTAACCTGGAGGATTTACAGTGCATTGTGCAGTTTAGGCATTTGGCTAACCTGTACTGAACTACTGTGGTGAGCGTTTTCAGTGCTGATGTGCACTGTAATGTTACTAAGCTGGCAAGTGATTGACCTGGTATAGTGCAGCTCAGATACATTGACAGCCTTGACTTTAATTACCAATGCTGATTTAAGCATCTTGTCAGCCTCAAATACAAGCTATATTGCAGACCTGACTTAAATGCAACATTTATTTTTCATACCTTCTGAATACTGAACCAGTCAATCTTCAAATTTGTATTAAGACCTATAAGCTTCCATGGGTGTAGAATGGTTGTATGTTTGTTCATTAATGACTGCAAATCTCTAAAGTGTGATTTTATATTTCCAACTGACTGACCAATGAGAACTTGGGAAGGTGTAAAACTAACTAGATCACAAGTTATCTAGGAGCATTAAAACAGGAATCAACCATTTCAATTCATCAAACGTTCCCTGCCATTTAAATCATTCATGGCTGTTCTTCTAACTCAGTGCCATTTTGCTACACTAATCTCTGTTTTGTAATAGACTGTGTTTAAAACAAAAACTGGGATAATAATTTATTTTTCATTTCCTGAATAACAGCTGAGGCAAGAAGTGGTTGCCTGTATGCGCCGTGACACCACTCTGGAGACAGCACTCAATGTGAAGGCCTACAAACGTAGTAAACGGCAATCATTAAGAGAGGCTCGTATCACAGAAAAGCTGGAGAAGCAGCAGAAGATCGAGCAAGAGCGCAAGCGCAGGCAGAAACATCAGGTATGCATCTCGTCTTCTTTGAAATTATAATTGATCCAACTGTATGAGTAAAGTAGGTAAAGCAAAATAGAGTTCTGAGGGAAGGTCAGTCGACCCAAAACTTTAACTCTGATTTCTCTCCATAGATGCTGCAGGACCTGCTGAGCTTTTCCAGCAATTTCTGTTTTTCTTTCTGGTTTACAGCATCTGCAGTACTTTTGGTTTTTAAAGGAAAATAGTCTCCAAATAGTCACCGAGCCGGTGTGTTTGGTTGCAGACTTTTCATCACCCTGCTAGGTAACATTGCCGGCGTGCCTCCGGTAAAGCGTTGGTGTTCTGTCCTGCTTGTTGTTTATATGCCTCAGTTTGCTGGGGTGGTTGGCGTCACTTCCGGTTCTGTTTTTCAGTGGTTTGTATATTGGGTCCAGTTTGTTGACGGAGTTCCAGTCGGAATGCCAGGCCTCCAGGAATTCCCTGACATGTCTCTGTTTGGCTTGTGCTATTATGGATGTGTTGTCTCAGTCAAATTTTTGTCCTTCTTTGTCCATGTGTATTGAGACCAGTGAGAACTGGTCGTGTCTCTTGGTGGCTAGTTGATGTTCGTGTATTTGTATTGTCGGTTTTCTTCCATTTTGTCCTATGTAATGTTTCTCACAGTCCTTGCATGGTATTTTCTATGTTACATTAGTTTTATTAGTTGTGGGTATGGGGTCCTTTACGTTTGTCAGTAGCTGTCGCAGGGTGGTTGTTGGTTTATGGGACACCCTGATACCTAGGGGTCTGAGTAGTCTTATGGCCATCTCTGATACATCCCTGATGTATGGTAGGCTGACTAGTGTGAATGGCCATGTTGTGTCGTCTTGTTGTGGTCTGTTGGTGGGGTAGGGGTAGCAGATTGTGCTTTTTGGGTATCCATTCCTTTTAAACACTCCATACAAGTGCTCCTGTTCTGCTTTGCGTAATTCCAGGTTGCTGCAATGTGTTGTGATGTTTCAACCATTTAATCTAGACATCTTAAATTGAGTTGTGGTTTCCAGGCTGGTATTTATAGTTCAGTCTGTACTAAAGCAGCACGGTGGCACAGTGGTTAGCTAGCACTGCTGCCTCATACTGCCAGGGACCCAGGTTCGATTCCACCCTCAGGCGACTGTCTGTGTGGAGTTTGCACATCCTCCCTGTGTCTGCGTGGATTTCCTCCAGGTGCTCCGATTTTCCTCCCACAGTCCAAAGATGTGCAGGCTAGGTGGATTGGCAGTACTAAATTGCCCATAGTGTCAGGGATGTGTAGATTAGGTGGTTTGTAGGGGGATGGGTCTGGGCGGGATGCTCTGCGGTTTGGTGTGGACTGGTTGGGCCGAAGGGCCTGTTTCCACACTGTAGGGATTCTATAAAAAAAAGGAAATTCTTCTTTGATCTTACACTATGCGTTGCGTTGTTAACGATTAATCATGATCAAAACCTAATCTGTGTCATAATCATGCCAATTAATATATATTGGGTGATCACTGATCAATTTTATCCCAAACCAGAACAAAACAGAAGATAATTCCTCTAATTTGCTCTTGATATGGCCTTGCTGTTTGCCTCTAGCTTACTTTAGATACTGTTGTTCTCAAGGGATATGCTGACACTACACTTAAATATGTTTCTTCAATAATTTATGTGTTTTAGGAATATCTGAACAGTATACTGCAGCATGCTAAAGACTTCAAGGAGTATCATCGTTCAGTTACTGGAAAAATTCAGAAACTTTCCAGAGCAATTGGTACTTGGCATGCCAACACTGAACGTGAGCAGAAGAAGGAAACAGAAAGGATTGAGAAAGAAAGAATGAGGAGGCTGATGGTAATGTTTAATAAGTTCTTTGGTGGTTGTATTATTCTGTTGCAGTGGAATCTATTTAATTATACATGTTCAGAGCAGCAGAAATCCTGCGTAAAATAAGCATTTGAATGCAGAAACCATTGGTGTATAGTTCTGATACCAGAAAAGGGGTTGGATTTAATTGCTGTAACAAAAACTAATCTTATTCTGAGCTCTGAGGTCCAAATTTAGAAAGCATTTGTGGCTACAGTTTTATAATATTTCACTTGTAGTATCTGGTTTATCCATATTTTGGATGATGTCTTTTTATTAATCTGTGTTAACATTCTGTCATTTTGGTGCAAGTATGGCAAATCCAGAAGCTGACCCCATCAAATTCTGATGTATATTTTAAACAAAAAACAATTTTCTAAATGTAGGTTGTAGGAAAGATTATGAAATCTTTATTCAAACATTTCTTCTTGAACTTCGCTCAGGTAGAGAATTTGTGGTGACCTCCTCACCTCGTAAAACATTTTGAAACTAATAATATAATGGAATAACTGGCACAGATTTCAAAAGGGAGGTCATGCTTGACCAAATTCATTGAACTTCTTTTGTAGATGTAACAACGTTGACCAGACTAATGCAATAGAGATTTTTTTTAAAAAGTTTATTTTGAAAAGACTTTTAATAAGACACTACATGTCATGAGACCTGAACATGGTAGCTTCAAGGAGGCAAGCAACAGAAAGATTTAATAATCTGAAAACAAAGCAAGGGACTAAAGATTTAAAGGCATTTCTTTGTTCAGGCAAAAGATGGGATGTGGTGTTCCACAAAGCTTGGTGCTGAAACTGCTGTTCACTATGCTGACAATGTGGACTCTGGAGTTGAAGGTGCAGAATTTGTCAATGGCACCAAGTTGCTGCATAGTTAGTACTGAAGGAATGCTACAAAATACAAGATGATATTAACATTGCAGAATGGATATATAATTTATCTGGCAAATGAACTGCAGTATAAATGAGGGGTGGTGATACATTATAGCAGGAAGTATATGGCGGTGGCGGGGGCATGGTTTTGGTAAGTAAATAGAGAAGTAATGGTATCTAGGGTATGGATATCCAATCACTGAAAAGACCAAAGCAGGCTAATGCTATTCTAAAGTGTAAACCATTCAGCAAACTTGTTTTATGGTGGGACAGAACTGAAAAGTAGATTAGTTAGGATAAATTAAAATATCAGTTAGATGATACTTAGAGTGTTGTGAGCCATTCTGATCATCTCATTATGTATTGGGAAATTAGAGGCATTGGTGAAGGTTTAAAAAATTTACTACAGTGACACCAGAGCAAAAAGGTTTAAACCTTGTAGGACAGCCTTGGGCTTTTTCTCGAGAAAAGTAAGACTGGATAATAATCTCAAAGGTCCTATTATGAATGTGTTTAATGGATTTGTAGTGAAGGTATTTCCATTGCAGATAGAGACTGAAACCAGGGCCATAATTACAAAACAGCCGCTAGGAGGCTCTTCAGGCAAAACTACTTTGGGAACAATTAGAATGTGGAACTTGGTACTGCAGGGCTTTGTTGAAGTAATTTGCTAAATCAGGGGGAAAGGCTATTTTGAGAAGTTTAAGTGAGGAAGTTTTGTTTGGATCACAAGTACTGGCATGGGCCTATTGTGCTGAATGTCCTTTTTTTGTGTGAAATGAATACCACGTGAGCTTTGTAAATTAACTTGGTAATTTTCCAAAAACAGGCAGAAGATGAAGAAGGGTATCGTAAACTAATTGACCAGAAAAAAGATAAACGACTAGCATACTTGCTTCAGCAAACAGATGAGTATGTTGCGAGTCTTACTAAACTGGTTTATGAGCATAAGGCTGCCCAGGCTGCTAAAGAGAAGAAGAAAAAGAAGAAGAAAAAGAAGGTTTGTATTATCTATTAAACCAAATGCATGTATGCCGTGTACATAGACGATTATTTTTGTAGTCATTTAACTTGAAATATGAAGTTGATTTTTGTCCCTGTATGCAGGGTAGATTGATCTTAGTAGGATAGTAGGTCGGCACAACATCGTGGGCCGAAGGGCCTGTATTGTTCTATGTACTGTTTTTTTCTTTTAACACTACCTTCTTCAATCATATTATCCAATAGTTTGAAGAATTACAGATCAATATAAAAATTCACTGTGCTTTCTAAGATGCGTTCTGGCTTTTATTTTTACTTTGAAATTGGTAATAATAGCAGCAAATCCAATTTTAATCGTACATTTCAGTGTATTGATTGACTTATGGAAGTATTGTAAGAATTATGTTTGGCTCTTCCTATTGAGGCAAATGTTATAGTCCCATGGTTCAAATTATCAAATGCTGTCTCTCTTTATAACATTTCTGTCTAATAATATCTTTTTATCCTTTTTTTCCAAAATCAATAGAAAACTGAAGAAGCTGCAGAAGGAGCAAGTACTACCCTCGCTCCTGATGGAGAGGTGAGTTACTTACGTCCCTGCTTACAGACATTTTACAATAAGATTTCATGCAGTGCATGGAATATTAATATGGCTAGGCAAGTAGTTTTTTGACAGTTTAATAGTCAATTTTTATTTTTAGTTGTTAGCCTAAAACTTGAGAGGAAATGCAAGCCATTGGTTTGCCAGTTCACTAACCCTCAGCAGGGGTTCCTTAGATATTGCCGAAAAAGAGAAACAAGAATACTAAATTTCAAATGGTCACAACAGTTATACTACAAGAGAAAAGTGTACTCATTGGTTGACAAATTGACTTAAGCTAAAGCTTTGCTGTGGAGAAAGAATTAGGGAAATATAAACTCACCAAGCTCCCGGGTACTTCGCAAAAAGTGCAAGGCTTGAACGTTTTTCCTTCTGTTTGAAGAGAACAGGAGCTTGCAACAACTTCTAGCAAGTGAAAATGAAACGTATAATGAGCTCAGCTGAGTGGGCTCTTTAACTGATCCTATCCCTGGGCCAGAGATCTGGGTTCAAGTCCCATCTATCCAGCAGTGTCTAAACAAGTTGATTTAAACATATCCATGAGCTTACTGATTATCAGCAGGGTGCTGCAAATGCTAGAAATCGGAAATAAAAACAAAGTGCTGTAGAATCTCGGCGAGTCCAGCAGCACAGTTAATATTGTGTATCCAGTATGAGTTTCTTCAGGGTCTCCAGCACTCCCAGTTTTTGTCTCGTGTCTCCAGCTTCCACAGTATTTTGTTCTCTGTTTTAATCTTAAATTGGTTGTTCATGCTGTTATTAACACTTAACAGGTTCTACCCAGTCGCAGAATCACGCTTTAACGGACTGAACCCTTAACTCCTATCCTGTGCCTATTTCTGATATGTAGTTGATATATTTGTAGTCTTTGAATCTGCAGCCACTTGTAAGGGTTTCCTTACATATTCCATGTTCAGATTCACTTTTTGCGGTGGAGCTCTGTCTTTCTTGGATTTCATAATCGAGCAACCCATTAATGTGTTTTTTCAGTATTGTCCACTGAAAGCCAGTGTTCACCAGTTAATGTACATTTAGGATTTGTATAGCTTCAGGCATTATCAAGATTGGCTTTATCAACAGTCTTTTAAATAGGACCCTAGTTACTTGCTCAAATTGAAAGCTTGTTGCAGGAATTGAGCACATCAAAGCCGTTCTGAGGTTGCTAGCTATCCTATAAGATCATTGACACTGTATCATGCAAGCTCTCAAATGACTAAAGGGCACCACTGTCAAGACATGAAAAATGCCCATTTGCCTTAAATTAGCTGGAAAGGCAAATTATCTCAAAATGTGAACAGGTTAAGCAGGCAGTTTCAAGCTGTGCTGTGCAATAGCTATTCATATGGTATTCAGCAGCTATTCATATTAGGATGCAATGGCCTAGTGGCATTATCGCTGTTAATCCAGAGACTTGGGTAATGTTCTGGGGACTTGGGTTTGAATCCTGTCACAGCAGATGGTGGAATTTGAATTCAATAAATATTTGGAATTAAGAGTCTAATGCTGACCATGAATCCATTGCCAATTGTTGGAAAAACCCATCCAGTTCACTAATGTCCTTTAGGGAAGGAAACTGCCAACTGGTCCGGCCTACATGTGACTCCAGACCCACAGCAATGTGGTTGACTCATAACTACCCTCTGGCCTAGCCAGTAATATCCTCCTCCTCTTAATGAATAAAGAAGAAGAAAACAAAAATTTCCATGAACAGGATGTGACACCAGTCTAAAAATCATCCATCTATCAAATATGAATTTCCGTGCCGGTGCAATGGCAGATATGTATTTCCTTTTGATTGGCTGGTCAAATTAAAATAGCAAATTTCACAGATCCTTTCTTGGGTAAAGCACAGACTACACAACCAGACTGCACTTGCAAATTCCAAAACAAAACACGTGCTGTTGGATGTGATTCTGTAACAGGGCAGCATTATATGATAGTTGCACTAACAGTCAATTTAAGATAATTTGATGAACTTGTAACGTAGCTCATTTATGCTTACTAAAAGTGATGTGCGTTCATGTGCAGGGACCTCTTCCTGACAAGCAAAAAGAATATTTTCACTGTCTGTACCTTTGATTTTACTGGGGTTTTGTGAAACGTATAGTTTTTTCAGTTGTTTACTTTGTGGCATTGCCTCGGATAATCAGAGTTGTATTGCCAACTAATTAGCAACTTTTCTTCTGAATTGCAACTTGTTGCGATGGTTTGACATTTGATTTCTGTTTTTTTGTTTTGATGAGTGAAGTCAAAACAAAAAACGTTTTGAGGACCTGTCTGTCTGGCAAATCTTAGATGATACAGGTGTGAAGGTTCTTGCTGAAAAATATTGGAGCATTTTAACATGAATCAACATAACAATATTCAACATTACAACAGTCCATGTCATTTGAGGGGTGGGGAATCCACCAGCTTGATATTTGCTTTGTCGCCACTTCCCCAACCTGAGTAGGAACCTTTTCTGATTGGAGACTCTGTTGGGAAGTAGTCTTTCCTTCCATTATTTAAAGTGTGTCAATTTCTTTTGTCCTTTGGTGATGAGATGGAAGCAATATGGCTGCTATTTCTGGCAGTGTCCAATTCGTGACGGAGGGGGAAGAAAAGGATTTTATTTTATCAAACATCTGTGGAAGTGACACCCTCCGTTAATTCTGGAGAAAGAAATGATTCCTAGACAGTTGTCCCACTTACTGCCTGTGCAGCATACTTAAAGGTGCTAAACCTAGATGTACATCAGTTATTATAAATATTCTGTGTGCGGTAATGACCAGACCATTACTAGTTAAAGAAGAAGAAGAAGAAAATTTCGAACACACTGAGATCAGGCAGAACGATCACTTATATTTGTGATCATTCCTGTACACTACCATGGATGCATCATTTTCTAATCTCCAACAAGTTTCTCTTAACTACAATATTTTCTACAGTTATTATTCTGTTCACGAAACTGCCATTTTTTTGCGACTTGTGCTGTTGTTGAATACCTGAAATTACGCTGTAAAATAAATTGCACTGAAGAAACCTCCATTGTGTAAATTTGGGTTGGATTTGAACCCAAGAGCGAAGGAAAAGATTGTATTGTAGCATTTTATTAAATTCAAAGTTTTTTTTCTTTTATGTATGAATCAAATAGTACACATTTCTTTAACCAGTCAGGAGTTTAATGCACTTTAGTACATATGTTTTAGCAGCCTTCCAAGATTCCAAAGATCAAAAAAATGTCAGAAATTTCTTAATAATGTTTAACTTATTATTGTGCGGTCCCTTTATTGATTTGAATTTATGAATTAAGACTTTCATATTTGTTTAAGCTTTTGGATGAAAGCAGCCAGATGAGTGATTTGCCAGTCAAAGTTATTCATGTTGAAACTGGAAAAGTTCTTCAGGGAGCTGATGCTCCAAAAGCAGTCCAACTGGATACGTGGTTGGAAATGAACCCTGGGTATGTACATTTTATTTGCATTATCTGTAATTGCTACAAAGGGCAGTTCTGTGAATTGAGAGGGGCAAAAACTCTTGTCATGTTATTCTGACACAAAATATGGACATAAAACGGCTGCTTATATTTGCATCTGCCTTAGAGCTTGAGATTCTATCATTCTGATGCGATGTGACTCCTTCTCTCTGCTGTTGCCACTTGAGACTTGCTGAGAGCCTGGTCACCAGTAGTAGGCTAAAGGGTTGGGCAGAGAATAAAGGAAGAAAACATAGCCAGCTGTATTTATTTTTAAGTGTTTCTTTTTCCTCAGGTAATCACTGAGGATATCAGTCTGGAACCTTTCCTGTGTCCATCATCAAGCAGTGCTCTCACCATCTTGAAAATCTCTATCAACACATTCTTTTTTCCTCTTTTCTTAGGAACAGTATCAATTATTCCAGTCCTTTCTCACCTAACAATGTACCCCTTATGCTTCTCTGGTATCAATTGTCCTAGCCCTTTCTCGCCCAACAGGGTATCCCTCAAGCTCCCCATCTACAACTAGTTTTGCTGTGATGTCCCACCTAATGTCTACCTTTCTCTTCTATAGACATATCGAAAATTGGTGCAGGATTTGATTTATTATTGTCACTAACGGAAATACAGTGAAAAGTATTGTTTTGTGTACTATACAGGCAAATTATATCTTATGTAAGTACATCAGGGTAATAGAACAGAAGGCAGAATATAGTGTTACAGCTACAGAGAAGGTGCAGAGAAAAGTCAACTCTCATTTGAAAGGTCTGTTCATTAGTCTGATAACAGAAGGGAAGAAGCTGTCCATCCAGTCAGCCCTAAGAGCCTGATCTGGCATTCATTGTCAGATGTTGTCATGGGATAAGTTTCTACCATAGCAGAAGATAAAGTTAGTGCTAATTTAGTAGGGAAAATCAGCTAATATTGATTTGTGAATGACATAACCTTAAATTTGTAATTAATGTTTTTTTGAGACAATTCTGTGACTCATGGTGTGCCACAGGGGTCGGTGCTGGTCCTTTCTTATTGGTTATTTACATAAGTGATCTGTATGTGAATGTACAAGGCATGATTAGTAAGTTTGCAGATGATACAAAATTAGGGGGTATTGTTGATAGCGAGGAAGATTATCAAAAATTATCAAGTGATCTTGATCAGAGAGGGAAGTGGGCTGAGGATTGGCAAATGCAATTCCATGCAGATAAGCGTGAGGTGTTGCACTTTGGAAAGTCAAACCAAGGCAGGACTTGTGCAGTAAATGGTAAGGCCCTGAGGAGTGTTGTGGAACAGAGGGACTTAGGAAGACAAGTACACAGTTCGTTGAAAGCAGTGTCACAGGTAGACAGGGTGGTGAAGAAGGCATTTAGCATGCTGGCCTTCATTGGTCAAGGCATTGAGTATTGGAGTTGGGATGTCATGTTACAGTTGTATAAGTTGTTGGTGAGGCCACACTTGGAGTATTGTGTACAGTTTTGATCACCCTGTTATGGGAAAAACCTAATTAAACTGGAAAGTGTGCAAAAAAGATTTACAAGAATGTTGCCAGGACTAGTAGGCCTGAGTTATAGTGAGGGGTTGGCCAGGATAGGACTTTATTCCTTGGAATGTAGGAGATTGAGGGGTGACCTTATTGAGGTATATAAAATCATGAAGGGCATAGATAGGGTGAATGCATATGGTCTGTTTTCCCAGCGATGGGGAATTGAAACCTTAGAGGGAATAGGTTTAAGGTGAGAGGGGAAAGATTTAGGAAGGACCTGCGGGGCAACTTCTTCACACAGAGAGCGGTGTGTGTATGGAATGGACTGCCAGAGAAAGTGGTTGAGCCAGGTACAATAGCAACATTTAAAAAACATTTGGACAAGTACATGGATGGGAAGAGTTTAGAGGGATATGGACCAAATGCAGACAATTGGAACTAGCTGAGTGGGCACCATGGTCAGCATAGACCGGTTTGGGCCAAAGGGCCTGTTTCACTGCTGTATGACTCCTGACTCAATTAGTGAGATATGCAGTAGAAGTTCGTTTACTGAATTATATAAAAGAACTTGACAAGATGCTGGATAAAAGACTGAGGATTAAGATATGGCATATTCGATGTTTATGAAGAATAGACAAGAAGGAAAAGAAACAAAAGCGGCAGTTACTGAAAAATGCAGCAGGTCTGGTAGCATCTGTGAAGAAAAAATCAGAGTTAATGTTTCGGGTCCAATGACCCTTCCTCAGAACCTTCCATTTTTTAAAAAAGAAAAGGAGTTGAGTTGCATTAAAAACAGGGAATAGGACTGGTAAGTGAACATACAAACAAGGGACAAGAGTAGGCCATTCAGCCCTTTAAGCCTGCTCTGCCATTCATGGCTGATCTGACTTTGCCAAGGGGATAAAAAAATTCAATCAACATTTACCTACCGCTGCCTTTAAAAAAAAAAATTAAAGATTCTTCATCCACAGCCGTTTAAGGAATGGAATTCCAAAAACTTAAACCTCTGAGAGAAAAAAAATATTCTCTGTTTTTAATGGGCCACTCCTTATTTTTAAGCTGTGACCTCTAGTTCTAGTTTCTCCCAATAAAGGCAACATCTTTTCAGCATCCAAACCAAAAGAACTGCGGATGCTGTAAATCAGGAACAAAAACAAAGTAGCTGCGTATAAACTGACGTTTTCCCAGCCACCTTCAGTTCTGAGGAAGGGTCACCAGACCCGAAACGTTAACTCTGTTTTCTCCTTCACAGATGCTGCCAGACCTGCTGAGCTTTTCCAGCAACTTTGTTTTTGTTCCTTTCAGCATCCACCTGGTACAAGTTCCTCAGGATCTGGGAGGATCTCAATGGGAAGACCAGTGTTTAGAATGTGGATGGGACTAAGAAACGGGTTGCAGACCTTGGTTGGAGTTATTTAGAGGCCACCAAGTGATAGTAATAATGTGAGGCATGATGTTACTCAAAAAATGAGTGAAGCATATAGCATGGGCAGTTATCATGGGTGACTTCGATCTGTATATAGACTGGTTAAAACCAGTAATAAAACTGTGAAGGATTAGTTTGTGGAATGTGTTAGGGATGAGTTTTCTAGAGTAGTATGTTCAGGCCCCAGTTGAAGGAAATGCTATTTTAGCCCTAATATTATGCAATGAAAAAGGGCTGATTAACAGTCTTGTTGTAAAAGAACCATGAGGGCTGAGTGACCATATAGTATGGTAGAATTTCAAATTCAGTTGAAAGCGAGACATGTCTTTGCTTCAGAATGAACTTAAATAAGGAGAGAAGGGTCTAGGCCCGAAACGCCAGCCTTCCTGCTCCTCTGATGCTGCTTGGCCTGCTATGTTCATCCAGCTCTACACCTTGTTATCTCAGATTCTCCAGCGTCTGCAGTTCCTACTATCTCTTAAATAAGGGAAATTGTTTGGAGGCCTCCAGCCTCTGAGGCTTGTATTGCCTGTAGTGAGAGGCAGGCAGATTGTCACACAGAACATTGAACAGTGAAGGGTGTGGGCGTGCTGTTGTGTAGCATCGTTGTTTACACAGAAAATTCACAACATGTACTTCAAACCAATTTCCATGTCTGAAAGTCAAAGGGGAAGCACTCCTTAGAGTGAGGAAATGGGATTATAGTCAGGCAGGTTTACTGCCACAATCTGTCAAGAGGCTCATCTGATTTCAGTCTAGGAGGGTTTGGCCACAGTCAGTCAGGCACTTGGTCGTATCAGAGTTTGGGATCTATGTTTTTGAAGGTCAGAAGTCACATGACACCATGTTATAGTCCAATAGGTTTATTTGAAATCACGAGCCTTTGGAGTGCTGCTCCTTTGTCAGGTGAAGTCAAGGGAAGCATACAGGCATGGAATTTATAGACTGAGATCAAAAGATAGTACAAATGGTGCGAGTGGATTGTCAACAGGCTGAATAACAAGTTTCTGCAAGTGATCAAAACCTAGTCTCCTATGACTTCTGACCCTGTCCACCCCAGTCCAACACTAGCATCTCCACATTATGTTTTTGAAGTCCAGGAACTGGACCAGGTTCACACTTGCAGGTCAAATACAAACCAGTCTGGTGATTATGGCTGTGTCAGTTGGGGAGCTGTGGCAACATCAGTCCGAAGGGGAGTGGGCCAGTGAGAGATTGAATATGATAGATGGAAGAACAGTTTTGTGGAGAAGCAGGAGAGGTAGTGTAGTGTCTGCAGTAAGTGAGCAGGAGGCTAAGTGGGCAGGAAGGGTAAGTAACTTGGGATGGTGAGCTGGGTGCACATTATGCATGTGATACTGAGTGTACTAGTCCTTGAGCCTATGAGAGAAGAATGTGCATTGGCTGAGTTAGTGTGAATTTGCATTTCACCCAGGACCCTGTACTGACCTCTGTGCTACCCATGTCCCAGCTGGCTGAACCTGGTGTTATGGTTTCCTTTGGTCAGCAGGAAGAAGTACTGTGCTTTTTTTCCCACTGATTTGTCTGTCAGTACCTCCGGGAACCGGTTGTCAAACCAAGAAGCTAACCTACCTTTCTGGACTTTTCCTCTGGGATCACATGCAGGGCACTCTCTGGCTTACCATATCTGAAGTGTTGTGTAGCTGGAGCTGAAACATGGTGTCAGCAGCGTGAAAGTTGCAGCAGGGGTGAGCACCTCTGATTCTCCTGCAACATGATCCCATAGGATGGGGCTAAAGAAGATAATTGAATAAGATGAAGAGCAGAGAGTATGTGAGAAAAGTCACCATGGGCCGTGACGGACCAGTCACCATGAAGCACACTGAAGTGACTTTGCTAAAAATGGGAAAATTCAGCCTGACACTATTTCTCTGTTAAGAGAAACCTAAATAGATATGAATAGAATTTATGTCAAAAATGGCCTAATTTATGTGATGCATTCTGGAACTAAATTTAAACTAGTAAACAAAGTAGCTTCCTTCCTTCTGATTATAAGTGGGAAAAATCAAAAGCTGTTTTCATGCTTTGAAAAGAAAACCAAAGGCTATTTGTCCAGGTTATCCATAATTCACCTTCATTTTTGTAAGCTTCATCATGGTTTTGCATTTAAAGTGATATATATTTAGTTATATTGAATCTTTTAGTACTGATAGTAACCTCACGACTTTCTAAACCTGTTGACTTTTTATATCTGCTTAGGTATGAAGTAGCTCCACGATCAGACAGTGAGGAGAGTGGTTCAGAGTATGAAGAGGAGGTATGTACTTTATTTTAATTTTGTCTTCTATAAATTTTCTTCTCCTTTGGAAGTTCTTGCCCCTGTCTTATGATGGTACAAACTTTTTGAGGTTCATTTGCTTGGAAATACCTCTATCAAATCACCATGATCCCCCAAGAGTCTTTGTATCGATATCAATAAACTACTTAATTTGGAAGAAATCGTGGCAAAAGCTGAATTGTTCTCTACTTGCACCCGCAAACCTGAATTAATAGCAGGGATTACTTTATAATGGTCACAAATGGGAACCCTTTCTACTCCTAGCATTAGAATGCTGAGACTAATTACAGTGCTTTCCAGCTTTTCCTTGTTTGACATCAGCTAACTTAAAATTCTGTGTTCAATTTTTTTTATTGTAAACCCATTGGTGGCATTTATTAGCATCATTGCTGAAAGTATTCATATTATGGTTTTAAGCTTTTCAAATTGGCTGGAAACTAATCCTTTCTGGAGAAAAATTTGCTTTCAGCTGATTCTGCTGAATTCATTTTGACACTTAGATGTGAGCATAGATCCCGGTGCATGTTCGTTTTTCTTTCAATGCTTATGCAATGTTTTGGCATTCACTGTTGTTGGGACCTCCCCAACAGCACTGAGTGTACCAACACCACTGGTTCAAGAGGCAGATTACCACCACCGTCTCAAGGACAACTGGGGATGGGTGATAAATGCTGGCCTTGCAAGTGATTTGCACATCATATACATGAATAAAAGAACCCAAAGGTTTGCTTCAGGCAGTCTGTTCAATTGTGAGATTAGAAGATCTCCTGTGTGTGTTAATGTAGCCATTTCATTTGAAAAAATCCAAAATCAGGTTGTTTGTATATTAAAAAAACATGCTACAGAAGGCCCACTTCTCCAAGGCCTCTTGAGAAAACTAGCAACGGTGACAGCTATTACCAAGGATTTACTTTCTGGCTGCTCACCAATTTTGAGATTAAGCACAGTTAGAACTAACAGTATGGATTGAGGATGGTTTCAGACAGTGGTTTTATAAAGTATGTTGAACCAATAGCCAGGGGTTCTCTAAGTTATTTAAATTGAGTAGCTGTTATCTTGACTTATACAAAGCTTACTGTAAGGTAGGACTTAATTTACTTGGATGACAAAACACCACTGTCACCTTATCTTTCTAATACTTTTACTTACTGGCCTAGGGATTTGCTGGTTTCTTTGATGCAATTCACCTGAAATTAGTGTAACGAGTGGAAAACAGCAAACTTCTTTTGCGTTGATTGCTTCCAACGTAATTAGATTTTCTGCAATCTTTTGAAATAGATTTCCTTTTTCAAAATGAAGGTGTTAAATGCTCTTAAAACTGGTGACTTGCCCAAGAGGAAATAGTCACCATCTGGTATTTTCACTACTTATATTGACCTTTGGGGAGGCTCTGAAAATATTGTTTTTTGTAGTTAGTGTGTTAATACAAAGAGTAAAAGTGGCTATAGTTTGTGACAGATCCATTTTGAGCTGTATTAAACTGCACAAAGTTATCCCCCTCAAATGCATTGAGGAATTTCTAAAGCAACATTGAAAACAACTTGTAAAATATGCCCAATTCAATTATTATATGGCATCTTTTATGTTTAATGATGTGCAGTTTGAGGGGAGCCTAAAAGAAAACTTGATCAACCAGCATTGTTTTAACCCAAAGTGGGAACTCTTCCCCTCTCTTGCCATTTTCTTTTGAAAATTCATAATTCACTAAATGGGATGAGTTGAATTATTATTCTCCTCCATGTCAATTCAAGCGGATCTCTTTTTTAAATCCCTGTTGGAAGTTTGAGTATTTTGGAAATTTGTGGAACTTGCATTGTTCTGGGTTGATCAATTTCCAATTGCAAACAAAATTGAGTTTTCTTTCCACTGTTGTCTTTACAAAATTTCAGTATTAATAAGTCATGTTGAATTTTTTTTCGCTACCCTCATTTCCCTATTTATTGTTCAAAAAAAAATTTGGTATTGTGTAAAAATATTGATGAGGAATATTGCAACTTGTGTCAAAAATAGTATAGAAAACATATCAACACTGTACTCAGGAAAGAAGGTAGTTCTTTGTGAGTTGAATAGTAGAAATCTGAAGCTCTGACCTTTTTAAATTGCTGTAGTTGCTAGATTTATTGAAAATTTTAATACTTGGCAATTATTTTTTTCTTGATTTAAGAATATCGAGGAATATGAAACAAAGTTGCCAACACACAAAAGAACAGAATAAGGCCATTCAGCCCACTGAGTCTGTGCCAGCATTCACTTAGATCATGGCTGATTTGATAATCCTCAACACTATTTTCCTGTCTTTTTCCCCCAAAGCCCTTGATTTTCTTACTGGTTTAAAAAAAACCTGTCCATCTCAGCTTTGAAAAGTCAACAACATAGCTTGCCAGTCCTCTCTGGTAAAGAATTCCACAGATTCATTGTCCTCAAAAGAAATTCTTCTCCATCTCTGTCTTAAATGGGCGGTCCCTTATTCTGAGATTATGCCCACTGGTCCCAGACTCTCCTAGAAGGAACCTTTCCATATTTATCCAAAGAATCTTGTATGTTTCACTGAGTTCGCTTCTCATTCTTCTGAACTCCAGTGAATAAAAGTCCAACCTACTCAATCTCTCCTCATAAGACAGTCCCTTCATACTTAGGATCAATGTAGTAAACCTCCTCTGGACTGCTTCCATTGCCAATATATCTTTCCTCAAGATTGTTCACTGTATTCCACTGTGGTCTGAATTGTGCCTAGTGTAGTTTTAGCAACCTTTCCTACTCTTATACTCCATTCTCTTTGAAAGAAAGGCCAATATTCCATTTGACTTCCCTGTGACCTGCTGAACTTGCATGCTAGCTTCGTGTGATTTACACATGAGATCTTCCAAATCTCATTTGTTCTGTAGCTCCCTGCAGTCTTTCTCCATTTAAATAATAACCAACTTCTCTATTCTTCCTGTCAATCTCCTTCCAACATTCTATTCCAACTGCCAAGTCTTTTTGCCCATTCATTTAACCTGTCTACATCCCATTGCAGACTCTTTGTCATCCTCAGCACTTGCTCACCTGCTTAGTTTTGTTTCATTCTTGAGGTGGCTTTTTTACATTCATTTGCCTCATCCAAGTCTTTAATATATTATGTTGTAAATAACCGTGGCCTCAACACTCATTGATGTGGTGATCAACTGGTTACTGGTTGCCATCCTGAAAATACCTCCCTTATACCAACTCTGCCTTCTGTTACAAAAATGGAAATTGCTGGAGTAACTCAGCAGGTCTGGCACCTTTTTGTGGGAAGAAAGCAGAATTGATGTTTCGAGTCCAATCACTCCTCTTCAGAACTAAAACATCATCATTTTCTCCAGCATCCGCAGTTCTTTGTTTTATTCTGTCTTCTATTAGTTAGCTAATGCTCTATCCATGCTAATGTACCTCCAACACCATGAACACTTAATAAGTAGCCTATTGAGTAGTACCTGATGAAGAGTTACCTAGACTCTAAACATTAACTTGCTTTCTGTCCAGGGATGCTGCCTGATCCACTGTGATCTCCAACACTTATTGTTTTCGGTACCTTATCAAACGTCATCTGAATGCCCAAATATATTACTTCCACTGCTTCCTCTTTATCTATCCTACTTGTTATCTCCTCAGACTGCTAATAATTTTGTCAGGCATGGAATTTCCCCTTTTGTGAAAATTGGGTAGATGGAATTGAGGTTCAGGTTAGCCAATATTTTAATTGAATGATGAACTGGCATATAGGCTACTCCTGGAAATACATAGCTAATTGCATGCTGCATGAGAAATCAGTCTTGGTTGGTTGATTGGCATTTTTCTTTGTGACTACCTGGCATGAGATCAAGGATTTCTGAATAGGACATTGTTTATCTGAACATCTGTTATGTCACATCATACTGCATTGGAGCTCCACTGTGCTTTTCTTTTAACAAAATTCCACAACCTATTAAGTTAAATGTGCTCTATTACTTTGTGTTCAAGAGTTTATTGTCAAAGGAACAGAAACTCCTGGTTGACTGTTTTATTAATCATATCCTTATGATGTAATTCTTCAGTATGTCCTTTCAGTTTGTTTCATCCCACTGCTACTGCACTGAGGCGAAAGTGTTCCCATTGATGTCACGTCTCATGCATTGTTGGTTCAAGTATAAGGCTTGTTGGATTTTTGTTTTTGAGGAGGAAGATGAAGAAGCCCCAGTTGCACCTGATAATGAAGAAAAGAAGATTATCGTTCCTAATATTGAAGATGTACCTGACTTCTTTGCAAAGCAGATAATTGAGTATGTATTAAAATAATTTATCTTGGATTGCAAGTTTAATTTTCAAGGAATTGCTATTGGGAGACTTGCAATTTGAGTCTGCCGCCAAACACAGCAAAGTCAGACATTTTATTAACTAAAAACATCCATTTGCACTTCCTATCTATCATGTCCCATTTTATTACCAATAAGATTCTAAATAATTTTTCCAACATAACTACAACCATCAAGCTCAAATTTGATAATTTTAAAAGAAGCTAACAATTGCATCTGAAGTGGAAGAAGATGTCCAAAATAGCAAGGAGTTAACAGGATCAAAAACTGTCAAACATATACTTAATAAAAACACTAAAAGCAATGAACATGTCAAACGGATGCTTGCATTATTCTTCATAATATGTACAACATATCAATATGAGAGTATTTGTCAATTGTAAGTGCCATCGAGTGGTGGAAATGTGAAGCTGCAAGCATGACTGAGACCTCCTGTATCACATTAAGTGTACTGCAGGAAAATCAGCTTTAACCTGATGGTTTATCCATAAATCCCTCAGTGTCTGAAAAGGTTTACTTTTTCAGACTGAGACCCTTTGCCAGATTATTTCATTCTCGACTGCAAGAGCAGGATATTTTGGGATGCGTCTGTCCTGCCACTGGAGGAGTCAGTCATAAGCACAACCCCACTGATTACGGTAGTTCCACAGCCACTTAATGCTCCAAGAAGCATCCAAGAAGTCATTTTTGACTCCTGGCACAAACTGAAGTCTTGGCTTTGATTCCATCCTCCTCCTTAACAATATTGGGCTTGTCCAGAATGCTGCAGTAGAATTGCCTATTTAATCTCAAACTTAAATTCTGTCCAGGGACTCGGAAGGTAATGAATGGCCTCATGCCTGAAGGTGGGAGCCAGATGATCAATTTGGAAACCTGATTGCCTTCCTGACTCCCTCCAATGAAAGGCTCAAGGATGGCTTTCCTGCCCGGTTGTCATCGCTTGTGCTTGTACATCCTCTAATACTTAATCAACAATAGATTGAGGGTCAGGTCAAGTGTACAGCACCAGTAAAACCCCGGCTGTTAGGTCTGATGCCTGACTAAGAGATGATATTCTTCCTTATTGGGCATTCCACCGGTGGAATTGAAGGGTCCTAGAGAACTGTCTTTCTCTTACAAATTGGCCCCTAAATCCTCCTCCTTGCCTCCTCACCAGTCCCTCCTGTGAGGGCCTGGCAAAACCACCCTACTCACATGTCTTGGGCTCCACTGTTAGGCCACTGTTCCGTAGTGGCCACCAATCCCAGTTGCACTGTAGTCCGTGAGGAATAGTTATTTATGTAGAATCAAGAAAGTGAAAGTTTGTTCTTGGCCGATGCAAGTTTCTGTTTGCACAGTTTGGCTCTAAAATTCCACACTGTGTGCTGTCTTGGTGGCTTCATTGGGATCAAGCTATCAGTATTTTTCAATATTGCACAATACCAGTTTTTGAGAGACCAGTGGCAAGCCAACTTGCTTGGAGCCAGTTGGACAGTAGTGTTACCTGGAGCCTCTATCTTTTAAAAGATAATAATTACACAGGAATGGTGTTCAACTGAAACAGCTATGTCAGCATTCTGTAGAAGTGGCATTTGCTCTGTTTCACTTGAGGAAGAACACTAGTTCTGGATTTCCCAATAAGAAGATAACTGTCTTGTTTCAAGGGCTGTTTTGCATAAGTGGGCAAGTATGATTGTTATCTTTTTGATTTTAGATGTGCTAAACAAGATGTTGATGATGAATACAGCATGCGAGCAGGAATGAAAGGTTCGCAGTCATATTATGCAGTGGCACATGCCGTCACAGAAAGGGTAGAGAAGCAATCAGCTTTGTTGATCAATGGATCACTTAAACAGTACCAGGTAAGTACAGAGATGAGAATGAAATGAGAATATTCAAAGCACCAGATCAGAGAACCTATTCCCGATCCTGATGGAACAAAAGAATAGACATTTGCACTTTGATCAGTTCTGCCCTCAAATTTCCTGGCCAGGAGATTTTTATTCCATAACAGCAAAGATAAATCTGGGAAT
Source organism: Rhincodon typus (assembly GCF_021869965.1). Lineage (NCBI taxonomy): Eukaryota > Metazoa > Chordata > Chondrichthyes > Orectolobiformes > Rhincodontidae > Rhincodon > Rhincodon typus. The sequence continues at coordinate 12,741,879 of NC_063334.1, forward strand.
GCTTGCAGCCAGTGTGAAAACCACTCCCTTTTTTCATCACTAGATTCCTGATTCTTACATTTCAGAGGGTCTTTGTTACTTTGAAAGCTACAGAAAGTATGTAAAGTGGGTGTGGAGAGGCACAAATTTAAGACTGGAATAAGCAGGCATTTCTTTTCTGGGGGTTGTGTATCTTTGGAACTCCTTGCCACCAAATGCTGTGGGAATAGAGTCTTGTGTACCTTTTTAAAGCTGAGATCAGTTGGGAAATCAAGAATAATGGAGAAAAGGGCAGGAAATTGGACATGAGGAATGTAGGATTTAACCAGGATCCTATTGAGTGGATAAGCAGGCTTGAGGAGCTGAACGGTCTATTTCTGTTCCTATTTTGTATGGTCTTATGGATGTTGGCCAGGAGTGGGGGTAAGATAGAGTGCCCAGTGAGTGCAGAATTAGGATGGATTGAAGAGTTCGGCTGGGGCAAGGGGCTGGCCTGGGTTGGAAAAAATGGTGGTAAGTTTGTATCATGTGCAGTGGGGAGTCAGGTGTCAAGTCTGATGGGCCAGGGATGGTATTTGAGATGGGGAGTAATGGAGGATCGGGTTCAGTAAGGGGTTTAGTTTAATAGTTACCCAGGTATTAAAGCAGGTTTTCAATCTTCTAACCTTTCCTGACTTATCAGTTAAGCTCACACAAGTCAGAACAATCCGAAATTTTTGACTGTAACTCCTAATTGGAAGCTATTTTTGGAGGGTTCCACAAGTTAGACTTTCCCAAGGAAATTTCAACTTGTCAGGCAATTCTATGGAGTCAACTGCATCTGGATTTCCACGTGATCCTGATGCTGAATTCCAGTCCATGCTGCTGCAACAGCTATTTCCCCATTGGAATTTCTGGACCATTATGTATGAGTAGTTTCAACTAGGCGTTATAGTAATATTTTTTGATATACAGTGTTTTGTTTTTCCCTTTGCACAAATTAAATATGCATTACTTTGAAGGCTGGAACTCAGCAGTAATATTCTATTCCTCACCAAAAATTAAATGTTTAAGCAAGTGGATAAATGCCTGTTCCAAGCTTGAATAGCCTGTCAGCCCATACTGTTTGGGCCATTGTGTCAGCAATAATTATTCAAATAAAACAGAAATGGCTATTGTACAAGTGTAGGGTAACAGTATGATGCAATTGATGTCAGCATTGTCAGGGAGATGAATATTGAGGAACAGTACTCAGCAGTATAATATTTATTTCAGAACTGTGTATGTCTCTCATTACTTCCAATAAATATACACAACACTAAAATATTGCTTTGTATCTTAGAGATAATTAACTTGAAGTGGCCTTGTAAATAGCTGGTTCCTGTTAATGTTTTTGTGTTCTAAATTATAGAAGAATACATTGCAAACCTTTGTAGAGTGATGTGTAAGGATGTTAAATCCATCTGTTTTAACGATAAGACCATAAATAGGAACAGGAGTAGGCCATTCAGCCCCTCGAGCCTGCTCTGCCATTCAACATAATCATGGCTGACCCAACTGCACACATCATGTCCACTTGCCTGCCCTTTCACTGCAACCCTTGATTTCCTCTACTGATCAAGAATCTACCTGTAGTAAAGCATATTTTAACAAGGTTTTACTATTCTAAACTACAAAATCGCCAGTGTCTGTCAAACAGAGGTGGAAATACAGTTACTATTATCATTGTTTATCGATCTAGCTTGTATTGGATTGGCTTTGTGATGGTAACAAAGGACTCCAGCCTTTAAATGTCATCCAGATCCTGGTGGAGAGAGGTTGTGTACCACTATTCCCAGGAGTTTTGAAAATAGAAAACTTGAAAGAATTAATTATTTTGCGTCATGGATGAGGTGGGCCAAGGGAAATTTTGTCCTACTTCATCTACTTTTTAGATGAGTTTAAAACAAATTCTCAATGCCCAAGAAGCAACTTGCATTCTGTGAATTTCTTTTGGTTGAGGTCTACAAACAACTTTATAATTGTAAATCTGTATGTATGAGCTTGAGTATGATCCCTGTGCAGTTCATGACAAGTCACTTTTAAACTACCATGGTTGAAGTATAATGTATATGATTAAAGTTGAAATGTTAGCGTACAAAGTTTTTTTTTGGGAGAAATAATATCTGCTGTACCATAAGTAAGCTTTCTTTTATCACAAATTTTAGCTTCAAGGGCTTGAGTGGCTGGTTTCTCTTTACAATAACAATCTGAATGGAATTCTGGCTGACGAGATGGGACTTGGAAAGACAATCCAGACTATTGCACTCATCACCTACCTGATGGAACACAAGAGACTCAATGGACCCTATCTCATTATTGTACCCCTCTCGTAAGTCTGATAAAAGTATTGTAATCTGGACGTTTATTTTGGTCTAAGTGTGAACTGATTTTATATTTTTGATTAGCTGGTCAGGAGTTGTACTTGATCTCTTTGGGGAATAACCTACCTTAAGCCACTTGCCCTCTGCCATGTGAAACTGGTCATTTTGCTGAGTCAGCAAAACTGTACATTATTTTCTAACTGTGACATAACTTGATAAAGGGCAATGGTTATCAGCTCTTTACTTGATGTTGCTGGATATAAAATCTAAATTTACAACTTTTTTTGTTGTAATTTTATACACACATTGAAAGGGAGTATGCAGTGCAATCCCTAGTGCTGCAGAGGAAAAATGCAGTGGTTATTTTCACGGGATTCAACGTTAACACTGTTTCTATTCAAAGCTGCTGTCATATCTGTTGAGTTGCTCCAGGAATTTCCAGCATCCGCAGTCCTATATAACATTTTTGTTTTACTGTTTGTGCAATGACAGTCGTGTTGTGGCTATGTTTATCTACATTTTCTGGTTTAAATACTAGAAAACAATAACTTGTATGTCAATGGCTTTGGGCTGAATTGATAGATTGATCCAACCGTTATGGAGATGTGTGTTCCAGAGGTATTTGCTCCCCTAGTCAGCCTGTTGCATCACAGCCAAAGGATTGGAAACCACCAAAAAATATAGAACATTCTTCCTACCCACAGAATCCAGGTTTAACTTAATGTGTCCAATTACTGCCCCCTCTGCCACTTCCCAGTCATCCAGAAAGTCTTCATTATAGCTGTGATGCAGCACCTACCCACTAGTAATCTTTTTTTTGATGCTTACTTTGGGTCCTGTCAGAATCTTTGATCCAGACATAGATGCTAGATCTTCTCTCTGGTCAAGGGAGAGGTAGAATTGTTTGTTCATGACCCTGCAGTCTTCAACAATATTCATAATTCTGCTGATAATTAGGAACTCACACCACAGTTCATCTAGTTATAACTTTCAGACTTAGACTTATAAAAGGCAGTTAACCTTTTTGCCGCAGAAATGCCAAATGACCATCTCAAACATGGGAAAAAAAATTCATCCACCTCCTCACACCACACAACCATCACCCAGACTGCCACTAGACATCACTGGGGCCACATTTTAACCAGAAGCTGATTGGACCGTTCTGACTTAAGGCTTGCTGGAAGGAAAAGTTCAGACTATGTGCATGTCATTATAAGGTAATTAATTATTACCATATAAAGTTAAATCAAAGTATTTCATGATTGAAGATTAACTTTTTGATTTTGATGTAAAATGACTTGCTGAGGGCTTTGTACAATCCATGCAGAACTATTTTCATAGACATATAACAAACTAAGTTAAATCTGACTAACTTTTTCTGTTCATTCATGGAACCGTCTAACTTAAGGAATTATTAAAATGGTTTTCCTTAATTGGGGTAACTTTATAATTTGGAATAATTTCTTCATAATTAAATTGACAGAACAAAACAGAGGAAATTTATCATAGATACATTTTATATTAAGAATTCCTGTACCTTGACTCTGGGAAGGCATATCCCACTTTTCGTGGCATATAGTTGTGCAAATCTTAAGATAGGCCTTGCATGCCATACATGACAAATTGATGTATAGCTTTACAGGCTTTAACTCCTGTAATACTGTTAGCAAAAATATGTAGCAGGTTGCTTTTGTGACTTGCAGCTGTCATGTATTGTTAAGTGCACAACTGTATTTCCATATATGAACCCTGTTTGGTCTTTAAAAATTTTTTTTAGAAAACCTAAATATTTTGTAAAGAAATTTAGTATTTTCAAACTAAATGTTTCACATAAAATTCAAGTCTCCAGTACTACTTTTTCAGTCCAGCTTTCAAAGTTTATTCTTTCTACATCAAATCTGATTTATTGTAAATTAGTCACTAAAATAAAACAAACTGTGGATGCTGGAGATCTGCAACACACACAACAGCACTTCTGAAGAAGTGTCACTGGACTTGAAAAGTTAGCTCTGGTTTCTGTCCGCAAATGCGGCCGGATCTGCTGATTTTCTCCAGCAATTTCTGTTTTTGTATCTGGTTGACAATTTATTGATATTCCTTAACATATTTGGAACCCAGTATATACTCGGATGGCGTTGCGCATGATCTTTGCAAAAATGACAATGTGACTTTGCCAATGAGATGTAGTTAGAAGCTTGTCTCTATTTGAACTTTTCGTAGTATTTAAAAATGAAATAACTGTGTTTTGGGTGAAGTATTAAGTTGGGCATTTCTCTCCGTTTTAGAACTTTATCCAACTGGGTGTATGAGTTCGATAAATGGGCCCCATCTGTTGTGAAGATTTCTTACAAGGTTTGTTTTTATTTTTGTCTTTGTTGTAGAAGGTGTACTGTGATTTTTTTTTCCCTATTGCTTTCAGTTCTGTATGTGGCTTTTTGTTATTAATTTACTTCCAAGTAGTTGGAGTTGTAGAGAGCTACTTTACATTTTCCAGTGCGTAAGAAAAGCTATTTCTAGATGTCCTTTATTTAATTTTATGTAAGGCCTCAGCTAGAATTCACATTTCTATGAACAGTATACTCGTTTAGAAGCTGGCATATTTTAAAACTAATTATACATTAGTTTTCTTTACATTCTGCAGTGAACAGGTTGAGCTTAGGCATGATGCTAGGAAGAACTGCTGATAAATATGTACTGAACGACAGTGAGTAAACCTAACGGAACAGTTTTACTGGAAACTTGTGTCTAAAGCTTTTAGAAGCCACCAGTGTTATTTATTTTCTAAAGAAACAAATTAATGCAAGATACCTTCATATTACAGCAGCTGCAAATATATTTTATTTTGCATGAACTGCACAGATTTTCTATAAATTTAACAGCTTTATAGTAGAAAACCAAGTAAATACTAACTGGTGTGTCAAGGTAACATAATTCTCATTCTTTCTAAGGGTACACCAGCTCTCCGCCGGTCATTTATTCCGCAACTGCGCAGTGGAAAATTCAACGTTCTTTTAACCACATATGAATATATTATTAAGGACAAACATGTGCTTGCTAAGGTGAGATTGATTTCTAATATTTGGCAAACTTTTTCTAACAATAGTGAATGGCTGGATATCCTGAGCCTTCTAGGGCCACTATGACAATGACACTTGGAAATTAACATTCATTTTTCTTTTCTCCTGTTGAGGTAGGTGTTGAGATTCCAAACTTCAGTTCCAGAAACAAACTCAGGGCTTGCAGCTTCTGCGGAGAAGAAGCAGACAGTTAACATTTCAAGTCGCATGAGCCTTTTTCGGAACTGTGCTCAATGTAACTCTGCTTTGTCTCCACTGCTGCCAAACCTGCTGAGTTTCTCCCAGCAGTTTCTGTTTTTCTTTCAGATCTTCAGCATCTGTGGTCCTTTGTTTTATTATAATCAGTTTCAGAAGTATCTGCCTCATTAATGAGGAGTCTCAAGGAAAGGAATGAAGGATAAAGGTTATTTACAAAATTCAAAATTTTATTAACTTGATTTTTTTCTGTAGAGGCAAAATTATGACTGAATTAAGATTTTCTTTTTGCAATTTATGAATTTATTGCACAGTTTCTAGGCATTTTCAGCAACATTTCATAGAATTATGACACATGTTCTAATTCACCAGATGTTTCCCTTATGTTGCAGCTTCGATGGAAATACATGATTGTAGATGAGGGTCATCGTATGAAGAATCATCACTGTAAACTGACCCAGGTGTTGAACACTCACTACGTTGCACCTCGCCGGGTCCTTTTAACAGGAACTCCATTGCAGAACAAACTCCCTGAACTTTGGGCTCTTCTAAACTTCCTCTTGCCTACTATCTTCAAAAGCTGCAGCACCTTTGAGCAGTGGTTTAATGCTCCATTTGCAATGACTGGAGAAAGGGTAAAGATCATGCTGCTTGAGCTTTGCAGTTGTATTTAAACCGTTACATTTTACATCTAAGAAATATAAACGTCCAAAAAGATTCAGCACAATTATATAGCATGCATATAATCTAACCATATCAATTCTGAAAAATGTGCATCTGTAATGTATGAAGTGTTTCTTTTCTTCCATTGAAATATTGCAGATTCAGAAGCAAATCGACTTTTGTGGCTGCTTTGAAATCAATTGTAACATATAATTTAGGGAATTAAAAAGTGGGATATGGAGGTATAGCAAAGATTGATCTAATGAATTTAGATAATACTTGCACTGTTTTCAGTTTAATAAATTTGTTGAAAAAACACATCTGCCGTAGTTTTAGAAGCAAAAATGAGGAATTTTAATAAAATATCAGGCAATGGAAGTAATGAGGAAACTCCGAATCTCATTGATTGCAGTCATGAAGGTCTTTCAGGCCAAGGTAGAGAATCCAAAATTTGATGAGTCTATTTGATAAACATCTTTTCTTTCTGAACCATGTTATTGCTGAATCTCTATGTTAAACAGAATTTTATGGACTTGCCAGCCTTCTGTTACTGTTGCCCTCAACTAACCATTAACTCTAGCAAAGTTGATATTGATGTAATTGCCTGGGAAAACAAAGTTAAACCTGATCCTGTTTTCATCCGATATCCACTGGGGGAAATAAGCATTAGAAATAGGTTTTGAGATAACAAGGTGCAGAGCTGGATGAACACAGCAGGCCAAGCAGCATCAGAGGAGCAGGAAGGCTGACGTTTCGGGCCTAGACCCTCCTTCAGAAATGAAGATGGACTTTATTGTTGTTGTATCAGTGTATCTGACAATTACTCGGAACTGCAATGCCAGCCTGGTAAGATATTGAAACTTTCTGAAGAAGGGTCTAGACAAGTAATAGAAAAGATGTTTTTTAACTAAAAAAACAGGGACACCTTCATGAATATGGTTCCTTTGGCGTGATATTAGGGAAATGAGGAATCAAACTGTAAGTGAACAAATAAATGCTTTAGTCTTCAAGAAGGACACTATTCCAAAAATACTAAAGTCAAAAGACGGCATAAGAGGTAACAGACAGATGCAATAATTAGCGAGAAAGTATTGAGGAAAATAATGGCACTAAACCCTGACAATTTGTAGATGAAGGGTCTAGGCCCGAAACGTCAGCTTTCCTGCTCCTCTGATGCTGCTTGGCCTGCTGTGTTCATCCAGCTCCACACCTTGTTATCTCAGATTCTCCAGCATCTGCAGTTCCGACTATCTCAGAAATAGGTTTTGTTTTGTTATATACTTGCCTTTCCTGCAACTAAGGCTAGGGTGCTAAAACTAATTGGAATAACTCAATTGACATATTTTAAATGAGCAAAACCTGGGTACCTTTCTGGTTTATGTTCTTAATATAAGATATAGTGCATTTATCCAAACAAAAGATTTAGTACTAGATAATTTCTTAGTAACTTTTGTGCACATAATTTTTGTATTAAGGGCTTAGAACTTCAGTTTGCAGAAGTAAGAATAAACAAAAGTTGCCTTACTCCCAGAAAACCGTAGGGCTGCTCTCTCAATATAATGTGACAACTGGTGGTGGCTTAACCTGAGGGTGGCCAAGTCTCGGGCACATGGATGAGATTGAGAGGGTGGTATCTTCATGGTAACTCAGTCAGTGTGGGAATTGGTGTCACTCTGGTTTGCAAAACTGCCGCCCAGCCAACTGAGCTATCTGACCCCCAGAATTAAGAATAAACTTTATACAACTAGGCAGTACTTTATCTTCTCTCCATCCTTTTTTGTTACATTAGCAGTAGCAGTCTCAAGATCAAAAACAGAAGTTGCTGGAAAAGCTTAGCAGGTCTGGCAGCCAGACCTGCTGAGCTTTTCCAGCAACTTCTGTTTTTGTTCCTAATTTACAGCATCTGCAGTTCTTTCGGTTTTTATTTAGCAGTCTCAAGATGTCCATTTGTCTAGGTGTGGCATACATCATTTTAACACTTTTTGACACATTTTTCCCTCAAGTGGAAGAGGCCAGGACATGCTTTGTAAAACTTTGTAGCAAATCTAATTTAAACACAGTCTTTGAGCAGGATAACTAAGCCAGAATCTCTTCTGGATTATGTGTCTTGCAGGTCGACTTAAACGAAGAGGAAACAATCCTGATAATTCGTCGTCTTCATAAAGTGCTGCGTCCTTTCCTTCTGAGAAGGCTGAAAAAAGAAGTGGAATCCCAATTACCAGAAAAGGTTATAATGTTTTCTGTAAAGGTTTTGAGAAGCCCAGAATTGGTCATTTAGAAGTAAACCTTTTTTGCGTCAGAATTAAATCTAGAAAAATTGCTTTAATAATGATGTTTCTATAAAGTTGCTGCTAATTTCTTTTGAGTAAGTTGTTTTCCAGAGGTTCAAGGAGAGAGTCAATTTGATTAGAGTTGAGGAACCAAACGACTGTAATTTCATTGGTCACTATAATCCACAGGTCATTCCATAGCTCTGTTCCTTCTCATTTCTCCCATTGCTGCATGGACCTCCTGTAGCTTCTTAAATGCACCTTAAAATGCTTTGCACTGCAAAAACTGTACCGAATGGACTTGTGCCACAAGGAATTTGGAATGCTATTCTATTCAGAATGGGACAGTATTTACCAATCGGAGTCCACTTGCCAGTCAGTCAACACCCTCCACTCGTTTGGAATAAATATGTTTTCCCTTTACTTTGGTATTTCTTGAAAATGATCCTAATTGATATAAGCTGAAAAGCTTTGACAAAGCTTTCTTCACTAACACTCAAACACATTTAACATAAATATTTTCTATCTGTTATAGATCCTTTTTTAGTTTGTATTGACTTTGTATAACCAGTCTGAATTTTACTTTCAGGTTGAGTATGTCATCAAATGTGACATGTCTTCTCTACAGAAGATTCTATACAGGCACATGCAAGCTAAGGGAATTCTCCTTACAGATGGTTCTGAGAAAGACAAAAAGGTAAAATCTTAATAAGTGATTTGCGAAAAATGTTTGGATTGTTTTCAATATCACAAATTAAGCTTGCATGCAGAGTTATTTAAGACTGTATATAATGCAAAAAAAACTTTGAGCTATTCATATCTATTGTGCCTCTTTGAAACAACTATCCAATTAGTGCCACTCTTGGTCTTTCCCCAATGTCCTGTAAAATATTTATTTGCAACCATTTATTCCATTTGCTTTTGAAAGCCTATATTGGTTCTATTTCCATCTCTCTACAAGTTTCCAGAAGTGCACTATATGTCAACACAGCAACTTGTGTTTTTTTGCTAAAACATCCCAAGGTAATGCACAGGAATATTTATTAAACAAAATTTGACATCAAACATGTAAGACGGTATTATTGCAGATGTCCTTGATGAAGAGGTCAGTTTTAAGAAGGAAGAATGGTTGAAGAGGATAAAGAAGGGAATTCTAGACCTTGGGACCTAGGCAGGAGAATGAACGGCCACAAAAGACAGGGCACTTAAAACTGAAGATGCTTGAAGAAAGAATTGGAAGGGGGGTTTGGGATGAAAATATCTTCAAGGGTAGTAGGGCTGGTGGATAGAGTTTAGGATGGGCAAGAACACAAAGGCTTTGAAAATAAGGATCAAAGTTTTTAAATCCAATCATAACCCGGAACTAGTGTCGTGCATCAGTTGCAGGGCTGATTGTTGAATCAGATTTCATGTGAGTTAGGCCATGCACTGTGGAGTTTTGAGTGACCTCAATTATACCGAGTCTCAAAGTTTTACGAAAAGCATGCTTGAATCGCAGCAATCTGTGTAATGAAGGTACATGCACTGTGCATTCAGTAGGCATTTCAGAATTTCACAGAATGATGCTTTGGAATGACGATACAGTTTTCCAAGTGAGGATAGTGTATGACTTAAATGGAAATTTAGCAGTGGTGTTGTCAGCATCTATTGGCAATAATCTTGCAGGTAGTATCAGACAGAGATTTAGAAAGTGCTGGCAAAGAAATCTTGACACATTCCTGTAGCGCACTTGTGGGTGATGCATAATGCAGCAAAGATGGGTCATTGTGGAGAGGTGAATAGGGTACCAGTCATGGAGCTGTTTTGTCCTGGATGGTGCTTAGCATTTTGTTAGAACTCATTCATCTGGGCAAATGGCACTTTCGTTGCACTCCTACCTTATACCTTCTAATGGTGAATAGCTTGTGGAGATCCAGAAGAATATCTGCCTCTGCTCTTGTAGCTACATTATTTACATGGCTAGCCAAGTTAAGTTGTAGTCAATGGTGACCCTTCCATAGGATGTCAGTGGTAGGGATAAGGAGATGGCAGTGCCATTGGCATGTTAAGGCAAGTTAGTTATTTTCCTGTGGGAGTTGACCATTACCTGGCACTTGTGAGCCTAAGTCTGTTGTCCAGATCTTGCTGCTGTGAGCACCGACTGCTTCAGTATCTGAGAAATTGTAAACACTACTGAACATTCTGCAGTAATCAATGATCAAAGGTTTAGCTGCTACTTTCATGCTGGAGGAATTGGGCTGGAAACTCTGCACAAAGCCATATGAGAAGGTGGTACTAGACATCTCCATGCTGCTTTACATGCACTCAGGCTTTCTAGCAGTCTCGTCAACGTTGCAAACCTGTTAGCTTTCATTTGTAACCTATCCCATCAATTAGCTTAATTATGTCCTGTAGACTAGAACTTAAATATGACCTTGCAGTCTGGCTAGCAGGTTCCTGTACACTGTGCCAAGTCCATTGTGACTGGTTATGTGTCAATCCTGCCTTTAAACTATCCCATAATTTACATGCACAATTTGAGCTGGTGACTATTGTGTGCAAGATTGTGATGCTTCTATTTCATTGTCGTCATTATCTTGCTCTTCCTCCCGTTGGTTTTCTACCATGGCCTAGCCAGGTGGTATTTCTTGGATACCTCAAGAGATTAGTTCACAAATGCAGTGAGGGGACAGGAAGGTAAAGAGGTGCGTGTTTACAGCAACTGTAGCATCTGAATCAGAAGACATTACTGGATGATGAAAATGGTGTGTGAGGCTGAGGATTGAGTACAAGGTTGCTGCCACTTTCTTTGGATTCAGAGGCCACTGTCTCTACAGAGCGTGCTCCAATGAGACAGAGACCGTCTCCTCTGTTGAGGAAAAAAACACGTCGTGCCTGTGCCCTGCAGGTTAGCACCTGTTACATTGCCACCGCTCCATTGTGTCCTCCTTTCCCTGCCAGGAAAGGGAAATGTACTAGTAAGGGTGGTGCAGCTTGTTTGAGTGATGATGTTGTCACGGTTAAATAACTGTGTTGCATGTAAGCTGAGAACAGAATGTAGCTTGCAGCAGTGCAGTGTGAGGTGAAGCTATTACTTATGTCTGAGCCTTGCTCAGTAGAGATTGTTGGCAGCTGAGTGAAAGTGTGTTTTAAGCTTGAGAGAGAATAATGGTGCACTTGCTGGGAAATAATATTTAATGATGCACCCACTGACCTTGCTCATTTTTTTTTGGTGAAGTTCTGGAGCTTGTTAGAGCACTGAATCCAGGTTCTTGAGGCTTGACTCCTAGTGCTAAGTGCCATGGCTGGTGTCTACCACTTCCTTGTTTGTGACAAATGTAACAAATTTAAGCAAGTCAGATTTTCCCATGTAAAATCTGTGTAAAAGCAGTAATTAGATTCTGTCAGATATTTCTTATCAAAGAACAAATTTAAAATAGAGAAGTTTAATATAAAATATTTCAGTCTTTGTCAAGGACATATAAACATATGAACAAGGAGCAAGAGTAGGCCAGTCAGTAAGAGCATAGCTGACCTGGTGGTGAGCTCAGACCTGTATTCCCACGTAGCCCTGATTACCTTTTAACCCCACTCTTAATGCAAATCTACCTAATTCTGCCTTTAAAATATTCAAAGACTACTCCCACCGCCCTTTTCAGGAAGAATTCTGAAGACTCTCAAGCCCTCTGAGTGAAAAAATTTAGTCTAACCTTGTTTTAAATGGGTGACCCCTGATTTTTAAACAGGGACACTGATTTCTAGATTGTCCCATAAGAGGAAACATCCTTTCCACGTTGCCCCTGTCAAGATTCCTCAGAATTTTTGCGTGTTTTAGTCAAGTCACCTCTTACTCTGCAAATCTCCAGCAGCTGTAAGTGTGACCTGACTAATCTGTCCTTCACTTGTACACTTGTTTTGTCTGGTAAGCCTTCTCTGAACTGCTTCCAGTGCAGTTATGTTCTTCCAGTGCTGCACACAGTATTCCAAAAGTGGCCTCACCAGTGCCCTGTATAACTGAAACATTAACCTCTTACTTTTGTACTAGTTTTTCTCGTGATAAATTATAGCATTGTCTAGGCTTTTTGCTGCACCTGCAAACTTACCTTTTGTGATTCATGCATCAAGATATCTGAATCTCTCTGCAACTCAAAGCCCTGCAAAATTTCTTCTCATTTAGATAATCTTCATTTTTATTTTTCCTGCCAAAATGGACAATTTCTCATTTTCCCACATTAGATCCTTTTTCCACATCTTGGCCAACTCACAACCTATCTTTGTCCTCTTCTTCATTTTTTTTTCCTGTCTATCTTTGTGTCATGATGAAGCTTGGCAACCATACCTTCCAAGTCATTTAGGCAACAGTTGAAGGACTAGTGCTGATCCCTATGGCACACCACTCATTACGTCATGACAGCTTGCTCAGAGAGTGGGATGTTTGGTGGCGACAGAGGTGGTCAGGATCAAGTAGAAGGCAGTGATCACCCTCTGATCCATCCTTGCCTACTGTGATCTGCTTGTACTCCTCGTAAACAAAGCTTTTCACTTTAGTTAGGTACACATGACAATCAATCAAGAGGGCTCAGGGAGCAGGAGAGGTCATTCCAAAATGTTGCCAATCAGATCACATGACCCTACACCTGACCTGGCACATAATGACATTAGAACTAAACTCCCAGCACTAAATGAAAATCCTGTTCCAATTTAATTGGCCAATGTTAAAGCAAAACACCTTGAACCTGAGCAACTTAAAATGGGACTTAATAGATATTTTTAATCAACTTATTCAGACATATTACAACAAATGTCTGGGATAGGTGGAACTTTCACTTGGACCTTCTGGCCCAATGATGAGACTACCATGAGTTGCCTGCACTGGAGGCAGTGTGCATGGGATAACCCTGCATTGCACAATCTGTTTCTTCTGTTGCATCTGTTGACATGAGAACGAATCGACTCTAAATCATATCTCATGGATTTAAGCACATTTCTTCTAATACAGGGCTACGCAATTAAAATGTACAATTGGTTAATCTGGTTAACTATTACTCCAAATTTGAGTCCCACTCTCACCTTTCATTTGCTTAAAGTAATAAATCTGTTCATTTGTTTGAAAGCAGAGCACAGTCAATGCTGACAGTCTTAATTAAAAACAGAAAATGGTGGAAATAATCAGTGTGTCATGCAGCATCTGTGAAGTTCCTCGTTTTGATGAAAGATTACTGAGCTGAAATGTTAATTATGCTCTCTATAAATGCTGCTGTACCTGCTTAGTAATTTCAGTACTTTTTACTTATATTTCTGATCATTTTCTGTTGAATCATATTTGTGTTGCCTGAGGTGCTCTCCATTATGTTTGGTGCGCTATTGAAAGGTTGTTCTACAGCAAATTAACTAACTCCTGCATGGCCAAATTTAAGTAGCCCCTTTTCAAATAAAGGGTTGACGTTGATTCTTATATCTGTTAAATACTGTGATCTCCAAATACTCGTGTGTATGCTCAAAATTACTTGGGAATAGCCCCGATATACTATTTCAGGTGACACGGTGACTCAGTGGTTAGCACTGCTGCCTCACAGCGCCAAGGGCTGGTGTTTGATTCCAGCCTCGGGTGACTGTCTGTGTGGAGTTTGTACATTCTCCCCGTGTCTGTTTGGATTTCCTCCAGGTGGTCCGGTTTCCTCCCACAGTCCAAAAATTTGCAGATTAGATGGATTGGCTATGCTAAATTGCCCGTTGTTTCCAGGGATGCGTAGGTTAGGTGGAGTAGCCATGGAAAACGCAGGGATAGGGTAGGAGGTTGGGTCTGTATGGGATGCTCTTTGGAGGGTCACTGTGGACTAGATGGGTCGAATGGCCTGCTTCCACACTTGTAGGGATTCTATGATTCTATGTTCTGTTTATCTTTAAAATTCTTTGTTTCCCTTCAGGGTAAAGGTGGTGCTAAAACTCTCATGAATACCATAATGCAGCTGAGAAAAATATGCAATCATCCCTTCATGTTTCAACACATAGAGGTAAGTTCTAACCAAGAATACATGTACACTATTATTCATTTCAACAAAGCAAAATTGAAGCTCACAGTAATTTGCACTTTACCAATTTTTTATGCTTGAGCCCACAATAAATGGCAGATAAGGCAAATATAACTTAGGCTTAATAAACTAAAAGATTGGTAGCTCATATAAGATCATACAGTGGGATCCTTCTTTGCTCTGTTATTCAAGCCATTGTGCCTCATTTTTTGTAGAGGTTCTTAATTAGTCTAGGCTCTTGCTCTTTCACGTAATCTTGTGTTCTTTCCCTTCAAATATTTATTAAAATATTTTCTTTGATGCATTTGTTTAAATTGTTTCCACCATCTTTCCAGAAAATTCATTGCAGATTACAACAACTCACTGTATAATATGTAGTTTTCTCAACTTGCTTATGATTCTTCCACCAATCGCCTTCAATTTGTGACCTCTTGCCAATAATTTTTCTACCACTGAAATAATCTCTCCTTAGTTACTCAGAACTGTTCATGACAATTTATCTTTGTAAACATTTGCTGTGATAAATTATTACTTTGCATTAGTGCTGCACATTTGCTGCATACTCTGTTCTGAAGATAAACTTAATACAAAATAAGTCCTCTTATCAGTGACTTTTCCAGTATCATAGACACTTTGTATATTGAGCATGGCTTGACATGGCACACCCCCTAGTATTTGACATTTCAACTCCGGGAAAAAGATTCGTCAACCCTATCTATGCATCTCATAATTTTATGAAATGCTGACTGTCTGCAATTAGATGTTAAATATTTTGCTATATTGTAATGAAGTGCTTTTAAAGCTACCTTAATTATATTTTGATTGAGCAGACCAGTGACAAAATCATTTCCTTTGCCCAATCTATTCAATAGTGTCACAGTTATTAGGGCAGATGAAGCAGCACATAATTTCTTTCATTCCTTTTGAAGAGCTTCTTTTGTAGTTTTGTAAGTTTGTCTTTGTAATATTATTTGCTTTTAAAATAAACTTGACTCTGATCCTAATAATTAACATATTGTACTGACTGTTTTTGCTTTGATGTTGTAGGAATCCTTTGCTGAACATTTGGGTTATAATGGAGGACTCATTACTGGGTAAGTGGTAAAACAAAACTATAATGAAACACCAAATTTTGAGAGCTAATTCAAGCTAGCATATATTTTTTATGTATCACAGATGAACCAGTTTTGTTTTATTAATGCCGTATGTGCAAACTTACTTCTTAGTTTGCTGTAAAACTATGTGTGTGGTGTCTCTTCTCTGCTATCCATATGGTTATCATTAGGCCTATCATGTCACTTCATGGAAAAAGGGGAAGAAAAGGCTGCACACTTTCTCTGTGTTCCCATTCACTTATTTTTATTTCTATGGGAAGTGGGGAAAAGGTAAAAGAAGGCGTAAAAGAAGGCATAAAAGGAAACAACTTTTTAGCATATTAAGATTTTGGGGCATCTACTTTTTTAAAAAAAAATTATATAAACCGTACCTTTTGTTTTGTATGAATGGAGATCGAATCTTATTTTTTTAGAAATGCAGGAATGAGTCTGTCTTTTGGGTGGAGTTTGGAGCAAGGGTTACTGCTTATAACAGAAAATTCTTTTATCTGTTGCTGTATCATGTAATAATTAAGGAAGACTGGTTTCAAGTTCCAAATATTTGGAATTGTTCAGATCATGCCATGTCATTTACAGCATAACATAGCTTAGATAACTGCAGTTGCTATACTTCTCTTCAAATGTGTTCAGTAGAATATATTTCAGTAATTGAAGAGAGAAATGCCTTTTAGATTTTCTAGAGCAATCTTTCTTATTTCATCTCCTTGCTTTATGCCATTAGTCGACTTTGATACTTCTGCCTATTCTGCTTAACAGGATATATTTTTCTTTAGGTTAAATGTCAGGCAGATAACTGTTCAAAGTAATAGCACTTCTCTAAACATATAACAATCTAATATGATGATGTTTCTATTGTTTCCATTTAGTCCAGACCTCTATAGAGCTTCAGGAAAATTTGAATTATTGGACCGTATTTTGCCAAAACTGCGAGTTTCTAATCACAGAGTGCTACTCTTCTGCCAGATGACATCACTGATGACCATTATGGAAGACTATTTTGCATTCCGAAGTTTTCCTTATTTGCGACTTGATGGTATGTTAAAGTCATGTAGGAACATGGCTACAATCTTAATCGCACCCTTAGATCCTTGATATTACGATTAATGTCATTGAGATATTTTATGTAGAAGTGTGCATTATAGACTAATCAGGCATCAAAGCTGACAATTTGACCAATGCCGAAAACTACAGAATAAAGATTTTTGTACAACCAGGGTATAATTTAGTAGAGTAAGAATTTTCTAGTAATCGTTTACATTTATTAAGGCACTGTGATATTTGATTAATTGCAGTTCAAAAGGTGGAACAGATCTTGCTTTGGTACATGTTATTTGGAGCTTTTAATCAATAAGGAATTATTTTACACAAGGTACATTGTTTTTCAAACTCAAAGGGAGTAATTTTTTTTTGGAAGAGTTGTGGATGTATAATTTATTTTAAAAATAGATTTGACAGCTAATGTGATAGTTATAATATATTGAGTTTGCTTTCCTAGTGAAATAATTGAAGGGAATTAGTATTCACTAAAAGAGAGAGTGAAGTGAGAGAGACATGATGCAAAAACCACAAATGAAATTGTGACAGTGGAAATTATCTTGGCTTGGATTCATTGTCATTCCTTAATTCAAAGAAAATTGTTTTTAGAATTATGTGGCAGAAATTTTACAGCTGTGAATTTCCTAAGAATTGGCGATTTTGTTTTGTGATAAAATAGTAAATTCCTGAAACGAAAACAGAAATTGCAGCAGAAACTCATTAGGTTTTGCAGCATCTGTGGAAAGACAGCCAAGTTAAGTTTCAAGTTCAGTGGCCTTTCTTCAGAACTGGTAGTAGCTAGGAAAAGGTGGGAGTTACTCTAATGACAGCGGATGGGGTGGAAAACACAGGCAGACAAAGGAATGGTTGATGGTAAGTTAGGGAAGAAGAAAAGCTGATAATGGGGACGGTATCAACCATTCCTTTGCCCAATTTGCGCTCTCTTGCTCGTGTGCGCACTCTTCAGCATCCACACATCTTTGTTTTACTTCAGTCAGTTCCAGAGTTGTTTTGTCTTGATGCTTCAGTCTGATATGTAACCTGTACACACAGGAACAACTAAGGCAGAGGATCGCGGTGCTTTGTTGAAAATGTTCAATGAAGAAAACTCCAAGTACTTCATTTTCTTGCTCAGCACCCGAGCTGGTGGTCTGGGTTTGAATCTTCAAGCTGCTGATACTGTTATCATCTTTGACAGTGACTGGAATCCACATCAGGTTTGACACTTTGTCCTTTTATTAAACTAATGTTCTTTTGACTTCCGATGTATTAGAAAAGTCCGGTTATTTAAAATTAATCATGGTTATTAATGTTTCATGTTAATGTGTTTGCCCAATTTTTCTTTAAAAGATCATCTAATGCTTTGGAAATTAATGTTTGTCAGTTTCAAGTTATGGCTGTATATCAATAAACATCATTGTAGGAGAGATAATCTAAGACTTTCATTATTAGTAACACCCAGACTGCCCATGTAAATTTGCTTAAGGCTAAAGCTCCCTTAGCACATCTGCTGCTGATACCCTTACATGCTCCTCTAAAACTCTCTCCCTTTTTAAAATGCTCGACCTGATGGTTTTCTGTCCTGATTTATCTTTTGTGGTTCACTGTTGATATGGCATTTGGTAAGCAAGATGTTCACTTGGGATTTAAGTTTTACAAAGTTTTTTTTCCTGCTAAACATTGGGTGAGAGGTTGAAAGAAGCGTTTTTGAGTGTTTCAGTCCAATTCTTCGCTGCAATGTGTACAAGAACATTGCAGAATTTTCAAACTGAATCCTATAATTTAAAGATACATTGTGTGCAGTTTTGGCCTCCTTATCTGAGGAAGGATGTTCTGATGAAGGAGGACATGCAGCAAAGGTTTTTACCAGACTGATTGCTGTGATGGCATAACTGATATATGAAGAGGATCTGGAATAGTTAAGATTATATTCACTGGCAGTTAGAAGAATAACAGGCGATCTCATAAAAACATATAAAATATTGACGTGACTCAACTGGTTTAAAAACAGAAAGGATACTTCCAATGTTCAGGGAGTCCAGAACCAGACGTCATGGTCTAAGGATATGAGGTGGACCATTTAGGACTGAGATGAGAGGAAATTTCTTCTTCTAGAGAGTGGAGAGCCTATGGAATTCTCTGCCACAGAAAGCGGTTGAGGCCAAAACATTGAATCGGGGAGGTGATGGCCTAGTGGTATTATCGCTGGACTGTTAATCCAGAGACCAAGATAATGTTCTGGGGACCCGGGTTCGAATCCCGCCACGGCAGATGGTGGAATTTGAATTCAATAAATATCTGGAATTAAGAATCTAATGATAACCATGAATCCACTGTCAATTGTCAGAAAAACCCATCTGGTTCACTAACATCCTTACCTGGTCTGGCCTCCATGTGACTCCAGACCCACAGCAATGTGGTTGACTCTGAACTGCCCTCCATGCAATTAGGGATGGGCAATAAATGCTGCCTTGCCAGCGAAGCCCTCATCCTATTAATGACTGAAGAAAACGAAAAAAAATTGAATGTTTACAAAAAGCAGTTAGATTCAATTTTAAAGTTGGAGAGATCAGAAGCTGTGTGGAGAAAGCAGGGAACAGGGGTTTGAGTTAGATGATCAATGATCATATTGAATGGCAGTGCAGATTCGAAGGGCTGATTGGCCTACTCATCCTATTTTCTATGTTTCTGTGACATATTGTAAATTTAAATTCTTGAGTAGTTTGCACTCTTCTGTTGTGTGCTCCTGAACCGGTTGGATTCTAAGCTACTCCTGTGAGAGCCCTATTTGACTGACGGTCTGTTTTATTGATCCTCTCCTGGCTTCTGCAACTCCATTCCATAGTACAGCTTCTTCTGTCTCTTGGCCACTTCTTGAGTAGCATCAAAATCATAAATCATTGCATTCTTTCTTTTTGTGGTGGGTCATTCCCAAAGGAAGAGAAGCCCAAAAACTTTTGAGAGTAGCATTTGTGGATGACAAGTAAGGTGCTGATTAATTTTGGATTCTCTGATTTTAATACTACTGGATTCAAAATTTGCTGAAACTTTTATTTCTTTTCATTTGTCCATTCTTTCTCCGTCTCCTCTCCCTGCAAGGATTTGCAAGCCCAAGATAGAGCTCACCGTATTGGACAGCAGAATGAAGTCCGTGTCTTGCGTCTCTGCACAGTCAACAGTGTGGAGGAGAAAATTCTTGCTGCTGCCAAATACAAGCTTAATGTGGACCAGAAAGTTATCCAGGCTGGTATGTTTGATCAAAAATCTTCAAGTCATGAGCGTCGAGCTTTCCTGCAGGCTTTGCTGGAACATGAGGAGCAAAATGAGGTATGTATTATGCTTTAACAATGACCAAAACCTGAAATCTCTTTGTTGCAAAGCCTCTGTATCTGCAGAGATTTGCACCATTTAATGCTTAATCTATTTTCACAAAAACTCATGCAATGGTATAAGAATTAATATTTATAACAGGTTTGAGAAATATTAAATGCTAAATACAGTAATGTATGGGTAGAATGTTTAAATTGTTAGCATTCAATTTAAAGCCATTATTGGTATTTAAGTATGAAAAACTGCAACAGTATCTCAAACTAGGAAGTACCATCACAATTATAAAACATTATTAAAAATGAAGTCCAGTTATAGCTATAACCAAGTTTGGGAGAGTCTGTCTAATCACTACTCAAACATTTAACTTTATGTATTGAAATGTTCCATGATTTACCCTTATTAGTATGTTATGTTCCTCTAGCTATATGTAGCCTTCATTCTGTTACACTTATCTCTGATCATTCTGATCAATAGAAGGTTGATAACAGAATGCCCATATAATCTATGTGATGACAAGTAATTGACGGCATTCTATTGTGTTGCTGTTGTAAAGCCAGCTTTAATTTTATTTTAAAGCAGCAAATCAAGTAAACTAAGCACTTGATAGTCATACGGGAGAATGTGTAACCACTTTCATAATATTATATAGCATTCTTTATCTAAAGAACTATATATCCATGCCCTTGGATTACATGCTGTGTGCTTTTTGTAAAATGCTAATAGTTTGTGTTAATTGTACTTGCAGAACCACCTCATTCTTGGTGAGGAGAGGGATTTTTTTCTTTTGATTGAGCTGTAGTTCTTGTCCATCATCAAAAGAATCTGAATGATTACCTTGGGGAAAATTAAAATATTGAAGAGAGTAAGCTAGTATTTTTGCATGTATGTTTTTGACAGTGTCCTGTTTTTTAGTGCACATTGTTTCTAAGCTGACATCTGATTTGTTTGTTTACATAAATTAGCTGATCTTCATTCTACAAGTATATCCTTAAAGTGTATGCAGTAGAATTTCAAAAGCAGACATTATGTCCATCTGTGTGCGCATACCCTCTGACCTAGATGTAACAATATGAATCTCTGCAGTACACCCAAGCGTTCTCACACCAGTAGCCAGAGGAAGCCTCATTAGTCTGTGATGTGAGAGAAGGGCCTCTGGAAGTTAAAGATCCGAAAATCTCAAAAACATGAGTTTTGTTGAATAAAACCCATGAGTATTCACATTCAGTAGCAAATATGAGGCTGAGACCTTGTGTGTTTCTAAATAATATTTCTAAAAAAATGCAAAACACCCCATTTTTAATATCAGTTTGACTCTTACAATTCAGTCCTTTAATAATAGTCAATGTGTCAAATAAATATGCCCAGGCTGCCAATATGATTGCAAGACTTTCAGTATTATGTCATATGTAAATTACAGTTGACCAAGTTGTTCAATCAGGAAAACAAAGCTATGATTTGTTTTGTTGCCATCAATATTGAACAATCTGTTTGCCTCTCAAAGCCACAGATATTGTTAAGAAATTTTCAAAAATGTTGCAAGTTTTCAGAATGTGCCTTTGTTATGGATCTAAGATACGTACTAAATTACTGACAGAAATGTGGATTTTTAATTTCCATCCATTTATTTAATGTGAAGTTTTTATGATTGATCATCAATATTTCTGTGCAGTGTTTAAATAGTGAGTCGCAGATTTTAGTTTTCTGGTTGCTAATTTCAAGTGCTTCACAATGGCAGAGGAACAATTTATTCAAATCTTGCTGCAATGAACTCTTCTGTATAGCAACAACAGGTTGTGTTTGAGTTCTGTATTTCTGCATCTTTTTCATTTTTGTTGCCTCCCTATGTAGTGATTTTCAACTTCGCTTTCTACAGTAAGTTTTCACTTTAGTGAATTTGCGCTCACATCAGCTGCAAACCCAACAATAGAAAGCCAGCTTTATTGTACTGCCAATACTGAAGAACAAAAAACAAGTAGACTTGGTTTAAATAGAATTTAAAGAATTGTGCGTTTTTTTTTGTGAAACATCCCCGACAAATAAAATAAATGTATTTTCCCATTCAATTGTATTGTTGAGGTTATTGTGAAAGGATGGAGACCATGAGGACTGTGCTGCATTTGGGTGTTACGGGATTCTCTCTGGTAAAAAAAAATACTTTGAACATTTGTTAGCATGCTAGAAAAGCAATTTATTTTAGGATTTCTTTTGCAAGTAAGCCATCTATAATGCAATGAATTTACGTTATCTATAGACAGTTTACAACAAGCATAAGTCACCTTGTAGCAGTTGAAATTAATATTTATTTTTGTTCGAGATAATATCTAAAATTGACCTAAGTTTAGTTGATTTATTTTTTAGAAGCATTATATTTAGAGTATCTTTCCAAGGGAATCAGTGTTCTCGTTATTTTACAGCTGCAAATATGCATGGAAATTATTCTGAGACTATAATTCTCTTTTGCAAATGTCAGGATATTTTCATGCAAGTGAGTGGCAGTTTGGTTAAAATCCTTCCTTGAAGGACACAGGTTCAAAATTAATCTCCTAGTTAACATGACTCCTTTTTTAAAAATAATATTTTAGGAGTGACCATTCCCATTATCCAAAGTTTTAAGTTGACTGAATTCAGCAAAACAGTCATAACCAACTGTTTTCCCCATAAGTTGACAAATTTCAGTTTGCTGTCATGTGCAGTCCTGAAGTGTTCTGAAGCATCTTCTGCTGTATTGTTGGAGAAATCAATCTTGTAACATTGCATTCTTTCACCACCAGGGGGACACCAATGCTTCTCCTTCCTGCAGTACTACCTGGGTAGGATAACATCACTGGCCGGCTTTTGATCTATAGCTGTGCTCAATAATTTTATGAGTATATGCTACAAACAGTGTCTTATTTATACGCTGTATTTTATACTTAATCAGCTGATTTAGTTTTAATAGCATAATAGCAGGGTTGGAGTTTTTCAGTAAGATTACATTTTTGTCAATCCAATCTTGTAACAAAAAGTGATAAATAGTCAAAGATCTAATTAAACATGCTGAAAAACTCTGAACTCTTGATGGATGGCTATGCACAAAATACACAATACCTTAATTATATGGTTCTGTTAACCAGATAATATGTTTACTATGCAATCCTTGTTAGTTTTGTCTTTTATTACATTTGTACATCAAAGCTTTTTTGAAAAGCTTGAACCATATATTATGATATTTGGCAATGCAATTAGTCAACAATTAAGTTCATATATCTGCAGTTATAAGCTGAAGGGTTTGTAGGGAAAAAGTAATTTTTTTTAGCGGGAGGTACAATAATATCGAATGACAGAATAATATCTTACCAACCAATGCTGGATGCTGAGGAAAGGGAGGAATGAATTGTAGAAACTGGGGCAAGTAAGAAATAAAGAGCTTAAGTAAAAGGTCAGCTAGAGAGATGCAAAGTGAAAAATCTGCAGTGATTATAAAATTAAATTGTAATGAGAGGAAATTAAAAGGTCAGTATAATTTAAAAACAATCAAGTAATTTAATCACACTGACATTTTGTGGTGTCTGATTTCCAAATTTCCACAGAATGTTAGACCATCTTAGATGTGATTTCAAGATTGTTTAAGCTAGAACAAAAAAACATGCAAGCATGTAACCATATGAATAGTGCAATTTGCCTTTTGCTGTAATATAGAACTAAGGTCCAAACTTGGCAGATACAGATATATTACAAAATTTACTTTAGCAATGAATCTTTAATGATTACAAATTGTGATCAAAGAAATTGGCTCATTCTAATTATTAGGATCTGCACAAATTTAAAAGAATGCTAATAGTCCAGAATATCTGTCCTTGAGATATTCCTGTAGGTCACTCACACTAATGAGATGCCACTGTAACTAATGAAATGGACAAATAAATCTAAAAGCCTCTGACACATAGCAATTGTTATATGCCACAGGATGCCCTAATTACTATGTGTTTGCATGTTTGTGTGATTTGATATGTGCTTCATTTCCTCCCTTTTTTTATTTTTTCCTGCCATTGACTTAAAATGATATTCAGAAGCTTTTGTTGTAAAATTTGCCAGTGCTGTCACCTGTTCTCTCTGAATATGCTGACTTGCTTGCATATAGTTACATCTGCACGGGCAGCCCTGAAGTGGCCACTTTTCCAATGTGAATCTGGACACAGTCAACAGGCTATTTGAATGTGGAGGCAAGAGTTGTCTGAGCACGATTATGTGGTTTTTCTCCTCCATGCCATTCCATTTCACCTCCAATCAGCCGTCATGCTTTCCAGCAGGATAGCAATCCAGAGTGGGAACGTTGGCTTGACTCAGCCCAGCGTGAAGTCAATTGTAACCCCCACCCCCACCACCATTTTCTGCCTCAAGGATTAAAACTGTTAAGCCTGGAACCATCCTGATCTGTATGACACCACATAGTTTGAGCCACTATCAGTAAAACTGTACTTTTGAGATATATCATGGACCAGGGACGAGGGTTGCATAACAAACTTGAATGTAATCGCGTCACTTTGTTTTTAAGAAATGTTAAAGATAAACGTCTGCATTATGTGATAGTGGCATTATAAATGGCACAGAATTGTCTTGTGTGAAAACTTGTCATAGGGATATACTCTAAAAAGATGACTGATTCCAAGTGCCTGAAAACTGATGTTTGGACTGTTGTGCTTCTAGTTGTTTAGACTTAAGTGAATAAGTTCAATTGTCAGAAATATAACCGTAGATGAAAGAAAAAATCTAGTTGTGCACTAGTGATTTCTGTATGAAAAAATTGTTTTCTTTTATTAATAATGTGGATTATTTATTGTGTACTCTACTTTGTGTTTGAGTGTCTTCACCTAGACTGTAAGTCCTTTGTGGACTTGTAGGCATGATTTTTGTTAATTGTGCTGCACAAGTTTGTCTATATGTTCATAACTGACATCAATACTGGTTTCTGATGAAGGTTTACTGAAACATGCGCTGTACACATGAAGATAGAGTTAAATAGGGAATTGAGATACAGTTGTTACTTCAATCCTAAATTGATTCTGGTAATCCTAAAGGTTAGGGAAACCATCTACTTCTGGTGACTGTCAAAGCGTACACCTTTATTTTGAATAACTCTAACTCTGAATTTCATCGACTGCAATGCCCAGAAGTAATTCTTTAATTGTATCCATTGACTTTGAAATGTTTGTGAAATTCAGGGCAGTTTCTACTAAGTTGCATGTGCAAGTACTCTCAAAGTTTTGAGCCAGTTGAATACAATATTAGTTGGATACTTTTGGAAAAATTGTGTTGCCTCCAGGAATTTCCCTTCATTGAATTTTAGTTTTACTTCCATGTTTTGCTGATTTTCTATGTAATTAATTTTGAAATCTTAACCTCTTAGCTGAATTTCTGAAATGATTTTTTGGTCTTTTCACACTTGACAAATTTCAAGAGATGAAGGGAAAAGTGCTAAAATTATTTTGACTTAAGTTGGTGGTGTACTTAGACTGTAATCAATTAATTGCATCTTTCTCAGCATTAAAAATATTCCTCTCCTCCTATAATGTCAAACAAGTTCATGATTTCCTGGTGCTTAGCAAATAGACTTATAGGGTTTGAGTAACCCATATCCAAAGTAAAATCTGAACCTGCAATAGACTAAAATGCAAATGTCATGCTCTCTCCCTTCTGAACAAATAGTAAATTCTGAAGTTTTGGCTTAACAGTGGTGAAGCTATGGAGGAGAAGGCACAATCTTGCTATTTTCTGGATGTGTCCAGCAATTCAGTTCTCTTGTCAAATGTGCTGTTTTATTTTTAAATTTGCCCAAGCACACTGTCATCTTGACCTACCTGTAGTGCTTGCTCTGTATCCATGTAAGAAATTTTCTGGGCTTCCTGCTGTAGCCTGGCAATGCATCCCATCCCCACCAATTCGTTTGTGCGTGTTGAAAGGTTATGGGAAATTTCTGAAAACCTAGTTATGCATTCACCAAAACCGAATTGAGAAATTTTCCAGAAACTAATTCCTGGACTTGGCTTATTGCTAGTGACAGATCGACATGGCAATTGCTGGTTTGATTAAGCATGTGACACCTAACTTGGAAAGCCTTAGCAGTGTAACTACAGATAACAATATTCCAAAGAGTCACAAATACAACTGCAGTTAGTCATCCAAAAGAGACTTAGTGTCATGTATTCTACATATCAAGAAAATCCTGTCGGTGTACTGTAATTGAACCTTTTTTTTTTAAATTAAGGCATTGCTATCTAGTTAAAGTAGCTAAATATTCAGCTTGTTGCTGCTGTTGATTCATATATCATATTATATTTGAAAGACATCACTTAACCTTTCATAAATCATGGAATTCAAATGTGTTTGCATTTTGATACCTAATTCGCTGTGCTACACGTAATGCTTATTGGAGATTCTGAGATTTTAAGATAACAGCAGCATTCTAGTTTTTGTGTTCCCTGTCCCTGTTTCTGGACTCATTAGTGTGGAGTGGCCCTAGCCTCTTAAGCTTGTACTTTTTAAACAAAAATACAATTAGAAAACAAGTTTTCAAATAAACTTATAGCTTTGAAGGGAGGTGCTGTTTCCATCGACCAGAAGTTTTGTTTCAATAAATAGAATGTATCTAGTTATTTTGCCTTAAAACTGCTAAGAAAATATTTCATTGCCATCTCAACTCCTTGACTTGCAGGAAGAAGATGAAGTTCCAGATGATGAGACCCTGAATCAAATGATTGCTCGCCATGAAGAGGAGTTTGAACTGTTTATGGTAATTGCACAAAATTATAAGATATAGACAAAAGTTCAGAATTTGGTTTATAATTGTGCTACCTTAGTATACGAGAGGAACAGATATCTTTCATTTGCTTATTCACTTAACACTTTGTGAGTATTGAGGTTTCGTTGAAGTACCTTGTATTATTTATTCATCAATAATAACAGTCTTTGGTAGTCCTCTATATTTTCAAGGTCAGAAGGTGCTGATATTCCTAATGCTATTGAAAGCAAGAGCGCAGAAGTAGTGCTTTCCACGTGGAAGAGAAATCATCAACTGTTGTAATTTTAACTACTTCCGTGCCCAAATACAAGTGATGTTGCCAACTCTGTGCTTGGGAGGAAATAGCAGCTTTTGTAGCTCCTGTTTGCATGGAGGCCTGGAAGACATTTTAATTTTAGAAGTTGAGATAACAAGGTGTAGAGCTAGATGAACACAGCAGGCCAGGCAGCATCAGAGGAGCAGGAAAGCTGGCGTTTCGGGTCTGGACCCTTCTTCAGATTTTCTGAAGAAG
>NC_063334.1:12769584-12821538 GCF_021869965.1 Rhincodon typus
GGGGAGAGGAGGAGAGCATTAGTCATTGGGGACTCCATAGTTAGGGGGACAGATAGGAGATTCTGTGGGAACGAGAGAGACTCGCGGTTGGTGTGTTGCCTCCCAGGTGCCAGGGTCCGTGATGTCCTGGATCGTGTTTTCGGGATCCTTAAGGGGGAGGGGGAGCAGCCCCAAGTCGTGGTCCACATAGGCACCAACGACATAGGTAGGAAAAGGGATGGGAATGTAAGGCAGAAATTCAAGGAGCTAGGGTGGAAGCTTAGAGCTAGAACAAACAGAGTTGTTATCTCTGGTTTGTTACCCGTGCCACGTGCTAGCAAGGCGAGGAATAGGGAGAGAGAGCAGTTGAACACGTGGCTACAGGGATGGTGCAGGAGGGAGGGATTCAGATACCTGGATAATTGGGGCTCATTCTGGGGTAGGTGGGACCTCTACAAACGGGATGGTCTACACCTGAACCAGAGGGGTACCAATATCCTGGGGGGGAAATTTGCTAAGGCTCTTCGGGAGGGTTAAACTAATTCAGCAGGGGGATGGGAACCTGAATTGTAGCTTCAGTGTACAGGAGGTTGAGAGTAGTGAGGTCATGAATAAGGTTTCAAGGTCGCAGGAGTGTACCGGCAGGCAGGAAGGTGGTTCGAAGTGTGTCTACTTCAATGCCAGGAGCATCCGGAATAAGGTGGGTGAACTTGCAGCATGGGTTGGTACCTGGGACTTCGATGTTGTGGCCATTTCGGAGACATGGATAGAGCAGGGACAGGAATGGTTGTTGCAGGTTCCGGGGTTTAGATGTTTCAGTAAGATCAGGGAAGGTGGTAAAAGAGGGGGAGGTGTGGCATTGTTAGTCAAGGACAGTATAATGGTGACAGAAAGGACGTTTGATGAGGACTTGTCTACTGAGGTAGTATGGGCTGAGGTTAGAAACAGGAAAGGAGAGGTCACCCTGTTGGGAGTTTTCTGTAGGCCTCTGAAAAGTTCCAGAGATGTAGAAGAAAAGATTGCAAAGATGATTCTGGATAGGAGTGAAAGTAACAGGGTAGTTGTTATGGGGGACTTTAACTTTCCAAATATTAACTGGAAACGCTATAGTTCGAGTACTTTAGATGGGTCAGTTTTTGTCCAATGTGTGCAGGAGGATTTCCTGACACAGTATGTAGATAGACCAACAAGAGGCGAGGCCACATTGGATTTGGTACTGGGTAACGAACCAGGCCAGGTGTTAGATTTGGGGGTAAGTGAGCACTTTGGTGATAGTGCCCACAATTCGGTTACGTTTACTTTAGCGATGGAAAGGGATAGGTATATACCGCAGGGCAAGAGTTATAGCTGGGGGAAAGGCAATTATGAGGTGATTAGGCAAGATTTAGGATGCATAGGATGGAGAAGGAAACTGCAGGGGCTGGGCACAATTGAAATGTGGATCTTGTTCAAGGAATAGCTACCGCGTGTCCTTGAGAAGTATGTACCTGACAGGCAGGGAGGAAGTGGTCGAGAGTGGTTTACTAAAGAAGTTGAATCTCTTGTCAATAGGAAGAAGGAGGCTTATGTAGAGATGAGGCGTGAAGGCTCAGTTAGGGTGCTTGAGAGTTACAAGTTAGCCAGGAAGGACCTAAAGAGAGAGCTAAGAAGAGCCAGGAGGGGACATGAGAAGTCTTTAGCAGGTAGGTTCAAGGAAAACCCTAAAGCTTTCTATAGGTATGTCAGGAATAAAAGAATGACTGGCCCTAATCTTACTCTAGTCAAGGACAGTAGTGGGAAGTTGTGCGTGGAGTCCAAAGAGATAGGAGAGGCGCTAAATGAATATTTTGCGTCAGTATTCACACAGGAAAAGGACAATGTTGTCGTGGAGAATACTGAGATACAGGCTATTAGACTAGACGGGATTGAGGTTCATAAGGAGGAGGTGTTAGCAATTCTGGAAGGTGTGAAAATAGATAAGTCCCCTGGGCCAGATGGGATTTATCCTAGGATTCTCTGGGAAGCTAGAGAGGAGATTGCAGAGCCTTTGGCTTTGATCTTTATGTTGTCATTGTCTATAGGAATAGTGCCAGAAGACTGGAGACTAGCAAATGTTGTCCCCTTGTTCAAGAAGGGGAGTAGAGACAACCCTGGTAATTATAGACCAGTGAGCCTTACTTCGGTTGTGGGTAAAGTGTTGGAAAGGATTATAAGAGATAGGATTTATAATCATCTAGAAAGGAATAATTTGATTAGGGATAGTCAACACGGTTTTGTGAAGGGTAGGTCGTGCCTCACAGACCTTATTGAGTTCTTTGAGAAGGTGCCCAAACAGGGTAAAGCGGTTGATGTGGCGTATATGGATTTCAGTAGAGCGTTTGATAAGGTTCTCCATGGTAGGCTATTGCAGAAAATACGGAGGCATGGGATTGAGGGTGATTTAGCGGTTTGGATCAGAAATTGGCTAGCTGTAAGAAGACAGAGGGTGGTGGTTGATGGGAAATGTTCATCCTGGAATTCAGTTACTAGTGGTGTACTTCAAGGATCTGTTTTGGGGCCACTGCTGTTTGTCATTTTTATAAATGACCTGGATGAGGGCGTAGAAGGATGGGTTAGTAAATTTGCGGATGACACCAAAGTCTGTGGAGTTGTGGATAGTGCAGAAGGATGTTGCAGGTTACAGAGGGACATAGATAAGCTGCAGAACTGGGCTGAGAGGTGGCAAATGGAGTTTAATGCGGAAAAGTGTGAGGTGATTCACTTTGGAAGGAGTAACAGGAATACAGAGTACTGGGCTAATGGTAAGATTCTTGGTAGTGTTGATGAGCAGAGAGATCTCGGTGTCCATGTGCAAAGATCACTGAAAGTTGCCACCCAGGTTGATAGGGTTGTTAAGAAGGCGTACGGTGTGTTAGGTTTTATTGGTAGAGGGATTGAGTTTCGGAGCCATGAGGTCGTGTTGCAGCTGTACAAAACTCTGGTGCGGCCGCCCTTGGAGTATTGCGTACAGTTCTGGTCATCGCATTATAGGAAGGATGTGGAAGCATTGGAAAGGGTGCAGAGGAGATTTACCAGGATGTTGCCTGGTATGGAGGGAAGGTCTTATGAGGAAAGGCTGAGGGACTTGAGGCTGTTTTCGTTAGAGAGAAGAAGGTTAAGAGGTGACTTAATAGAGACATACAAGATGATCAGAGGATTAGATAGGGTGGACAGTGGGAGCCTTTTTCCTCGGATGGTGATGGCTAGCACGAGGGGACATAGCTTTAAATTGAAGGGTGATCGATATAGGACAGATGTCAGAGGTAGGTTCTTTACTCAGAGTAGTAAGGGCGTGGAATGCCCTGCCTGCAAAAGTAGTAGACTCGCCAACTTGAAGGGCATTTAAATGGTCATTGGATAAACATATGGATGATAATGGAATAGTTTAGGTTAGATAGGCTTCAGATTGGTTTCACAGGTCGGCGCAACATCAAGGGCCGAAGGGCCTGTACTGCACTGTAATGTTCTATGTTCTATGTTCTAGAATACAGTTTTGAGCCAGGCCGTATGAAGGTTTCTTAATTCCCACATCCATTGGCATCAGGTTTAAAATGGCTGTTACTTAAACTATAGGCATTTGCTACCTTCTGTGATTTCACATTTTGCAGTTTAACTGTATACTAGAAATTTCTGCTGGCATTATTGAGAAGGGTTAAAGGTATTGGGTTTTTCCGATTAATCGGCAATGGATTCACGGTCATCATTAGACCCCTAATTCCAGATACTTATTGAATTCAAATTCTACCATCTGCCATGGTGAGATTTGAACCCAAGTCCCCAGAACATTATCTGAGTCTCTAAATTAACAGTCCAGCGATATGCTACCTGGCCATCATC
Source organism: Rhincodon typus (assembly GCF_021869965.1). NCBI lineage: Eukaryota > Metazoa > Chordata > Chondrichthyes > Orectolobiformes > Rhincodontidae > Rhincodon > Rhincodon typus. The sequence goes on from NC_063334.1 coordinate 12,773,419, forward strand.
TCCCCCTAATTGCCGGGTAGATGCCAGTGTTGTGACTGTATTGGAATAGCTTGGCTAGTGGAACGGCAGGTTCAGAAGCACAAGTCTACAATGTTGGAATGTTGTCAGGTTGTGTAACCTTTTCAGTGTCCAGTTCCTTTGGTCATTTTTTTGATATCATACGAAGTGAATTGAATTTTCTGAAGACGGCATCGTGATACTGGTGACGTCTGAAGGAGGTGAACATGCAACATCCATTGGGCACCTTTGGATGAAGATTATGGCAAATGCTTCAGCTTTTTCTGTTACGTTTTCTGACACTGTTCCTCCTTCCAGAATGCCAACAAAGTAGCAAAATAGCTTGTTTGCCAAAGACTAGGCCACATGAAATGTTGTAATCATTGTTTGCCCCAGTCACTTTTGGGGTGTGTTGGTGGAGGAATGTTCTTAACTTGCAAAGATAGCAGGTAATTTTTGATTTAATTAAATAATGTTCCCCTACCTGCTCCCAATCTTAGCGCATGGACCTGGAGCGGCGAAGAGAAGATGCCCGGAATCCAAAACGTAAACCACGACTGATGGAGGAAGATGACCTCCCATCATGGATTGTGAAAGATGATGCAGAAGTTGAGCGTTTGACATGTGAAGAGGAGGAGGAGAAGATGTTTGGCCGTGGTTCACGCATGCGCAGGGATGTAGACTACAGTGATGCTCTTACAGAAAAACAGTGGCTAAGGGTACGTGTTACATTTAACTATGTTTCTAGAATTACTGCTCAACTTTGTGATCGCTTGCGCATGGTTCAAATTATTTTTGTGAAAAAACATACTGGTAACAAATGGCTGCAAGTTCAGAATACTGATTTGCCTTTCTTCATTGTAATAAAAACAACTTTGAATAAGTTGAAGATTTATGAAGGCCAGTTCTGTGAAATATTTTCAGGATGAAGAACAGCTCTTCAGGCATTTTAGGTATATTTTCACATTAAATTTAGAAGAACCTGTCATATTTGGATGTATTTGCAATAAAATCTAACCTATAAAGATACACTTGTCATTAGATCAAAGTTTTGTTTCATGTAGCTATCGAAAGAAGAGAAAAACTAAAATATAACATGATGTTAATGTTGAAGGCAGAATGTAATACATGAGTAGTAGTGAATAGCTAAGGAGTTAAGAGCTTCAGCGTTGTCTTCACTGTATCTCTGACCTGCCCTTTGCTCTCAACTCCTTGGACATGCTTTTGCATCCAAAGTCCTTGCCTTTCTTCCCAGAATTCCACATTGAATCAGATTTTCACTCTGTCATAGTACCTGTAATGACCCTATGAAAGTCACAAATGGCATCCAGTATGACCATGAACCAAGTAAACTATTCTTCCTCTCTTCAGGAATCACTCCTGCAGCCTTTGACACAGCTGACCATGCTACTATCCTCTAACACCTCTGCTCTGCAATCCAATTGCTTGGAACTATATTTGTCAAGTTCCGTTCTTGGCAATCAAATTGTAGCCAGAGAATCACCTACAGTGATTTCTCTCCCTGCTCCCACACAATTACAACTGGTTTCCCCAAGGGTCTATCCTTGATACTTCCTTATTTCACAACTACATACTGTCTGTCAGTGGCGTTCTGCTAAGACGCAGCATCAGCTTCCAATTACTTAATGATATCTGCTCAATTTCAGTCTTCTCTCTTGACAACTTCATTGTTTCTAATGTGTGATTTCTCTGGCAGCAGGATGAACAGAGATTTCCTCAAGCTAACTACTGGCAAACCTTTAGCCCCTGTCATAATCTCAGTCCCTTACCACTGGTGCCATCCCTTTTCCTGATAGCTGTCCAAGACAAATTCACAACTTTGGCGATGGCATTGATCCTGTGATGAGCTACCAACCACATATCTGTGCCTATTTCCGCTTCTATAATGTAAAATTGCCCAACTCAACCCCTACATTGAGAACATTTGCTGCTACTGAAACTCTTATCTATGCCTTTGCTATCCCTGGGCTCAACTCTTCCAACCTACTTATGCTCAGTCTTCAATCATCCAATGTCAATTAACTTAAATTCATCCAAAGTTCTGCTACATGTATTGTAATTCAGTCCTAATCTCATTCACCTATCCCCTCTCTGCTAATTGTTCCTATGTTAGGTACCAGATCTTTTAATAAAAAAAAGCCTCAGTTTAAAAATTTCCACCTTTTATTTTTAACTTCCTGCAGTGTCAGTCCTCCCGATACCTGTAACTTTCTTACAACTCTACATTCCTTCAATCCCTGGTGTCTTGTGCATTGTGGTTTTTTAATTGTTCCACCATTTGGCTGAGATTCTAAACTCTGAAATTCCCTCCCTGATGCCTCATTCTGTCGGTCTGTCTCTCCTTTTGAAGATGCTGCTTAAAGCTCAACTCTTTGACCAAGCATTTGGCGATCTGTGCTACCTCCTTATGTGGCTTATTGTTCAGTTTTGTTTGACATTCCTTTGAGGTGGCTCTAAATGTTTTCCCACATTAAAGACAAGTTATAACCATGAGGTTGAATATACCTACTCTTTACAGATTTCAGAAGGAGGCCAGATACAGGTTGTCTTTGGAATAACTGGACAAATTGTTTGATGTGGAAATTTAGGCAGTTAAGAGAGCATTTTCCTGAGAGGAATTCTGAATTTACTGTTTAAGGTCTTGGCAAGTATGGGGTCTAGATGATTTATGGCAAATTGCTCCCTACTCTAGTCTGAAATAAATTGACTGCACAGTACCTTTGACCTTGGATTGTTAACGCTGTTGTTTTAGAAATCCCAAATATTGAATGAACTCTAGGATTTTCCTACAAGCCTGAACTTTAGAATGATTTAAGAATCATGCCACTGATGTGCAATCTTGCATTGCAAAGGTTTAGGATTTTAACCTGATTATAAGTTGTACAGTTGATAGAAATAAATTAACCCGTTCTGAACTGAGATTATCAGGTGTTCAAAATCCATTGTGAAGTAACATTTTGACACTTCAAGTTTTGTGAAAAAGAAGAGAATAGAGTTTGGAATATAATTTGGAGACTTGTAGCCTTGGCATTTCCTGTTGCTGTTTCTCAGTTGAAGGTCATGGTTGCAAAAATAAGCAGGAATGAATGGATAGTGGGCAGATAATGGATAGGGGCAGAATGATACTGTAATTTTAGAAGTGAGAGCTCCATAAAGTGAATTTTCTAGGCCTGGGTATTAAAGGGTTAACAATAACTGTATTCTCAACTTTTTTATATAGACTTGAATCCAAAATTTTGAACAGGAAAGTAAACTTGTAACATTTTTAGGCAATTGAAGATGGTAATTTAGAAGAAATGGAAGAGGAAATACGTCAAAAGAAAGCTAGAAAGCGCAGAAGAAATGTAGATAAAGATCCATCAAAAGAAGATGGAAAGAAGAAGAAAAAGAGAGGCAGACCTCCAGCTGAAAAGCTGTCTCCAAATCCACCAAGGATCACTAAACAGATGAATGCAATCATTGACACAGTTATTAACTACAGAGACAGGTAAAATAAAATAAGTTCCACCTTTACAAACTTGTACTGGGATGCTTGGTTTCAAAAGGTATTTCAATTGCCCACAAAATCCAAACTCTCGTTGAAATTGGTGTTTAAACCATGGAGTTTCCATTGTCAAACTTGTATTAAGTGAAAACATTAAATGAAATTTAAATAGCATCAGCAAACTTGAGAATGATAAGCAAAATATATGAAATGCACAAGTTTAATCAAAATTAATCTTAGTTGCAGCTATCCTTGGAGGTCAATTCTTAAGGCAGAGACCTTCAATTATCAAGCGATTATAATGCAGCAATAAATTAGGCTATTTATCCCACTTTGTCCATGCTGGCCCTCTGCAAGAACAACTCTGCAAATCCCACTGTCCTGCCTCTTCCCTGTAGCCCTGTGAATTTTTTTTTTTAGTGGTAACAGGGGAAGAAAGCCCGTCCATTCCACCAACCTGTCTCTATGCTCTTGAAGTCTGCCAGCACCTGTACTCTGCTCACAGTTCACAATAATTAGATTTTGTCACCTGAAAACTCTGGAATTGTTTCCTTGTCACCCATGTCTTTTTCATTAATATATGTCACTAAAAAGCGGTGGACCAACACACTGACCTATGTGGAGCTCTACTTAGTACCTTCAAATTCAACTTACTTCTATAGTTGCCGGTCACTGCTCGTCTCTGTGTTGCCCGTTTATTCTATGGATTTCTTCTGTTAGGTGGCACTTTACCAAATATCTTTTGGAAGTCTTCGTATACCCTATCAACCGCATTATCTTTATCAAATTTGTCTGCTACCTCATCAAAATATATTTAAAAAAACAACTTGCCTTTCAAAAGTCTGACCTGGAATCGATTCAACACACTGATGTTTAGAAGCAAACGCTGTCAATATTCTTCCAGCCTGTTTCTGAAAACTTGAGAGCACTGGTGTGTGTGTGTGTGTGTGTGTATGTAGGATTTCAGCCTGTATCTCATCATTATATCTTAGTGTGAAAGGAATTAGTTCCCATGTTTAGATCATCTTGGGTGTTTGCGATGTTAGTGATTCACCAGTATATTGACAAACTGTTGGTGCTTCAAATTGCAGTTCCATAGAATGCATCTGTTATTGTTAGTAATAATCCAAGAGTTTTTGACTCCAGCCATATAGCTACTTATTACATATCGAGGCACGCAAGATATTTTCACAATCTGATTTAAATGAACAGAATATACAAAAGAAGTATGATGTATGTTTGTGGCATATGAGAAACATTGCAATGCCTACAACAAGAGTAATAACAGGACAAATGAAAAATTGTGGATGCTATAATTCTAACATTAAATTAAACTTATAGCAACACTCTGTTAACTCAGGCACTATCTGGTGTGATGAAAGGCCATCGAGTTGAAAATGTTAACTTTGTTTCTCCCACTGCAGATCCTGCCTAACCTGCTGAGTATGTGTACTATTTTCTGATATAAATAGCTGTAGATTGAATGAGCAGGAAAAAAAATTGCAGTTAGTGATATGAAGCAATCTCAAATTCTGTTATAATGATACTGAGTGCAGTAATGAATTCGTAGCTGAAATAAGTGAATGTCAGATTTAGGCACAACTGGAATATAAGTTGTTGTTGCAAATATATCGACAATGTGAGTTTGAAGAACTGATTTACATTCATTTCCTTTTGCCCCGAAACCAGCTTGAGCCGACAGCTAAGTGAGGTTTTTATCCAGTTGCCTTCGCGGAAGGAGTTGCCTGAATACTACGAGCTAATCCGAAAACCTGTGGATTTCAAAAAAATTAAGGTGAGATGTATCATAAAAAAGGTTAGCTACTGATGTATTCTGAGATGATGCTATAAACTGAAGTGATTGTTGTTTCAAACCAGACAATAGGTTTATTCTATAGGTTCTGAGGAAGGGTCACCAAACCCGAAATGTTAACTCTGTTTTCTCCTTCACAGATGCTGCCAGACCTGCTGAGCTTTTCCAACAACTTTGTTGTTGTAATAGGTTTATTCTACCTGTGTAGACAGGAAACGGCTCTCCAGGAGATTGCTTCCTTAATTGAATCATAGAATCCCTACAGTGTGAAACAGGCCATTTGGCCCAACAAGTCAACACCAGGGCAGCACAGTGATTCAGTGGTTAGCACTGCTGCCTTACAGTGCCAGGGATCTGGGTTTGCCTCCAGCCTCGGGCTACTCTCTGGCTGTGTGGAGTTTGCACGTTCTCCCTGTATCTGTTTGGGTTTCTTCCAACTGCCCAAAAAATGTGGATTGGTGATGTTAAATCGCCCATAATGTCCAGGGATATGCAGGCTAGGTGGAGTAGCTATGGAAATGCAGGAATACAGGGATAGGGTTGGGTCTTGGTGGGATGCTCTTTGGAGAGTTGGTGTGGATTTTTTGGGCTGAATGGCCTATTTCCACAATGTAGGGATTCTATAATTCTAATTGTATTAGAGTCATGTATTTATACATCTTACAGTCAAATTGGTTCCATAGACTTCTCAAGCATCATAAGGTTGTAGGATAGAGTCATACAGCATAGAAACAGACCCTTCAATCCAACCAGTCCATACCAACCATGTGCCCAAACTAAACTAGTCCCACCTGCCTATATCCTTCCAAACCTTCGTGAGCTTATCCAAATGTCTTTTAAATGTTGTAACTGTATCAGCATTCACCATTTCCTCTGGAAGTTCATTTCACACATGAACCACTCTGTAAAACAAAATTGTCCCTTATGTGTTTTTATAAGATCTTTCTCCTCTCACCTTAGAAATATACTCCCTAGTTTTGAACTCCCCCCACCCTAGGGGAAAGACCCTTGTCATTCACTTTACCTGTGCCCCCCATGTTTTTATAAATCTCAATAGGGTCACCCCTCAACCTCCTACACGCCAGTGAAAAAAATTCCCAGCCTTTCCAGTCTATTTTATACCTCAAATCCTCCGTTCCTGGCAACTTCCTGGTAAATCTTTAATGAACCCTCTCCAGGTTAATAATATCCTTCCTATAACTGGGTGACCCGAACTGCTCACACTGCTCCAGAAGAGGTCCAGTACACCATCAACATGACGTCCCAACTCCTATACTCAAAGGTCTGAGTAGTGAAGGCAAGCTTGCTAAACGCCTTCTTAACCACTCTATCTACCTGTGACTTAAATTTCAAAGAATTATGTACCTGAGCCCCTGGATCTCTGTTCTGCAGCCCTACCATTAATTATTTAATTCCTGTCCTTGTTTGCATTATCAAAATGAAATACGTCACATTTATCCAAATTAAACTTCATCTGCCACTCCCTGCCAATTGATGAAGATCTGTGTAATTTTAGATAACCTTCTTCTTCACTGTCCACTATACCACCAATTTTGGGTATGTGCAATGCTTACAGGGTTTCAAACCTCCTAGCCATGTCTCTGGTCGCTGTATTGTAAAGCTAAACACTCCTATCCCAGTGCACAGTTCTCAGTTCTGTGTCCCTTTGTGCTGGATTCTTGACCGTGTGCATTGCTTAACAATGGCATCCTTTGTGTTTCAGACAGCATCCCATCCCACTAGCCAGTAAAATCAGTTAATCCCAAGGTTAAATGGTCTTTTTGACTCTCCAATATTAACAGGATTCACTTTTTCCCTGCATGTTGCAGAGGGGTTTCCCCTGACCCAACTATTACTACCCTTCACTGGATTGCAATGCTTCCTAGCACTTGCAGATGTTCTGATCATGATGTCCAATTGTGTGTATTAGAGTGTTTATCTGTACTTCTGTTCTGTTTACTGTAGCTGGTCTGGTTCTAGTGTTTAGAGGTTCGGCAGCAATATGCATGTTTCAGTTTTGCTATCCCCTGTTGGTGTTTTCAGCTTATTTATTTTACTGTTATTTGTCTACTGTGCTATTATACTATAATTTTTATATCTGCCTCCCCTGCTAAACATTTAAAGAACAGTTAAATTTTCCTTCTAACTGAAGTTTTTTTTTAAAAAACGGCTGACAAATAATCAGATTTTATTTTTGTGCTGACTTGATTCAATATTGCGTTCTGCTACGTTGAGAAGGAGCTCCTGCAAATTTCAGCTTCCAGTTTAACGTGAGAAATATTAGAGCAAGGACATTACATCCGAGATTAAATGTCAAGGTTCATTTCGAAAATGTTATTTAAAAATGGTTATATCAACAATCTTTTTGGAGAGAAGTTTACGCTTTGTAAATGTAGAAACTTTAAATAAACATTTTGGCTTTTATTTTCAGAGGAAGTAATGTCCTGAATGAGGAATTTATCCTGTTTGTCACAGTCTTCCTCTTTGTTAAAAGCCCTGTTTAAAGCAGTGACAAGTTATTGTATGAACATTCATACTCTTTAGTTCAAAAGTCTGGGTTTTATTTTCTCCTGTGTCTTTTTACTTCAAACTCCACTATGATCTTTGAATGTTGCAGTGAATGAGATTGTGGAAGTGATTTGTGTTTACAAAAAACTGAAAGTAAACGTGCCTGAATAAGATGCAGGTGATGCTGTTGATTGCTTCCAGACTTTTCTCCTCTTGCAGTGGAATTGTTTTCACACCAACATAAGGAGCAGAAGTGAACCTGTAAGAGTATGGCTGACCTATTTGCATAACTAATTTTATATTCCCATCTACCACTGATAAACTCCCTGTTTAACAAAAATCTATCTACCTTTGCCTTAAATATATTGTGACCTTGCCTCCACCACCTTCTGAGGCAGAATTCCAAAGTCTTACAACCCCCAGGTAAATAAAGTCTTCACACCTCTGCCCAAAAAGGACGGAGCCCTCATTTTAAAACAGTGCCCAGTAGTCCTTGACTCATGCAAAGGAAACATCTCTTCACGTTCACCTAGTCAAGACCATTCACAATCTTCTATACTTCAATCAAGTCACCCTTCACTGTTCTAAATTACTGCAGAAACAAGCCCTGCCAATTCAGCGTTTCCTCATAAGACAACTTGCTCCTTTTGTGTATCAATCTATTAAACTTTCTTGAATCGTCTCCAATGCATTTACGTTATTTATTAAATTAGATAAAATGCTCCGTGTAATTGAAGCATATAACATCCTTGCTATTATATTCCATTCCCCTCTTGTAATAAAGGGTGACATCCCATCAATCATCTTGTTACTTATTTTATCTGCATACTTAAGACCATAAGATACAGGAGCAGAAGCAGGCCATTCAGCCCATTTTATTCTGCTGTGCCATTCAAAAAGATCATAGCTGATTTGATAATCCTCAACTCCACTTTCCTGCCTTTTCTCCATAGTCCTTGATTCTCTTTATTATTCAAAATCTGTCTATTTCAGCCTTGAATATACTTAACGAACCACTCGCTATCCCTCTTTGATAAAGAATTCCACAGATTCAGTACCCTCTGAGAAGAAGTTCCTCCTCATCTCTGTCTTAAATGGGTGACCCTTTACTCTGGGATTATGCCCTCTGGTCCTAGACTCTCCCAAAAAGTGAGAAACAACCTTGCCACATATCCCCTGTTAAATCCCTTAAGAATGTTGTATGTTTCAATCAGGTTGCCTCTGGTTCTTCTAAACTCCAGGGAGCACAGGACCAACCTGCACAACCTCTCCTTATTCAACAGACCCCGCATACTTGGGATCCACCTAGCGAACCATCTCTGGACTGCCTCCAATGCGAATATATTTTTCATTAGAGAAGGGGACCAAAACTGTTCAGAGTATTCCAGCTGTCTGCCTTGTATGTAACAAGACCTCGTTATTTTTATACTCCATTCCCCATTGAAACAAAGGCTAATGTTCAATTTGTCTTCCCTATTAATCTGCTGAACATGTATGTTAGTTTTGTTTTGTGATTTATGCATGAGGGCTGCCACATCCCTTGCAGTCTGTAGCTTTCTGTAGTCTTTTTCTCTTTTTAAATAATATTCGCCCCTTCTATTTTTCCTGCCAAAACAAATGACTTCATATGCTCTCATTGTATTCCATCTGCCAAGTTTTTGCCAATTCATTTAACGTTGCAATATCCACGTGTACGCTGTCTCCTTCCTCAGCACTTGGTTTTCCATATATTTAGTGTCATCTGCAAACTTGGCCATAGTACATTCAGTTTCCTCATCCAGGTCACTAGTATATATTAAAAATAATTGTAGTCCCAGCATTGATCTCAGAAACACTGCTAAATACAGGTCACCATCCTGAAAAAGCGGAATTAGTTTTCAGCTATGGATTTGTTTGTTTGTCTGTTTATTTATTTATTGTCACATATATCCATTAAGATATGGTGAAAAGTGTTTTGTCACCATAACCTGGCGCTATTTTGAGTTACAAAAGGTTGTTGTTCAGCCCTGACATCCTGAACCCTGGGATATGCTGTTCAGTCCATTCCTTATCTGTATAGCCCCTGCTTTCATCTGCAAGCACCTCCAAACTTGCTACATATCCAATCCCTTATCAGCCTCATTTATTGTCACGCCCTCCTGTCACTTTCTACAGTGGAATCAGACTGTTCTATCCTTAAAAAAAAAAGTACGTTTCAGTTTAGTTTGTTTATGATTTCAGCTGTACTATTCACACCTCAATCAATAAGCTAAAAACTGAAAGAACTGCAGATGCTGTAAATCAGAGACAAAAACAGAAATTGCTGGAAAAGCTCAAGGTCTGGCAGCATCCGTGGAGAGAACTCGGAGTTAACATTTCGGGTCGAGTGACCCCTTCCTCAGGACTGATGGTAGCTGGGAAAATGTCAGCTTATATGCAGATGGGAGGGGGTAAGGAGTAAATGATAGGTGGGGATGTGTTGTGTGGCACTTTGAGATTCTTTTGACATGAATTTGCAAAAGGTATTGCCCTCATTAGCCTACACTATTACCTCGTTAGAAAAACTCCCAAGTTGGTTGAACACAATTTGCCCTTAACAAGGCTGGCTTTCCTTTATTAACTCACATCTATTATGATGAACTCCTAAAGTGATGTTCTGCTAATTAGCATTCAACAACCATCACTGTCTTTTTGCTGGACAGCTGCTAGTAAAAACATGTTTTTTCCTTGCTTCTCATTGGCTTTAATTTTGCCAGGCCGTTTAGTACTGTTCTCTATCAAATGCCTTGACGCAGTCACTTTGTTTTTTGCAGCTTTGACGCAAACGTGGACCAATGAGATAGGATAGATTGAAGGAGTTGAGACTCTTTTCCCTTTAAGAAAAGAAAGCTGGGAAGTGATTTGATAGAGGTTTTCATAATCATGGATAGAGTAGATGGGGAGAAGCTGTTCCTGCTTGTAATACGATAAAGAACGAGTGGGCATAGATGTGAAGTAATGTGCAAAAGAAGCAAGGGTGACATGGGAGAAACTTTTTCACACAGCAAGTAGTTTGGGTATGGAATGTACTGCCTGAAAATGTGGTGGAAGCAGGTTCAGTTGAGGCACTCGAGAACATTGAGGGGATAATTTAAGTAGAAATGGTGTGCAAATTAATACAACAATTTTGCTCCATAATTTTATACACAATGAATCTACGATAGGATTGATCATTGTTCAAAGATGCATGGCTCTGAAAGGACAGGATATAATTATAGTATAGTGACCATTCGGTGTAATAATTCTGCACTCTTGAAATGATTGATCGATAGTTCACTTCAAATGGGCTACTGCTGAGAGTTGTGGCCTCAGTTGCTTGGTTTAAGTTGAAGATGTGCAACTGTTGAATTCTTTAGAGAGACAACAAAAAATAGCCAGTTGGTTTTGTATTTGTGAGTGCCAATTCAGGAAGTTGAAAGTGCAAATTAGTCTAATTTATAAATTTTCACCTGCTTGCGTGTTATTTAGTTCCCTTTAGGTTGCATTAACATTTTGGAAGTAAATAGTGTAAAACTGAAGCTAAAATAAGCTATTTGTTGAACTTAAGATTTCGATTAGATTCTAAGATGTGAACTGACTCTGAAACAAATCTGAACAGTTGTATCTCCTCTGTGTTGGTTTTAGGGCAAATTTGTGTCTTAGTGTAGGGATCACGAATAGTGATTCATTCTGTATTTATATTGTGATTGCAACCATTGGTATGATGCAAAACTTAAGATAAAATTTCAACAAGATTATGGGGATAGACTGTTTAGTCTTTTGATTTGGTCCTTCCAATCAATCCAACCTTTTCTGATCTGCATCTTAGTTCCTACATACCGCTAATATTCCCGCATAACAAAACCTATCAGTCTCAGTTTTGAAATGTTCAGTTGGTGTAGCTGTCTTGGCTTTTTGGAGAAAGAGTTGTAGGTTATCTCTGTTCTTTGTGTGAAGTAATACTGCTAAACATTATGCCTTGAATAAGTTAGCTCTAGGTTATGTCTCCTTGCACTTGAATCTACCATCAAAGGAAGTAATTTTTCTCTCCATTTGCCCGATAATCAATAATTTTTTTCAATTAATTAACATCTTTAATCTTATTTGCTCAAAGTTTTAATTTATTTTTTGCATTGCAAAACCCCTGCAAGGCCAATACATTCTGAGGTGCACTCACTAGAGCTTTGTATAACTGTAACAGCCTCCTGACCCCCTGAGATATGTATGGGTGCAGAGAGAGATTCTTTTACAAATGATGATACAAGAGTTAAAAGGATATAGCAGTATAATGGAAATTGCATTGAATCAACGCAAACTGCAGGATTTAATAAATCTACCTTCAGAAAAAAGACACAGAAACCACTAAATTTTCATTTAACAAAAACAACTGATTATTTCATGTCCTTAATGGAGTTTACACCACTTAATATATACAGGAATCAATTATAAATCAAACTATGGTTTTCATTAATTGTCCTCAGAACAATGTGGGATGGACATTAATTTTTACCTGAGAGGTGTTTCCTATATCTTCAAAACAATTGCAAATAGAAAGTAATTAGGGTTCTTGGATTTAGAATGCAGAAGACTGTGAGAATTCTGTGTTCCAAACTTTAAAATGGAGAGAGCGTAGAAAAAAAGAAGGTTCAATCAACGAGTTAAATAGATTGGAAAATCTGCTTGTGTTATCTGTAAGGCAGAGAAGGTTGAAAGGAAAATTGTTAGAGGTGTTTAAAATTGTGGTTTAGACCTAGATAAAGGGAAACCCTTTCCAGAAGCATCTACAACCAGGTAACGTCAATTTAAGAGGAACCAAAGGCAACATGAGGCAAAATTTTGTTTATTCACTGAATGGTTACAACCCAGAATGGCTGTAGAAGCCAATTCAATTTGGCTTTTAAAAGGAAATTGCATGAATACTCTGAAAGGAAATGTTTGCAGGGCTTTGGGAAAAGAATGAAGTGGGACAAGAGATAGTAGGAACTGCCGATGCTGGAGAATCTGAGATAACAAGGTGTAGAGCTGGATGCACACAGCAGGCTAAGCAGCATCAGAGGAAGAAAGGTCTCGACCCGAAACGTCAGCCTTCCTGCTCCTCTGATGCTGCTTGGCCTGCTGTGTTCATCCAGCTCTACACCTTGTTATCTATGAAGTGGGACAAACTGGCTTGCCAATGCAGGGAGCTGCTATTGACTCTGGCCACCTTCCATCTGTGATCATTCTATGATTCTCAACGTACTAATTCTGTTAAATTTCTCTAGGACCGAATTCGCAACCATAAGTATCGAAGCCTGGGAGATCTAGAAAAAGATGTGATGTTGTTATGTCACAATGCTCAGACATTCAACCTGGAAGGATCACAGGTCAGTCTTTTGATTTTATATTAGAACTCACTAAACCTGTGCAAATAAAGTGTAACGGCAGTGATTGTGTAATCTGAATTCGCAGCAGGGAAAGGGTTGTTGATACTGACTGTTCCACAAAAATGTATTGAAAGCTCGTTTTTAAAATCTCAAGAATTATAACGGTGCACCAGGTAAATGACCAATAATTTAAAGTGAGTCTTATAGAAATGTATTTTCATAGAATAAAGCATTTGAGATTGATGGTACAAATAATTGTCTACATTTTTTAAACTTCAGCTAACCAGGAAGTTTATTCTGATTGACCAAGGTGTTACCATAGGTAATACACCCGGGAATACTGTTCCCCACTTCCTGCTATACCTGTCCTACCTTTTGATTCCCTTATTTGTTGAGAATCTATCAAGCTCTGACTTAAGTATTGGTGACCCTGTGACCAACTATCAGTTGAAACCAATAATTAATCTGGTTCTTCAGCTGCCACAATTATAACACATTTTCAGCTTGACTTGGTTCAGTTAAAGATATTTGAAGCCCCATTGACTTAGTTCTGTTTGCTTGTACTGATTCTTTGGAGATTTGTACACTCAGGCTTGTATAAATACATTTGAGTAGAAATTGGATGTAACTCCATTTTGGCAAAGCCTCCCCCTATCCAGTACATTTATAGAGTTGTAGATCCATACAGCACAGAAACAGACCCTTCAATCCAATCAGTCCATGCCAACCAGGTATCCTAAACTGAACTAGTCCCATTTGCCAGCATTTGGCCCATTCCCTCTAAACGTTTTCTATTCATGTACCTGTCTGGATGCCGTATAAATGTTGTAATTGTACCAGCCTCCACCACTTCCTCTGGTAGCTCATTCCATACACACACCACCCTCTGTGTGAAAAAGTTGTCCCTCAGGTCCTTATGAATCTTCCCCTCTCGCCTTAAACTCATGCCGTCTACTTTTGGATTCCCCAACCCTGGGGAAAATACTGGGGACTCCCTGACCTTGGAAAAAGACCTTGGCTGTTTACTTTATCTCTATGCCTGTCATGATTTTATAAACCTCACCCCTCAGCCTTTGATGCTCCAAGGACAAAAAACCACAGCCTCTCCCAATAACTCGAACCCTCCAGTCCCAGTACCGTCCTTGTAAATCTTTTCTGTACCCCTTCTAGTTTAACAACATCTTTATTATAGCATAGAGACCAGAATTGTATGCAGTATTCCAAAAGTGGCAGTTTCCCCGTAGCAGACAGTTCAGGCTATAATCGTCCAGCTGGTAATTTATTGCACTACTGAGGAACAGTAGCACTGTTGGAAGTATGTTCTGTTGGAAGTGTGTTCTCTTGTGTCATCCATTTAAAAACAACAAGCTTGTCTATGCTACTCTACCTGCCCCCTCTTGTGGATGTAAAAGACCCATGGTACGGTTTGAAGTGTTCTCCTAGTCTCCTTTTACAACATCAATTCTTCAAAGAGATGTGACCTCATTATTTTTTAAATTGTTCTTTTTGGATATTCCTAGAGACTGTTTGATTTTGTTCCTAACTCTGTGCTTGTACCATTCAGTCCAGTTAAACTATTGATAAACCTGCAGTCTGGTTATACCATTCCTCTTTAAAATATTCCCTAATTGATTTGCCACTGATCCTCCTTTAAGGAGTGAGAAAATATTTTCAAATCTCATTTTGAGTTTGAACTGTGAAAGTAAAGGTTGTTGGTTGTTTCTCACTTGATGTATTTGGAAAATATATCGATTCTATATCCTTCTAAGTTACAATTACTTAAATTCTGCTAAAGCCCTGTTCTTGGTTCTGAATTATCAAAAATCAAATTTCGTTTCTTTAGTGTGCAGAAAAAATACTGAATATTGGTAGTTTATACATAAAACCTTATAAATTGCGTTTTTCTCAGAGGACATTTAATTTTGAAATGTTTGGCAAGTGAGTCCTTCAAACATCATCTCTATAGTGATGCGTCCTCTGACCTACATAGTTCCATACTTACCTTACAGCTTCATGATAGTGGGAAGTTTAATTACAAAGTGAATTCTCACATGTTGGGTAATTGGGAACCATTCACTTTTATATAACATTATGACATATAAATGTTACAATATGGAATTTGACAAATATGGAAAGGCTAGATATGTTGCGGCTGTTTTCCTTAGAGCAGAGAAGGATGAGGTGGATCTAATTGAGGTGTATAAAGTTCTGAGGGGTATAGCCAGGTAAGATAGGATGAAACTTATCCACCTGCCAGATAACCGGGGTCAAAGTTTTAAGAACTAGGAGCAGGAGTAGGCCGTCCGGCCCTTCGAGCCTTCTACGCCATTCAATAAGATCATGGGTGATCTTTTCGTGGACTCAGATCCACTTATCCACGTTCTCACCGTAGCCCTTAATTCCTTTATTGATCAAAAAAAATCTACGTTATCTTTAGAAACGTTTACTGAAGTAGCGTCAACTACTTCACTGGGCAAGGAATTCCATAGATTAACAACCCTCTGGGTGAAGAAGTTCTGTCTCAATTCAGTCCTAAATCTGCTCCCTCTAATCTTGAGGCTATGCCCTCTTGTCCTAGCTTCACCTGCCAGTGGAAACATCCTCTCTACTTCTATCTTATCTATTCCCTTCATAATTTCATATGTTTCTATAAGATCCCCCCTCAAGCTTCTGAATTCCAATGAATATGATCCCAATCTACTCAGTCTCTCCTCATAGGCTGACCCCCTCAACTCCGGAATCAACCTAGTGAACCTCCTTTGCACCCCCTCCAGTGCCAGCACATCCTTTCTCAAGTAAGGAGACCAAAACTGCACACAGTACTCTAGGTATGGCCTCACCAGCACCTTGTACAGCTGCAACATAACCTCTCTGCTTATAATCTCAATCCCTTTAGCAATGAAGGACAAAATTCCATTTGCCTTCCTAATTACTTGTTGTACCTGCAGACCTACCTTCTGTGATTCATGCATAAGGACACCCAGGTCCCTTTGCATAGCAGCATGCTGCAGCTTTTTACCATTCAAGTAATAATCCTTTTTACTATTACTCCTACCAAAATGTATGACTTCACATTTATTTACATTGTATTCCATTCGCCAGACGTTTGCCCACTCACTCAGTGTATCTATGTTCCTCTGCAAAGTTTCACAGTCTTCTGCACACTTTGCTCTGCCACTCATCTTAGTGTCATCTGCAAACTTTGACACCCTACACGTGGTCCCCAACTCCAAATCATCTATATAAATTGTAAATAATTGCGGTCCCAACACCGATCCCTGAGGCACACCACTAGTCACTGACTGCCAGCTAGAATAGCACTCATTTATCCCCACTCTTTTTGCTTCCTGTTAGTCAACCAATCCTCTATCCATGCTAATACTTTACCCTTAATGCCATGCATCCTTATCTTATGCAGTAGCCTCTTGTGCAGCACCTTGTCGAAGGCCTTTTGGAAATCTAGGTACACCACATCCACTGGGTACCCATTGTCCACCTCGCTCGTAATGTCTTCATAGAATTCCAAAAGATTTGTCAAGCATGACCTGCCCTTCATGAACCCATGCTGCGTCTGCCCAACGGGACAATTTCTATCAAGATGCCTTACTATTTCTTCCTTGATAATAGACTCCAGCATCTTCCCCACTACAGAGGTTAAGCTAACCGGTCTAGAATTCCCCACCTTTTGTCTACTTCCCTTTTTAAACAGTGGCATCACATTTGCTGTTTTCCAATCTGTTGGGACTGCCCCAGAGTCCAGCAAATTTTGGAAAATTACCGCCAGTGCACCTGCTATTTCTCCCGCCATCTCATTTAGTACCCTGGGATGCATTCCATCAGGGCCAGGAGACTTATTAATCCTTAGCTCCATTAGCTTGCCCAACACTACCTCTTCCGTAATAATGATTGTTTCCAGGTCCTCACCTACCTTCGTCTCTTTGTGAATTACTGGCATGTTATTAGTGTCCTCCACTGTGAAGACCGATACAAAATACCTGTTCGATGCCTCGGCCATTTCATCATATCCCATAACTAAATTTCCCTTCTCATCCTCTAAAGGGCCAACGTTTACTTTAGCCACTCTTTTTTTTCGTTTTATATATTTATAGAAACTTTTGCTATCTGTCTTTATATTCTGTGCTAGTTTTTTCTCATGTTCTATCTTACTTTTCTTTATAGCTCTTTTTGTGGCTTTCTGTTGACCTTTAAAGTTTTCCCAATCTTCTAGTTTCATGCTGTTTTTGGCCACTTTGTATGCCTTCTGTTTCAATTTGATAGCCTCCCTTATTTCTTTAGACACCTATGGCAGATTATTCCTTTTCTTACAGTCCTTCCTTTTCGCTGGAATATACTTTTGCTGAGTACTTTGAAAAATTGCTTTGAAAGTCCTCCACTGCTCGTCAACTGTCCCACCATAAAATCTTTGTTTCCAGGCTACTTTAGCCAAGTCCTCCCTCATTCTATTGTAGTTCCCCCACAGGACCCTGGTACTGGATTTTATCTTCACACTCTCCATCTGTATTCTAAATTCAACCATACTGTGATCACTCCTTCCAAGAGGATCCCTAACTATGAGGTCATTAATTATCCCTGTCTCGTTTCACAAGACCAGATCTAGGATAGCTTGCTCCCTCGTTGGTTCCATTACATACTGTTCAAGAAAACTATAATGGATACACTCAGCGAACTCCTCCTCAAGGCTACCCTGACCGAGCTGGTTCGACCAATCTACATGTAGATTAAAATCCCCCATGATAATTGCTGTACCATTTTTACAGGCATTAGTTATTTCTTTGTTTATTGCCCGGCCCAATGTGATGTTATTATTTGGTGGCCTATAGACTACGCCTATCAGTGACTTTTTCCTCTTAGAATTTCTAATTTCCACCCAAATGGATTCAACCTCATTCTCCATAGAACCTATATCATCTCTCGGCACCGCCTTGATGTCGTCCTTGAATATCAGAGCTACACCACCTCCCTTACCTTCTTGTCTGTTCTTCCAAATAGTCTGGTACCCTTGGATATTTAACTCCCAGTCGTGACCATCCTGTAACCATGTCTCCGTAATGGCTACCCATTCACGATGATTTGTGCCGTTAACTCATCAACCTTGTTACGAATGCTACGAGCATTCAGGTAAAGTGCCTTTATGCTAGCTTTCTTACCCTCATGATTTCCAACATCTCTAATAATATCTCTTGAGTTATCCTTCCTTTTTGCTTCTTTCATAGTCTGCCTTGAACTTAAACCCTCCTGCACACATGTTAACCTGCTGCTTACCATTTTATTTACCAGACTAGGAATGGGAGGTTTAGAGAGGTTTCGAGGACACCAATTCACCCAGTGACTGGTGGATGTCTGGAACTCACTGCCTAAAAGTGTTATACAAGCAGGAACCCTCATGGCATTTAAAAAGTAGTTAGATGAGCATTGAAACATTATAGTGTACAAAGGCTGAGGAACAAGTGCCGGAAAATGGGAATAGAATTGTTAGATGCTTGATGACCAATGTGAACATGATTGACCAGAGGGCCTTTTCTGTGCTTTGAAAACTAAGACTCTAACATGTCTTAATTGGTTTATTTTAACTTCTTGACAACAAAAAACTGAATTGTGAGCACATTTCAATCCACTAAAATAGCAAAGGACACATAGAGTCAGAGTCCAGGTATCCTAAATTAATCTAGACCCATTTGCCAGCATATCCCTCTTAAACCCTTCCATGTTGGAGATTTTTTTGTTCATTCTGTTTACACACTGGTTTGTTACAGATTTATGAAGATTCCATCGTCCTTCAATCTGTATTCAAAAGTGCAAGACAGAAGATTGCTAAAGAAGAAGAAAGTGAGGAGGAAAGTAATGATGATGACGATGAAGAGGAGGAGTCGGGATCTGAGAGTAAGTTTTTGAAATGTTATTCTGTGTTTTAGTTGTGGTTTGTCATGTTAAATAAATAGATAAACATGTACAGTGTAAATATCTACACTGTTAGTAGATATCTGCTGAGATCATTCAGAGGTATTGCCTTCATTGAATCTCCCACGAGCAATGTTATGGGAGTGAGGTGGGCATTCCCGTTAATGAGAAGCTGAAGTTGATCAGCCGTAAAAAAAACTGTTTACAAGAGAAGGTCAGAGGCTGGGATTTCTACATTAAGTGACTCTACCTGACTTCCCCAAGGAAAGTGTCAGGAGAGTGATGGAATATTCTCCAGTTAACCTGCACGAGTGCAGCTTCAACAGCATTTAAAATAAAAAAGACTTGAGACCATCCAGGACAAAGTAGCCTCATGTTTGGAACCCCATCCATCACTTCCAATGCGCTCTCATTCCCTCTATCCCTGACACCCAGTGGTAGTAGTGTGTACTCTCTAAAATAAATTGCAGCATTTCACCAAAGCTACTTCAACAGCATCTTTCAAACTTGTGACTTCTACTATCTAGAAAGACAAGGACAACAGGGATGAGCAGTATTGCAAGCTTCCTCCAAGCCACACATCATACTGACATTGGCATTCCTCCACTGTCATTGGGTCACAGTCTAGGAACTCCCTGACAGTTGATATGCCCATCCCACATAGACTGCAACAGTTCGAGAAGGTGGCTCATCACAATCTTCTGGAGGGCAATTAAGGATGGACCATTAATGCTGGCCCAGCCTGCAATGACCATATCAGCCAACGAATGAGAAGGTGGTTGGCCTTGATGTTCCCAAATTTAAAGAAGCAAAAATAACTTAGAATTCTTGTTTTTTTTAAATCACTAAATAGTGGCCCTTGTTGGAATGTGTGAGCCGGTATGTGCTATGGAACCAATAAATCTCCAGGAATAGGGCTGAATGTTTATTTTCTAATAGAATAAGGGAGGCACAACAGAAACTGAGTGCTCTGCTTGTTCAGACAAATGCTGATAGCTCATTAGTGACGCCAATTAGAGGAGCAACAGTTAGGAGTGGTCTTTGCACCAAATTGAAACTGTACGCCATGCAGTCTTACAACAGAGGCCTAAGATTGGGAACAGGAAGTCAACCACATCTTCACCATTAGAACATGCTGCTATAAGTAGTTATGGCCCGGGTGGCAGGCTTTCTCATCTGCTGTTATCATCACCTCATTATACTGACAATAAAGTATTTCTAATGCCTTCTCATGCAAAATGCAGCAGACAACAAAAAGCTATTTACAGTTGGCTTTTAATAGGCTCAATAGATTCCAACTGGACTTTCAAATTCCATGCCCCTACTTGCCTTGCATAATAGCCTAGATTGACGCAATAACATTGTACTGTTGACCTGATATCACCATGCTACATTTAGGTTTGTTATGGGGTATGTAGGGAGAGGAGGAGCAGCCTGTCACATTTACATATGTAAAATATAACCATAGTGCATGTGTGAAGCTTCTGTTGGCTTCAGCTGTATTACACTGTTCATTTTTAAAATACGACTTTATAATGAAGGAATATCCCAGCTATTAGCTGTGAACATTTTGTGTTGAAGAAATCCTTCCAACTCTTCGTACTGCTGATGTTTAAATATGTGTGCGTCTTATTTTAATTAAAATCTCCTACTATGAAAAGTCTATTGCATGATTGAAGATGAACAGAACTAAATTTATGTAGTGTTAAATCAGGTTGAGAAACTTTCATTTAACCCAAAAAACAAACTAATGGTATGTAGATACTTCCTGCTCGTTGCCACTCTGTTTGGGTTCCACCAGGGCCATTCAGCCTTTTTCCATTACAGCTTTTTTCCAACCGTGAACAAAAAAGGTGAATTCCAGAGTTGAGGTGAGAGTGATTCCCCTTGATGTGAAGGCACCATTTGAACAGGTATAGCATTAAAGAATCTAACAAAACCAGAGTCAATGGGAATCATTTGAAATCTCTGCACTACTCACAGTTGTACCCAACCCAAAGGCTGCTTATGGTTGTTGAAGGTCAGTTATCTCAGTCCTAGGCCCAGCCATATTCATTTGCTACATAATGACCTTCCTTTCATGATAAAGTCAGAAGTGGAGATGTTTGTGCAATTATCAACAACGTTTGGCACCATTCATGGCACCTAAAAAAACCGAAGCAGTCCTTAGTGCTATGTAACATGATTGGGGCTGGTAAGTGACATGCATCATTTGTGCCCCACGTGTGCCAGACAATGATCATCTCCAACAAGAGAGAATCTCTTGAATTTCTCCTTGACATTCAATTGAATTACCATTATTGAAACCCCACTACCATCTTCCTGCGGGACACTGTTGATAAGAAACTGAACTCGATCAGCATGTAAATATTATGACTACAAGAGCAGGTCAAAGGCTAGGAATTCTGAGGCAGTAACTCATTTCCTGATTCCCCAAGGCCTGACCATCATCCTTAAAGCACAAGTCAAGGGTATGATGTAATACTCTCCATTTGCTTAGTGAGGGCAGCTGCATAAACATTGATGACATTTGACACCAGCCAGGACAAAGTAACCTGCTTGACTGACTCCCCACCCGCCACCAATGCAAAGTGACAGCAGAATGTACTAACTACCATGTTCAATGCAGCAATGCACCAAGGCACTTTTGACAGCACCTTCCAAATTCACAACCTCCATTAGCTTGAAAGTCAAGTCAAGGCAAGTAGATGTGTTGAGGCCATCACTACTTTTCTCATTTTTTTTTAAATTCGGAACTGAGAGATGCTATTGAAAGCTGAACTTTGAACAGCAGGTTGTTTGGGAAAGAAACAGAACAAAAGGCTGATGTTTGCTGTTGGGAACTGGCAGCTGGTTGGATGTCGAATTGGTCAATCAAAGGAGAATCAGGGCTGACCATTCAACCACAGAATGTTAATAAAGAAAGAGAAAACAAAGAGTGAACTAGCTCTGACTGGGTTTTTTGGGCAAGAGATAATTCTGCTTTGGAAGCTGCCAGACTGGGAAGCTGTTTTTGGTTTTGCTGTCTCTAGTTTATAGAGTCATAAGCGCAGGGACAGACCCTTCGATCCAACCAGTCCATGCCACATCCAAACTAAACTTGTCCCACCTGCCTGTGTTTGGCCCATATCCCACCAAACCTTTCATGTACTAATTCAAATGTCTTTTAAATGTTGTAACTCTACCTGCATCCAAAACTTGCTCTGGCAGTTCATTCTACACAGGAACCACTGTGTGTAAAACGAGCTGCCCCTTATGTCCTTTCTAAATCATTCTCCAGTTATAGAATTGTTGAAACTGAGACAAGAATCCCAGTCTGTAAGAAATAAGTGAAAGTCTCCAGAGGTCTGTGGATACTGTTTGCATTCACTTGGGAATTCAAACAAGATGTATAGTCCTACATGCCTAGAATAGAACCTATTGTCAAAGGATTTCATGAAGACCTGCTATTCATTGTTGAAACGGTTATCAAACTGGAAGATTACTACATTTTTAAATTTTCTTTTTAATTTATCCTTTAACTCTGTCTGTCTGTCAGTGTGAGAGTGAAGGTTTATATTCAAAGATTGGGCTTAGATTGTGGATATTAAAAAGATTGCCTTGTTGTTCATTTGTTACATTCTTAAAAGTTAACAATTTATTATTAAATTATAAACTTGGTGTCCAAGATCTGTTATTTGTAAAGTCTGATTAGGAATAATTGAGCAGTTTGAGGGTCATTGAATGTTTTAATTCAGTCTCCATGAATTCACTGATGGTGAGGCTGATTAGGTTCAGCTAGCTGTTCCTATGACATCATAATGGGGGCACCATCACCATCCTGACTTGTTCCCTTATGTCACTAAAGTCATAATCCTGGAACTCCCTGATGACAGCGCTGTGGTGCCCCACACCCCCAAATTCTATAAATGTTAATTTATACATTCACTGTTTGAGTCGCACTTTTAATGTCTTAAATTGCTGGTTAGAATTGGTCCATTGCTATCTATTCTGATGTTAAATAATTAAGTGAAATACCAAACTGGGGTGTGTGTGGGGGGGGTGGGTCTGGTGTTGGAGAGCTCAGGTTTTATCCCAAAGGACTCTAATCTCCAAACCACTACAATTCTTGGATAGCTCCCTGGCAAGTGACCTAGTTTGAGTGACTGTAGATGGCAGAGTCATGAAAAGGGACAGACATACAAAGCTTTGCGTAGCTATTATTCTGAGATTAGTATTTATAAGATTGAGAATTGGATTTTGTCTCTGTTTTTGTCTGTTTCATTGTTCAGTTTAAGTGGCACATGTGTTGTTGGTTTGATTTGGTAATTGGGGGTGCACAGAGAACTGGAAAAGATTGTCAATGTGCAGCTGTAGACAGTTGGTTACGTTAGTGGTGTGATGGTTGATGGAGAAGAAAAACATCAGAATTTTGGCAAGATGACCGCCAAGGTTACTGTAGCTGCAGAGATTGTTTGTTTTTTGAGGGGGAATGGCATTGCAGGGAAGGTTTGGTATCAAAGAGGTACCTGCGAAGGATGAAATGGCAGGATAAGATGATGTAACTTGGTAACTGCAAATTGGCAGAGAAAGTTATTTGGTATATCATGCTATTCAAAAGCTTCTTGTTGTGCTAAACGTACAGATTCCTCAGTTGAATGGAAAAGCTTTAGGTAGCTGCCTCTTAAGTTAAGGGGATGCTTCATGTTAATTTTGTAGACCAGGGCTTCACATACTGTGGATCGTGATCCTTGCACTTTGAGACAGCAATACATATCCCTTCAAATCATCACAGTTTTACACATAGAGAGCATAGCCTAACTGACATTTTTTTCCATGAGGCCCGTTTTCTGAAAAAAAACGCAATGAAAATCCCATAGTCTATAAAGTACAAAATAAGAGGAAAATAAAAGGATTTACTGAAAATGAGGAGCAAGAATGAATGTTATTTGACTTGCAGAATAGAATCATTTAAATTTGCCTATATAGACAGAAATAAGGAAACATCGCTTGAGGTGCTGTTCCATAAAAGATTTTCATCTTGGCTATCTCTGTGACCTCCCCACATTCTGTCATATTTTGGTATCAGTCTGAGCAGATTACCAATTTCTTTTTCTAATGTGGTATGATCTGATTTCTCTTGTTTCCAAGGAAATGCTAACGGCATGTTTTAGTTTTGCTAGGTGGCAGTTTAAATTCCCTTTAATCAACCTCGGCAGATAAGATTTAGTTGAGATTGGTATAGATTGTGCTGGAAACCAAATGCCTGTTTGGATAGTGCTGCAGATTGTACAAGACCCTCCGTCCTTGTTACCTGGCACACAACTATTTGGCAAAATAATAGTTATGATTGACAGCTGGTTTATAATAAGATTAACTTGCACAGAAGACAAATTAAATATAATCATTAAGCTGTGCATGTGTTACAGCCTTGCAACGCACACACCTAGCAATCTGCTGTTCCCTGTAGCTGTTTATAACCATTTCCACCCAATTTCTTGTTCAGTAAATAGAATATTTTTAAAATACTTCTTTCTGTATAACTTGCAGCAAAATCGGTCAAAGTTAAAATAAAGCTTGGTCGAAAGGACAGCGACAAAAGTCGCGACAAAGGAAAAAGCAAGAAACGGCTAGGTCGTACTAAAATCAAGCCTGTCATTAGTGATGATGACAGTGATGATGACCAAGATGACAATGTAAGTTTTTAATTAAGATGGTTTACTGTTGTAGAATTGCATAAATCTTCCGTTTGCATAGATACATTTTACATGGAGCCTGGCTGTGTACATTGAACCATCAGAACGTGACCAAAGTTGTAATTTTGGTTATGTAGCATGAGCCTCTAAATTCAAATTAAAGCAGTTTCTTCTTGTGGCCTTTTAGGTCATTCACATGGTGTTGCAGGAATATGAATATGAATGCTGCACTTCTGTGGTTTTAATTCACAAATTTGATTTCATAGCTGTTCCTCCACTTCATTCTGAGCTGTTGGTGTGCTGTAGTCATGTAACTTATGCAGGAAAATATCTGTTGGCCCTCTGCCCCTCTACCATAAAGTCCATCTGTGGATGAATAAAGTTTCAGAATAAAGCAATTCTGAAAATTCTTTTTATTATTGAGTCTTAAATCCTGCATCCACTTTATTTGAACACTGTTAAGACTTTTCTGGGTGGATACTATTGATTGGCACTTAGCAGTAACCTGCTCACTGATGCTCAGATTGGGTTCTGCCAGTGCTATTCAGTTCCTGACATCATTATAGCCTCAGTCCAAATATGGAACAAAGAGCTGAATCCCAGAGGTGAGGGTGACTATCTTTGACATCAAGACATCATTTGTTTGAGCGTGTCATTAAGAAGCATGAGCAAGATTGCAGTCATTGGCAATCGAGAATAAAATTCTCCACTTTTTTTAGTTATACCTATCATAAATTAAGATGCCTGTGGTTATTAGACGGCATTAACTTTGTCCCTGGCCCAACCGTCTTCAGCTACCTCACTAATGACTTCCTTCCATCATAATGTCAGAAGTGGGGATGTTTACTGAAAATTTGATTGCACAGCGTTCGATATCATTTGTAACTCCGAGGATACTGAAGCAATCCATGCCTGCATATGGAATGATCTGGACATGATTTAGGCTTGGCCTGATGTGTGGCAAGTAATATTCACACCATACAAGTGCCAGATAATGACCACCTCCATCAAGAGAAAGTCTAACCATTTACCATTGCCATTCAATGCCATTGCCTTTGCTGATTACCCCAGGATCAACATTTCGGGCTTACTGTCAACCAGTAAGTGAGCTGGTCTAACCATACAAATAATGAACACACAAGTAGGTCAGACACTGAATTCTGAAATCTCTGAATACCCAAAACTTTTTCACTATATACAAGGCACTATATACAAGGCGTAAGTCAAGAATGTGTGATGGAATACTCTCCACTTGCCTGGATAGTTGTAACTCCAACAACACTCAAGAAGCTTGATATTAACCAGGACAAAGGAATTGCTGAATTAGTGCTAAAAGTACCACCTTAAACTATTGTTCCTTCCACTTCTGGCTGTGATGTGCACCATTGACAAGATGCTGTCACAACTCACCGAGGTTCCATATAAGCAATGAGAAGAAGTGGTGAAAACTGGAAGGAGAAACACCATCTCCTGTAAGTTCCTCTTCAAGTTAACACCCTCCTGGGTCCAAATCAGGGAACTCCTTCTCTAACAATGACCACAGCAGGTGAAGATGATTCAATGCCATTTTCTCAAGGACAGTTAGGAATGGGGAGTGAATGCTGACCTTGCCATTGACATGCACTTGCCAGTTTAAAAAAAAGTGCATTTGAATTTGGAGTCCATTGCCCATGCACAGTAATCTATAATATTTATGTCCATCACTTGGCCCATTAAACAATTTATTTCCCTTTGAATACAAGAACCACCTCTGGTCAGGGCTCTGATAATGTTTTCTAATAATTAATGGCCTATAAATTTTAAAAAATGCTAAAAGCCAATACTTGTTTTGGACTGTAAATAAATCTAGAACAGTATTTCTGTTGCCATTAAAAATGCTACTAAATTAATCCTGAAATAAATTATCATTCAGCTGCTCCTGGTTTCACAGACTGCATGTAAGTAGAAGGTTTGTTTAACCACTTATAGCTTTTGCTATGCCCTCTGGATTACTATTGTACCAGATTTTCTGATGATAATCTCTTGGGAAGCTCTCGTGATGTAGTGTTAGTATCCCTACATTGGAGTCAAGAGGCCTGAGTTCAAGTCCCACCTGTTCCAAAGCTGTGTCATGATGTCTCTGAACAGATTGATTAGGAAAATATCTGCTGATGAACTCGGGTCCTGGCAGAACAATGTATGTCAGTTTCTTCACCCTCGTGGCTACAAGTGATTGGAGGGAAAGCATGCAATATAACTGTCCTGACAGGGCCAGGTGGAACTAGGTAGAAATTACACACACCATGTGTGCCATTTTTGCAGAAAAGGAGGCCGAAAAAATACTTTTTAAAATGTGAATATTGGAAACGGTTGTATTCGGTATTGTTCTTGTAAGTTTGATTTGGATGTTTTGTTTAAAATGGTAACAAGGAAGTTGCTATAACAGTGTATTCATTCACCCAAGACCCAACATCTTTAATTGACAATGCCAGATAACTATAATGATTCTAAGCACATTTTTGTAGTTGGTGCACGTGTTAAGTGGAAGCCTGGAACAGGGACTTTTTAAGACCTTACCATAATGTTTGCAATTTTATATAAAAATCACATTTTGTTTACATTGGTAGTGGTGTTCTTTGTAAATGTTTGTAGTTCTTGCTGTCTTTCCGTACAATTTTCACTGGGTGAAAAAACATTCTGGATCTGTGTAACCAGTGTGCTCTATGTAATCAGGGCAACATGGTGGCTCAGTGGTTAGCGCTACTGCCACACAGCGCCAGGTTCGAGTCCAGCCTCGGGCGACTGTGACTGTGTGGATTTTGCACATTCTCCCCGTGTTCTGTGTGGGTTTCCTCCGGGTACTCCAGATTCCTCCCACAGTCAAAAGATGTGCAGGTTAGGTGGATTTGCCATGAAAAGTGGGATTATAGGGGTAGATTAGGAGGCTGGGTTGGATGAGATGCTCTTCAGAGTCGGTGTAGACTCAATGAGCTGAACAGCCTCTTTCTACACTGTAGAGATTCTGTGATTCTAAGATCAATGTGTTTGTTTCAATGTAGAGTAGTGAAATGTAAAATCTAGAAATGTATTTATTTATGCTCCAGTTTCTTTTACACACAACTAAATATTTTAAATTGCTTGATTTGTTGTTCACTTGAATATTTACAGTATAAAACTGCTAATTTGGAAATTAGACCATTTGGTTGTTAGGAATCTGTGATTAATATTTGTGTTCAGAAAACTAAGAGCAATGAAAATAAGTTTCATTAGAATTGATCACTTAAGTTTGATTTATCAGAGGCTCCTATATTGCCACCTTTCTGCGAAATGGTTCATTTCAAAACAGCTTATTTCCTTCAAATTTTTCTCAGATGAAATAGCATGAAATGAATTTTGACATCCCATTTCTTTTGATTTGTAACATTCTGCTACAACTTGACATCAAAGGCCACCAAAGATTGTGTAGAATGCAAATGTCCCCTGACACACATTTTGTTATATCAGGTGTGTGTCCGCTATGGTTTTGTATATTGCATACTGCTGCAATTCAACAAAATTTAAATATTATACACATTTTATGCATAATTTAGTTTTAAATGTAAAGACTAATGCCAACTAAATTGTTTTAAAGAATATAGAAGCTACATAGTTGTTCTGGATGTGATATTTGATGAGAATTTAGCTGCGCTTTTTAAACTGAAGGTTTGTCAAATGTGGCAATTTCAAGCTACTAAAGCTGATATCAAGCTGCAAATTAGGACTTTCCCTTGGATTTAAAAATGTGTCTTAAAGCTCTTTTGAATGTATTCTGTCAATTTCATTAGATTATTTTTTTCCCTTCCCAGGACCAATCTGACATCAGTGGAAGCGAAGATGAATGATTTAATTTTTTTAAAAATGTGAATTGCTTCATGGACAAGTCTTTGTTTCAGTAACTTTATCAAATGTTTTGTTGCACAACTATCCATAATTCCTCCTTCCCTTCTTTACCCTTCCCCAGCTTGTCCTTTATCTGAGAAGTAAATCTGTTAGTAGAACAGTATAATCTTTAGTTTAGTTTATGTAGGCATGACTGCAATAAAATAATTTTCCTAAGTATACATCTGTTTGCATCATCATATATTTGCTTTACGCTTGTTAAATTGAATTTAAATGCTTTTGAATTGTATCAGTTTCTATATACATTAAAACATGTCATAGCTTTTTCTTGTGTTCCTGAAGGTCCACAGCTTTAAATCCTGACATATCATTCAAGTGGAAAATTTGTATCATTATGCACATCCTTTTTAGTTTTTGTTTTGAAAATATTGTTTTGCAACCAGTGCTGATAATAAGCTTTTCCTTAAGTGTACTTAATTCTTGCTTTCTTTGCACAATGTCTTTGGTGTATCTGATTGCCCAAGGCAAATAAAATCTAATTCAGTTGTAAAGAGTGAACGTTTTTTGTCTGTGTTTATTTAAGCACTAATTAAGAATTTAGCAAGATTGGGATACTTCATGGGGAATCCTGAAATGTTATTTATGTTGCCACAATTGACGTCAGGTTAGTTAAGGGCCATTTCATGAAAGAATTGTAAAACTGTGTTTTGTGATTTGTGAATTACTTTTAGACCTTGTGTAAAAAAAAACGCACAGATTAGAGTACCGTGTGGCAAGTTGATTTGAAATGTTTGGAAATTAATAGCAATTCAACCACATTCTGTCATCTGAATAGCTTTGTGGTGGCCCACTTTATGGGAGATGATGAAATATCATGTTTTCTTAAACATGATTTTTATGGAATATTTTCAATATAGGAAACAACTCTGGTCTTAAGCTATTTATTCATGCTTGTACTTAAGATTTTGAAATGTGTTGATTCCACTTCCTCCAGATGCTGAACAAACTTATTGTGAGCAAAATAGAGCAGATGACTTTCCACTTGAACTCAAAGACTCTCTTTCATAAAATACAAGCTTCTTTTGACTGGTACTTAGGAAGAAATCCCAGAGGTGCTAAAATTACATGTAGCTTGATTGCATGAGGGGTGATGGTTCATTATGGGGATTTTGAAAATAATTTCAGTTCAATTTGTGGTTATAATTTCAATTTGTAATTGATTTCCTTGTATTTCATCATAACTGTAATTGCTTGTGAAAGTTTGAACTATCAATATGTCAGAGAAAACTGTATTTTAAACTTGCCAATAAAATGATAAATGCACAGAATTTCATGTATTATTTCTTTAAATTTTTTTTTCAT
This sequence comes from Rhincodon typus, assembly GCF_021869965.1. Lineage (NCBI taxonomy): Eukaryota > Metazoa > Chordata > Chondrichthyes > Orectolobiformes > Rhincodontidae > Rhincodon > Rhincodon typus. Next base: position 12,803,416 of record NC_063334.1, read on the forward strand.
TTTGAGCTGTTAGTTTTAATTTTAAAAATTTCAGTGTCAGGTATTTTCTGCCTGTACATTGATTTGAGTATTTATTGCTGGTTGAAACCTTAGCTTCAGTGGTGACATCAGGGCCTTTGCCCAAGTATGATGGAGAACTGAATTTCTTGATCGCAATAAGTATCTGCCTTTGATATTAGGCAGCATTTTGCCAAGTGTGGCACCAGGTAGACCTGAAATTGATGGGCATCAGGGCAAACCCCTCCATTAGCTTGTCTTGTAAAGATAAGTGGTCAATAACTTTAGCCTGGAAATATCACTGGAAGACTCTCTCAAGGCAAATTCTATTTGACTGTCTTCAGCTATTTTGTCAATGACTTTCCCATCATTATAAAGTGAGATGTGAGGACAGCTGCTGATGTACTTCAGTCCCATTCACCATTCATCAGTTAATGATGTAGTCCATGGCTGCGAGCAGCAAGACCTGGGCAATATCCAGTTATTGCCTTATAAGTGACACATGAGCAGCAGGGTATGAATATCTCCAGTAAAAGAGTATAAGCAGCTTCTAAGGTTCTTGTGGCACGGTGGTAATGTTCCTACCTCTGAGCCAGGATGCCTGGGCAAAAGTCCCACCTGTGCCCCAGAAGTGTGTAATAACATCTTTGAACAGGTTCAGAAATATCCAGAAGTTCATTTTTGGAAGGGAGAACAAAAAAAAACAGTACTATCTAAATGGAGGAGAACTGCAGAATTAAAAAGTGAAGGAACTCTGGATGCTGTAAATCAAACAAAAACAGACATTGCTGGAAAAGCTCAGCAGGTCTGGCAGCATCTGTGAAGAGAAATCAAAGTGAACATTTCAGGCCTGGTGACCCTCAGACCTGATGGTAGCTGGGAAAATGTTGGTTTGTGTGCAGAAGATAGGGTTGGGGGAGGGGTGGAAGGGAGTAAACGATAGGTGGGGATAGAGCCTAAAGTGAGAGAAGAATAGTTGGACAGACAAAGGAGTAGATAACTATTTGGCAAGGAGGGTGAATAATTGTTAATGGGGACTGTTAGTGGCTAACAACAAGGTAGGGTGTAATGGCAGACTGTGTGATGATAAGACCTGGTGTGTGTAGGAGACTGGGATATAGGAAACTTCAGGCCCTAAAATTATTGAACTCAATATTGAGTCCGGAGGGCTGCAGGGTCCCCAGGTGGAAAATGAGGTACTGTTCTTCCAGCTTGTGCTAAGCTTGGCTTGAACACTGCAGCAAGCCTGAGATAGAAATGTTGGCCAGGCAACAGGGTGGTGTGTTAAAATGGCAGGCAGTTGGAACCTTGGTCTCTTACAGGCAGTAAGTAGATGTTATGTGAAGCGGTCACCCAGTCTATGCTTTGTTTCCCCAATGTAGAGGAGACCACATTGTGAACAATGAATGCAGTAGACTAGATTGTGTGCAGGTAAAGTGCTGCTTCACCTGGCAAGTATGTTTGGGCCCTTTGATACTGAGGAGGGAGGAGGTAAATGGCATTTGTAACAATTTTGGCGGTTGCAGGGGAAGGTGCCATGGGGCTGTTGAGGGAGGGAGAGGTGGGTGTTGGAAATGAAGGAAGAGTGGACCGGGGTATCCCGGAGGGAACGGTCCCTGCGAAAGGCGGACAAGGGAAGGGAGGGGAATGTACCTCTGGTGGTGGCATCTCCCTGGAGGTGGCAGAAATGGTGGCTGATGATCTCTTGGATGTGGATGCTGGTGGGATGGTAGGTAAGGACAAGGGGAACCCTATCGCTGTTGCGGGAGGGAAGAGAAGGGATGAGGGCGGAAGTGCGGGAGATGGGTCAGACCTGGTTGAAGACCCTGTCGAAAACTGAGCTGGGGAATCCTTGGTTGAGGAAGAAAGTGGACATTTTGGAGGCTTCCTTGTCGAAGTTGGCTTCATCGGAACGTATGTGACAGAGATGCAGGAACTGGGAGAATGGAACGGAGTCTATACAGGAAGCAGGGTGCGAGGATGTATAGTCCAGGTAGCTGTGGGAGTCGGTGAGTTTATAGTGGATATTAGGGGCCGAGCCTATCCCTAGAATTGGAAACAGAGATGTCGAAGAAGGGAACGGAGGAGTCCGAGATAGACCAGGTGAAAGTGAGGGCAGGGTGGAAATTGGAAAGGAAATCGATTAACTTTTTTAATTCCGGATGAGAGAGGCAAGCATAATGATATCATCAATATATCTGAGAAAGAGTTGTGGGTGGAGTCTGGAATAGGACTGCAACAGGGAATGGTCCACATACCCCGTGCAGAGACAGGCATTACTTGGGCCCATGCAGGTATGTGGTCACAATGCTCGCTATGTGTTCTCCTCAAAATTGGGGAAATGAAGCATAAGCTGGGTGACTGCTTCGCAGAACAGCTATGTACTGCCCGTAAAAAAAGTCCCTCAGCTACCTGTTGCCTGTCACTTTAACATACCACCCTGTACCCTGGCCAACGTCTGTCTCTGGCTTCCTGCAGTATTCCAGCAAAGCTCAACACAAGCTGGAAGAACACCACCACATTTTCCGCTTGCAGATCTCCAGACTCAATATCGAGTTCAATCATTTTAGGGCGTAAACTCTCCCATGTCCTAGCCCCCTACCCCACACACCAGGCCTTGTTATCACAGTCTGCCATCACACACCATCTATTGTTAGCCACTAACAGTCCCCATTAACAGCTATTCACCCTCCTAGCCAGATTGTTATCTATGGCTTTGTCCAACTGCTCTTCTCTTTCTTTGGCCACTATCTCCACCTATCGTTTACTCCTTACCCACCCCCCTATCTTCTGCATATAAACTGATATTTTCCTAGCTACCATCAGTTCTGAGGAAGAGTCACTGGACCTGAAATGTTAACTCTGATTTCTCTTCACAGATGCTGGTAGACCTGCTGAGCTTTTTCAGTAAAAACTGCAGCTAGCTGCAAAAGAAAGGGACTTGGGGGCCACAAAACACATAGCTCACAGGCGCAGCAGGTAATCAGGAAGGTTAATGGAATGTTGGCCCTTATTTCAAAGGGATTGGAGTATAAGAGTGGGGAAATCTTACTACAACTGTTCAAGGTGCTGGTGAGACCACATCAGGAGTCTGAAAGCAGCTCTGGTTCTCTTATTTAGGAAAGGTAGCGTTTCATCAGAGGCAGTTCAAAGAAGGTTCACTAGGATGATCCATGGTATAGAGGGATTGTCTGTGAGCCTTATTAAACAGGTTAGGACTCGCTGGAGTTTGGAAGAATGAGAGGTGATTTGTTAAAACATAGAATTCTTAAGGTGCTTGACAGGGTGAATGCTGAGAGAATGCTTCCCCTTATGGGAAAGTCTCAGACCAGAGGGCATAGTCTCAGAATAAAGGGACACCAATTCAAGACTGAAATGAGTCAGAATTTCTTCCTTCAAGGTTGAGTATCTTTGGAACTCCTCGCCACAGAGCACTGTGGTGCAGAGTCCTTGTGCCTATTTAAGGCTGAGATTGATCCTTGATCAGTGGGTCTATAGCCTACTAAGTCCTGGAATTGCAGGTGCTCATCTCGATGCTCCTTAAACGTTGGGAAAGTATTTACCTCCACTACCTTCTCAGGCAGCACATTCCACTTATCTACCACCTGGGTGAAAAAAAGTTCCTCCCATCTCCTCTAAATCACTTAATTCCTCACTTTAAACTTACACTATCCAGTCTTAGACACATCTGTCATGAGGAAGCAATTCTACTCTATGCCAGTCATAATTTTGTATACCTCAATCTGATTCCCTCCCCCCATCCACCTCCTCTGCCCTAAGGAAAACAAAGCCAGCCTATCCAGTCTCGCACAACTGAGACTTTTCTTCCAGGCAACATCCTGGTAAATCCCCTCTCTAGTGCAATCACAATTTTTTCCAATAGCGTGGCAACCAGAACCACACACAGTATTCCACCTGTGACCTAACCAATGTTCTATAAAATTGTAACAAGACTTCCTGGCTCCTAAATTCTACTCCCCAGCTAATGAAAGCAAGCATCCTGTATGCCATCTTTACTGCCTGTGCTGCCATCTTCAGGGACCTACCTGAAGTAACTCCAGAGAGGCCGGTATCCTGTCACCTTTTATTTACACATGGAAAGTGTTTGACACTGATCCAGCTCTGAGAGTGAACAGGATATGTCTGACCCTCCTGTTTTTATCTGTCAACCAGGGCTCCCTTATTGGACCACATCAACAGCCCCAGTCAGGGAACTCATATTCTATGACTGACCTTGATACAGTCACTCCACTACCATTTGTTTTGTATATCCTTCCCTTATTAGATGACCTAAAATGCATCACCTTGCACTTATTGGGATTAAATTCTGTCTGCTGTTGCTGTGCCCAATTTACCAGCTGATTAATATCAGACTATGCCATGAGACCATGCTCCTCACCAGCAACCAATTTTTGTGTTATCTGTAGACTTACTAATTAAACCTTCTACATTCACATCCAAGTTATTAATGTACATAACAAACAGCAAGTGTCCCAGCACCAATTCCTGTGATACGCCATTGGTCACAGTCTTCCAATCACAAAAACAACCATCCACCATCTCCCTTAGCCTCCTATTTGGAAGCCAATTTTGGATCCAGTTTGCCAATTTGCCTTGGATCCCATGAACTCTTACCTTTTGGACCAGCCTTCCACATGGGACCTTGTCATAGGCCTTACTGGGGTCCATGTAAACCACATGAACTGCACTGCCCTCAATATATTTAGTCACCTTTTCAGAAAACTCAAATTAGTCAGACAGCTTCTCCCTGTAACCAATCTGTGCTGACTATCCTTGATCAATCCTTGCCTTTTTAAGTATTGATTAATCCTGTTCCTTCAGAACACTTTCCAACAATTTCTCTACCATTGACGTCAGACTAAGTGATCTGTAATTCCCTGGTCTGTTCCTGCTGCCCTCCTTGAATAAAGGAACCACATTAGCTATCCTCTAGTCAACTGGCACTTCACCTGTGGCCAGCAAGGTGTTAAATATCTCTGCTAGGATCTCAGCAATCTCCTCCCTTGCCTCCCATAGCAGCCTGGGATACATCTCATCAGGCCCTGGAGATTTATGCAACTGTATGCCCACTAAAACATTTAATACCTCCTTGTTAATCTTAATGTGTTGTAGAACCTCACCGTCCCTGGCTATAATGTCTTTCTCCTCTGTGAATACAGATGAGAAGTATTCATTTAAGACCTTACCCACATCCATTGGCTCCACACACAGGTAGCCCCTTTAGTCTCTTATAGGACCCACTCTTTCTTTGGTAATCCTCTTATGCTTAATGTACTTACAAAATGCCTTGAGGCTTTCCTTGATCCTACTGCCAAAGATATTTTGTGGCCCCACTTTGCTCTCATTTCTGTTTTAAACAACTCCAGACACTCTATAATTTTGAAGGGTCTCCCCTGTTTTTAATCTGCTCCCCTGACATATGCTTCCTTTTCCTTTATCAAACTTTTGATATCCCTTGACGTCCAGCGTCTCTGGATTTACTGTCTTTGCTCCTAAGAGGAAGACACTCATCCTGAATTCTCACTGTTTTTAAAAGACTTACACTTTCCAAATGTAAACATAAGTGCAAGTAGCTGCTCCCAGTCTATGTTTACCAGATCCTGTCTCATGATATTGAAATTGGCTTTCCCGAGATTTAGAAATTTAACCTCTGTGTTACCTTTTCCCTTTCAATAAAGACTTTGAGAGTTAAGGTCACTATCCCCAAAATGCTCACCTACTGATGCTTCAACTCCTCAAGGAGCTCCATTTCCTAGGATTAAGTCTAGCACTGTCCCATCTCTATTAGGACCATTTACATGTTGGCACAAGAAGCTCTCCTGGAAGCACTTTAAAAATTCCACCCAGTCTAATCTTATCCTACTCATGCAAACCGAGTTAATGTTAGCAAAATTGAAATCCCCTTTAACTGTAACCTGTTTCTCTCACACCTTTCTGTGATTTGCCTACATATCTGTTTTTCTATCTGGCTCTGACTGTTAGGAGACCTGTCATATAATCCTAGCAAAGTAACTGCCTCATTTTTATTTCTACCTAGGTGGCCTCATTTGAAGATCCTTCTCGGACATTCCCCCCACCTCACCCTGCCCCCATTACTGCAGAGATGGTTTCCTTCATCAATAATGCAATGCCCTCTCCTTCCTTACAAATCACCATTTGTGCCTGAAACTTGTATACCCTGGAATATTAAGTTGTTGGTCCTATTCTTCCTTTAACAAGGCATCTTGCAAATGAGTGACTCGCCTCCTGACTCACCAAAGCCTTTCCACAGACTATAAGACACAAGTCAGGAATCTGATGGAGTACTTGCTACTAGCCTAGATGGCTGGAGCTGCAGAGTAGGACTTGAGCCTTTCTGAGCCTGCAGCATCATTCAATAAAATCATGGGTAATCTGATTGTAGTCTCATTCCATGTTGCTGTCTGCATCCCATAACCATTGACTTCTTTGTTTGTCAAAAATCTAACTCAACCTCGAACACGTTTAAAGGACAAGCCTCCATTATCTGTAGCTTGATACCAACTGTTGCTTCAAACATTTGCTTCTACTGGTTTATGCCATATATGCTGTGTAATGTTGATAAGATGCACTAGAACATTGTGGTGTGGCTTCTTCAGAAGCTCCTCTCAAGCCTTAGACATCTCACCTAGAAGGAAAAGGGTTGCAGACAAATGGAATTGCCATTACCTCCAAGTTCCTGACCAAGTCGGGAGACATACTGCCAATCCATTGTCGCCACTAGGTCAAAATTCTGGAACTGCTCCTGAAAAGCACTGAGGCAGTCCAGACACAACATGGACAATGAAGGCTCAAAAGGTGATTGCGTGCCACTTTCTTAAAGGGATGATCTATAAATGCTGGCCTTGGAGGGAAGTTCCTTATCCAAACCAATTAATTTTACTTTTTAAAAATCCTACTGGTGGTCATTTTGGGATGTCAGATATGAAAGAAAGAGGAAGATTTCAAAAGTGCTTGCATCTTTCAACAGCAGTAAAGTGCTGTTAGTTACTGAGTTATATTCAATCAAACCCACAAAAATTACAAAACGAATTTGGTCAGAAGCTTGAATTAGGCTCCAAACACCTTGACACTAACTTGGCTTCATTTCTGAAGTTAAGGAAACATCTCATTCATGAACAGTTTGCATGGCCCTTGCATACTGTCAAGTCAAACATTGTAGAATCTAACTTTTGATACTAAGAATTATTACATGGATTTGGAATACCTCTCCCTTGAACTTGGACCCATCTAAATGTGTAATTTTTTTCCCCTTGAGACATGGGCAGCACCAGAAGCCCCTAGTTGTCATTGCAAAGATAGTGAGGATCCTTCTTGAATGGTCAGAATCCATATGGTGAATCTCCTACACCTTTGTGTAACGTTTTGACCCAGTTGACAAAGAAAGAATGACAATGTATTTCTGATCTCGGAGACTGTGTGACTTGGTCGAAGGTGATGCCTTTACCTTGCTCGTTGTAAACTGCGGCATGAATTATATCCCAATTTCTCTGCTCACCTCACTCATTCACTGTCTCTCTTTGAATTTAAATGCCCTCCATTCTCTCAGGGCAATGTTAACATAGTCATGAATTACTCTGACATAAGGGTGCTTACTCCTACCTTGCAGAGGTCAGCTCTCCGACACTCCATTCTACTTCCCCTCTGAACTGTGTCATTTTGAGTCCTCCCTGTGTCTTATGGGGTATGTAAAGCATTCCTTCCTTCTTTCAGTCCTGCTCAGGACGCCTCCCACCCCACCTCACCTCTTTGAGTTCTCAATGAATGGCAGGACACTAGGAAGCTCAGAGGATCAGAGGGATCTCAGGGACCTTGTCCACAGATCTCTGAAGATGGCAGGACAGGTTAATAGGGTGTTTAGGAAGACAAACAGCATGCTTGCCTTTATCAGCCAGAGCACAGTTCATAAGAGCAGGGAGGTTATGTTGGAAATGTACAGGGTTTTGTTTAGGCCACAGCTGGAGTACTGTGCGCAGTTCTGGTCACAACATTAAAGAAAGGATATGATAGCACTGGAGGGTGTGCAGAGGAGGATGTTGCCTGGGATGGAGCATTTTAGCTTCGGGAGAGAGACTGGATAAGCTGGAGTTGTTTCCTTTGGAGCAGAGAGGGCTTGGATAGAAGTGTATAAGATTATGAGGGACATGGACCAGGTGAGTAGAAAGCTCGGCTTCTACCTCAGCAGGCTCTATATTTGATAGATCATTCTCCACCATTTCTGCTACCTCAGTGTTGAAGCACATCTCCCTTCTCCAACCCTGCAGCCCCAATCACCAACAGCATCACCCCTTCAGCATTCTGAAGTAAAAGTAAACCATAAGATGTAAGAGCAGACATAGGCCATTCATCCAATCTAGTCTGCCATCCAATGAGACTTTAGCTAATCTGATAATCATCAACTCCACTTTCCTGCTTTTCCCCATAATCTTTTATTCCCTTCCTGATTAAAAATATGTCTACCTTATCCTTGAATATACTTAACAACCCAGGCACGATATCTCTTGGCTACATTTCAACTTTTAACATCAATATGGAAAATTTCTTGAAACAATTATTCAAGATAGAATTAAAAGTCACATGAAAAAATATGGCTTAATTAGAAAGAGCCAGCATAGATTTCTTGAGAGAAACTTGTGTTTAAATAAGTCGCTGGAGTTTTTTAAAGAGATAAGAATTGATGAGAGTTTTCTATCTTCTCTCTTGTTCTTGCATTTAGGTGTTATCTGTTCACCTTTCTACCATTTACACTCTGTTTTCCTCTGTTTTTCCCTTTTGTGATCTGTTCCATTATTCGCTTTGGTTCTGCATCACTAGTTCTTGTCATTTAATCACGCCTTCCAGCCTTGCCTCTTTTAACTTTTTTCATTTTGTCTTAAAGGTAATTTACTGAAGCATTAACCCTGTTTTTTTCTCTCCTCAAATGTAACCAAACATGCTGAATTTTTCCAGAATTTTCTGGTTTTTATTTTAGATTTCCAACATCTGCAGTATTTTGCTTTTCTTGGAAGTAATAATGTTCTTTTGCACCTGCTGCCTTTTTCCTAAGGCATTCGAAATAGATGGCATTGATCCTGACAATGAACCTTGTGTTAAATTGGCTAAGGAGAGCTACATTTCTCAAACTTGCACATTTGCAACTGATTAGGTTCCCATGTAGATCTTTATGATCCTTATCAGATGGAAGGGAATTTTGCAGTAGTCAAAATCCTATAACCCAATTGGCCAACCACATACTGTGGATTGTCATTTCCAGGCAGTCCCTGGGGTGTGAGCTGGTCTGTTCACAAGTCGATTTGTACACAGGTTGGAACGCTATGCAGGCTAATATGAAGCAGTTGTTCATAAGTACAGGAAATGTTTATATGTCAGATCTTTAAAATTGCAATCATGTATGGGATTGTGTTCATAAGTATGAGCCTTCCTAAGTAAATCAAGGACCCCCTATAGGTAGTACGTTTGACAACACCTCTAACTACTATTCCATTCATTAGTTTGATAGGTGCAACTGGCAGAGTTTGACCTCTTTAGTACTCTTCATTCATATGCGATTTTTTTAATGATTCATTCACAGGATGAGGGCGTTGCTGGCCAGGCAGCATTTATTGCCCGTCCCTAATTGCCCAGAGGGCATTTTAAGAGTCAACCACATTGCTATGGGTCTGAAGTCACATTTAGGCCAGACCAGGTGAGGATGATAGTTTCCTTCCCTAAAGGGCATTAGTGAACCAGATGGGTTTTTCTGACAATCAGCAACAGATTCACGGTTATCATTAAACTCTTGATTGCAGACTATTTTTTATTGAATTCAAATTTCACCATCTGCCATGGCAGGATTCAAACCTAGGTCCCCAGAACATTGCCTGGGTTCTGGATTAACTGTTCAGTGATAATGCTATGAGGCCATTGCCTCCCCTATCTAATTACGTAATTATTATTCCCAAGCAGAATTATGTAACAAATCCACGGTTTACAGTGATGGAAGTGGACCAGTAAGAACATTCTTCCAATCTTTTTGTTTGTTGTGTTAAGTGGCAAATTAAATGTACAGTCCCTTCATAACTGCTGTACTGTCGTTTTATAAATCATTTTTAAAATTAATTTAATTTTTAAACATAAATGTCTATTCAAATATGTTATGACACACCACCAAGGCATATGGGACTTGAACCATGACATTCTAGACCAGAGGTAAGAACACTACCACTGTGCCACAGCACCCTTTTTAAAGTAGTTGTGGATGGCTCAGTGGTTAGCACTACTGCCTCACATGCCAGGGACCCTGGTTCGATTCTAGCCTCAGGTAACTGTGTGGAGTTTGCACGTTCTCCCCATGTCTGCGTGGGTTTCCTTTGGGTGCTCCAGTTTCCTCCCACAGTCCAAAAATATGCAGGTTAGGATAGATTGGCCATGGGAGATGCAGGGTTACAGGGATAGAGTGGGTGTGGATAGGATGCCCTTCAGAGGTGAACTTAATGGCCTGCTTCCACACTGTAGGGATTCTATGATAAGTTTGTTTATAGTTTTAATCAAGAAATAAACTAAGCAGGACCATAAGCCTTGTAGGTGTAACTGTAAAACATCAATGTATCCTCTTCACTCTGTTCACAATCCCATGGTGCATTTCTTTGTCAAGTGAAGGGTCACATGATATGAAAGTACTAAGATGGACATTTGTTAAAATTAAACAGAATTATGTAACATTAGATTAATCGATGAATATACTTTGGATGTGGGAATATAACTAAACCAAGTCAATGGTGAAGTCTCACTTTGCCTACTAATCCTACACAAAATCATCAGGTTATGTGAGAGGATGGGCAGCCTCTTCACATTTCCCAAGAACGAAAGAAGTTATAGTGGCCAAATGTTCCACATCTCTCAAAAGCAACCACAGTCTCCTTGACTGCAGATAACCCCAGTCACCATGGATCCTTGAACCATGATGTTAATGACTGCATTTTATTGTGGACAACCCTGAGGCTAAAAGCATGTGCAGGGATTGTGCGAGGGCCTGGCTGACACACATCTCTCCTCACTTACATGCACCTTGTGAATGAGAGTATGGAATCATTCACAATTCCACACATCTCTGGAGAAAGATTCATTCAGTCTGTCAGATTTCCAAGGGAGTACATTGTTTTTCAAGGCTGGGAGCTGTACAGTGTGTGGTGCTCCCCCTCATAGCACAGTGGTCTACATGTCAATCTAAACAAAGCACTGTCTCTTTCAGGCTGAATGCTACCTGTAGGCTGCTCAAGCATTCCAGGATAACTAACGATTGACACAATTCTGAAAAATCAAAGGCCAATCAATGCTGGAAGGTTTCAAAAGGAGGTTCCTTAGGTCCCTCAATCAATTGCCTTACATAAGAAACTTCACTACATGGGATTGTACTATAGGCCCCCCAAGTAGAACATTGAACATTGAACATAGAACATAGAACAGTACAGGCCCTTCGGCCCACAATGTTGTGCTGACCTACTATCCTACTAAGATCAATCTACCCTGCATACCCTACATTTTACTATTCTCCATGTGCCTCTCCATGAGTCGCTTAAAAGTCTCTAAAGTATCTGACTCCACTACCACTGCCGGCAGCGCATTCCACACACCCACCACTTTCTGTGTGAAGAACCTACCTCTGACATCTCCCCTATACCTCCTCCAATCACCTTAAAATTATGCCCCCTCGTAATAGTCATTTCCACCCTGGGAAAAAGTCTCCCACTATCCACTCTATCTATGCCTGTCATCATCTTGTAAACCTCTATCAAGTCACCTCTCATCCTTCTTCGCTCCGATGAAAAAAGCACTAGCTCCCTCAACCTTTCCTCATAAGACCTGCCCTCCAGTCCAGGCAGCATCCTGGTAAATCTCCTCTGCACCCTCTCTAAAGCTTCCACATCTTTCCTGTAATGAGGTAACCAGAACTGAACACAATATTCTAAGTGTGATCTAACCAGAATTTTATAGAGCTGCAGCGTAACCTCACGGCTCTTAAACTCAATTCCCCTGCCAATGAAAGCCAACATACCATATGCCTTCTTTACAACCCTATCAACTTGGGTCGCAACTTTGAGGGATCTATGGATGTAGGCCCCAAGATCCCTCTGTTCCTCCACACTGCCAAGAATCCTACCATTAACTCTGTCTTCTGCATTCAAATTCGACCTTCCAAATTGAATCACTTCACACTTTTCTGGGTTGAATTCCATCTGCCACTTCTTTGCCCAGCTCTGCGTCCTGTCAATGTCCTATTGCAACCTACAATAGCCCTCCACGCTGTCCACAGCTCTGCCAAGCTTCGTGTCTTCGGCAAACTTACTAACCCACCCTTCCACTTCCTCATCCAAGTCATTTATAAAGATCACAAAGAGCAGAGGTCCTAGAACAGATCCCTGCGGAACACCACTGGTCACCGAGCTCCAGGCTGGATACTTTCCATATACTACCACCCTCTGTCTCATATTGGACAGCCAGTTTTGTATCCAGGCAGCCAAATTTCCCTCAATCCCATGCCTCCTTACTTTCTGAATGAGCCTACCATGTGGAACCTTATCAAATGCCTTGCTAAAATCCATATACATCACATCCACTACTCTACCTTCATCGATGTGTTTTGTCACATCCTCAAAAAATTCAATAAGACTTGTGAGGCATGACCTGCCCCTCACAAAGCCATGCTGACTATTTCTAATCAAACTGTGCTTTTCCAAATAATCTTGGGTCTATCCCGTCTGGCCCAGGGGACTTATCTTTCCTCATGTCTTTCAAGATTTCTAGCACATCCTCCTTCCTAGTAGTAGTAGTAAGAGGAAATTGAGAAACAAATTTATAGGGAGATCACAAATATATGTAAGCATAAGAAGGTTGTAATATGGGAGATTTTAATTTTCTAAACATTGACTGGGACTACCATAGTGTTAAATGTTTGGATGGTTTGAACAATTTGTCAAATGTGCTCAAGAAAATGTTCCTTACCAATATGTGCATGCTCCTCCTAGAGAAGAAGCAAAACTAGACCTTCTTTTGGGCAATAAGGCAGAGCAGGTGACTGAAGTAAAAGTGGGGAGCACTTTGGGATCATAATTGTATTAGTTTCAAAATGGTTATGGAAAAGGATATGCCTCGCATAAGAGTTAGAGATTTTAATTGGCGTAAGGCAAACGTTAATGGTATGAAACAAGAATTTTCAAAAGTTGATTGGAGTAGACTGATCACAGGTAAAAGGATGTCTGACAAGTAGGAAGCGTTCAAGTGTGTGATGACGACAGTTCAGAGGCATTATGTTCCTGTTAGAGTGAAGGGTAAGGCTAGTAAGATTAGGGAACAATGGATGAATAAAAATATTGAGGTTCTCGTCAAGAATAAAAGAGAATCTTATTTTAGATATAGACAACTTGGTACAATTGAATCTCTTAATCAATATAAAGAGTACTGGGGCATTCTTAATACAGTAGTCAGGAAGGCAAAGAGATAGCGTTGGCAGAACGTTAGGGATAATCCAAAGATATTCTACAAATGCATTAAGAGCAAGAGGGTAACTAGAGAGAACATAAGGCCTCTTAAAGATCAAGGAGGTCATCTTTGTGTTGAACCCAGGAGATGAGAGAGATACTAAATGAATATTTCATGTCAGTTTTTACTGTGGAGAAAGAAATGGAGTCTAGAGAATGCAGAGAAATAAACTTTGATGTTTTACAAACAGTTCACATGACAGACGAGGAAGTTCGGGAGGTCTTAGAGAATATAAGGGTGGATAAATCTCTGGGACCTGATCTAATGTATCCCAGAACATTGTGGGAAGTAAGGGAGGAAATTACGAGACCCCTTGCAGAAATGTTTACATCATCTATAACTGCGGGTGAGGTGCACGATGACAAGAATCATAGAGTCATACAGCACGGAAACAGACCCTTCAGTCCAACCAGTCCATGCCAAACATAATCCCAAACTAAACTAGTCCCACCTGCCTGCCGCAGCCCATATCCTTCCAAACCTTTCCTAGTCATGTACTTATCCAAATGTCTTTTAAACATTGTAATTGTACCCACATCCACCACTTCCTCAGGAAGTTCTTTCCACAAACAAACCATCCTCTGTGTAAAACATTTGTCTTTTTTTACTGGACGGTAGGAGGTTGAGAGGTGACCTGTTAGAAGTTTATAAAATAATGAAGGGTATAGATAGAGTTAATGGTAGTTGCCTTTTCCCTAGGATGGGGGATTTCAAGACTAGGGAGCACGTTTTTAAGGTGAGAGGGGAGAGATTTAAAAAAGACATAAGAAGCCAATTTTTTTACATAGTGGATGGTTCATGTGTGGAATGAATTTCCTGAGGAAGTGGTGGATGTTGGTACAATTACACTGTTTAAAAGACATTTGGATAGATACATGAATAGGAAAGGTTTGGAGGGATATGGGTCAGGAGCAGACAGGTGGGGTTAGTTTAGTTTGGGATTGTGGTCGGCATGGACTGGTTGGATTGAAGGGTCTGTTTCCGTGCTGTATGACTCTATAGCTCTAAGATGCTGACTGTAACCTTAACAAATCCCAAAACTGAGCATTATGCAATGTTACTGCTCTGCCTCACTGATTACTGCTTTTTCCCTAACAGTGAGATGGACCTATAAAATGCAGATACTTGAAAATCAATCACTCAAAGATACACTTAAATTGAGAAGGAGTAATTCATATAGCTCTAGAAAAGTATATGGACTGCAAATATGACCAGGGTCTGCTTCCCTTATTAAGTAACACTGTAGGAAGGCATCCAAATCCAGCTCACTCATCCTGGAGGCAGGATTCAATGAGATTCTGTCTAGTTTCTTTTACTCAACAATGGCTTGTTCCAACATCTCTCAGATGTCCATCCCAGTCAATGTCCTGATCCTCAGCTTCATCCTCAAAGGTAACAGCTGATCCTCCATTTTCTCTGCATCCAGGACATCTCCCTGTTTGTCAGTTCCAATTATGAAGGGCATAGTCTGCTAAAAAGATGTGTGGAGCATCCTTTCTAGGCTATACTGCAAGGCCCCACAGACCGTCACCCCTTAAGGAGGTATATGGTCTATCTCACTATGGCTTTGTTGGAAATAGGAGCAGTGCTGCATCAGAGACGGTTTAGTAAAGGTCTGATGAGCCATGTTTGGAGGGTAGCTTTGTTTCTCAGCTGTCATTCAAGGATCAAGAACCTGTCAGCTCTTCAGTACCAATACATCATAGCAGCTGCCAGGATATCTGGCACAGACCTCAACAATATGGCATCAATGGTGCAATGATGCTGTCGCTGTAGAAAGGTTATTTTGTCCTCGGTTTTTTTGAAGAAAGGTTGTAAAGGCAGAGACAGCGAAGTGGCTAGGGAGTAAAAGTTTAACAATGGAAGGGCAGTGGCCAGTTCTCCCAGTTCAGGTTTCCTCTAGTTTTTTTTAGCTGTAGCAGTTACAAAATGTTTTGAGAACCAGAAGGGTTGCAAGCTTCAGTAAAGGATTCCTTCGACTTTCTCTGAAATCTCTCTCTGGATGTTGTTCCCTCCTGCCTGTAAGAATCTGCGTTTGAATTTACCCCTCTGCCAAGGGTTATGTTTATCGGGTGTTGCTGTATTGGAACAGTTAATTATTAAGTTGCTGTATCAGGTCGGTTAGGTTTTCCAAAAGTTAGGTCATGTTTCCATTGTAGTGTTTAAATAAATTGTGGTTTTCTTAAAGCTGAGTGGATTGACAAGTTGCATCACACCTGGAATACTCACTTCACATCTACCTTTAGAATAAGAAAAAGTTAGGGTCTAGGCTACCTTCTTAAAATATTTTGAGGGGGTCTGGCCTGGTCCATAAGAATAGTCACAGACACTGCAGGTTGATGACAGGGTCCAGTCAAAAGCAGAAACAAAAACAAAGTTGCTGGAAAGCTCAGCAGGTCTGACAGCACCTGTGAAGGAAAAAACAGATTTAATGTTTTGGGTCGAGTGACCCTTCCCTCAGAACTGGTCAAAACAGTCAGAACAGTCAAAAACAACCTGTCCATGGGAAGCCTAGTAATCATGGAGAATCCCAATGTCGGGTCTGTTTGATCTTCTCATGAAAGGGGAAGGATGGAAGCGGTGTAATCTGGAGAAAATGGCATCAGTGACATCGTGGATATATTTGCAGCTTAGAATCATAGAATCATACAGTACAGAAGAGGCCTTCTGCCCAATTGCCTGTACAGCCAAAGCTATAGTGAACCAACACCAGTCCCAATTTCCTGCACTAGTCCCATGGCCTTGAAGTTTTGGCATTCAAGCTCATCCAGGTACTTTTTAAGGGTTGTGAGGTTTCCTGCCTCAAATACCCTCCCAGACAGACCCCCACCACCCTCTGGGTGAAAACCTTTTTTCCTGGACTCCCCTCTAAATCTCCTGCCTTTTACCCTGAAACAACACCCCCTTGTTATCAACACTTCAACTAAGGGGAACAGCTGCTTTCTATTTGCTCTGTCCATGCCCCTCAATCTTATCCATCTCTATCAGCTACCCACTCACCCCTCTCAGCTTCAAAGGAAATAACTCAGGTTAAGGATCAGAAGATATCACACAGGTCCCTGGTTGCTCGTTGAAACAAGCTATTGCCATGGAACTTCAAGGTAACTGAAACCTTGATAGCTACTGGGATGGGATTGCCAGTCAGTCCCTTCGAAACCAAGACCTGCTCCAGTAAATGGTAGAGTTTGGTGATGATAATCTGTGTCTGCATTGTGCTTCCTGCTGCTTCTCCAACTGCAGATTGTTGGTATTGCTGAGCTTACTAATGCTGATCTAATTGCTCTCTCCTTTGATGCTATGTTCGCCTGCACAGCAAGACCATAAGGACTCCAGCAACAATGATGCCCCTTTCAAACACATGAACTGATCATCTGTGGGAAATGCCAACAAGGGAACACTGTTTCATTGATGCCTGAACCCCCAAACCAATCACAATGATACCTCATGTTATTCCCTGATGCAGTGTGCTGTGGCACTTCACAAACAGGCCAGTGTCATGCCTCAGTAGGGAACTCTGAGGTACATAACATTTCCCAAATGTACGTTGCAGAACTAAACCGTTCATGCTACACTGAGGGAGTGAAATTCTGGCATTAATCTATTATGATAGACTCCCCCCAACACCAAAAATATCCCAACCTTGAACACAACCACTTTCTTCATACTTACATTTCAATGTGTGAACGTGGCAGCTCCAATTCATTGATTTCAGTGTCACGTTTGAAATATTATTCAGAAATAGTAAACCTGGGTGAGAGTTAGTGGCTAACTAGATTTGTTTTCTGACATGACTCTGAATGTAAATACAGGGAACCATGAGAGTAGGAATTGGCAAGGATGGTTTGGGGAACCTTACAGTTGACAGTGGATAGGTAACAGTTCATATTTAAATAATTCATGTGCATGAATTACAACAATTGTTCATTCTTGTCTGGCATAAAAATAAGGGAGAAAAGCTAAGTAAGGGAGAACCGGTAGATGTGGTGTATTTGCATTTTTGGAAAGCTTTGATACAGTTCCTCGGAGGAGGTTAGTGGGCCAATGTAATGTATTAGCACGGATTACGAATGGGTTGACCGATAGACAGGAAACAGAGAGTGGGGATAAATGGGCCTTTTTTTTGGGTGGCAGACTATGACTTGTAGGGTCAGTGCTTGGGACACAGTTATTCACAATATATAGAAATGACCTGGATGGAGGAAACAAATGCAACATTTCCAAATTAGCTGATGACACAGAATTAGGCATATTTATGAATCATGAGGAGGATGTAAAATTGCAAGGTGATTTAGACAAGTTGAGTGGCAAACACAAGACAGATGAAGTACAACATGGCTAAACGTGAAGCTAAACACTTTAACTTGAAAAACGGGAAGGAAGAGTATTTTTTAAATCTTACTATATTGAAAAGTAAGCACAAACAAAGGAAGCTGGGTGTCCATCTGCATCAGCTAATGGAAGTAGACAGGCAGGTACAGCAAGCAATTAATGAAAGGATATACTTGCCATTGAGGTAGTGTGGCAAAGGGTCAACTAGGCTGATTCCAGGTTTGTTACAGAGATAGTAGG
>NC_063334.1:12821938-12839366 GCF_021869965.1 Rhincodon typus
CCCCTCCCCCATTTCTGAAGAAGGGTCTAGACCTGAAACATCAGCTTCCCTGCTCCTCTGATGCTGCTTGGCCTGCTGTGTTCATCCAGCTCTACACCTTGTTGTCTCTGATTCCAGGTTTGGCAGGATTGTGAGGAGAGGTTGGTTTGACTGGGTCTGTATTTACTATAGTTTAGAAGGATGAGAGAGGATCTGATTGAAACATATAAAATTTAAACAGGGCTAGCCAGATGAGATGCAGGGAGGGTGGAAAGTCTGGAACTAAGGGGCATGGTCTCGAGATACAGGGTAGGCCATTCAAGACGGAAAGGAGGAAAGATTTCTTCACTCAGAGAGTAGTGGACCCATGGAATTCTCTACCACAGAAGGCTATGGAGGCCAAATCACTGAAATTACTCCAAAAAAAGTTTTTTTTTTACTTTTGAAGACATCCAAAGGATCGGGGGCAAAATGATCTCTCAATGATACCCAGTGTTTATTTAGGGTGGTGTGAGAATTCCAGAATAGGATTTTGACTGTATGAATATTGATGTAATATAACCTCAGCCAAAATGTTTCTAAATATGTAAGCATGTTAGAATAATCAAATATGATTTTAGATTTCATTTAATAAGTTCACATCAAATGATCTGTGTGCCATACAGCTAAAGAATCTTGGGCCACATTGGTAATGTCCCTGTCTCTGAGCCAGGTGGCCCATGTTCAAGTCCCATATGCTTTACAGGTGTGTAATAATATTCCTGAACAAGTTGATTAGAAAATATTTTTACCATATACCTCCTCCTACAGGACGTTGTGCCTATTTTTAATAAACTCATTCAGACATGAGTGGGTGGGACTTAAACCCAGCTTTCAGGCTCAGACACATCCACTGGACTGCAAGAACCACTAGTAATAAGAACAGATTGCAATTAGGTTAATGAGGCCCGATTGATCAATCGTCATTAAGCAGCAATGCCAATAGATAGTATCGATAGGTTAACCAGGCGACCCAATAGCCAGTCAATTGTCGGAAGGCGAAAAAAAGATTAAATAGCGTGCAGTGCTGTATTGTTTAGGTGAGTTAGAAAGGGGAAAAGGATAAATAAAGTCAGAGTAGTTAGTCGTGAGGAGCAGGTACAGGGTTTTTACAGCCACGTTCCCTCCGGCTAATGATATGGTCCCCTTTCGAGTTGCCGTGTTACTGCTTGCCTTATGTTCCTATTCTCCCACCAGAGTAAATGGTGAGTAACGGGACTTTATGTTAAACATTGCTAGAGTTTTGTTAGAGAAAAATCATTTGTGTGACAGTACCTCGAGGGTGACGGAATAAGCGACAAATAATCTCCGCAAGTGAATGAGTGTATGATCCCAAAGCATCGAATTTGTAAGAGAATTTCCTTTACTTGCTAGTCAGTCTGACTGACCGTTTTCCCCCTGCTGTCAGCAAGCAAATTACTTTAGATTTGATTATTAAATCACTTTTTAAATGAAATTGCACGTTCTATTACACACTCTGCTCACAAGGCAGAATTGTGTTTACTGATGACAAAGGAATGTGTAAAATGGTGTTGTGCCCGTTAGAGTTGTACAGTTTATAGACTGATAAGTAAAACCTACATTCGCTCTTTTTGTTCTAAAATGCGCTTTTTGGGTCTAAACTTGCCCCATGAACAGGCATGTTAATCTCTTGGAAACAATTCTACCATTCAGTTTGATTGGAATTTTTTTTGTATAAAACGCACTTGTATTCACCATTGTTTAAAACTGCTATCACTGTAGAGCAGCATATGGAGTCCTCACCTTCTAGCCCTTGTATGTAGCGGTCTCCCAACTTCATTCCTGGGAAGTTTTGAGTACGCACTTTCTAAGACACTGCCTCCTATCAGAGTCCCAAGTAGTTGTACTGATTTAACTCTTCACCCCATCAGTTCTACTTTAAGAGCTTGGATCAAATCAGCCTTTTTCATTTGAATTTAAAATTCAGGATCTTGTTTTGTATTTATTTAATCTTTGACAGAGATTTCTAGACAAAAATTCTTGCTAAGACATTAATGCCCTAGTTTTTTTTTAACTAGCTCTAAGTCTAGCCTAACCAGGGCCTTATAGCTGAAGTGTAACTCCTCACTCCCATTCTAGTCATTTGATTGAACATGCCAGTTATTAAGACTTTCAATTATGTTCCATCCTGGAGGGCCAGTCTCCTTTATAGCTTCCACTTTCTAGCTTTTCTGTGGGTATTGAGGCAACTTGTGTTTTTATTTTTGGGAGGTGAGTAGATGGCCTCTCATTTAACTTAAAAGCTACTTTCTTGTAGCTTATGCATTCATATAATCTCTTGATATATTTTTAAAATAGCATTTAAGATGCTGTTTTCATCTGTGTATGCATGTGGCATATCTTTGCCACCTACAAATGTTGGTATTGCTTTCTAAGTGGGTAAGTGTTAATATGAGGCTTTAGATTTATTATCATGGATGCATGATTTTTATTTAATTAGCTGCAATTTTGAGCTAGTTTGGATCTTGTACTGAAAATGAACTTACTGAGATAAGTAAGCATTAAGAAAAATGGCCTCGACTAGCCTGGTGATCCACTGATGTGTCATTGCAACACATGGTGTATGATGCTTTGTTAGTATATCACCCTCACTCTTCATCCTTTTAGAATCACTTCATTCCTCTACCCACTGCCTTTCCTCTAATTCAGGTGTAAGCATAATGGGCCATCCAAAGCAGGTGCTGAGCAGCTAACTTCCCAAAGTTTCTTTAGGGAGTGCCTTCCAAACCCATGAATGCCTAGAAGGACAAGACCAGTCAAGGCATGGAAATGCTACTTGGCTACTTGCCATCCTGATTTGGAAATGTATTGCTGGTCCTTCAGTGTCACTAGGTCAAATCCTGCAATTCCCTCTAATGGAGCTGTGGCACTTCCTACATGCACTGGTGTTCAAAAAGGTAGCTCTCTGCCATTTTCTCAAGGGCAAATAGGGACAAGCATAAAGGCTGATCCAGCCAGTGATACCTACACCCCAAAGGTGTTTTTTTTTTTTTTGAAAAAAAATCCACTTGGGCAATAGAGAACTCCATGTTGCATTGCACTAGGTGCACTCTAGCTGAAAGCTGGGCTAAGGAGGGTGTTAAGGGAAAAACATGATCAAGTAGAAATATTATTCTATAGAATCATAGATTCCCTGCAGTAGAAACAGGTCACGTGGCTCATCGAATTCACACCAATCCTCCAAGAGCAGCTCACCCAGACCCTACCCTATAACCCTGCATCTCCCACAGATAGTCCACCTAGCCTGCTCGGAATATTACTCAGCACTTTATGTCCAGGAATGTTCAAGTTCTAAGCTCATGTAATACAAGCTTGTTTATCTTTGATCTCTGTGTAATCTGAGTGCCAAACTCTAAGACCAAGTCTGATTAAAAGTTAATATAACTGGCCCACCCTCCAAATGTTAAGGTGGGAATGCTGAAGCAATACTGCAAGTAATTCTGGTTATGTCTTGTTCCAGGCACACACACATGTCGAGCCAGTGAAGTACGTTGTAGTTCTGGCACTCTGCAGTGTATTCCTGTCTCCTGGAAATGTGATGGTGTAAAAGACTGTGGTGATGGAGGTGATGAGGAGAACTGTGGTGGGTATCTTAAATTTAGTGGAACTACCTCAGTCTAGCAGAGAATGAGTAGATATTAACTTTGTAGCACAACTGAACAACTTTCAAGTTTACAATAGACTTTGTCTATTTTTTTGGTCAAGATAACAATGATATCAAAGTTGTTCAAAACAATCTGCATCCATAACTTTCTGTGCACAATTGGGCAACAAGTCTGTCTTTCCTTTTTTGTAAAGATCTGAGTTGCTTACAAAGAAAAGCAATCCACTACAATCTCTAACTTTGAGCACTTTTTTGGTGCCAATCTGAAGCATATATATTGCAAGAGGCACTACTGTCACTTGTGCGCCTCTACATTATTTTGGGATAGCTGTACTATGATGGAATGTATGAATTGCCATTCAAAAAAATGGCCTGTATTTTAGCACTAATACATGCACCATCCAGTCTGTCCTCCTAAACTTGCACTTTGCACAGTTTTACCACAGTATGTATTCAAATGCAGGATGGTGCAGCAATAAGTCATAGGACCAGTCATCTGGAAGCTGATACTCATAGGGACACTGGTTTAAATCTCAACAGCTGGTGGAATAAGAATGCTGTCAATAAATCTGGATTAGAAGGGTCTGTAATGCTGATCATGAAATGTAGTAAAAATGTATGATTCTCTAATGCCCATGTTCTTTTAAAGGAGGAAAGTTTGCTGGCCTGCATGTAACTTTAGATCCACAGCAATGTGGCTGACATTTTGTCTTCTGAATGGCCTAGCAAGTCACTCACTTTAACAAATAAAAGCATGTCCAATCAATCTATTAGTGACTGGAAGTGGGCAACAAATTTTTTTTGCATGCTACATTAACATGCATGAAGGAAAAATTTGACTTCTATACTGTCAGGTATAGCTTCTGGCTTAAAAGGAAAGAATAAATCAATGTTTGTTCTCTTCCAGGCATCCTTACTTGTAATCCATTAGAGTTTACTTGTACCAGTGGTCGATGCATATCCAAACAGTTTCGTTGCGATGGTGCAGATGACTGTGGTGATGGAAGTGATGAAAAAGGCTGTGAATCACCTACCTGTGGCCTGAATGAGTTTCAGTGCAACAATTCCCAATGCATCCCCTTGAATTTGGTGTGTGATACCAACACTGACTGTGCTGATAAATCTGATGAAGCTCCAGACAAGTGTGGCTATACACTTCCAATCGTGACTTGTTCTCCTGCTGAGTTCTTGTGTGATTCTGGTGAATGCATTCACCAGCAGTGGTACTGTGATGGAGAGAGAGACTGCAACGATGGAAGTGATGAAACAAAATGTCGTAAGTTCACTGTTTCCAGACTGAAAGTTGTTGCTTCTAATGTTCCTGATTATTTTAGTCTTTCTTCCTTCAATTTGTTTTGTTTGGTTTTCTGCACAAGTAGCAATAGTATTTACTGTCTCTAACATAATGGGCTGGGACAGTTTCCTCCGTGTCAGAGGCTGAGGTGTAACCTTTAGATGTTTATAGAATCATGAGCCCCATAGATAGGGTGAATAGTTGGGTCTTTCCCCAGGATAGGGGAGTTCAAACAGAGCAAAACTTAAGAAACCTAAGGGTCAACTTTTTCATGCAAGGGTGATGCACGTATGGAATGACTTGCTGGAAAAGTGTTGGAGGCTGGCACAATTACTGCATCTAAAAGGCATCTGGATGGGCACATGGAAGGGTTTAGAGCAATGTAGGCCAAGTGCTGGCAAATGAGACCAGATTAATTTACCATATCTGGTCAGCATGGATGGGTTGTACTGAAGGGTCTATTTCTCATGCTGTACAGTTCTGACTTCTGATTTTTGATTTGAACTTTCATGAGTAAGTCTGGTAATTAGTGCATAGAAGCAGAAATTGAATCTGAACAAGTAATTCAATATTATTGTCTGGCTCCTAAACTACAGTTACTCAGAACTGAGTACAGCTGTGGAACTAGCTATTGCTCTAGGGGCCCTCCTTATTTCTAGAGTGGGACATCAACCCATCACATTGACTCTGACTTGAGCACATAAAACAGGCCTTTTGTGCTGCCTTTCAAGAAGATACTCAAAGGATCTTTGACTTCTGGAGTCAAAAGTTCCATGATATCATTTGAATAACTGGAGTTACCCCTGATGTCTGAGCTGACCAAGATTAATCTTTTAATCAACAAGCCATTAAATCTGGTCACTTTCAAAACTCTATTTAACAATAAGTACTCTAATTTCGCAGCTTTAGAATAGCACTAAAATCCTTGGTTAAAATTTTTTCATTTAAAACATCAATGACACAACCAATTAATCCAGTTCTACAGATTAACTTTGATTTGTGTGGTACTAGAGAATATTTTAAAACACCATAAGCACTAATAGCATACTAGATTTGGTTCTTGGTACAGATTTTTCAATGTGCTACTTTGACTTTGTTTCTTCAATGTTTAAACTTTGATTTTTTTTTAGCATCTGAAACATGCAAATCTGGCTACTTCAGATGTGATAATAACTGTGTACCTGACAGCAAGAAATGCAATCACTTTATTGATTGCATTGATGGAAGTGATGAGCTCAACTGTGAAAGTAAGTACACACTTAATTTCAGTAAGTTTTTTGGGGGTTTTTTGAGCTCCCTGGCTGAAAACTGATTTTGGTTTCCTCTCTACCAGCTACAGAGTGTACAGGGCCTTATGACTTCAGATGTCATACTGGAGAATGTATCAACATAACCCAAGTGTGCAACCAGCAACAAGATTGTAAGGACTGGAGTGACGAGCCCCTCAAAGAATGCAGTATGTGGCTTAAAACTTGTAGTTTCCTATGGTCCTCCAATTTCAATGAATCTTGATTTCCTGATTGAAAGAAATACTGAACTAGAAGTCTAACTTTGTAAATGTTGAGCTTTCTAAATTTCCTTTTCCTGTAAGGACAGGGAGGAGGGGAAACTAAATGCATTAGGCTATTATCTCCATTAACTTTTTCAAATACCTTAGTCTGAACTGTTCTTGATTTAAAACAGTAAATTTACCTCCTTTTTTCTATGCCAGTCACTCTTCTTGACTCAAATTTTCCTCCAATGTGCCAGAATGTTAATAGCTCTTGGATTGCAATAACTAGATTAAACAGAACACCATGTAAATGTTAGGACAGTATTCTTCCTCTGTCTGTTTAAAATGATCCCAATGTGGCATTTAATGCAGAAGGTGACCAAGAATAGAACCTTTTGACACGAAGGCACAGTTAAAACTTTCCCTCTTTGCACTGTCTGCACATGGGAACATGCATCAGCTGCTTAGTAAATAGCCAGGCTTATTTTTTCAATGAAGAAGCATAAACTGTTTTTTTGTTTTCTAGATGCAAATGAATGCCTTGTGAACAATGGTGGCTGTTCTCACATCTGCAGAGATCTTGTCATTGGTTATGAGTGTAAATGTCCACCTGGCTTTGAACTAGTTGACCAACACTCCTGTGCAGGCAAGTTCCATTCAGTAAATCTCACCTCATTATCCCAGATTGTGAATTTGATGGGACCTCAAGCCCCATCTCCTACCCACTAACCTCATCCTGCCTCCTTGACCTGCCCATGCTCCCTGGACCGACCTATCCCCTCCCTAACTCCCCACCTATGTTCACCTTTACTGGCTCCAAACCTGACTCTTTGACCTGTCTATCTTCTCCTTTACCCATCTTCTGTCTACCTCCCCCTCCCTAATTATTTCAGAATCCCCTTACCCTCCCCCATTTCTGAAGAAGGGTCTTGACCTGAAACATCAGCTTTTCTGCTGTTGGCCTGCTGTGTTCATCCAGCTCTAAACCGTGTTATCTCTCACTCCAGCATCTGCAGTTCCTACTATCTGTGAATTTGATGGTGGTTTTTCCTTTTGTAGATGTTGACGAATGCCAAAATCCAGAAACCTGCAGTCAAATTTGCCTTAATTTAGTTGGAAGCTACCAATGTGAATGTTTGAAAGGATATCATGTAGATCCAATCAATGGGGCTTGCAAGGCTGTAGGTAAGTTAAATTTACTGTTATTACAAACACTGTAATGATCTAAATTTCAGGTATTAATCTTTTAGACATGAATGAAGGTGAGCTTGCAGACTGCAAGTCTCCACTAATAATGGTCTCGACAAAGCACCTTTTCCAGTTTGTAAATATTACATACACTTGACTAAAATTAGGTTTCATTCTACATCCTGACCACTAAACTGATCTCAGTAGATTGCAACAAGGGAGACTGGGGTTATTCAGGTGGCTGCAATGAACATGACAGCCATAAACCTATTGAATGGCAGAGCAGGCTCAAAGGGCTGAATGGCCTAGTCCTCCTGTACAGTCTCTTCTCTGCATTGTGTTGTCCAATATATATAGCTTGCACTTTATTTGAAAACATTAACCACAACCTTTTATTGGGCTTCTGTTATTAGCACTATTAGTACTTGGTCTGTTACACAGTTGTTTAAACTAGTACTACTACTACCTCAGTCCTCCTCCATCTTCCGTCAAACATGGAAGGGATTGTTCAGTTAAGGGATTGCTATTGTTTTCCATAGTGCAGGCATGGTAGAGGCCTTTGATCAGAAAATACAATTGAGGACTTGTGATCCATTTGTTAATGTGTTGCTTGCCTTCAAACAGGAGAAGAGCCATTTTTGGTTTTTACTAATCGTCACAACATCAGGAAAATTGGATTACATCACTTGGAATACACTCAGATAGTTGACCAGCTGAGAAATGCTGTTGCACTTGATGCTGATGTTGCAGCACAGACAATCTTCTGGGCTGACTTGGTACAGCATGCAATTTTCAGGTAAAAATTCTGAAAATCTAATGTTCATTTCAGTCTAACATTAAAATGCCCAAAACCAGAAATGGACAATGTTGAGTAAGTGAAATCCTCACAATCTGAGGGGTGCACTAGATGACTAGTGGTTTAACCTGAGGATGGTCTCACCTTGGGCAAGAGGGGAGGTTGAGAAAATGGGACCTGCATGATAACATCAGCTGGTTCAGCCACTGAACCCAATCAGTGCCTGGTTTGCAATACACAATGACATTTGACCAACCTGAGCTTGGCAAGAGAACTTGACTATTTGAAGACTAGTGTTGAAGTTTCTTGCCTTGTACCCATCAGATTAAGTTGTCAGAAAACCAACATCCTGCACTGCAAGAGGGGAGAGTGTGCATTCTCATCTGGTTTAAGATGTTGGTTTTTTAACTTTCTTTTTCCCAAATTTGAGTGCAAGATGTGTTCAGTCTTCAATGAATTGCTTCTAGAAAAATCTAGAAGTATGGATTTTGCCTTTTTGCAGCGATGGGATCAAATCAAGATTTCAAACTTCCGACCTAGAGTTGGATGTCTCCAATGACAACTAAAGGCATCAATGGATGTGTGTTGACTCCCGAGTCTGGCTTTAAAAAGTTGTCTGCCTTTATTCGGGATTGGAGAATGTGGCCCAAAAGCTTCCTCAAAGCAATTTCTGAGAACAGTTAAATTACACAATGGCTGAAGTGGATCTTAATGGTGGCTGAAATGTTGAGCTGAAGTGACAGATTTCTCTAACTTTAATCTAGTGTTTTGGCTACTTGGAGCCAAGTTTGGTCTGCTTCCACTCCACTTCAGGAAGTGATTCCTCTAGGCTGTGTATTTAAACCTTGATTCAAAGACTTATTCCAATTCCTGAACTGATCAGGGAGAGCTGTTCACCAATCCTCCTGGCTGGCTTATCAAGTCTTTGTGTGGGTCATGAGGCTGCCTCCCCATCAGGGTGAGCATGTCCTGTTTTCAGGGTTCATGCTGCACACTTCTTCTTTTGGAAAGAGAACCAACACTCTATATTTGACCTGAGGTAGTAGGAAATGACCACACCTCCCAAGTCATGAACAATTTCAACTCCCCCCACCCACCCATTCCTTAGATGATTATGTCCATCCTGGGCCACCTCCAGTGCCACAACAATGCCACCCAAAGGTTGCAGGAACAGCACCTCATTTCGCTTGGGAACCTTGCAGCCCAATGGTATCAATGTGGACTTCACAAGCTTCAAAAATCTCCCCTCCCAAAACTAGCCCAGCTCATCCTTGCCTCCTAACCTGTCCTTCCACCCCCACCTCCACCTCATCCTGCCTCCTTGACCTGTCTGTCCTCCCTGGACTGACCTATCCCAATAACTCCCCACCTACATTCCATCCCCTCTCCTCCACCTATCTGCTCCTTTATCCATCTTCCGTCCACCTCCCCTCATTATTTCAGAATCCCCTTCCCCTCCCCCATTTCTGAAGAAGGGTCCAGACCCAAAATGTCAGCTTTCCTGCTCCTCTGCTGTTTGGCCTGCTGTGTTCCTCCAGCTCTAAACTGTTATCTCAGATTCTCAGCATTGGCAGTTCCTACTATCTCTGAAGAAAAATCAGTTAATGTTTTGGAACAAGTGTACCCTCCCTCAGAAGGGTCACTAACTATTCTCTTATCATCTCCATCACTTGATCCAATATGATAGAGTCTGTGCCTGGCAAAATTTCTAATTCTCACTGCTTAGTTCTGTTTTAAATTATCTTGATTATCAGATTAATTTAGTGGTTTTTTTAAACTGAGGATTAGTCAGGTGTTTAGAACTGCATACAATAAGATTCTGGAATGTCAAAAAGCAAATGATGTATGGTGGGAGTGAGGGATCTTTAAAGTGATCAGGTTAGAGCCCTATTGCTGAAGTGGTACAATTTTTAATTTAGTCAGTTGTTGGGATGTTTGTTCAAGCCAGGATTATCTCAAATGCAGTCAATCTTGGTCTGTGTAAGATGTTTAAAGTGTACAATTCAGTGTGACGAGCAACTTGTGTATCAAAAGCTCTTTCTAGCAAACTTCCAGCTTGTTGTTACTTGTGTAACAATTGAATGTTGTATTGTACACTTGAATGTTGCTTTCTTCCAGATGTGGAAATGGATAATTTTTTTACTGTTTTGCAGTAAACTGATATCTTTGACTCTTCTGCCTCCTTGATCTGATACAAGATGGTTGCTGAACTCTGGCTGATTTTTGATTAAAATCAAAATTTGCTGGAAGTTTATTTTGGTCTCTGATTTATTGGAGCAGGCCAATTTGGGGGTACTTGCTCCCTGGCCTCCAATGGAAGGGTTGGAAACATATATATGTGGGACTTGTCTGTGTGGCTCACCAGCCACTCTTCTCATACTGTACCCATTAAGTTAGGGCAATGTCTAATTTGGACACTGCCAGCATAGTCTGAAATTTTTAAAATACCAGATGTTCTTGCCAGATCTGAAACTTTTTGTAGCCTTTAATGGTTTATATTTTACTGGCTAAAGAGTTGCTTAAGTCTTTTGCAATAACTCTTCTGGATCATTGCACTGATCTCTAATGTTGTCACTATTCCAGTTTGTAACATTAGATTGCATGAACTGCAGAAATGAAAGTTGCTTTGCACCTGGTAGCAAAAAGCTCTAATGTGCAGTGTCTGTAGGCTGTGAATGAGATTTATAGCAATCCACTAAAATTTATTACATTTCTAACTCTTCAATTTGAGTTGTTGTCCAGGTTTGCCTAATTTTTTTTGTTTTTTGCAGTGTACTAATTGATAACCAAGATGGTACGCTTGAGATTTCAAGAGTCTTCAGTGATGTATACCTCCCTGTGGGAATTGCTGTAGACTGGATTCATGCCAACATTTATTGGACAGATTCGGGGACTAAAACACTTTCAGTGGGCAATTTCAAGGGAACAAAAAGGAAGATCCTCTTTGAGGACAATCTAAAGGAACCAGCATCTATAGTAGCTGATCCACTAACTGGGTATTGAGAAATTTTTTAACTTCTGTAGCCAGTATCTTCAATTGAGCTTTTTTGTTTTGCTACTTAGCTAATTTAAAGTTTCAGTTAATTAGCATTGCTAACATTTGGGTGGCTTTAACATTTTCATTCCAATATATAGCCAGGCACAAACTATGCAATTTCAAATCCAAGCCCAATGTTTGGCCTTCTATTTACTATTGACTGATCACCCAGTGGGTTTGGATGAGTGAACCTACATACTAGACTAAAGGCTGAGGATATATTGCCATTTAATGTAACAACTTAACTATAGGAACCAACAGTTAATAGCAATCTAGCATCTCCATTTCAACTACAAGCAATTAACTAACTTTTTTTGGATCCAAAGGTTCATATACTGGTCAGACTGGGGCGAACCAGCAAAGATTGAAAAGGCAGGAATGAATGGTGCTGATCGCCAGCTGTTTGTTACTGGTGACCTTTATTGGCCAAATGGCATTACACTTGGTAAGTGGACAACTGAAGACTGCTCTACAGCAATATCTATTCAGATCATATTTATGTGCTCTAAATTTATCCACAGATCTTGTGAAAAGCCGTTTATATTGGGTTGATTCAAAGCTGCACACGCTGTCAAGCATTGATCTAAATGGTCAGGATAGGCGAACTGTATTGAGATCTGAAGAATTCCTTGCTCATCCTCTTGGTGTGGCTATGTTTGAGGTAAGGAATTCATTAATATTGCACTAAGTTGAATGCGAGCAAGTTAGATTAACCAAATTTAGTGCTATACAGCTTCACTTCTAAAGTGAAATGCTGCACCATTTTCCAAGTAAAAGTGGCTAATGGCTGGATAACATAACATCTATCTTTTAACCTGAATAGATATGGACTCCTCCATCTCCAGAATATACAAAGGCCAAACGCTTCAAGGTGCAGAGCTAGATAATACAGTGGTGGTGTGCATACTTTACCAAAGTTATGGCTGTTAGATGCAAACAATGGACATCCACTTCCATATATAGGATGTTGGTGGGGCCTCTTGTGGAGCACTTTGCAGTTCAGGTCTCTGTTATAGAAAGCACATTAAGCAGAGAGGGTTCATTAAAAGACTTACTCTGTTGCAGGGTTTGAGATTATAAAAATAGGCTAGGACTCTTCCTCCTGGAGCATAGGAGGTTGAGAGGTGACTTTTTTCAGGCTTTTAAAAGCCTGGGCATAAATAAGGTGAATGGAAGGGGTCTCCTATCTAGGGTTGGGGGAGAAGGGGGTGGTTGGTGGTGGTGTTCAAAACAAACCTTCTCAAGGTGAGCAGAGATTTTTAAAGACGTGAGGCAATTTGTTCTTGGTGGCTTGAGTGGAATGAACTGCCAGAGGAAGTGATGGATGCAAGTACAGTTTGTCTACAAGACATTTGGGTATTTTCATGAATAAGAAAAGTTGAGGAACATGGGCAGTGTGGGATAAGTTTTTAGTTTGGGAATATCAGTCTACATAGACTAGGTAGACAAAAGGGTCTTTCTATGCTGTATGACTCCATGTACAATGCACTTAAGCATGGAGGCAGCAACTGTAAGAAAACATGCCATTGGAGCAAAAAGTACTTAGCATAATGTATGTATATAGGAGAAATTAGGCCATTTGGCCCATCAAGTCTGCTCTGCCATTCAATCATGGCTGATAAGTTCCTCAACCCCATTCTGTTGCTTTCTCCCTGTAACCCTTGATGATCAAGAACCTATCTAGTGGGAACTTCAGTGTACCACTGCTATTTGACAAGTATCTGTACTAAAAGCTTCCTTTCAAGGTAGCTTCAGGAATAATTGTATTTCTGCCTGCAAGTACAACCTGAAAAACTAAGGTAATTGAATTGTGTTCAATTTTGTGTAGAAGACTGAATTCCTGAATTAACTTTTTTGATAGGATCGTGTGTTTTGGATTGATGGTGAGAATGAAATGATTTATAGTGCCAATAAATTCACAGGCGCTGATGTGGTAACTTTAGCCTCCAACCTTGATGAGCCTCATGATATTATTGTTTATCACAAGTTAAAACAACCATCAGGTAATTTTTTGATTTTGCTATTTTAAAGAAAATATTAAGACTTGCCAGTTATGAAATCTCTCGTTTAGAATGCATGTCCTGCAGCATTCATAAGCTGTAGAAGAAACTTGTGATACCTCACAGCTGAAATGAACTTAATGTGGGGAATCCAAGTATCTTGCAATTTTTGAAAATGTGGCTTGAGGTACTTCAGTACAAAAATTATCTGAAATCTTTGCAGCTGCCCATCTGTCACCCTGGTGAAATGGTGTGCTTGATTGCAATACTGAAACTGGACCTTAATCTACTTGGTCACTGTAACCAAAGTTAATGACCAAAGAAACCATATGTCCATTCCTGCTTGTGACCTGTGCTCCTCTATTGAAAAGAGATGTGCCTCTTATTGCTGTGTTTGTCATATGAAGCTATTAAGCACAAAAAGCTTGCTGCTGAATGTAAAAGTTGCTGTTCTTGCATACTTGCCCTGAATTAGTAGCAATGTCATGTCCATGTGATAACACTTGTGTTTACAGATTCAAATCTGTCAGAACTGACTTTCTGGTCTCAGTATGGTAGCCCTTTTGGATTGGAGTACTTCAAATTTTAAGTGAAGGGCCTTTAAGGCAGGTTTATCTTTGTTTCTGTAGTTGGATAGATACAGAAGTTTCCTAGCTATTCACTAACTGGAATAGCTTGCATGCTGTGTTCAGCTTGTTTCCTAGTCTAGAATGCTAACTGGTTGAACTGATGGCTGCATTAGTTCTTCAGCAAATTTTTTAGCTTGTCTTTGACTTAAAAATAGTCTTACTGTCTTTTTAGTTGCCTTTCCAACTAATGACTGGCATTTGTGGTGGTCTTTTTAAGGGTGACTGACATGTTAAATTCCAACTGCAATTGTACCTCTTTTAAAATGTGGCAAATGGAGAAAATTGTTAACTAGTTAACAGGCAGTGCTCACTTGACAATGTTGAATTTCTGAAATCTAGCTTGGATATTGACCAACTTGTAATGTGGACAAAATTTAAGAAAGTAATCCAAACCCCTATAGCAGTGTCTGGCTTCCTCAGGTTTAATGTGCTTTTCAACAGGTAAAAACCGATGTAATGGGAGTTTGAATGGAGGTTGTGAATACATGTGTCTTCCTGCTCCTCGCATTAGTATTCACTCATCAACATACACTTGTGTCTGTCCAAATGACATGGACTTGAATGCAGATGGAAAATCATGTAGACCAGGTAAAAATCAAAGCAAAGCTTGTGCTAAATATTCTAGTTTTCCACTCGTCCCATTTTTGAGCATTAGGGATGGTTATAAACTTCACAAATGTATTTGCATGTACTGTACTTGAATATGGAGACAAAATGTTTTCTTTCTGATATGAGACAAAAATGAGGTCCTGAGGGGATTCTAATTCCCAATTCAAACATTTGTTTGAGGACCCTTCCTGTTCACCCATTACAAACTTGACCTGGTGCTTAATGTCATTGCAGTTGGAGGTATAGGTAAGACACTTGAATCAATTAACTCTTACTATGTAAAGACTACAGTAGATACTGAGTAAAGGACCTCTTTTCCATGTCAGTGACCATTTCAGCTGATTAGAACAGTGCTAACTTAAGAAGTTGTGGGGAACTCTCTCCTGGCTGGAGTTGGCCAAGCACATTATGTAGGTAAATCATCTCTGCCCTAAGGCATTACTGTCTCTCCTAGAGTGTCCAAGGCTCCTTTTTTTTTTTAGCTGCTTCATCAATCACCTTCACTCCTTTTTTTTTTGAGGTTAGATGTGAGGATGTCACAAGTTAGATTCTCAGAAGCATTTTGAGACTCCTTTGGATACTGGAAACTGACCCTTGTCCATTATGCAGCATGACCTGAACAACAGCCAGGCCTGGACTGATAAATGGCAAATGATATCATTTGACACTTGGGTGTTGATTTCCTTTTTGGAAAAAGTAAATCTAACCATCACCCCTTGATAGTCTGTAACTTTACTGCCATTGAAATGGGGCGGCTCAGTGGTTAGCACTGCTGCCTCAGTGCCAGGGACTCTGGTTCAATTCTGCCCTCGGGTGGCTGTCTGTATGGAGTTTACACATTCTCCCAGTGTCTGCATGGGTTTCCTCCAGATGATCAAGTTTCCTTTCAGTCCAAAGATGTGCAAGCTAGGGGGATTGGCCATGCTAAATTGCCTGTAGTGTTCAAGGATATGTAGATTAGGGGGATGGGTCTAGGTGGGATACTGGTTCTGTGTGGACTTGTTGGGCTGAAGGGCCTGTTTCCACACTGTAGGGATTCCATGAATCCCTCCCTGACATACTGGGGGTTACCATTGACTGACTCAACTGGACAATAACAAACATTCTCTAAGAGCAGGTCAGAATAGGAAGTGTGGCAAGTAAATATGGCTCCCAACCCTTTAATACCTGGCCAATATTCATTAGGCAGATGTCAGGAGTAGCTACACTCTACATGGTGTAGCTTTGACAAATTAATCTTGATACACTCAATGGATGCTTTCTTAGATTGTATCTTCTACCATGTTCAATATTCATTCCTTTTAACAGTGGCAGCAATGTACCACTTGCAAGAGTCATTGTAGTAACTGACCAGACTCCTTTCTTCAACACTTTCCTAAAAGCTGTAGCTTTTACCTCCTGAAAGTCTCTCTGGCAGTAGATGATAGAAACACCAGCTAAACATTCCTCCAGTCCACATGCCCTCCTGACTTGGAAATGTATTGCAATTCTTTCACTGGGTTACAATCCCAGTATTCCCTTCCTAACAGTTGTTTTTGGCTGCACTCCGAACTCTGGTGATTTACAATGGTGGCTCAATATCTTTAGGGCAATTAGGACAGGCATAATTCCAGCCAGCAACACAACAATAAACCAAACCAAAAATGGAAAACCAGTGGTGTACTGGTGGGGGGAAAAGCAATTTTATGAAAAATCCACCAATATAAATATCTTTTAATACAGAAGATTTTAGGCTGTTCCTAAAATGGTTTTAACTAAATGGCAAAGATCACTTGCAGCACCTTGATGGATTAGTATCTGAATTGGTAAATTCTGCAATTTCATTCCAGTTTTTCAACTGCTGGCTTTAAAAATGCACATTCAGTTCAAAGTCTAACACCTGCATGTTAAACACAATAGCATTTATCCTATACAACCTCTTAAACATTTGTGTTCAGCATGGACTGGTTGGACCAAAGGGTACAGTTTAAGGTGAAGTAATGTTTTAATCTTGTTTTTAACAATTAGTATTTAATGTTGTAAACACTAGCCAAGCAACCATTCAGCCTTACTTTAGATTTGGTCAGGACTATGTAATGTCTCAGATTGCCTGGTCAGCAAGTGTTAGGCACAAAATGTATAGGGTTTTGATGGGTCTCCCTACCTCTGAGCCAGGAGACCCAAGTGTCATCTGCTCCAGGTAATATCTCTAAATGGGCTATTCAGTATGTAACTACAAGTGATTTTATGCCTATGCTAATAGAAACATGGAGGTAAAAGCATAGCTGAGTACACATTCTTGACTGCTTAAATCTTGATTTCTCACCAGTTTAAAGTCCTACTTGAAATATTAACTCACAACTTCCTCTGGTAGCTAACACCACCATCTGTGGAGCTTCAGCCTTTGTGTGTCCTGATGGACAATGCCTGCCCCTCAAACTGAAATGTGATGGCCATGCTGACTGTGAGGATGGATCTGATGAAATCCCAGAAACATGCTGTAAGTGTGTGTGCTTTTTGTGTAGTTAGTGACACTGCATTGGATAACCACTCAAACTGGAAGTTGGTTTTTGGCCTTGCTGCTTCGAATGGTTAAGGTAACTTTTTAGTCTGTATGCTAATTACAGCAAAGGAATAATTCCACACTAAGGAAGGGTCCCTGGACCTGAAATACTAACTGATTTCTCTCCACAGATCAGAACTTTATCCAGCAATTTTTTATTTAAAGCACCTGCAGTTCTTGACTCTCCATTTGAGAATT
>NC_063334.1:12839766-12881432 GCF_021869965.1 Rhincodon typus
GTATTTTGTTGATTGTATGTATATAATATCAACAAAATACAACATCCAACTTTAGCTCTTCTGAACTCTTGTAATTTGAGTAATGAAGCATTACAGAGAAGGCAACATGAACTGTAGGCTCACCAAAATACCTGTTAACTCAATTCTCAAATGGAGAGTCCTTTGTAGAGAGCTTAGCTTTACATGTGAAAATAGTCACTCCTCATTGTAATGTGGCTCCATTACACAAGCACAAATGGTCACACTAATCAACTTCTGATTGCTACCATGTAGGATAAGTGTCACATAATAGCAAAACAATCTTGTTCTATAATTTAAACAGATTGTAGTAACAGGCAGAGAACAAGCCAGATAAATGGCACCAGGAACATGCCATTTGGCATGCTAATCACAAATGTCTGAATACTGTAGTAGGCACAGCCTTTTCTGCACCAGTAGCAGTATTGTGACAGTTGAAATGCCACCTCTTGTGGCCACTGCTGCAGTATGAAGCAGAATAAACTTGCATTTTCTTTTGCCTTTTCAGGGTAAGATGTAGAATTCCCACTTTGAATCTGATGTCTCAATCAATGAGATGGCTAAACTGACTATTCAGTTCAAAGGTGTTATTTTTCTAAAATCTACTTCAGCCTTGCATATTAATGACAACCTTCACAATCCTATGCAGTAAAGAGATTCAGTGTTGCACTACCCCTGAAGTTCCTGTCTCAAATGGTCAACTGCTTACTGAGACTTAAGGTCTGGTCTGAAATTTTTCCATGAGGAGAAAATCTTCAGTACCTACTCACCTAAAGCTCCCCCAAGCTTTTCAGTAGAGTCACCACTCACTTTTAACTGAGTACAGACTGCCTTAGAGGTATGATCCTTCCCTGCCCCTACTCCCTCCAAAAACCTTTAAGTCCCAAGGCTTCACATCTCCAGACAGCTTGGCACCTATCCCTCATCTCTAAAAGAAACCAGGGTACAACACACTACTCAAGACATAGCACTGTCAGTAGTAATGCAAATTTTGCATCTACTGTTTCCTCTGTCCATCCTGCTTGTTACCCCTTTCAAAAAAAAAATTCTAACACCTCAGGCATTTTGAGGTCCTGGGCTGTACAAAGACCTTGGAATGCAGGTCCATACTTTCCACGAAAGTGGAGTCACAGGTAGGATAACGAAGAAGGTGCTTGGTATGCTCACCATTGGTCAGTGCATTGAGCATAAGTTGGGAGGTAATGTTGTAGCTTGACTGAGCAAATTGCATTGGAATCATAACACTTAACATTTACCTTTTTAAATTAAGAAATGTTACTGCCTAGGCTACCTTAATTTATTTTGAGGCAGTCTGACCCTAATACTGGTGTTTGATAAAGCTGCCACACAATGATACTTTAAAATAAGTTCTTGAGGTTGGGGTGGGGGGGGTGTCAGTACTTGGGATTGGTTGACTGATTTTAAAAACAGCTGGGATAAGGAGACATTCTCAGGATTGCAACTAGCGAAACATCAGAATCACTAGATGCCACAATAGTGTTTACATTTGTGACTTTAAGGAAAGTGAACATACCATGGCCAAGTTTGCAGATGCCAAATAGATGCAAAAGGTACAGGGTTAGCAGTAGGATTTTGACAAGTTAAGCAATTATGCAGAAATCTGACAGATGGAATTTAATGTGGGACAACAGCAGGGAGGAATTGAATGACTTAAAATGGGGAGAGACTGCAGAATACTACACAAGCTGGAACCCTCAACGTCCATGTTCAACAGCTAAGAGGAAAGCAAGATGTACACCTACTTTCATTTCAGTGACTGGAGTAAAAAGTTCAGGAAGTCTTGCTAAAAGCTGAGACCCTAGTTGGGCTACAGCTGGATATTGAACTGTTCTGTCCCCTTCCCCAAAAAGGGGAAAAGATATGAATGTTGCAGCTGTGCAGACATTGATTTAGACCACTCTTGGAATGCTGCATGCAAATCTCATCTCCTTGCAAAAGAAAGGACACAACTTGATCTTAAATCTTTTCTGAACCCTTTCAAAGATGTTGCCAGGGTTAGAAGGTTTGAGCTATAGGGAGAGTTTGAATAAGTTACTTTCCCCCCCCCCGAGCATCAAGCTGAGGGTTGACTTTGGGTTTGTAAAATCATGAGGGGCATGGATAGGGTAAATAGACAAGGCCTCTTCTCTGGTGTAGGGGAGTCCCAAACTAGAGGGCATAGGTTTAAGGTGAGGGGAAAGACTTTAAAAGGGACCCAAGGGGCAACTCTTTGAGTGGTGTATGGAATGAGCTGCCAGAGGGAGGTTGGTACAATGACAAAAGATGTCAGGATGGGTATATGAAGAAGGGTTTAGAGGGATGAGCCAAATGCTGGCAGATGGGACTAATTAGGATTTATTTAGCATGGACAATTTAGACTGAAGGGTTTGTGTACATGTATTGTGCAGCTGAGTACACTTTTCAGATGTTCATTATTTTACAACAAACTTCTATAACATGCTAACACTATTTGTCACTAAAGACCAAAGTTAGGCTAACTGACCTGTTGCTGCCTACTATTAATGCCCTCTTTATGTATATGGGTGTCATGTCAGCTGCTGCCCAAGTGCCCAGGGCCTCTATTTGCAACTACTTGCTCTTCAAATCTTAGGATGCAACCTATCAGATCTAGAATCAGTAGGAACTGCAGATGCTGGAAAATCTGAAGGTGTGGATCTGGATGAACACAGCAGGCCGAGCAGGAAAGCTGACATTTTGGGCCTAGACCCTTCATCTAGAAATTCAGGGTTTAGTGCCATTATTTTCCTCATACTTTCTTGCTAATTATTGCATCTGTCTGTTACCTCTTATGCCCTCTTTTGACTTTAGTATTTTTGGAATAGTGTCCTTCTTGAAGACCTAAAGCATTTATTTATTCACTTACAATTTGATTCCTCATTTCCCTAATATCATGCCGAAGGAACTATATTCATGAAGGTGTCCCTTTTTTTGTTTAAAAAAAATCTTTTCTATTACTTGCTAGTCTACCTTCTATCTTTTTTAGGTAATCCTGTTTTAAAAATGTCCCCAATCTTCTGGTTTATCCCTAATCTTTACTCCTATTCAACTTGATTCTACCTTAACATTTTCCTCCCCTAACTTCTGGTTTAGCCTTCCCAGAATCCTCCATCCTCAAGATATATCCTGTTACAAACTATTTACTTAAAGCAGCTACCATTGTTAGGCAAATGTTTGATTTCATGCTAAATGCCTTTCCAAGTCTATTCACAGCCAGCCCTGCTCTCATTGCTTTTAGTTACCTTTTTTGTATTTTAAGTTTTTAGCACTCTTGGTCAAAGAGTGCTAAGTTATACCATTGTATGGACCAGGCTCTCTTTGGGCCAAAAAGCAGAAACTGCTGGCTTCATTGCAATTTAGTGAATATTGATTACTGCAGCTGTGGTCCCAGAGGGTAACCATGTTCTAATTTGCATCAAGTTGGTGGGTGAGCCAATGGCTAATTTGAATTTACAAGATTCATGGATAAAAGGAATTGGAATTCATTACAAATGAGCATCTGATGGAAGCAAGTTGACTTTCTTCCTGTTTAGATGACAATGTGCCATCATTTTAAGAACCACTATTTGTTAATTTAGTGAAGTCTTTTGAAATAAAAACTGTTCACCTCCACACTTGGAGTGTCTTAACTAGCACATCAAGAACATAGATAACAATTTGTTTGCCCACTACAATAGCAAAGCTTTCCTGTGGTGCTGCCTGGTCTGTGTTCTTCCAGCTCCAGCATCTGCAGTTCTTGCTATGCAGTTATGTACTGAGTTTGTGTAACTCCATGCACTAACAATTTGTTCTTTTAGCAATTGTAACATGGGGCCTGTCTCTTTTTTAGTCATGCAAGTTTAATGCCAATAATGACCTGAAGGTGAATGGTTATCCTGATCAGATTGTTCACTACACATTCAAATTGGCTGCTTGGCTTGGATAAATGTGACCTAGTTTGTTTCCCTGGAATGGAAAAATGATCTCACTTGAACTGCTTATGAAAGCAGTTTCATGCTGGATACTATAGTGACTATGCAAATAGTGTTTGCATTAATGGGATGCAGCTGATGGCTCCTAAGCAAATTTCTTCCTAAGTAACATTGGCATCATGCTGGTATTTATGTACAGATATATAAGCTATACATTCCAGTGGGTATCAGCTAATGTTGGTTGGCTCATTAGACTGCCCCACTAATCAGTACCTGAGAACTGACCTCTCCAAGGTATAATCAAATTGCAATGTGACAACGATTGCTGAATAATCAAATGTTTTTAGTAGCTACATCAATCAGGTTATGATTGAATGTTTTCAACACAATTTTACACTTGCTAAAATTGTTCTACTGTTCTCGACCAAGAATTTAAGTTCATTTTTCCAACAGGCTGGGGATGGTATAGTTTGCTGAGCTGATTACATAGAAAGTAACACTTGCCAATCAGTCTTTTGAAATCTTGATCACTTAAATCTAGTATTTCATGATTCCTCATGGATGCATGTGTTAGAAGCTTCAATAGGTCTTGATCTCCATTGGTGTTTTGAGCACTAACAATGAGCTGGTCAATTAATGTATAGCTAAGCCACTAAGTAAAAGTTGCTTTTAAGCACTATTTCTAGCAAAGAGTTTGACATTTTCCTGTGAGGGAATGACTACCTTGAGTAGGGAAGGTAGTTTGGAAAAACTTCCCAATACTTTTTCCTCTTTCCATTAAGTGTGGAAATATTGTGTAATTTGAGCCAAGCATTTTTGGTTCTAATCACCTTGGATAGAATTTCAGATGGCCTGTCTGACCCCTCAATGGGTGTGGAAAATCTGGCAATCTTCAGGGTAAGCTGGTGAGCTATCCCTATGTCTGAAGCCAAACTTGTCCCTCAGCATCTCCAAGTTGTTTGCTCATTATGGTTTGTAGGAGCTTACTGTTTGCAAATTGCTATACTTTCTACATTCAACTTGTCTATCACCTCAACTACTAGACAAATGTAAGCCTTCCTTATCCCTCAATGTTGTAGTATCCACATGGCAGAGTTGGGTATCTAATCTCCAAAGCTGGGTTTAGCATTAGCAGGCAATATAAAAGGCCAAGAGTTACTAACTATTGGCCTCCATTACCCAATTGGATCTTGTTGACCTTATCCATTTTCTCAAGTTGGTAGAAATTGCAGGCAGATAGAAAAACACGTTTCAATTATGGTCCTTTTTTAGACATGAATATCTGTGCTTTCAATGAAATAAGCTGTGGCCCTGGGTCCCTTGAGTGTATTCCAGCTGTTTGGAAGTGTGACGGAGTAGAGGACTGTGATACTGGCAATGATGAAGATGATTGTGGTAAGTAGATATCTAACACTTTTTTTTAAAAAAAAAAAAAAAAAAATTCCTTTTAGATCT
Source organism: Rhincodon typus (assembly GCF_021869965.1). Taxonomy (NCBI): domain Eukaryota; kingdom Metazoa; phylum Chordata; class Chondrichthyes; order Orectolobiformes; family Rhincodontidae; genus Rhincodon; species Rhincodon typus. The sequence goes on from NC_063334.1 coordinate 12,845,169, forward strand.
CAGCTTTGAGCTGACAGTATGTCCAACATCTGATCATAACTTTAATAGACTTTCAAACTTTAGAGCCACTTTTTGTTAGCTCTCTAGCATTTGATGATCTCAAACTTAGACCATCCTAACACTGCACTAACTCAGCTTTAAAAGTTTGTAAACTCTCCTGAGTAGCCCCAGTTGGGATGCAATCTATTAATTAACAATTTGCCCAGAATGTATACAACATTCTATGCATAACAGATTTGGGTTTAAATCTGTAGTATGTCCTTTTAGAGATGTTTTGTTGATTAATGCCTTGTTTTGATTAACACTTAAACATGTCCCTTTTCATCTTGTTCAGATAACCATACATGCAGCACAGAAGAATTTGCCTGTGCCAGTGCCAGATGTATTTCTGTGGCATTTGTTTGTAATGGTAAAGATGATTGTGGTGATGGAAGTGATGAGGAGAACTGTACCTTAATCTCCTGTGGGCCACATGAGTTCCAATGTAATAATTCAGAATGTATCCCTTTGGGCTGGATCTGTGACACTAATGTTGACTGTAGTGATCAATCAGATGAATCTCCAGTTCTTTGTGGGCATCCCCTTCCTCCTGTGACTTGCCCTCCTAATGAGATCCATTGTGGTTCTGGTGAATGTATCCATAGTCGATGGTACTGTGATGGTGATGTGGACTGTCGAGATGGAAGTGATGAAGCTGACTGCCGTAAGTAATAAAACTTTGTATTTTGAGCAAAACTAGAGCAGTTGTAAATCTGAAATGGCAAATGTGAATCTAAAGGGTCACTGGACCTGTACTTTGTCTCAACAGATCTGAGGTTTTTACAACAACTTGTTTGCATTTTAATCTGCTACTTCTGGGTAGTAAATAGTGAGCAGATGCTTATTAGCTTGGAATGTTGACCTTTCAGTTACTTTGTAAGCTTGCTTAAAATACCATTGTGTTTCTCTGATTTAGAGTGCTGAACAGAACAATTTTTAGTGGAAGACAAAAAAGCTCCATTGTACATGACAGTTGGTGTTTCAAATGGGTTAATCAACTGATCATACTAAATAGGAAATGGACTAGCCAGTCCAGTCATTTATCTTGCTTTTACACCATTACACAGGAGTAGTGTATGGTAAGCTTTCATTTAAGACATAATTTGTAAAACTTTTTAAAGGAGCAATTCTTAACCTGTCTATTTTCTGAGCAAAAAGCTTGGTCTGTCTACTGACATTCTAACCACTTTTTGTAGATGACATATAGCACATCATATTTTGGACTAAAGTGGTTACTGAATTCAAAGCTTATTTGGATTTAGAGAATGGAACATCTGCATCCTCACTTCAATGAGATTTGCACAAATAGTTGATTAACTTGTCTGAAACAATCATTTTAATGGATTAATGCAGCTGAGCTTCAAGCTAAAACTGCAGGTTTTTGACAAATATCTGGCACATTAGGATTAAACGAATCTCTTGGGTGTTTTTAACATCTATAACTAGCAAGAGGATAGCCAGGGAAAGGGTTGGCCCCCTCTGATAAAGGAGGGGATTTGTGTGGAGCTGGAGGAAGTGGAGTAAGGTGCTCTGACACTTTGCATTGGTACTCAAGAGAAGAACATGGTGGATGGTGGATGGTGAATCTGAGGTAGGTTTTATTCTAGGGGATGAAAATATCAAAAAGGTGCTGTTGGGTGTTGACAAAGTATTGAGGCAGACAGGTTCTAGGGATCTATGTTCTCAGCACACTTGAATATAAAGCAATCACCAGTTCAAGATCATTCCAAACAACCCACAAACTTTACCCAATTCTTAAATAGCTGAGCCCCTGACAGTTTGGGACCCTTGGTTGAAGATTCTTTCAGAAGGAAAGTCTACTCCATATCCACTGTGTCTAGACTCTTCTGGATCTTGTTTGATCAAGTCATTGTACAGGCTGCAGTTAAAGAGCAACAGGCAATCTCTTTTTTAATTGATATGTTGATTGCAGCATTAAGTTAAAACTCCCTTGATCACTGACAAGTCTCCCTCCAATGTCACTTCTTCAGGTGTGCCTCAGTATCCTTAACAGAAAAATAAAATATTTCCTGTTTTGAATTGTAATTTTTAAATGAGAACATTCTATTAGCCCTTCCTGTTAACTTGTATGTCAATCTCTTGGACAAAGACCAACCCAATTCCTGGTGAGCTCTGCAATCCCTCACATTTTAGAAAATCTGCTCTTTCTAGGCAATCTCATGGTTACTCACACTGTACTCAGTCTGCTGCATCTTAGCCCATTAATTCTCATAGCTAATCCTTCTCTCTCAATTTAACTTGCCAACCTTTTTCAGACAACTGCCAACCATACCTTTTGTAGCCTGTTATCCAAGTTATTTTAAGTGTAAACAATTGAGGCTTCAGCATTGAACCCTGAACTCTGGCACACCATTTACATCTTACCAACCTGAGCACTGCTACCTAATTCTCCTCTTTTCTCTCCAATTTTCTATCTGTGTCAATGCTCTCTACAACATGGTCTCCCTTCCTGCAATAATGTCACTTCATGTGGAGGGCAGTTTGAAACTAAGGCTTTAGATGAAGAGCAAACAAAGAACTTGCCACATAGGCAATAACCTATATTCAAAAACCAATGTTTCCCCTCCTTTGCTCATTGCCCAGTGCAACAGACTTTACTCACAGCTTTTGTTCTGTGCAAATGTAACCTCTTGTTGCTGTAGCCAGTGTCCTTCAACTTTCCAAGATACATGCCAAGCCAATGATAAATCTCTCATACTTTGATTTGCCATGAGCCAGCACTTGTCAACTGGGCCTTCTGTTTCAACTTTTATGCTGTAACTTAAAATGGAATGAAAAATGAGGTATTAGCAAGGTCTTTCAAACATGACACTCAACATGTCTGGAAACAAGTGAAATTCTAAGCAAGGCCTGTTCATTCTGTCTGGAATTGCCAACAAGAGTCGAGGGAGGCTGACTTTTATTGGCAAAAATTTAAAGCCATTAGGTTCCTATTAGATTGAATGCTACTAATGACAAATGGGTTTTTGTGATCTCTTTAAGCTCCTCTAACATGTCAGCCACATCATCTTCCTTGTGATAATGGAAGTTGCATTCCAGAAAGCAGACAATGCAATGGATTTCAAGACTGTGTTGATGGCAGTGATGAGTTGAATTGTAAGAATGGTAAGTGTCTCACATCCACTGTGAATTCACAATCTTCATCCTAAGATGCTGACTTAGTTCATCTCCTCAGAATGCACAGGACCCAACGACTTCAAATGCCAAAATGGAGAATGTATATCTCTAAACCAAGTATGTGATCGTCATCAAGATTGCAAGGACTGGAGTGATGAGCCCCTCAAATACTGTCGTAAGTACTTTTTTCTAAATATCCTGTTAGCCAGGATATGAAAGCTACATTATGAAAATCCTACCACGTTTCAACACAACTAGTAGGATATTTTCTAATTGGCCTGTTCAGATGTTTGTAGTACTGTGGTACAGGTTGGATTTTGAACCCAGGTCTCCTGCTGTAGAAGTAGGGACACTGCCACTGCACTACAAGACCCCTGTAACTAACTGGTTTTAATCAACCTATTTGGTATTACACATCTAGAGCAGGTGGGATTTGTACTTGGGCCTTCTAGCTTGGAGGTAAGGTCACTACCACTGCTGCCAGATCCCTCTGCAATAGTGGTATTTAAAACTTCTCCCACTGTTTCCATCTGCAATGTCAGCTTCCAATCCTCAACTTTTGAGCTCATCTAGGGCTTTATTTCTGGTGCATTCTGCATTACTACTTTAGTTCCTGTTGTTGCTAATTTTACACTGACTTGCTCAAATTATTACTGCAAGGCCATAGGGATATACAACACAGCAACCAACCTTTTTTGGGTCCAACTTGTCCGTGCTGACCAGAGATCCTAAATTAACTTAGTCGCACTTTCTAGCATTTGGCCCATATCCCTCAAATCCTTCCCATTCATATACCCATCCAGATGCCTTTTTTGGATGTTGTAATTGTACCAGCCTCCACCACTTCCTCTGGCAGCTCATTCCATCCACTCCACCCTCTGGAAAAAGTTGCCCCTTAGCTCCCTTTTTCTTTTTTCATCAATACCTCTCCTCTTCCCTTAAACTGATGCTCTGTAGTTTGGGACTCCTTCCTCCTTCCCCTGCCCTAACCCAAAACCTTATTTGCCCTATCATGCCCCTCAGATTTTATAAACATTTAAGGTCACCCCTCAGCCTCCACTCCAGGGAAAATGGCTTCAGCCTTTCCTATAGCTCAAACCGTCCAACCCTGGCAACATCTTCAACTCTTGTGAACCCTTTCCAGTTTCACTGTCCTTCCTATAGGAAGGTGACCAGAATTACATGCAGCATACAAAGTGGCCTAACCAATGTCCTGTACAGCTGCAACATGACCTTGCAACTCTTATACTCAGTGTGTTGACCAATAAATGCCTTCATCACCATCCTGTATACATGGGATTCCACTTTGCAGGAAGTACGAACATGCACTTCAAGGTCTGTTTTGGTCAACGACTCTTCCCAGGACCTTGCTGTTTAAGTGTACAAGTCCTGCCTGATTTTTGCTCTTCCAAAAGGCAACATGCTGCAGTTATCAAAAATTAAACTCCATTTGCCACTCAGCCCATTGGCCCACCTGATCAAGATCTTGTTCTATTGAGGTAACCTTTGCTGTCCTCTACACCACCAATCTGTAAACTTGCTAACCACCCCTATGGTCATGTCCAAATTATTTACATAAATGACAAAAAGCAGTTGACCCAGTGCACACTAGTCATAGGCCTCCAGTCTGAAAAGCAAGCCTCCACCACCCTGTTTTCTACTTTTTTAATGAGCCAGCTTTGTATCCAAATACCTAGTTTTCCCTGTTTGTGATCTAACCTTGTCAATGCCTTACTAAAGTCCACAGATCACCTCCACTGCTCTGCCTTTTATCAATCCTCTGTTACTACTACAAACACAAAGCCATGCTGACTATCCCTAATCAGACCTTTCCTTTCAAAAAAAAGTAACTCTGGTCCCTCAGGATTCCCTCCAACTTGCTGCCCACTGTCAGACTCACCAGTCTATAGTTACCTGGCTTTTATTACCATAATTATGAAATAATGGCCACATTGACCTATGGCCAGCCTTCTGGCACCTCACCATCTATGGCTATTGATGCACCCATCTCAGCAAGGGGCCCAGCAATCTGCTTCCAGAGTTCTAGGGTTGATGCCTCCATTTCTACCCTGACCCCACTGTACCACAAATCTAAACCAGCAAATGTTTGCATTCCTTTTTACTTTGGACTGTTGTGCACCCATTTGGCAGTGTGACTTCAACTAGATAGCCTCTTCCTTTTCCTAAACTCCTCTTTTATACCTTCCCTCATCCTCTTATATACTGGTGGGGCTTTATTGAAAACTTCAGTGTTTTAACCAACTTGCTATTTTTCTCCTCTTTTGACTTTTTATATACTAATACACTTTTGCAAAGTGCCCAAGTGTATCTGTCTCCTTGAGCAGTTCTGCTTCCTAGCTAACTTTTTTTTAGTTCCCTCCAATGCATTTGGCTTAAACTGCCTTTAGTTACATGGAGTAAACTTTCCCACTAAATGGATGACTTGTAATATGATATGATATTCTGGCACTTGTATTACTCTAACCATTTCAGGTGGCACACTTTTTTTGCATGAAGTTCTCACTGTCCAAGAGTAGATTGAATCATCCATGCTTCACAATTTAAAATTTAGAATGACTGACTGAGTTACTAACGTTCAAAATTGAAGCAGTAAGAAAGGCCATTTTGAGGTTTGTTTTGAATCCAAGTTCTCTCCATGAGAATTGATAGAATTAGTGAGGAGTTGCTGTTTCAGTCACCCTCTTTCTCTAACACTTTCCTGCGTTAAGCTTCCATGAAACAACTCTCGTTGGAGGTGGAGTGAGGTTGTGTACAAAAAAAGTGAGCAAATTGCTAACTTTTGTAGGACTGGGAAGGGGTAAGGAGGCTGAATAAATAGCTTCAAACCAGTCAACAAATTGACTTGTTTGCTCACTGGAAGGCAGAATTCATTATTTCAGTAGGGTTACTAACTTTGGGCTGCATGTCCAAGAAGTCAAACGGGGAGAAATGTAGTGAATGATATTGCAATGAACATTGATCTCTTAAGATGCAGGCCAGAGTAGCAAAATCCATTTGATCACTGCTCCTGTATTTGCAGCCTTCAGCATTCACTAGATTGTGGTGCATTAATTGGTTAACTGGTCATTAGCTAGCTTTGCTAATTGAAAGCAAGATCTCTCCTTTTCTTAATTGAGTTGTTTCAAAGTATACTACCATTTTAAACCTATAAAGGTGCTAGGTTACCATAAAGCTCCCTAGGAAAGCAAAACAACTTTTGTAGTTGAGCTGTACTTGCAGCAGACTGTTATACAGTGTGGAAACACGCTTCAGACCAATTTGTTTGTGCTGACCTAGTCCCATTTAGTCCATATGTCTAAATCTTCCTATTCATGTACCCATCCAGATGCCTTTTTTAAAAATGTTGTAATTGGACCAGTTGCCATTACTTCCTCCTGGCAGTTTGTTCCATTCAAACACCACTCCGTGAAGTTGCTGCCCCTTGGGTCCCTTTCCTTTTTTTTAAAAAAGGACATCTTTCCTCTCCCCTTAAACCTATGCCCTCTTGTTCTGGAATCCCCTACACTGGGGGATAAAGACCTTGGCCATTCACCTTGTCTATGCCCCTCATGATTTTATAAACCTCTTAAGATCATCCTTAGCCTCTTATCCCAAGGGGAATGAGCCCCAGCCTATTCAACCTCTCCTTTATAACTCAAACATTCCAACCCTGGCAACATCCTCTAATCTCAACTCATGTTTAACAACATCTTTCTTATAGCGGGGAAACCAGAACTGTGTAATATTCCAAAAGTGGTCTAACTAGTCACATGACATCCCAACTCCCATACTCAGGGTGCTGACCAAAAGGCAAGCATGCCAAACTTTACTGTCACCCTGTCTACCTGCAACTCTACTTTCAATCAGTTCAGGACTGTAGTTGATTCCCCTCACATTCAGTCCTTGGATCTGTATCTTAAAAACTAAAATTTAGAGCCAATTACTTTGGCTTGAGTTAAAGTAACTTTTTTCTCTTTCTGCAGATTTAAATGAATGTCAGACAAACAATGGAGGCTGCTCACACATCTGCAGAGACCTGGTCATTGGTCATGAATGTATCTGTCCTACTGGCTTTGAATTGGTTGATGGAAAAATATGTACAGGTAACTTGTGCTACATCTTGTCCAATGCAGACTTTGTGAAATTGTGAAGTGACTAACATACTGCTGTCTTAACTAATAAGTATCCAAAGTACCAGGCAATAACCAAATCAATGATGTTTTAGTACTTCAGATATTGCCATTAATCTCCTCCATTGGATCACAATTAACCAGAAATTTCACTGCAACCACACTTGCTGTAGCTACATGAGCAAGTCAAATGCTGGGTATTGGCTAGCTGAGATCACTCTACAGGGGTTGTAGGATATGCTAGAGCTACTTGCATAGGTGGTTTGGACAGTGTGGGGTTTTGCAACTGATTTTTCTCTACTTGGAAGAACCAAACTGACTGAGCCCAAATTACTATGGGGAAGGTATTTGTATCCCTCATAGGTCAAGGGCTTGGATCTCCCTAGTTAACTGGAGCACGTTTTCTGCAGTGCTTAAAGAAGGCTGTGTACTTCACCTTGGTGAACTAGAAGTGGCCAGATATAGAATGTATTCAGATATCTCCTGTAAGTTCTGACAATTGCTTGAGCTTATCTACCTTTTTTACAAGGTCCATATACAATGATTTAGGAATATTCCTTGCTTGCATGGGTGAGAGCAGGTCAAGGTGTGACACCAACCAAGACACAGACTAATTAACTAACTGGTACGACATTCACTCCCTTCACTGAAATGTCAGTATGCACAATTGACCAGTGACTGGGGGTTGAGGAATAAAATCCTGGTTCATGTCCTCTGTTTTTAGGGATAGAATCTGCCATCCTTATCTGGTCTGGCCTACCTGTGACTCCAGACCCACAGTAATGTGGTTGACTCAACTTCCCTCTAGGCAATTGGGGATGGACAATAAATGTTGGCCTAGACAGCAACTCCCTCATTCCATGAGTTAAAAACAAAGATCACAATTTGTAAGATCATGCATAGTAGTGAATACGGGATCACTTGGAAAGTTGCAAACCCCTCCCACCTAGCATAGGAATGCTTCCTACATCTCTCCTGAATGGTCTGGTGCTAATTTTTAAACTGCTTCCCTCATTCTAGAATCCTCAACCAGTACAAATAGTTTCTTTACCTACCCTGCCTCTTCTGGTTGCTATCATGAAGACTTTGGATCATTTAACTTCTAAATCCTAGAAAAAGTAGGCCTAATTTGTATAATCTAATTTTTAACCACTGAAGTCCAGGTATTGTTCTTGTAAACCTTTTTTGTATTGCCTCAAGGCTAGGTGTTGTGCCCAGATCTGCTCACAGTATTCTAAGTGGGGCCTAACCAGGGTTTTGTGTAACTGTTGCATAACCACTGCATCCTTGTACTCCAGTTCTCGATTTATTTATAGCAGGTTAGAAATACGGATATCAAAGTCTTTGCCTCATTCAGTGTTCTTGGTTTCATTTAGATATTGACGAATGTCAAGATGTTGGTGTCTGCAGCCAAATTTGCATTAATACAAATGGAAGCTTTAAATGTGAATGTTTCGCAGGATATCACCTGGATACAACCAATCAAAGCTGCAAGGCAGTAGGAGGCAAGTAGTGTTTCCAAGTTTTGGACAGCATTCAAGTTGCTCTGATCTCCAGTGAGATTTCATTGTTCAAGACTGACAGTTACTATACCCAATATAGCAAGCCAGATAGGCTTGGGCTGAGGCATATTGATGCAAAAGGTCTTGCTCCTAATTCCATTGCTTGTTTGAAATGGACAAAGTTAAAATACACAGAACACTTAATTCAAGAATATAGTATTATCCCTCTAATAGCAGATTGGGAATTCATAGACTTTTGTAATTTTGCAGCAGTTAACAAGAAATTGTTATTGGCCCAGTCCCCCACCTATGGAAGGGTAAAAGGGCTAATCTGGTAGCTAACATTTTTGGAATCTAGGAGTATATTAGTAGGGGTCTAACACAAGTAGTTGGATTAACATAGAACAGGACAGTTCAAGAACAGGTCTTTTGGCCCACAATGTTGGTACTAACCACAATACCATTCTAAATGAATACCATCTGCCTGCACAAGGTCCTGCCTCTGTCTTAGATGTTGCTACCAAGGATCTGCTTTGCCTATTGCATCTGTTTCTTCTCTCCTTGCCCCCCCACTACCACATGTTGCCTTAAACCTATGCACCCAGTATTTCTACCCTGAGATTCTATTGACCCTTTCCCTACCTCTCCATTTTATTTGCTTTGCAGGTTGCCCCCACAGCCTCTGCTCTTGTGCAAACAATCCAAGTTTATCCAATCTCTCACTTGTAGCTAATGCACTAAATACAAGCAATATCCTGGTAGACCTCTTCTACACAATCCCACAAAGCCTCCATCTTAATGTGGTGACCAGGACTGCACTCAGTACTCCAAATGTGGCCTATCTAAACTCAAATGCAATGTGATTCAACTTTTATACTCAATGCCTTCTCCAATGAAGGACAGCATGTAGTATGTTGTCTTTACAACCTTCATTCACTTGTATTGCTACTGTCAAGAGTTAATGGATATGAACCCCCCCAAGCTCTGTAATCAAATGCTCTTAAAGGTCTGGACACTTTCTGTATATTTTCCTCTTGTATTTGACTTTCAAAAACATATCACTGCTTGGCCAGATTAAAATGCATCTGCCACTTCTCTACCCAACTCTCTTTAATTGTTCTATAGCATGCTGCACCCTTTGACCATCTTCCTCATGCTCCAACTCCACCAATTTGTCTGCAAACTTGTTAACAGATCTGGATAAAAGTGATCTGATTTGTAATACAAATGATTCTAGCACTGATCCTTGTAAAACACCATGGCATAGACCTCCAGTCAAAGTCACCCCTCCTACAACCAAGCCATTTTATACCCACTTAGTAACTCACCATGATCCCACATGCTGATCTTCTGGGTCTGCTTAACATGAAATATCTTGTCAAGTGCTTTAAAGTCCATGTAGACAACATCCACTGTCTTGCCCTCATCCATCATCTTCATCACTTTCTCATCTCAAACTTGATTAAGTTGAGGCCTGCCCTGCATAAAGCTATGCTGACTATTCCTGATAAGTCCATTCTTTTCCAAATGAGTAAAGTAGGAAATTCAAAATATCCCTAAGAATGTCCTAATTTCCCTACCATTTAATGTAAGGCTCATAGCCTTAATTTCCTGGGTTGTGCCTGTTTTCCTCTTTAAAGGAACAGTCTATTCTCTGGTCTTCTGGGACCTTGCTTGTGGCTAAAGTGGATACAGTTATTTATGATATAACATTGTTAGTGAATTGGCATTGATGTGATTTAATAGTGGGCACTGGTTGGATAACAACTTCTACTATACACTTTTTTCAATAGTGATTTCTGTGGCTTTTTCTATGGCTATTTTCTATAGTGAATGTCTCAAATACAACTGTCATAGCAGAAATACCTGAATGCTGATCCTTGGCAAAGCCACAGCATTCTCCCTTTTGCTGACTGGCTAGGCATGACTGCCAAGAACTAAATGGATACACTTCCCTATCATAGAAGGGATCAAGATTGGGCTAACAAATTGTTTGTTTTTTTTTCCTTCGGAGACTGAAGGCAATTGAGGCATGGTGTTTTAAAGTGGAGATTTTTTATAAAATCAACTGGCCAGAAATACATTAGGTCAGGTGGTTTGGGATACAAGCAATCACTTATTTATTGACCTGATTAAGTATCAGATTTTTCATTCCCAGGTTAAAAACTGAAGGTGTTGATCTTAACATTATGAATGTAGAGTTGGGCATGCAGAAATTGAAGGGAAAATTACAAATGTGAATCTCTGCACACTTGTATAGCCGAGTTTTAAATTTCCTCTTTAAAAATTAGCTTTAGTTTAGCTTTAGATTGGATCAAGATATACACACATTGCTGAAGGTTGCTCTGAATTTCATTTAAGACACTTGACAGGAAACCCCTTGCTGTTCACCTCAATCCATGCAGTTGTCTCTTTCTCAGGCAAAGAGCCTTATGTGATCTTTACTAACCGTCATGATATCCGGAAGATGGGACTTTATCACCGAGAATACACTCAGATAGTTGACCAGCTGAGAAATGCAGTTGCATTGGATGTTGATGTTTCAGAACAAGTCGTCTTTTGGGTTGACTTGGGTCAGCAAGCGATCTTCAGGTAATTTAAGATTTGTTACAGCACTCTTTTAATAACAATCTTTCAGATTGTTCTGATTTTGAAGTACACTTGCAGATTTGGGTATTCCAAGGCAGTTTTTAATCCAGCTTCACAAATAACTTGTTTAACAGCATGAAATATTTTCTTTTACCCTGCATGTATTTCAGTAATTGCCAGTGCATAGTATTTGTTAATCTGCCTAGTCACTTTAATTGTAAATCTTATTTCTGCATTTTAATCACTTGTTCAACCAAAGATTTGTGAACTGAGGGTATGTTTTAATCTTTTTTGACTTGAGTTTGACAACTTCCTTTCCTCTCCTTAGTTCGTTCATGTCTGAAAAGAAAAGTGAAACTGGTGTCACTAGAGTTATTGAGGATGTAGATAGTCCTATGGGGATTGCTGTAGACTGGATCTACAAGCATATTTACTGGACTGATCGGGGTACCAGAACAATCTCTGTGGCTACGTTTGATGGAACTGCAAGGAGAACTCTGTTTGACACAGACTTGAAGGAACCAGCTTCTGTGGCAGTTGATCCATTAACTGGGTACCTTTCTAAATTTTTACCTTCTTTCATTGAAACTGCATGTACTTGACAGTGATTAAATCCAAAGGATCTTGTTTTTGGATGGGTGAATCATTGTTGGAAATGACAGGAAACTGAGGTAGGATTGCTTTCAGATGCTGCAACAGGATATGGAATTCTGGCTGCAATTAGCTCATTCCATTCCAGAGCCTGATCAATGGTGGAGGTTGAACAACTGAAGTTTACCCAGAAAGCAGCATCTTGAATAACTCCAAGAACTGCAGATTTTGTAAATCAAACAAAAACAAATTGCTAGGAGAGCTCAGCAGGTCTGGCAGCATCTGGGGAGGAGAAAGTTAACACTTAACATTGAATGGCCCTTCCTCCTGAGGAAGGGTTTTACCCAAAAATGTAAATGCTGCTCTTTTCCTCAGCAGATGCTGCCAGACCTGAGCTCTCCTAGCAATCTGTTTTGTTGTTTTAAAGCAGTTTTTTGCTTGATGCTAGTAATAGGCAGAGTTTACATTAACTTGTATCCTGTGTAGTACAAATGCTGAGTAATTACCTCTTTTGGACTTGTACAGAACTCAACTAGTTCTGCTTCAAAAGGCTATCAGATTGTGGACCTCAACGATCACTACCCTTCTCACCAAAATTGACTTTAGTAATGTGCATGAAATTTAAACACCATAGCACTAGTGTTTGAATTAGGCCAGTTCTCTAGTTCTACTTTGAAGTTCCATTTTGGCCACCTTCCTCACCTCTTCTAGTTTTCATTAGAAAAGGTGCAGCTCCCTTGTCTTGTGATCAAATGCCTCTAGATTTGAGTTGATCTAGAGTAACTTTCCTACGAAGCTATTTGAGAGCAAAATCCTTGAAGGCATTCTTTTAATGAGGGAAAGAACATAATGAGGCTTGTATGAAGTTGTTAGAACAACTTCAATATTTTACTCATTACTACTTAAAATGCCATCCAACCCACTAGCTGGAGTGTTCTTGCTGTGTTCCTATTCATAATTGTGGGAACATTTTATAAACCCCAGACTAGTTGCAAGCATAAGCTGCCTCTATGAATAGTATCTATGTAGTCTTAAAATGAATGAACAGGCAAAGAAACACTTCCTGGTTTGAATCAATTAAAGATGGAGTCTTGTCCATTTTATTTAGATTGCACAAAGTTTGTTTAACCAAGGGTTCATAATTTTAAATTTGCTTTAAACCCATATAACTAGTATGCTGCTCAGAATACAGTAAAAACTTAAAATTTGTTGAGTCTAAATTGAGTGCTAATTGACTAAATGGTCTTTGTTGTTCAAAGGTTCATCTACTGGTCAGATGTAGGTGAGCCGTCCTTGATAGAAAAAGCAGGCATGAATGGTGTCAACAGGCAGCTTCTGGTTAGCAGTGAGATCCAGTCACCAAATGGCATTACACTTGGTAAGTGGGCTGGCTGGTAAAGATTATATATTTTCCCACTTCAGTTTTTCCCCGATGAGTTGGCTAATCTTAAATTTCATCCACAGATCGTGTGAAAAGCCGTCTCTATTGGGTTGACTCAAAACTCCACACGTTGTCCAGTGTAGATGTCAATGGACAGGACCGAAGAACAGTACTTTATTCACATGAATTCCTTGCCCGTCCTTTTGCTGTCACCTTATTTGAGGTAGTGTCACTCTTTTAACCAAGATGGAAGATTCAAAGCTACTGTATACTTTGCTTCTAGCACACCCCTAGACTTTGACTGTACCTCTGCAATTGAGGGGTTGTAGCACAGTCCAGATCATTTGGAAAGCAATGCAATTATATATTGATCAGAGCTTAGCTTGCTCAACAACTCCATTTGTAGTATAATTTGCTCATCTCTTGCTCTCTGACAACAGCTTAATTTCTTTTTTTAAAACATTTGACTTTCTTCAGCTAAATGTTAAATGTTGTGTAGCTAAGTTATTTAGTTCACCCTTAGCTGCCATTATGAAGAGTAATGCCAAAACAACATTTTGCATGGTTTTTTCCCTTTGCATACAACTATTCTACAAAGCAAGGTCTTGCATCCAATTTCCACAAAAGTAAACTTAGCATCCATGACTTCTTTTTATCTGCTTTTATTTTTTTTGGCTCCTTCAATCACCTCTACAGGAAGAATCTTAAATAGCTCCTAAAACATTGAGCCCAATGTTTTGGGGTAAAGGTATTTGTTACGATACTACTGGCACAAATGAGACTCTAGGCATGCCTCTGACTCTCTCCAGAGGCAGGGGATAGAAATGGTATTAAAACCCTAGAAACCCGATCATGTCCTGAGTACTCCCCAACGATTTACTCAAGTACAAGAGCTTGCAGGAGTAGGCATTCCTCCCCAACCCCACAAGCAATATTTTCCACTGATGGAGATGTTGGCCTGCATCATAGTCACAGGCCCTTTTGGGAATCAGTCCTGTTTTTGAAAACTAGTTTTCTGAAGGGTAAGGTCATAAGGCTTTACCTATCCTGAAACCCTTTCACCAACCCATGGCCCCTGATTCTCTGAAAGGAATTGGATGGTGAATAAACAATAGCTTAGCAGTGATTTTTGAGGAGTTTTGGTTAACAAAATCACTTGAGCAGTAGGTGCCATGTTCTCTACAAGGGATAGTGATGTTAGCAGAGCTTGAAAAGCCATCAATTTTCCCCAACAGTGGCTTGGAAAAAGTGAATTAAAATTTCCCGGCACGTAAGCAAGACTTGCCTGAGCAGGGCAAAGGTGTGTACTCCCACCTGCTTTGATTTTGTATCTCCACTACTGGTGGCATCTGGTCTAACTGCTGTAAACCATGTTGATTTGTTGTATAATTGCAATAGGCAATAAAACTATCTACAAAACATAGAACAGATCAAAGCTTTTCATACACCAAAAATTCTTTTGATCACTTGTTTCAGGATCATGTATTCTGGACTGATGAAATAAACGAAGCCATTTTTGGAGCCAACAAGTATACAGGAGCAAATGTCATGACTTTAGTTTCCAATCTTCAACCTCATGATGTCGTCATTTATCATGATTTAATGCAACCAGCTGGTAGGGAATCTAATCAAATTGCTTTCTTTGATTTTTAAGTTTAGTATTGACCCTGTATTTGCTGCTTTCTCACTGTATAACTATAAGATCATCAATAACAAGATCAAGTTTAGTCAATGCTGTAGTTATAAACTAGTCCAGTATTTGCTGTTCAGAACTTGTGTATCTACTGAATCTAATGCATATTAAAAGCATTGCATTTGCTGGATGTCTGAAAATAAATTGCTGGAGATGCTCAGCAGGTCTAGCAGGATCTGTGGAGAGATCACCCAAAATAGTCCAGTGACCTTTCAAACCCTTCAGTTCTGAAGGGTCACTGGACCCAAAACATCAACTTTGCTTTTTATCAACAGATGCTGCCAGACTTGGCAGAGTTTCTCCTTTTTGTTTGCTTCTAGTTCATTAATGTTTGTCTTCTACAGCTGCCATGTTTTTAATTGTCAATGTATAATTAGTTGCTAGTCTAATTCCAATGCAAAATAACTATCTAATAGACTAAAATTTTGAGCCAGCCTCATGTTATGGCCATTAATGTTCCAATTACTAAATTGAAAGTCTTGGTCTCAACAGGCAAAAACTGGTGCACTGAGGAACTGGAAAATGGAGGCTGTAAATACCTCTGCCTGCCTGGTCCACAGATTGGTCAATTGCCAAAGTACACCTGTGTATGTCCATCTGGAATGAAACTAAAAGATGGACTGTGTGAACT
Source organism: Rhincodon typus (assembly GCF_021869965.1). NCBI lineage: Eukaryota > Metazoa > Chordata > Chondrichthyes > Orectolobiformes > Rhincodontidae > Rhincodon > Rhincodon typus. The sequence goes on from NC_063334.1 coordinate 12,860,863, forward strand.
GGGTAAATATTGTTTGAAGTAAATTACTTAAGCTAGAATTGAAAGTGAGATTCCCACTGAATAGTGGGAAGGGAAGTGCTAAGGATGATGGTCTGTCCTTTATTCCTCTGCAGACTAAGTGAGCAAAAACTAGTCAAATGGAATATGATGTGGGGAAATGTTATGGCAGGAGGAAGCAGAGCTGACTATTTAAATTGTGGAAGGCTGCAGAAAGCTACAGGGATTTGGGAATTGTGCATAAAACAAAGCTAGCCTCAAAGTTGAGGGTAATAAAGGCAGATGGAACTTTGGCTTTGGAGCCTCTTTAAATGAGGCTCCAATCAGAACACTGTGAAAAGCTTTGGTCCCTTCTCTTTTAATAGACTTACTGGCAGTCAGTCCAAGGACTGAGAAACATTACTTAGGCCAAGGGGAGGAAAACTGACTAAGGATACACCAACTCACCACCAAGAGACACTTCAATTATCACTGATCTCAATACACATGGACAAAGGACACTAATTCAACTGGGACAATACATCTGTAATAACACAGGCCAAACATACCTACCAGCGAATTCCTGGAGGCCTGGCATTCTGCCAGAACACCATTAACAAACACATTGATCTGGACATCATACAAACCACTGGAGAAGGGAAAAAACTAGAAGTAATACCAACCACCCCAGCAAATAGAGGCATATAAATAACCAGCAGGACAGAACACCAGCACTTCACTGGAGGTGCACTGACTGTTACCTAGCAGGTGGCATAATCTGCAAACGCTCAGTGAACAAGTCTACAAGATGATTCATCTGTTAGAACTTGCAGGATTCTTGAGGGAATTGATGGGATATGTGGGAAGGGTTTTCCCCTCTTGCAGGAGAATTGAATGCCATGGGGACACTTATCAAAGGGTCACCCACTTGAGACCTAATGAATTTCTGGAGGATGATAAATCTGGAATTCCTCACCACAGAAGGCTAGAGGTTGGGTTGCTGACATTAATGTCAGACTTTCAATCAGCCTGGCATTGTAAAGTTGGGGGAGAAAGGCAGAAAAGCTGCAGATTCAGATCAGCTGCTCACTGGATCAGTCTCAGTAGGCTGAATGGCCACCTCCTACATACAATCTTGAAGTTAAAAAAATTTAGATTTGTGATTGGCTTTTTTAAGTTCCACTCTGTACAGAGATAGCAAGAGCTGCAGATGCTGGAGTCATCATGTGTGGAGCTGGATGAACACAACAGGCCAGGCAGCATCAGGAGTAGGAAAGCTGATGTTTTGGGTCAGGACCCTTCAGAACTGGGGAGGGGGAAAGGGGCTGGGGAAGGTTGGTTGGATGATAGATGAGTACAGGTAAGGTGGTGGGGATTGGTCAGTGAGGTGGGAGGAGCAGATGGGTGGAGTGAAGGTGGACACCTTGTGTCGGGTTGAGGAGAGGAGGGTGGGTTGGTTATGGGATGAGGCCAGCATGGGGAGACTTTGAAAAATTTGTTTTCTGCTCAGGCAGAATGAGGTGTTGCTCCTCCAGTTTGTGGGTGGTGTCATTGTGACACTGGAGGAGGCCCAGGAAGGAACTCCCACCCAGGGAGTGGGAGTTAAAATGGCTTGTGACCAGAAGCTGTTGTCATCTGTCATGTATAGCGCAGATGCTCTACAAAACTGTCTCTGAGCCTCTGCTTGGCCTCACTGGCCTCCTCTACATCAGAGTAAAGGATGCAATAGACCACATGGGTTGACCTGCACATCCAACCACAGTCTAATGTGGAAGGTTTTCTTTGTGCCTGGAATGGAGGTGAGGGAGGACATGTAGCACTTCCTGCTGTTGCAGGGAAAGGTGCCAGGGTAGTGGAGATAATGGGGAGTGTTCTCAAACTATTCACAACCTCATTACTACTGCTGACCTCCCAACCACAGCCTGTTTTTAATCTGTCTCAAAATCTACCAACCTGTGTCCCACAGTCCCAGTTGACCCACTTAATGCCCCCACCCCCAAACTCCGAATGACATGTCCATCCTGGGCTGCCTCCAGTGTCTTATGACACTACCTGGAAATTGGAGGAGCAGCACCTCCTATTCAGCCTTGGGAGCCTGCAACCCAATGGTCTCAACATGGACTGTACCAGTTTCAACATCTCCCCACCCCCTTGGCCTCATTCCCAAGACCAACCCTCCCTCTCATCCCTGCCTCCTTGACCTGACACAACCTGTCTGTTTTCTGTCCCACCTATCTAAATTGCTTTATAGATGAGCCTACTGTAAATTTCTACCAATAGTTTCAAACTAGGCAACAAACCGGGATTAACCCTCATGCCTTTTATTTCAGTCAGCATCCGCTCTGGGCTTCTGGCTTAGGTAATTATCCCTCTTTACAATTTCTCCAGCTAAGTAAGCTGATCTGCTATTTTATAAACTCAACCCTTCCACTTGTGACTCTATATTGACCTGCTTTTTGTGTATTCAGTTGATCATTAAAATCCAGCATTTTACCTTTTGACAATCTACCAATACTAAAACTGGTTTAACAAATTTCAAACAAGACACTTGCAAAATCACACCATTGATAGCAAGTCCTGAGTTTGAGGGCAGTGTGCTTTAAGAGGCAAGACCAAGGAAGTGGGGGAGCATTGGAAGGTTCAGTTTTTAAGGTTTTTTGACTTGGCTGTACATCTCAAATCAGCAGTACACCACTGTAGCTCATCTGAACAGATGGTTTCCTCTTCCCAGGTGGTAATACTACCTGTCGAGTGTCAGATTTCATCTGTCATGATGGACAATGTGTGCCCAGTAAATGGCAGTGTGATGGTGTTGCCGATTGTGAAGATGGATCTGACGAAGCCTCTGACATTTGCTGTAAGTATCTTGCACTTAATTGTGCATTGTGATTCCTGCACCACTTGGATGTTGACACCTTCAGTTGTGAAGGTCAAACACTAGAGTAATAAGCATAGAAACAGGTCCTTCAGCCCAAACTGGTCCATGGTGCTAACTCAGCTAGCTCCAATTGACTGCATTTTGTCCATATCCTTCTAAACCCTTCCCATCTACGTACTTGCCTCACTACTTTCTCTGGCAGCCCATTCCATACATACACAACTCCCTGCATGAAGTTGCCCCTCAGGTCTTCATTAAACCTCCCACCTCCCCCACCTCACCTTTAAACTTATGTCCTCTAGCTTTCAATTCCCTGGGGGGGAAAAAGACCTCTTTCATTATCTATGCCCCTCATGACTTGCACACCTCAGTGATGTCACCTGTCTCCTACATTCCAAGGTGGGGGGAAGAAAGTCCTATCCTGGCCAACGTCCATAACTCAGGCCTACTAGGCCTGGCAACATTCTCAAATCTATGCGCACTTTCCAGTTTGACAGCCTTTCCTACAATAGGGTAGCTAAACCTGTACACAATATTCCAGGTGCAGCCTCACCAACATCTCAGGCAACTATAACATAACTCAAGGCCTTGACTGATCAATGCCAGCATGCTATATGCCTTCACCACCCTGTCCACCTGTGGTGTTTTTGCTTTCAGCAAACTAGTACTGTACTCTTGCACTCCTCAGGGCCTTCCCATTTTACTGCACAAGTCCTACCTTGGTTTGACTTTCCAAAGTGCAACACCTTGCGCTTATCTGTATTGAATTGCATTTGGCAATCCTCAGCCCACTTTCCCCATCTGATCAAGATCCCTCAAACTTTTCACTTGTGTTCCTAGCTATCAACAGTACCTCCTAATTGCATGTCATCTGCAAACTTGGTAATCATGCCTTGTACATTCACATCCAGATCATTGAAAATAACAAGGTCCCAGGACCAATCCCTGTGGCACACCACTAGTCACAGGCCTCCAGTCCAAGAAATAACATTCAACCATCGCCCCCGCATCCTAACATCAAGCCAATTTTAAATCCAATTAGCTCTCCCTGGATCACGTGACCTAACAATTGACTAGCCTGCCAGGTGGGACCTTGTCAAAGGCTTAAGTCCATAAACAACATGCACTGCCCTACCCTCATCTATCCTCTTGGTGACCTCCTGAAACTCCAAGATTTGTCTGACAGACTTTCCATGCACACATCCATATTGATTATACCTAATCAAATCTTGGTTGATCCTTGTTCGTTGATCCCGTCCCTTGTTATCCTCCAATAACATGCATACCACTGTCAGGCTCTCTGGCTTGTCTTTGCTATCTCTTTTAAACAATGGAACAATTAGCCATGTTCCAGTCTTACGGAACTTCAGCTAAAGATGAAGCAAAAATCTCTAAGGACCTCTGCATACTAATTAGATTTAATACATCTTTGAATTTAGAGTCAGCTGTACAGCATAGAAACAGACCATTTGGTCCAAATCATCCATGCCAATCAGATATCCTAAATTAATTTAGTACACTTGCCAGTATTTGGCCCATATCCCTCTAAGCCCTTTCTTTTCATGCACCCATTCAGATGCATTTTAAATGTTGCAATTGTACCAGTCTCCACCTCTCTCTCTCTCTCTCTCTCTGTTCATTCCGTACACGCACCACCCTCTGCATTTTCTTTTCCTTTTCCTTTTTAAAAAAAAAAAAAAAAGCTTTTTAGGTCCCTTTTTAAATCTTCCCCTTTTTTTACCTTAAGTATATGCCCTCCAGTTTTGGACTCCTACCTTGGAAAAAGACTGACAATTCACCCCCCCCCATCCACATACTGGTTTTCTCAATTGTTTTCAATTCACTGCATCTGACTTTAAATTTTACACACTGGTCTGCTTCAATCTTGATTTATACAAACTTCTTAGCAAATTTAGCTTCCTTTTTAGATGTCACTTTTTTAAATTGCTTTCATGGCTAATGTTAGCTGTTCCTTTTTCAATACTTTTTCAAAAGTGCTTATAGATTGTCCATAGTTTCAATTTACCAGTACACAATTGAAAGTAGAAATAACTGGTGGCATCTGTATTACAGTGAAATCTTAACTTTTTAATCTGTAGGGTTATCCTTAAATCATAGCTAATAAATCTCAACTGAATTAAAATTAACTGTCTTATTTCAATAATAGGTGGAAAGATGGATGCAAAAATGATTTTGCTATTTAAAAATGTACCTCTAGCTTGCTTTTTTAAAAAAAGCAAGAAGCTGGCTGCACTTGCACACTGGCCAATTTCCCTGCCATTATGAAGTTGATGGAAACAAACAGAACATGCTCAGCATTCTAAAACATTGATTTACTATCGCCTGTTTTGTCAACAAAGCACCAGTTACACTGGTTCACTGCTGTTTGGTACAATTTCCGTTCCACTTCAAAGTTACATGATTTCTCCACGTGCTGCTTTTTCCTTGAATGACATACCAATCGCATTCTGATAAACCTGTCCTAAAAATGCATATTGTATACTCATTGCCCCACCATAGGGCCAATCTTTTGTATTGGTGTGCCTATTGGTTTTTCTGAAGTTATGGTAACTGTTCTTTAAAATTGGTCTTAATATTATTCTTTTAGACATGAATATCTGTCACATGAATGAAATTAGCTGTGGCCCTGGCTCCTCTCAGTGTATTCCTGCAAACTGGCAATGTGATGGAGAAAAGGATTGTAGTACTGGCAGTGATGAAGCAAATTGTGGTAGGTCAAACTCAACATGACAGATTTTAAATTTGTATCCACACTGAGTGAGTGAATACTGCAACACAATGGGGGGGGTGGGGAAAGAGAATTCAAGGCTATACATGTGCATTGTCTAGAGTAGATCTGTTTGAAAAGGTTTCTTTAAAATTAAATTGGAATAAACCTAATCTCCCTCTCTCGGAAATGTTTCGGCTGAAATCTACACTTGCCGTCTCAGCAACTAATTTACTTCAACACCTAACTTGTGATCTCAATCCTCCTTTCCTAACTCTGATATCCTTGACTGACTCCATACTTTCACTAGGGAAAAATTCACTGACCCTCAGTTTCACATTGTGCCCAAGGGCAAGTCAAGACAATACTCCAAGTACTAGCTTGCCACCACCTCTTTCTAACCAGTGCTGCTCACCTACTGACCCACTACCTGGTGCAGGATCTGGCAGTCTGGGTTTGGTTCCCTGTTAAACTGCAGGGAACTTGTTTAGTGCATCATCACTGGTGTGCAGAATATTTGGCTGCCTCTGCAGATTTTGCTGCCAATTAACCAGTGCTCTCCATCTTGAGGAAACAGCTGAAATGACCTTACCCTGGATCCAGGGCTAGTTTGTTCCAAATGCCACTCTGGGATGGCAGCATGGAAACAATTTCTTCTTCCCATGTCCCTTGCTCTAACAGACAAACTTCTTCCCATTCCAAAAATGATCACGCATAACTTCAGGCAGTGAAATGAGCTGTCAGCCACACAAGCTTTGAGCTTGATGTTTGCACACTGAGCATCTCTCTTCTTGTTCTCCTCCTGTTCACTCACTGGTCCTGCAGGTTATCAAACAATTGGTACTGTCATCACCTAGGTTGAGGAAAGCCAGGAATTGTTTTGTAGATTGTATGGAAGAGGAGATGCTATGATTTAAGAATTGGAATTCGGATAGCTTGTGTACAAACTACTAGCTAAACTTAACAGTCCTTGTAAGGAATCTTGGGTCCAATGTGTTACAATATCCAAATTTTGGTCTATTAGGATACCCAATGTTTTTAAGTCAGTTTAATGCACTTTTTTCCTCTTCCCCCTCCTAGGTAACCTTACTTGCAGTCCAGGAGAGTTTACTTGCTCCAGTGGTAGATGTGTTTCCAGAGCCTTTGTCTGCAATGGGGAAGATGACTGCAGTGATGGAAGTGACGAAAGAAACTGTGCTCCAGCTATCTGTCACCCACATGAGTTTCATTGCAATAATTCCAAGTGTATTCCCTTGGATTGGGTGTGTGATGGCCATGCTGACTGTGGTGACCAGTCTGATGAATCTCCAGACCGCTGTAGGCACAACATTCTTCCCCCTGTGACTTGCTCCCCTGATGATATTCAGTGCCATTCTGGTGAATGCATTCACAGTAGATGGTTTTGTGATGGTGATACCGACTGTAAAGATGGAAGTGATGAAATTAATTGTCGTAAGTTATTAGCTTTATGCTTCATGGTTTTTTGGCCAGTTGTGACCACCTTTCTGTGGAAAAATGTAACCCATCTCCAGCCACCATGAAAAATTGTAGATAATTACTAACTGAAGGGGGTTGCAACTTGAACTAACTTTCTTGTTCTTCCACTTTTTTGTGGTCAAGCCATTTCCCCCGCAGAGTCACCAACATGCTTCCCTCTTTCACAAGTTTACATGGTACTATCATCTTTTATGATCTGGTCAGTTTTTGCTGATTTTTGGCTCTGGCTTTTTCCAATGCCATGGTAAATGAGTTGGTTAATTTAGATTTATTAGAATGAAGCATTTTTCCTATCAACAACTGTTGAAGTTTCAATGAATTTTATCTAAACTAAATCTAGCTCATATCAATGTATAATGCATTAGTTTCTCTCGTACAACTAAATTTTCCATGTCTAATTTTATCCCATTGACTGACCAGGTTTAGAAATACAAATCCTTGCAAACATTGTTGCATTGGGCATTTCCTCTGCCTCAACTCAACTGAATTTTTTGCTTAAGATGCGCATTGATCCTGACAGCTCTATATTCAATTATACTTGAATAATGGCACAGATTCACCTTACCAGTTGGAACTTGGCACCATGTATACAGCACTTCCAATATCTGTCTTGGATGAAGCACCTGTATAGTGTAGGAGCCTAAACTTGAGTTTTTCCAGTACTGTCACATGATTGGGCTGTTAATTGGCTCATTTCTTGCCTAACTGGAGAGCTTAAAGGTATGCATCAACATCCTCAGCTCTGCCAAATCATATGGCATTTAACTTGAGGCCCAGTATGGCAAAGAAAACAGGTTTCTGTAGATCAATGTTTGATTCTCCAATCTGAGACTTTTTTGTTTAAACAAAAAAAGTGGAAGTGCTTTACAAAAATTTTAAATCCTTTAAATGTTAATATTGCATCAGGCCTTAGGATATAGCCCATTTGTATTAGAAGTAATTCTGCAAGTACAGCTTGTCAAATGAGTTGTAGAACATAGAACAGCACAGTACAGGCCCTTTGGCCCACAATGTTGTGCCAAACTTTTACCCTAATCTTGAGGTCTATCTAACCCCCCCCACCTTGTACTATATCCATATACCTAGCTAATAGCCACTTAAATGCCCCTAATGAGGCCAACTCCATTACCCTCTCCTCCAATGCATTCTACACCCTGACCACTGAGTAAAGAATCTACCTCCAGTCACTAAAACTATGCCCCCTTGTAATAGCTACCTCCACCCTAGGAAAAAGTCTCTGGCTGTCCACTCTATCTATCTATACCTTTTTTGATCACTCTGTACACCTCTATCAAGTCACCTCACATTCTTCATTCAAAAGAAAAAAGCCCTAGCGCACCCAACCTTTCCTTGTAAGACCTTCCGTCCATTCCAGGCAACATTCCTGGTAAATCTCCTCTGCACCTTTTTTCCAACACATCCACATCTTTCCCATAACAAGGTGACACAATACTCCAGATGTGGCCAAACCAGGCTTTTGTATAGCTGGAGCATAACTTCACAGCTCTTGAACTCAATCCCTCTATTAATGAAAGCTAACACACCACATGCCTTAACAACTCTATCCTCCTGGGTGGCAACTTTCAGGGAACTGTGGACATGAACCTCAAGATCCCACTGCTCCACACTGCCAAGAATCTTTCTGTTAACCCTGTATTCTGCTTTCAAGTTTCTTTTTCAAAATGTATCACCTCTCTCTCTTGTTAGGGTTAACTCCATCTGCCACTTCTCAGCCCAGCTCTGCATCCTATCAATGTCCCTTTGTAACCTAGAACAGCCCTCCGCACTGTCCACAACTTGACCCACCTTCGTATCATCTGCGAATTTACTAATCCACCCTTCCACTCTACATCCAAATCACTTACAAAAATCCCAAATAGAGGACCCAGAACAGATCCTTGTAGTACACCACTCATAACTGAGCACCATGTTGAATATTTTCCATCCACTAACACCCTTTGTCTTCTAAGGGTCAGTCAATTCTGAATCCAGTCTGCCACATTTTCCCCTGATCCCATGCCTCCTTACTTACTTTCTGCATGAGCCTACCATGAGGAACCTTATCAAATGCCCTACTTCAATCCATGTATACCACATCCACTGTTCTACCTTCATCCACGTGTTTGGTCACCTCTTCAAAGAATTCAATAAGATTTGTGAGGCATGATCTAGCCTGCACAAATCCATGCTGACTATCAAATCAAACTGTGCCTTTCCAAGTGATCATAAATCCTATCTCTCGGAGCCCTTTCCAATAATTTGCCCACCACTGATGTAATTTCTGGGGTTATCCCTATTTCCTTTAACAAGGAATGTCATTCCGCCCCTCCAATCTTCTGGCACTATACCCATGGATAGTGAGGACAAAAGATCATTGCCAAAGGCCCTACAATCTCTTCCCTTACTTCCTGTAAAATCCTTGGATAAATCCCATCAGGCCCAGGGGACTTGTCTATCTTCAAGTTCCTCAATTCCTAGTACATGTTCCTTACTAACATTGACCTCCTCTAGCCTAACAGCCTGTTTCACACTGTCCTCTACAACTAGGTCCCTCAGTTGTGAATACTGAAGAAAAGTATTCAAGGACCCCTCCTATCTCTTTTTAGGCTCCATGCATTTTGAAAGTTCCTTGTGCATATGGGGGGGGTGCATCTTCAATTGATATCATCTAGGTCAGAATAGCTTCTGAAAACTTCAGAATGAATCTCACTCAAGTATAGTTTGGTAATTCACTCCAATGCATTGAAGTAACAAACTTGGGCAAATCAATATTTATATTGGAAAATATTTCGGTACAAATAAACACTACATTGTTTCTATTTTGGTTTTTTAGCTCCTCTAATATGTAAGCCAGATACTTTCCAATGTGATGGAACTTGTCTTCCTGGAAACATAAAGTGTGATGGAGTTTGGGACTGTACTGATGGAAGTGATGAGGTCAATTGTGAGAGTGGTAGGTTTATAGCATTGTTGTTTTATCAAAATCAAAATTTTAGGTTTCAGATCTCTTACTGTTTTTTTTCCTCTTCTCTAAGCATTAGAATGTACAGGACCCAATGACTTCAAATGCCAAAGTGGTGAATGTATAAACATATCTTTAGTGTGTAACCAACATCAAGACTGCAAGGACTGGAGTGATGAACCCATTAAAGGATGCAGTAAGTGTTTAACTGGTATATAGTCCTGAATTCACCTTTTTTAGAATTCAGGTTTGGTGATCATTAATTACTAATTTGAGTTAACTATTGTTTACATCAGCTGCCTTCCTTGGTTCTAAGTCTAAGTCTTGTATCTGTACAAATTTTGAACTTTAGTAAATGGTTTACAATCAAGGTGTGTAAATGACTAAAATGTGGTAGTCAGTTTACACACTACAAGAAGTAATGACCAGAATCTGTTTAAAATACTTATTTGGTGAACAGTTAGCCAGTACTCTGGGGGAATTCCTCTGCTTGTGAAAGTAATGCTATAGGATATCATGCACAGATCATATTGGCACTAATCAAGGCTTGAACCTCCCCAAACAGCTTGGCTATTTGTTCCTTGAGCAAACCTGCTGGGTACCAAATTGGGTTTATTTTTGGAATTGTTGACTAGTTCAGAATTGTCTGCTGTACTAGTGTCTTTTGACTCTGCTCAGAAGTAGGCTGATGCTGCAGATGCACCTGCTTGATTTTTGCAAGCACACTTGTTGCACTTTCCTGTCTACGAATTTCTTGTTTTCAACTAGAACAAGTCAAAGGGAAAGGGTTTGTGTTTGCCCAAAAAGTTTGAGCAAATGAAGTGGCTTGGAAATTTAACTGATAACTATCTTCAGTAGCTAAATGCCTTGTCTGAAATATTTAGCATGCAAATGAAGCATTCAGGTGCTGAAGTAGTAATTTAAACCTTTTCAAGTTAAAATTACAACCTCCTAAGACTACTCCTGGGTTTGCATTATTGAGACTTGAATAAGCAAGCAGTGAAAGTCCTTCAGTATGAAATTTTATTTTAAAAACCCCCTTTTTTCAAAGAAGCCCCACTTTAAATCCTTCATGGCATGAAGGCATTACCTATTCCTAGTTCACCATGAGGATGAACATTTGTCAGCTCAAACCTGGATATTGTCCATGTTTTACTACTCTTTGGGCATTTATTACTTCATCTGACTTGGATATGGTGCCTCCTAGAATGATTCTCTTGTCCATTCTTGAACCTGCTGTCCCTCTTGCTCCCCCAGTCTACCCTCTCGTCAGTAATCTCAGCAGGTTTGGCAGCATCTGAAGAAAAGTCAGTTAATATTTCAGGCCCTGAGGAAAGGTCACTGGACCTGAAACACTTTAACTCTGATTTTTCTTCCCAGATGCTGTCAGACCTGCTGAGCTTTTCCAGCACCTTCTGTTTTTTGTTGCAGATCATGGCATCTGAAGTTCTTCTAGCTTTTATGGAATATTAATCTCAAGTTAGGCTTGTCCTGATTTTTGTTTACCAGAAATGCCTTGGCATCAGCTGCTGCAGAAAGCTGACCACAGTGTATCTGTAGTGGAACAGTTCAGCTAGGTCTATAGCAGGTACTGGAGCACATCAATGTACTATTGCCAGAATACTGACTGGGCTCAGTCTTTGCATATCCAGTGTCATCACCCCTTTTTCAATCACTGGAGTGAAGCAAATTTTTGCTGAAGACTGCTTTTGATGGTATTTGAGTCATCCATTTATCTTTTTAGCTGGTGAAAATTGTTGCAAATGCTTTAGTTTTTTGCACTGTGCTGGGCTGCCCCATCTTTATGGATGAATAACTTTTGGATTCTCCTCCTGCTTTAGTATCTTAATTGTCTACCACCATCTGTGACTGGACTGCAGTGTTAGATTTTGATTGGTTCTTCATGTGGTCACTTAGTCTGCTGAGTGTACATGTGCATCAACAGCACAAGCAGTGTGTATTTATAACATTAGGTTGACATATCTAATTTTTTTTGGGTATGGCTGGTCCTGCTGTGACACCATTCTACATTTTTTATTGACCAGTGTTAATCCCTGAAATTCTAATTTTCAGATTCAGTATGGGAAATCAAAGTTGAGTAATTAAAGCTGTACATGTATACCTGTCCTTGACTTGGATTGAAGTTTCTCAGATGTATGTTTTTGGCAATGCTATTTTAACCAACCTGAGCTTCTTTTGAAGAAAAGGCCAGTGTATAATGCTGTCCCTGGGTTGCTTAAATTGCATGTGGATGCTCTTCTATAAACCTATTTGTGCTTTTGATTCTTAAGATCTGAATTAAAATATGACTTTAATTGCCTAATTAAGCAAGCTGTACCTCCCTAGAACACTGGAACTTGGATTTTCTTGTTATAATAGTCAAAATCCTTAAACTTTAGCCAATGTAACATGGATTAAGGTTGTACTGGGAAGCTGAGAAGTTGATGTCTGGATTTCTTTTTTTAGATGTGAATGAATGTTTACTGAATAATGGGGGCTGCTCTCACAACTGCACCGATCTTATTATTGGTTACAAATGTGGATGCCCTGCAGGCTTTCATCTGTCAGCCAGGACTTGCATAGGTAATTTCCAAAAACTAGCTGATGTAAAATGGGTCACCTTCAAATATTGAAGCAAAACTGATTTAAACTTTTTTGTCCAGATGTTGATGAATGTCAAACTCCTGAAGCCTGCAGTCAAATTTGCATCAATTTGGAAGGTAGCTACAAGTGTGAATGTCACCAAGGATATCATATGGATCCAGCTAATGGGGTTTGCAAGGCAGTTGGCAAGTATCACTTACCTACTTGAACTTTAAAATATCGCAACTCTCTTGATGCTAGGAGTTACTTTGACCAACCCAAATTTCTGCCGTTTTTTAAAGCTTTATCCTTGGCATCTGCAAACTTCACCCTGTACCCAGCTAAGTGAACACAGATTCAATGTGAAAATGTGTAAACTGTCATTTCTGAGGTACCTTGTTAATGATTTGTGATCTAGAGACATTGGCCTCCTTTCTCTAATATAAATTCATAACTTCTGTGCAGTTGGTAGTTATTGAAACATGGGACACTAGAATTTGAGCAAGAATAGGTTAACTTGGTTTCTTAGTTCTGTTCTCATTCTTTTAAGATTGCTGCTCCTAGTGGAGATCACACCACCTCCTTTTCCTGTGTTCCTTAACAATACTAAATCAAATTGCTCACTTGCTCTCTGCTATCTCATACACTTAACAGAATAGAGTAAGTGATAGTGTCAAAGGGGGCCATTTGGGCCCTTGTCTTGAGTGCTCATTTGAAGAGCCAGTATCACCTACAAAAAAGTTTCCACTTTACCTAGCCTTATGCACTTCTTAAAATCCAATGTGCTCTAATGCCTTGGTGTTTTCTTTTTAAACCTGCCTCCATCCCCCAGCGCACAGTACATTCCATTCCCTAATGACTCAGTCTTTGAAAGCTTATGTCCTTTTTTTCCTGTGCCCTCTGGTTACTGACCCTTCCTTTTTTTTTGAGGTTGCAGGTCCCCCTGCCAGCAACCCACCAACCCAGACTGGCTTTTTTTTTTTCTTTTCTGCAATCAGAACTTCTCTAACAGTCTCAGTTTCAACCTATCAACTAATATTACTCCTCCCTGGAACCATTTGTAAAATGCTTGTGCACGGTGTCCAACACATCCTACTTGAAATGTGGCTCCCAGACTCTGTAAGCAGTATTTCAGCTGAAACCCTATTCAGCTGCTTTTTGTTCAAGGCCTGATTTTGTTGTATAACACTTCTTTTTTTTGTTCACATTTTGTCTTTAGGATCTACCATTGTTGACTATTTCTAAATATGTTGCATTAGTGTTTTGCCTCTTTTAACCTGTTTCTTAATGTCCATAGGGGAAGAACCATATTTGATCTTCACTAACCGGCATGACATTCGGAAACTAGGACTGCATCATCATGAATACACTCCAGTAGCTGTGCAGTTGAGAAATGCTGTAGCATTGGATGCTGATGTCGCTGAACAAAGAATTTACTGGGCTGATGTGGGTCACCAGGCAATTTTCAGGTAAAGTACTGCACAAGAATTTAAAACTTGGAGTATTTGAGTTAAAAACAGTTCTGGATTTTAAAAGGCTTGTTTTAATTTGCTGCAGCAATTAATAATTGGTGCTCTGAAGATTGATTTTTGGATTCTATGGTAACATTGCAAATACCAGTTCCTTGCCATAAGCTGTTTGAGGTTTTTATATTGGCAAGCTTTTATTATCAAAATCTTAGTTTCATTTTGCTATTGTGTAAAATGAAATGACACAAAGGTAAATAATCACTTATCATCCTGTTTAGTATGTCCATTAATAAATGGAAAGACCAAGCTGGTAAATCTGTGGTGGTTGGAGATCTAGACATCCCTGTGGGAATTGCTGTTGACTGGATTTACAAACACATCTACTGGACTGATCGTGGTACTAAAACTATATCTATCGCAATGCTTGATGGAACCAAAAGAACTGTTCTGTTTAACACAGACCTAAAAGAGCCAGCTTCTATAGAAGTTGATCCACTATCTGGGTACAGTATTTAACTTTAATTCTGACTTGCTTGTTGGCACTGGTGTCAAAAATTTGGTACAAAAGGCACAATTTTTATGGTAATCATGGTAAATGCTAATCTATCAAACTAGTTCAATGTTTGAAGTAGACATTCAAACTTCATGTAAGCATAAAGAAGCTGGCTACATTGCTGTGAAACTGAAGAATTGGAATGGGAAGTGGTACAGTTGGGTATAACAAACATGGAGAATCTATATTGACTTTCAAGACACCAGCTTCCATAAGCCAGTAGTTGAGTTGGGTATGTTTTAATGTAATTCCTATGAGGTATAGGAACAGAATTAGGCTATTCAGCCCACTTGAGTCTGCTCTACTTTTTTTTTTTTCCTCTTTGGGTCATGGCTGATGTGTTCCTCGACTCCCATTCTCCTGTTTTCTCCCTATAACCCCTGTGTCCACATTACTCATCAAGAACTATCTGTCTTAAACATATTCAATGACTTAGGCTCCAAATGGCAATAAATTTCCCAGATTAACCAGCCTCTGGCAGAAGAAATTCCCCTTTCCCTTCTAAAGGGTTGCCTCTTCACCTGAGGCTGTGCCTTTTCAGGCCCTAGTCTGTCCACTAGCAGAAACATCTCCACATCCAGGCCCCTTAGCATTCTGTTGCACTAAATTCCCATGCTGCAAGTACAGACCCAGAGTATTCAACCATTCCTTGTCCCTGGGATCATTCTTGTAAACCTGCTCTGATCCCTTCCAAAGCCAGCTTATCCTTCCTCTTTAGATACAGTGCCCAAAACTACTCAGTATTCCAATCTAGTTGTACTGGAGCCTTGTACAGCCTCAACAGTATGTGTTTTCTGTGCTTGTTAGCCTTCAATGGGCTAGAATACATTACACTTTGCCTTCCTGCATGTCAACACTTTAAGAGTTTTGAGAATAGAGAGCCTCTATTTTCCTATCAAGTGCCTAAACGCTTTCTTTATACTTAGTATGCCATCTGGCACTACTCTTCAATTCTCTCCTAGCCTGTCCATCCTTCTGCAGCCTACCTGCTTCAACACTGTCCCTCCACCTATCTCTTTGTCTCTCATAAAGTTGGGCTTTTGAGGTTGTTTACATCCTCCTAAACTGGCTCGTGCAAAGAATTTTTGTGCATCAAATGGAACTAAACTACTATTCTTTAGTCACCTGGGTCAAAATCCCGAACTCCCTTCACCTCCATTGTGTATGGTTCACAACTTTGAAGGAAATTAGGAAGGGGCCATAAATGGTCTAACTCGCAATACCCACATTCCATGAAGAATTAAGTCCACTGGGGAATGTTCATATTCAGCCAGAAATGGATGTCTAGCCCAAATAATTCTATAACATATTTGTATTAACTCATTGTGTTACAATCAAACTTGAATTGCTTTTTGTTAGCAAGCAGATTGTTGTACATAAACAACAATGTTAAACCCCAATATATGGTTCTGTTTCTTCTAACTTTTTTGTCTCTTTTTTAAGATTTGTTTACTGGTCAGACTGTGGTGACCCAGCCAAAATAGAAAAATCAGGAATGAATGGTATGGGTCGACAGCTCCTAGTTAGTGGAGGGATTCAGCAGCCAAATGGAATTGCACTTGGTTAGTAATAACTCCTCCTGATACATCTTTTTCAGTCCCTTCTATATCAAAACTTGAACAGATTTTATTTTGCTTGCCTTCAGATCTAGTGAAAAGTCGCCTCTATTGGATTGATTCAAAGCTGCACATGTTGTCAAGTATTGATCTCAATGGTCAAGATAGAAGGGTAGTGCTGCAGTCCAAAGAATTCCTTGCTCATTCGTCTGCAGTTTCCATATTTCAGGTGAGATGAAGTGTTTAAAAGTACAAGTATTTTTAAACACAACATGCTGCCTCAGTTGTCTTTTAATTTTGAACTTGAGTAACTAGTATGCCTGTTGGTTGAATCTCTACCTTTTGTGGTCTCCTATCCAGAAAAGTAATGCCATAACATGAAGCACAACACGTTTACTTAGATCCAAAAATAAGGTGTTGTAATTAGAATGCAGCAGTAGTGAAGGATTTCATTTTTACCTGGGATATGCACAAAAGCACAGCAGTTGCTTGACACTTAGAAACCCACAAGAAGTAATATCCTATTTCAAAATATTTTGACCCTGTCTCTTTAGTTTCAGATTAACTGACATCTGCAGTTCCTCCTTGTTTCAGTTCCACACCGTGTTCAGTTGGATGCCACATGTCTCTCAGCCATTATTCCCTATTATCTGTACATACGACTCTTGTCAGTTTTTGTGGGATTCTGCTGATGCTCCAGTTCATCATGCTTTTGAAGATCATGATCTTAAATGTTTTTTTAAAAAAAAAAAAACCAACTGCAGAAGGGATTCAGCTTTGCCCCTATTGCCCATTAACTTGGTATAGTGCTGGAGGGGAGAGAAGAGTCACCCAGGGACAAATTTAGTTTAATGAGTGGAAATGATTTCTGTTCCAGGATAGTGTCTTCTGGATTGATGAGGAAAACGAAGCTATTCACGAAGCCAACAAGTTCACTGGAGAAAATCTTGTAACTTTGGTTTCTAATCTGAATGGACCTAAAGATGTCATTATTTATCATGAGTTGATGCAGCCCTCGGGTAAGCTTTGGCTGTCTTATACAGCCAAAATGAGTTTTGGGTGAAAGCTATTTTAATAGCAGTTGTCATTCCCTAATATCCTGGATATTTTGGCTCTTCTGTTGACATTAATTTTGTCAAGCTTAACCAGTTTCCCCAAGAATAAATCCATCGTGGGGTAGGAAGAATAGACGTTGGTATTTGCCTATTGGTTTGAGTGCTACTTCAGAATTTGTGGAGTGAATGCTCCAGTATCTCTCCAATGTAATTCAGTTGGAAATGGCTTCATAATGTTAGTACTGCAAAGTTATGAAACTCCTTACTTTCCTGCCGGCAGGAAAGAAGGCCATAAGCAGGAGCAGGCCATTTCAGCCCCAAGCCTGCTCCACTATTCAACAGGATCACTCTGATCTCGCACACCATATCGGCATTCTCCACAACTCTTGGCTCTGTCCTCCAGCCAAGAATCTCTGCCTCAAATATACACACACCGTCACAGCTCTGGAGAGTTTCAGACACTTAAACCCCTTGAAGAAATTACTACTTGGTCTTAAATTGACACCCCTTTTTATTGAGACTATATACCCTCTGGTCCCAGACTGCTTTCTCCACATGGGACGACATCTCAGCCTTTACCCTGTCCAGCACATTGAGAATCCTTTTTGTTTCAATGAGATCACTACCTCTCTCTACTCCAGTCAGTAGAGTCCCAACCTATTAACCTTTGCTGAAGACCATTGCCCTATGTTGGGGATTATGTGAATGAACTTGCCTCCAGTGTAATGATTCCCTCTTAAAAGGGGACCCAAAACTTGTGGCATAGTCGTAATGTGACTTGACAAGCAATCCAGACCCAGACTAATACTTTCAGAGCATGGGTTGAAATCTTTCTGCAGTAGCTGCTTAAACTTCAAGCTTCAGTTGAGTCCAGAATGTAAAGTTCATCAGTAATAATAGCTATCATTGCTGAACCCATCATCTGGTTCAGTTGTATCCTCTTAGGGGTATTCATTTGAGTTTGTAGTCCATATTGATTAACATTGTTCTATACCTTTTTTGAATTTTTCATCTGCAGGAAGGAACTGGTGTGATATACCTACTAAGAATAGAGGTTGTGAATACATGTGTGTGCCTGCTCCTCAAATTAGCAGCTCTTCCAGGAGATCTACCTGTATATGTCCACTTGGAATGATGTTAGAGGATGGGTGGTATTGTAAAACAGGTATATATGGGGTTTTATGGAATTTAAGTGCCCTTCTTTTTAAGTAAGAAATAAAACAGCTAATTATCTTGAGGCCTGGCAGATAAGTGACCATGGTGTAAATAGCTTGTGGTAAATGGAAATATTGGCTAATTCTGAAACCTAGTCAGTACTCATCTTATCCAAAATCATGTTCACAATCCAAAGACAGTTAATAGAATAAATTTAAATGTTGAAGCTCAGCAAGAAATTTTTGAACATACTTTACACAGGTCTTCAGTTTGCTCCTACTTGTGCTTGGGAGATCTGAATTTGTCTTGGTTGAAGTATTTGGCATTAACTTCAACCTGATGGTAGGATTTTTTATGGTCAATATCCTTAGTTTTACCATGGGTGGCAAAGAAAATTTATCTAGCAGAGAAATTTCTGTCAACTTGCCTGCTTGATCTGTTTGTCACTTGCTTCAGGTAGACCAGATACTTCAGTAGCACTTGTATTCTGTAAACTGTTTTAAGACTTTGGTTTATAATTACTAGGTAATGTGACCTGTAAGCCATCAGATTTTATGTGCCCAAGTGGGAAATGCATACCTGGCCGGTGGTTATGTGATGGTAATGCTGACTGTAAATATGGATCTGATGAAAGCCCTGAAATATGTCGTAAGTATCCACTTTCTGGATGGAATGGTGCACATGCATCACATACTAAAACATGCCTCTAATGGGAATATGTTGTACTGCTTGTAGCTCTTCTAGTTTTTCAAATTTTCTTTCCTTAAGCATTTACACTCAACCTTAATTTATCTGCACGAGCAGTGCAGAATTTGGAACACCTATGTAATATTACTATAGCAGGTGAGATACTACAGAGCTTTCGGATGAGTAGTTGAAAACTTTAAATTCAATATTTAGGTCACCTAAGCTGCATCAGATTGAGCTGTGTTGAATGGGGTTCCATTCCTTCCAGTATTTGCAAATTGAGCTGCTGGAAAATCTCAGTAGGTCTGGCAGCATCTGTGGAGGGAAAGCAGTTATTGTTCTAGGTCCAGTGACAACTACTGAGCTCTGATTTTTTCCTTCTAGAATTTTTCCAGCATCTGCAGTTTTTTTAATTGGAAGTTTATCTGTTTACTATAACAATTCAATCCGTATCTGTAGAAATGTAACCAGCAGTGCTGTATCTAATCTTGCTGGGTCTCTACCAAAAAGTTGACTTTGTAGATGGTGGGACTTTTTTAAATTAAAAAAAAAAAAAAAAATCTGCACCAGAAGTTTTGGCTTTAGCTGTGGTTTTTTGCTTTTTAAAATGTATCCTCTTTGATTTTCTAAATTCTTATGATCTGGTACTTTGATTTTTCAGATGTGAAAATGTGTGAAATCCATGAAATAAGCTGTGGACCTGGAACATCCCAATGTATTCCTGTCTCTTGGAGATGTGACGGTGAAAAGGACTGTGATAATGGTGGTGATGAGGAAGATTGTGGTAATGTCAATTTTAAAACACCTTGTGTCTGCACGAGGTAGACTGAGCAAAGGGAGTTTGGCTCCCATTTACATGATCTGTGCAAAGTACCTATGCTGTGGTGCCATTATCAAAATATTGAGCTGGGCATGAGCTATGTTTTGGGGAAAATAAGCAATGTGATCTACCCACCAGTAGATCTATTGGAATATAAAATAGTTTAATGTTAGTACTTTTTGTGGCGGGGAGAAAATTTTAACTGCAGGAGCAAACTGGATTGTAACCGAACAATTTTGCTGAAGTCTAGATATCATTCTGATTAAAACTACACTATTTACTCCATTGCTAGTATCTTTTGTGTGGTGCACAAATCTTAGTGCTCCAGGTGTGGTCAAATGATTTTTTTGGCAAAGCCAAAACATCAGTCTGTCAAGACTTCCTGTCTAAATCTTTTTGCTTTCTGAGTAAAAGATTTGTACAAGCTGGTTGCATTCCCTGGATTTTAAAAGCTTGAAAGTACTTCATGAAACTTGAGGTGGCAAGGGGTGGTAAATTTTCAGCTGGTTGCTCTTTCTAGGACAAAACTTGGATCTGGCTGAAACTTTAGGCTTTCAGAAGTGGAGGTAAATACCCCAAATGGCAGAGTTTTGAGATCTGCACCTGTCAATTTGGAGGTTATTTGCAAGAAAAAAAAGCTCTCAAAAATAT
>NC_063334.1:12881832-12925861 GCF_021869965.1 Rhincodon typus
CTGTTTGATGTCAAGTGCATTAGTTTTGAATTTGAAGCAAATACTTTGAATCTAACTTTGCCAAGCAAACTGCATGCTAATTCCAAGGTAGTGAATGTATGTGTATATAGTATTTAAGTGGCCTTCAATGATGTCTCCATGACTCTTCATTGTCATTCAACTAAGTGGTATTCTAATAATTATTCCCATTAGAATTAGTCTCTAGTTGAAGCAATATGAACCATCCTTTTTCCAGGTGCTGCCACTTGTGGTCTGACTGAATTTACCTGCTCTAGTGGTCAATGTGTTTCAACAGCGTTTGTCTGCAATGGTGCAGATGACTGCGGTGATGGAAGTGATGAAAAGGGCTGTGCACCAACTTCCTGTGGCCTGCATGAGTTTCAATGCAATAGTTCAGAGTGCATCCCTTCGAATTGGGTGTGTGACACAAACGCTGATTGTGCTGACCAATCTGATGAATCACAAGACCTCTGTGGGCATATCCATCCTCCCTTGACCTGTCCTCCCAATGCAATTCAGTGTGGCTCTGGTGAATGTATCCATAGTCGCTGGTATTGTGATGGTGACATTGACTGCAAAGATGGAAGTGATGAAGTTCACTGTCGTAAGTACTCCAAATTCTGCTTGAGGGCCCTCATGTCCAGTTGTGTTGTGGTTTTTTGGGGTAGGAGGTGGGAATTATGATGACTATTAACAAGGTTCAATCATTTTAGTAGGCTACTTGGGCTGCTCTATCAACAAATTACTTCAGATATGTATTTTTGGCTCCTTTTATCGTCATTCTAATCTTTACCTTGATACTGCTACTAAATATAGAGCTTCTCATTTCAGTTCCTCCAGAATCTACAGCTTTTGGGTCACTTTTTGTTGTAGGGGCACTAATTTAGCCATTTAAATAGCTGAGCTATTAGGGTTGTTGTGTAACAAGACAATTCCTGTTTGTGGTGCATGGCCATTCTAAACTTGGAAGGTACTATGCAGGCCCTGTCCACACAGATGACGTACTCTACTTTAAAGGGATCTTAAAGATTTAGAGTATTGCATAAAACTGATTTCTCCACAGTAGTTGTCTCCCACTTTATCAATCTCTTGCTCTTGCTCTTGTGTCATGTGCTCTCAATCAGTTAATCTAACTTCCTGCTGCCATCAGCAAATTATGCCTTGTAAGACATGGTATACACTGTCTTCCTTCAACTTTTTTGTTAGGACTTTTTTGTTGTTTTGATGCCTATCAAAACGTAATATAGCAAGGAAACAGGTCCTTCGGCCCAAACTGGTCCATACTGACCATGGTGCCCATTCAGCTAGTTCCAATTGGTCCATAATCCCTCTACCCTTCCTATCCATGTACCTATCAAAACAACTGTTAAATGTTGCTATTGTACCTGCCTCAACCACTTTTTTTCTCTGGCAGCCCATTCCCTCCAAGTTCTCTTAAATCTATCTCTCCTTTCACCTTAAACCTATGCCCCTTAGCTTTCAATACCCCATCACTGGGGGGGACGAACTATATGCATTCATCCTATCTATGCCCCTCATTTTATACACCTCAAGGTCACCCCTCATTCTCGTGTTGTAAGGAATAAAGTCCTATCCTAGCTAACGCCTCCCTATAACTCAGGCCTACTAGTCCTAACAACATCCACAAATCTATGCGCACTTTCCAGTTTGACAGCCTTTCCTACAACAGTGTAGCTAAACCTGTACACAATATTCCAGGTGCAGCCTCACCAACATCTCCGGCAACTAACATAACATTCCAACTCCTATTCACTCAAGGCCTTGACTGATCAATGCCAGCATGCTATGTGCCTTCACCACCCTGTCCACCTGTGGTGTTTTTGCTTTCAGCAAACTAGTACTTGTACTCTTGTGCCCCTTTGTTCCACAACACTCCTCAGGACCTTACCACTTACTGCACAAGTCCTAACTTGGTTTGACTTTCCAAAGTGCAACACCTCACTTATCTGTATGGAATTGCATTTGCCAATCCTCAGCCCACTTTCCCCATCTGATCAAGATCCCTCCAATTTGATAACCTACCTCACTATCAACAGTACTTCCTACTTTCATGTCATCCATAAACTTGCTAATCATGCCTTGTATGTTCACATCCAGATCATTGTAAATAACAAAGGTCCCAGCACCGACCCCTGTGGCACGCCACTAGTTACAGGCCTCCAGTCCGAGAAACAACTTTCAATAATCATCCTCTGCTTCCTACCATCGAGTCAATTTTGAATCCAATTGACTAGCTCTCCCTGGATCCCATGTGACCTAATCTTCATGACTAGTCTGCTGTGCAGGACCTTGGGCTTTAAAGTCCATAGACATCCACTACCATACTCTTATTCTCTTGGTTACCTAGTCACAAAACTCTACAATTTGTCAATTCCTGTGCACAAATCCATGCTGACTATCTAAATGTAGGTTGATCCTGTCCCCTCCCCACAGTCCTTTCCAATAACTTGCCTACCACTGTCAGGCTCACTGGCCTATAGTTCCCTGGCTTGTCTTACCTAGCTTTATTAAACAATGGAACAATGTTAGTCACCCTCCATCTTTAGCCACTGGTGAAATTCAAGACTGAAGCAAAAATCTCTCCAGGGTGTCTGCAATTTCTTCCCTAGTCTCCCACAATGTCAGGATGGATTTGATCAGGCCCAGGGGATTTATCGACCTTAGTGCACTTTAAGGTGGCAAACCTCTCTGGTAATGTTTATGGTTGAAAACATCCCCACATGTTTCTCCAAGTGTAGATCCCTAGGGAGCATAACTTGTAACGTGTGCCATACATGTACAATCTCTCCATTTAGCTCCAAGTTCTGCATGTTTTTTGCTCAACTTCAAATACAAGCTATTGTGCAGTGTTAGTGGACTGCACATCATTCCTTCAATAGTGTTTTATAGATCAGTTGCACATCACTGAGTTTCTCACATTGCATTTTCTGCAATTTTATTGCTCATGAATGAATTCTTAACTACATGGGGATTGTTGTAGCAAGAGGAATTGGAGGCCTTTACCTCTTTAGATCAGATTTTCAATCTTACCTGGATTTGAAGAGGTCCAGAAACTAACCTGGTATCTTTCCTCAATGACGCAAGCTATATTTGTGCACTTTTAGATATTCAATGCTGGTTTATTAAAACTATGAACAAAAACCAAACCTGCTGGAAAAGCTCAGCAGATCTGGTAGCATCTGAAGGAGAAAAGTTAGTTTCGGGTTGGGTGACCCTTCCCAGTGATAGGTCACCTGGACCTGAAACACTAACACTTTTCCTTTCACAGGTGCTGCCAGACCTGCTGAGCTTTGCCAGCAGGTTTGTTTTTGTTCCTGATTTGCAGCATCTGCAGTTCTTGGGTTTTTTTTAAAACTACTGTTCTAACTACTTTAGCTGTCCACACATGCAGACCAGATCACTTCAGATGTGGTGATGGTGTTTGTGTCCGTAATGACAAGAAATGTGATGGAATTAAAGACTGTCTTGATGCTACTGATGAAGCTGGCTGTATTAATGGTAAGTGTGCAATATTATTAGTGACCCATATGAACTTCATAATTACACACATTGGATTTGTTTTTTTCTTGCAGCTACAGAGTGTATAGGAGCCACTGAATTTAAATGTGGCAGTGGTGAATGCATACATACGAGTAAAGTTTGTGACCAGCATCATGACTGCAGGGATTGGAGTGATGAACCATCCAACAAATGTAGTAAGTAGTGATCACTGTCTGTCTGTTTTGCTTATCTGTGCAAGATGTATTCTGTTATGGTCGGTACTAATGCAGGAAAAAAACTGAAGTTTCAATGTCTACCACATCTACAAAACTTACAGATGTTCCTTGAGCACATACCCTGCAACTGGTGGGACAAAAAGCTTAAAGTTCTGGTGTATTGATTTTTTTCTTTTAATTTAAACTTCTCGAGCCAACAGAGTTTTGCACTCTGAAATTAGAATGCTTGACTATTTGATTGTGCTTTCAAATCTTTCTGCAAAGATGTAATTTTGTAAAGGGATATGTAGATCAGAATATTTGCTAGAAACGCTGAATTAAGGCTCTGGGATTGTCATGCAATCAAATAAAACTCCAGTATCTTGAAGACGACAGTTTTCTTCATCTGCACACCAGAACAGATGCAAATGCTAAATTTTCAAAGGGAATACTGCTTGAGAAGGCAAGCAGGCAGGCCAATCAACTGGTTGAGATGGTGCCAGAGTAAATGTAGCAAGGAAGTACCATCTCTCTCATCCAGGCATTGCTTGGACATATTCCTCTGTTCTTGAGGAATCAAGTCAGTGTGTGCTAACATATCAAGCCTTTGAACAAGTGAAAGTGAGCTGTGACGCTAGGAGGTAGTAAGAACTGCAGATGCTAGAGTTAGTCAATAGCGTGGAGCTGGAGGAACACTGGTCAGGAGGCATCAGGAGCAGGAAAGTCAATATTTCATGTTCTTGCCTTTTTTTTGGTCAGGGCTCCTGACAAAAACTTGGAGCAGGGAACTCTACACTTTTTGATGCTACCTGACCTCTTGCATTCCTCCAGCTCCACACTGCTGAGCAGTGATACTAGCCTGGCTGATGTCCAATTGCAGATCCATAGCTAACACTTTTCACATGTGGGTCTTGCAAGTACTGATTTGGTTGAGTGCTGGCTATATTGCAGACAGACAAAAGGATGTGCATCTGAGTTTAGTTGAGACACACCCTAGAAACCAGGCTGTGTGCCAATACTTAATCCAAATACTACATTGCTCATGTCTGGGCTTGCAATGTGCCTCACTCTAGCTTTCTAGAAATTACATGTATTGTGCAATATCTAATCCTTGGGTGGGGATAAGAAACACCTTGGGTATCTATTGAAGGAGTGGGAGATGGCTCCTTTTCAAATATGTGGCTGAAACCTTTTCCATGGTGAAATCAGTCAACCTTCTAACCAATCATCTGTACTCTTCAGAAGTATCAACTGTTCCCATCAAAGTCTGACCTTTTCTATGGCCTGTCTTGAGTGCAAGACAAAAAACATGTTGTTAGCAATACTGTTCTGCACTCTGACTTTCAGCAAACCTGTACTGAAAATTATTTTCAAGTTGACTTAAGATTTAAAATTAAGTTTCATTCTGCTCTCTTGAAGGATATCAAAAGAACACTTGTGTACATGCTTTTGGACCATAGCCATAAGCCAAAAGGACCCAAATCTGCCAGATGCCCTAATGTAGATACTTGTGTGGCATTTCTTAGTAAATTCATGTTTAATTTACTATCAGCCACCACTTGCAAATGAGACCTAGAACAGCAAATACAGTAGGACTAGTGATCTACTCCACGTGGTTTCAGCAGAAGCCCAGTCCCTTCAAAGACTTGACCCATTCTTTGCAGTTTACCTGTTTAGTGTAAATAAGATTCCACTTCTGTCTTCTGCCAACTTTTTTTCCCTGAACAGGGAGAGATGTCTGTGCCACAAGGTGCTACCAGGTCAGGAATTGCTAGCTAGTTTTTGAAGGAAAACAAGTTTAAATGATCCCATGGTAATGTCCTCTTGCACCCTCTTTTCTCACCAACCCCCCCCACCCCATCCCAAAAAACCCATGATTTTTAGTTCCTGGAGTCATAATTACTTCTGACATTCTTTTGTAACTCATCAGCCATAATGTCTTTTGGGCATCTTTGGATAGAAATACACATGCCTCTCAGCTGTAGTTCCTCAACCTTTGCACCCAGGTTCAAGTCCTACCTGCTCCAGTTGTTATAGCTTGTCTAAAATATGTACTTTGAAAAATATCTGAAGTAGATTTTGAACTAGTTTTGGTCTATTCAGTACAATAACTTGGCTCAATGCATCAAATTTTGTAATGCAAAAAGTCAGCTTAGGTTCTGTAGCTAATGGTCAAACCCCAGTTGATTTTAACATCACTAAGCTTTATCTATATTTTAGATGAGGACTAAAGTGACTTGAATTCTTTCCTCAGATGTGAATGAGTGCTTGGATAACAATGGTGGCTGTTCACACATCTGTAAGGATCTGATTATTGGCTATGAATGTGACTGTCCTACTGGTTTCAAATTAACTGATAAAACCTGTGAAGGTAAGCTTTTTGGCTTCCTTTTAAATTCAACTGTAAAAGGAAATGGTGACTTTTAATGAAGTTCAAGGGATATTGGTGCTTTATTTGCAGATATTGATGAATGCAAGAATGTTGGGACCTGCAGTCAAACTTGCGTCAATTTAGAAGGAAGCTATATGTGCAGCTGTCACGTTGGATATCACATGGATCCAGCTAGTGGAGTTTGCAAGGCCGTAGGCAAGTATTCTCTAGAGTATTGCATCAGTCTTGGCTACTGTGCTGTCTTCACCTTCAATTTAATCCAATCTTCATGCTCTTTAGGGGCTATATGAACACACCTTTTTAGCTCGTTTTAAGTTACGGAGCTGAAAGGAAATCTTTTCAGGAAAGCTCTCCTAATACAGTACCTGTTTCTCAACTTGGGGTTCAACTCAGACCAATGAAATTTCTCTTTGGGGATGTGGTGCTGGTCAGCTTTTGATACTTGTATGAATGATTTTGTGCATGAAAATGAAGAGACGAGCTGGTCCATCACCCATACACAGAACCATCGCAAGTAAACATCACCCATGTTTGTGCTGGAGTGGAATAATTTAATCATGTTGTTTACTCCAGTAATTGAGGCTATTTGTTAGTAATCACTGTCTAGCTTTCCCCACACTTTCTGCAGGAGCTAAAGCCTCTGCTGCTGCTTGTACGTTCTTACTAATGACTTGCATGGTGGTATGACCCAGTTTTTAAAAAGGACACTCGAATGTTCTTGTCCTCAGCTGCAGTTTGTCATGACCCTCCCAATCTGTTCTTGATTCTTTGCAGCTGCTTTCAAATGGCTGTATTATAGTGGATCTATCAACATGTATGACATTACATTAAGACAAATGTGTTTTGGTCACTGTCTCTTTTAATGTTTCTCACCCTGCCCCAGTGTACAAATACAGAAAGATGTCAAACAGCAAAATTTCTGCCAAGGATCTGTTAATGATCACAAGGGCTTCTTTGTAACACCAACCACAATTTGTCAGTAAATGTGCATAGTGAAGTCTTTGCCATCCAGACTAAGACTTTCAGCTTTCGGAGAGAAACAACTGGTGTTTCAGCCTGACCTTTCAAATTCAAATCTGAAAGATTAACTACTTCCTCATTTCAGTTTTGACCAGAACACTTTACTTTTTTATCTGGTTTCAAATCTGAAGAATTTGGATTTGTCATGTGACTGGTTTCACTCCTATGTAGAATGCTTATGACTTCCTGTATATGGAGATTTGTTGGACTTGATTTTTAAAGATTTAAAATTGCTTATTTTCCTTGTCTAGTGTTACTGGCTCCCTTGACGTTTTAAACTTGTCAAGTGGGGAAGGTATTAGCTGGTCCCTGAATGTTCCATTTTGGCAATAGGATGTATCCTATGATCTGGTCAGTTTTTTTAGGGCAGAAAATTGCTTTTGAAGCAAACAAGTTAGCCACTGGAGGGCAGTGACTAACCACCCAAACCCTGTTCACATACTTTCCTTCTGACAGAAATCCATACTCAATCATAAGTTTATAGCTTGAGTAGTGTCATATTTACCTGTGTAGCTCCAATTTTACTTAACACTGAGCTCATAGCAACATATTTGGTCTTATCTGGCTTGTCAATGGTTTTTTTTATTCCACCTTCACACTGGTCTATTTTAAACTACCTAAATTGCAGTTGAATTCAACAGGGTGAGATCAAGATTTGAGCTTCAGATAGGCTTGAATTCCAAAGTTGTCTTTGCTCAAATCACTAAATTATTTCAATGACATTTGTCTCCTCAGAGAATGCAATCTAAGCTCTTTTACTAATGAATTTATTTCAAATGGATTGCCTTACAATTCCCTGCAAAAGCTTAGGTTAATTGAATTGTTTTGGTTTAGGCAATCCTTCAGTACCACAAAAATCTAATGAAACAATGCACCTTGGGCATGTTCCCACCTCTTCTAGAGGATAACTGCAAGCTACTAGACTAGAGCTTTTTTCTTTCACTTTGCACAAATGAGGATTTTAGGATAAACAGTCTTTTACAAAAGTTTGGTCAGTTATCTAACATAGGCAGGTGACAATTTATTGCAATTTTGTTGAAGCTGCAGTTCTGATTTATAGTACACTCTGTATACTTTATGCCTGAAAAGTGACAAATGAGAATGCCTTTCCAATCCTGGAGCCATTCTGTAGAATGGAGTAGTATCCTCCCATGTTACAATGATCCTAGAGCCTCTTTGTAATGGCTATGGTGCCAACAGTCTTTCACCCTCCGGCTGACGTTGGGAGACCAGGAAGTTCCTCTAAGGTGTTGGGGCTCTAGCCCCTCCCTCCCTTCCCCATGTAGATCTAATACTGCTGATTTTTGGGAGCTAGCTATCAATGCTATGTCAATGGCTGAGACTAGTCAGATGACGGTGTCCCCTTGCCTACCTCTGTTTGGTAGTTTGGCACTTGCAATTAGAATGGCAAATTAACTTTCATCAATGCAGCACATTGAAAATAATGGAAGTCCAAGATCCTGGTTCTTGTGACTCCTGTTTATCATTTGCCTTTTTGCAAAAGGCTACCTACTAATTCATGGTAAGTCTGTTTCTGTGCTGTATGAATCTTTCAACAACCTGTTTGTGGTGACCACACACTCCAATCTGACCTAGTTGCATTTAGCCCATATCCTCTAAACCCTTCTTATTCATGTACCCATAGAATGCCTTTTTTAAATGTTTATTTGTACCCACGCCACTATGGCAGCTTGTTCCATACACCCCCCCTCTGATGTAGTTACCCCTCAAGTCCAGTTTAAAAATTATCCCACCCCACCCCTGTCTTAAAGCTATGCCATCTAGTTTTTTGGACTCCCTACCCTGGGGGAAAAGACCTTGGCTATTCACCCCATCCATGTCCCTCATGACCTTAAACCTCTAAAGCCCTAGCCTATTCAGCTTCTCCCTATAACTCTACAAGTTGTCAGGGATAGAGGGTAGATCTTTTCTCCACCCTAGAGTATACCAACATCTTTTAGAAGGGTGACCAGAATGGTACACAGTATTGTGGCCTCACTAATGTCCTCCTAGCTGTAACATGATGTCCCAACTCCATTTGGCAACAGCATCAGTACAGAAGGACAGTGTGCCAAATGCTGCCTTCACCCTTTCTCCCTGTGACTCCACTTTCAAGGAACTAGGGATCTTGGGGTGCAAGTGTACTGTGACAGATGAGGTCTTGTGCTGTACATGAAATGCCAAAAATGGAATGCTGAGTTAATGGGTTGGTTTAAGAATAAGTGGCCCTGTTAATAGTACTGTTTTTACTGGAATTGCTTTACTTTTCTGTGCACATTAAATGCAGTGTGGAGCTGGATGAACACAGCAAGCCAGGCAGCATCAGAGGAGCAGGAAAGCTGACGTCTCCGGTCTGGACCCTTCGGAAACATCAGCTTTCCTGCTGTGTTCATCCAGCTCTACACCTTTTTTTATCTCAGATTCTCCAGTATTGGCAGTTCCTACTATCTCTGCACACAAATGCCTTTGGGCAACTGACATAAGTTGAATTTGGCAAAAGCTGTCTCAATGTCCTGAAATATGCTGTTCTATTAACCTATCCTTCCCAGCAGGCAAGGAGCCATACTTAATCTTCACTAATCGTCATGACATCAGAAGACTGGGATTGTATCACAAAGAGTACAGCCAGCTAGTAGCACAGCTGAGAAATGTTGTGGCACTGGATGCTGATGTCGCACAGCACATAATCTTCTGGGCTGACCTGGGACAGCGGGCGATTTTCAGGTAGCTTCAATTTACTTCAATGCATTCACCTGGAGAAACACAGCCAGCCTGGCAACATCAAGGGAAAACAAAGGTTATGTGACTCAAACATTTAATTGTTTCTTTCTCCCTCAGATGCAGCAAAACCAGTTTCTCCTCCAACTTTTTTCCACACTGTCAGCATCTGCACTTGTACTTTAAATTAAATCCTTGTATAATCCTGTAACTGACATGTGAGAGTGTCCTAGTGTCATAAATCATCTGTCCAATGCAATCTACAAATGGTGTCTGCTAAATATTTGTCAGTGTAGCAAACCTGATTATTAATGGTTGTAATTTAAATGAGTAACTTTTTTCAAAGTAAACTTAAATCCTTTTCAGGCATTTTAAGTGCAGGTGATCTACAGACCATATTCAATGGTTTAACATAAAAGGTGCTGCAAGCAATTACTTTTTTGTTTGTGAAATATTTAGGACCTGATAATGTAGCCTGCATAGTGATTTGGACCTAACCAGTAAATCAATCATTTGCTGACAACTTCTCTCCTGTATTTGTGACCAATATAAGCCTTTGGGCCAAGAGTTTAAGTTTTTGAATGCTAAAATGAACTAATTCAAGTCATCTCAATATTTCTGCAGTATGCCAATGGATGAACGTACAAGCAATGCTACTATTTCCAGGATTGTTAACAATGTAAGAATTCATGTCGGCATTGCTGTTGACTGGATCTACCACAATATTTACTGGACTGATATGGGTGCTAGGACCATTTCTGTTACAAGCTTTGATGGAATACGAAGGAAAACGCTCTTTGACAGCAACTTGAGAGAACCAGCTTCTATAGCAGTTGATCCTCTGTTGGGGTATGAATTTTCTATTGCATGTAATAATACACCAACTTGTTTTAGTTCAAGTGCTTAACAAAATGTCAATTATGCA
This sequence comes from Rhincodon typus, assembly GCF_021869965.1. NCBI lineage: Eukaryota > Metazoa > Chordata > Chondrichthyes > Orectolobiformes > Rhincodontidae > Rhincodon > Rhincodon typus. The sequence continues at coordinate 12,892,604 of NC_063334.1, forward strand.
CAGTTTGCATTTAGTGTTAATATTACTTTGTTTTTTGGTCTGGAGCTTTCCTGGTTTTATTTCAAATGTGATTTCAATTTCACTTCTCTTCTAGGCTCTGACTGTGTCGTAGCTGGGGTTGTTAATTGTGCCTAACTCTTCCTGAAGGTTTTTATGATTTTGCCTTGTACTCAAGCCATTAGATATCCCAAATCTCCATTCTTTTAATATACTATCTTATCACAATTGGAAGCAGAAACACTTGGCCCATTGGATGGTGCTTGATCCAGCCAAACAACTTCTTTATTTTTCTGCCAATTTTTGATATATTTTGGAAAAACGTTCAACTTTTCAACATGAGGTTTCCCCAGTGTTTGTAGAGTTGTACAGCATGGAAACAGATCCTTTTTGGTCCAACTAGACTGCTGAATGTAATCCCAACTAAACTAATCCCCACCTGCCAGCTCCTGGCCCACATCCCTCCTGGTCTTTCCTATTCTTTTAACTAGCTAAAGTGCCTCAAATGTTGTAACTGTGCCCTCATCCACTTCCCCAGGCAGTTCATTCCACATGTGAACCACCCTTTTTCCCCTCAGTAAAATTGCCCCTCCTGTCTTTAAATCTTCTCTCCTTGAAAATATGTGCCTAGTCTTGAAATCCCCCATTGTAGGGAAAAGACAACTACCACTAACTCTCTACCCCTCATTTTTATAAAATTCTATAAAGGTTGCCTCTCTCAACCCCACACCCTCCAGTGGCAGAGGGGGTAACCCTAGCCCTTCATTCTAACTCAAACCATCCAGACCTTGCAACATTCTGGTAGATCTCCTTTCTACCCGCCCCAGCTCATCACCTTTTTTCTATAATGGTGACCAATCCTCTTCAAGCATTGCGGGGTGGGGGGGAGGAGAGAGGAGGGAGTAGCTTAAGCTGAAGGATGCTTCAGTGTAATTTAAAGACTTAAGTAGGCAAATACTTGACAGATGCAGTATAATGTAAATAAATGGAGGATATGTATTTGTTCCCAAACAGGAAGTCCTGACCTTTGGCACTCAATTCAGATGTAACATGCTAGAAGGCAGCTGCTAAATAGCAATGAAAGCTGAGGTTTTTGGACAGGGTGTGGTGCAATGAGACCTGAGTGGTCTTCATATGACTGCTGGCAATAAACAGGCAGGTGCATCAGGTGGTCTCTTCCAGTGAGAGGATTACAAGAGCAGGGATGTCTTGCTGCTATTGTACAAGGCCTTGATTAAAACCCCGCCTGGAGTATTGAGTTTTTGGTCTTTTTCCTAAGCAAAGATGTCCTGGCTGTGGAGAGGTTGCAAAGAAGCTTTACCAGGCTGATTCCTGGGCTGTTGGGACTAGGAAGAGATTGGATCAATTAGGGCTAAATTCACTGACCTTCAGAATAGGGGATGGATTGGTGAATGTTGCTTATGGAAGCTTCCCAAATTCTAATTTAGAGTAGATGCGGGAAGGATGCTCTGACAGGACTCTACAATTGGGATCATTTTAGGAATGAGGTGAAATTTCTTCACCGAGTGGCAAGTCTGGGATTCTGTTACAGCAAACTGTGTTGAGGCAAAAGCATTTGTGGAGTTAGATGTAGTGCTTTGCCTAAAGTAATCAAAGGACATGGGGAGCAATTAGGCTGAAGGTACTGAGTTGGATGATCAGCCATGATTGACAGCAGGTTTAAAGGATCGAATGGCCTACTGTTTTGTTTCTAATGAGGTTCAGCATGGACCAGTGCTGGGACCTCCAATTGTTTACTATTTGTCTAGATGCCTTGGATATAACAGTATATGGCTGGGTTAGTGGTTAGCCAAATACCAGGCAAGTGGAGTATAATGGTGGTCGGAATGCAGAAATCCATTTTAGCAGGAGGATGTAAAAGCTGGAAGACACTTATCAAAATGGTAAATTGTAGAGGTATATGGCCTCCTAAACCCTTATCCAGGTATAGTAAGAAATTGGAAAAGGCTAATTTTACCACTTTGAGATTTGAATGTCTTGTATGCATATACCTTAAAGCTGCTCTTGTAGCATCTGACCAAAGGCTATAAAGGCCTCTAATTCAATCTCTTAATTGGGGTCAGTTGAAGCCTGATGTCTACAAACAGATCACACTTTCATCACCATGAGTAACTTTAATATTAGACATGAACTGCAGTGTCTGTGACTAATGCTCATCAGGAACTGTCAAATGTCTGAGTCTGTCTCATGCCCCACACCTAGTGATGGGGTTAACCAGTGTTCCTGCATAAAGTGCAAAATCCCTGTTGGAGGAAAAGCCCAGTTTCGGAAGTAAAAGGGTTACCTTTTGGCTAAGGCAGTAGTGAAACCATATCTATGTACAATATGATCACCTTTTTAAAAATGTAAATGCATTGAATGTAGTTTGGAGAAGATTTGTCAGACTAACTGCTTCAATGGATGACAAAAGTCTACACAAACCAGGCTTGTATCTGCTGGAGTTGGGAGTAGAAGTTCATTTGAGGGATTTTTAACAGGCTGGAAGTGGATAAGATGTTTTAGAACTAGGATCTGGAATAAGGGACAAAAACAAAAGTTTCTGGAAGAGCTCAGCAGGCCTGGCAGCATCTGTGAAGGAAAAAACATAGTTAACATTTTGGGTGCAGTGATCCTTCCTCCAGAGGGTCTGTTCTGAGGAAGGGTCACTGTACCCAAAACATTAACTTTTTTCCCCTTTCACAGATGCTGCCAGACCTGCTGAGCTCTTCCAGCAACTTTTTGTTTTTGTTCCTGATTTACAGCATCCACAGTTCTTCCAGTTCCTTATTTGGAACAAGGGGTTACTTAAGGGTCACATCTAAAGATTAGGTCACCTGCTTTGAGGGCTGAGTCAATGGACCTCACCAGGAAAGGTGATGAAAGTGGTGCCCTAAAACACAAATTTAAGGTAAACCATGGATAGGTTCTTGCTGAGCAAGAAGCTGCAAGGTATTGGTTAGGCAGGAATGAAGATTTCTGGTTACAATGCAATCAGTTGTGATTTATGAAATAGAACAGATTCTAGAATCAAAATCACCTACCTACTGAACTGGTTTTAAACATGCAGCACTGTTTTTTGTTACTTTGATTATGCAAAGGTTATTGTTTCCCCAATTATCTAACATTTTAAATTAAAGCCTTTCTAAAAATATATCCGTGTTGCAAAAAGGAACCAGCTCTTCTCCTTTAGTCTGAAAATGAGCAGAATCATCTGATATTGATGAATTTTTTTTTTGTCAAGGTCATCTTTGGTAATTGCTAAATATAATAAACCCTCCAAGGAGGAAACCACAATTAAACACTATTTCTTCAACCCCCCCATCCCTTAAGGCAACCAGACCTTGTAGCTTTGCAAAAACATAAAATTAAATATACCCTGTATTGTGACTTGAGTTGACTTTCCACTGCCCTCATTTGACATCTGGAAGATTTTGTTTCACTTGAATAGGCAGTGTGAAAGCAGCCAATATTTTGAAGGACAATCTGAATGCATGCTGAAGTTAGCCTAGCTATTTTCTCATGGTCATGCCAACATAGCTGCTGCTTGTCCTATATTTTGAAGCTGTTCTGGGTTTTCAAGGTTTCAATGTATAATTGTCACAGGCAAATAAATTGTGGGTCCATGTCACATTTTTGTATTGACTTGGATATCTCACATGCATATTGTGTCTATCTTGTGTTGCATCATAATCAACGTATTTGCTCTTGAGGGGAAACGGGCAGGAAAAGTGAACATGTTCCCATCCACTCCTTACAAACATTCACTTAAGTATTGTTTCATTCCCTGCATCTAGCTGAATTACATTAAATGTGCCTACTTAACCGAAAGTTAGGGATTTGCTATGTAAAGATTCAAGAATCAACCAAAGTTGAATTTCAATATTGAAATCTGAGCTCCACTTAACTAGTGAAAACCTTCTTAGTAACACCAATTTTAGATTCTATTATCTTTACTACATGGGAGCTGTGATCCTTTAATGAAAAGTACTGTCAAAAACAACCAGAATCTCAGTGGAACAGCAATGGTATTTCTTTTCAGCAGACAATAGCACTTTTTTCTAAAATGCAAAAGAAATACAGCTTGAATTTAATCTTAATTGCTTCTTATTCAAAGGTATATGTATTGGTCAGACTGGGGTGAGCCAGCAGTAATTGAAAAAGCAGGAATGAATGGTGTTGGCCGCATGCTGCTAGTTACCAGAGATATTGAATGGCCCAGTGCCATTACACTTGGTGAGTGGATTTATGAAAGTAGATTAGTTTACTCCTGTTTTGAATCCTGCAGCATAACTTATTCAGTTTCACTTTGCCACAGATCTCACACAAAGCCGTCTATATTGGGTTGACTCTAAGTTGCATATTCTGTCAAGTGTACATGTGACTGGAGAGGATAGAAGAACTGTGCTTTCCTCACCCAAATTTCTTGCTCATCCTTATGGTGTATCAGTATTTGAGGTAAGATCTAATGTAGTGAAGCTGTGAAACAGCATGCACAGAATAGGAAGCTGTTATATTTAAATGTTTTTTTATTTTTGCAAAGCAACTTTTTTGAAAAGTGGCAACCTTTGGGAGATAGACATTTGTAAAATGCTGCTAGCTTGTATGCATCACTTTTTTAAGTTGAACTTGTATTATCCACTGTAGTACCCATGAGTACTGTCAAAGCAGATGGTCAGTAAAGACTACAGCAAAAAGGTGACTATGAACCTTTTAAAAGGAACACTTTTTTAAGGCTCTTAACTATTCACTGACTTTGCAATGTTTTCCTTGTGCATTAAACCATATTAATTAACTGCTGTGGAGTATTGAAATACCGTGCGGTAAAACTTGGTAGAAACATTAAATGGTAGATGCCCCCAATTGGGAGTACATGGTGGGTGTAATAGCATTGTTTTCTGAAGGTTACAACCTGTACACAACTTTCCCCAGTTGAAGTTGACTCCAGTTCTGTGCCATTCAAGATGCATTTCTGTCTGGATGAAACTTCTGTCAAACTTGATTATAGATTCCATTGTTTTCAGCAACTCTCTCAATCTCCTACACTGCAAATAGTGGCCTTAATTTCTGACTGGAGAAATTTTAGCTTTTGCCTTGTATGAATTGTGAAAAATGGTTTTTTTTTTTAGGATCATGTCTTCTGGACTAGCTGGGAGTATAACACCATATATCGAGCGAATAAATACACAGGAGAGGATCTGATCACCTTAATCTCTAATCTCCAGGAAGTTCGGGACATGATCATCTATCATGAGCTTATACAGCCATCAGGTAGGGAATCTAGCATTCTCTTTTAAATGAACAGCCTATTAAACAAAACCTAAAGTTTTTTTTTTCAAGGTTGTAATTTCCATCTTCATTTACCAACAGTAGCTTCCTGGTTAGAAATCCTCTTGCTAAGAATGAAACTAGCTGACCTTTTTTCAATTTTTAATATGATTAATCAACATTGGATCTTTTGAATTTTGTCCTACATTTCATTTTTCACTAAGATCTGTCTGCCTTGACTGGCATGATGTGCAGTATACCCTGGCACTTGTCACTTATGGTGGTGTCATCAGCAAACTTTGTAGGTGAAGTGATCGGTGTCAGTCAGATGTATACGGCACAGAGACTCTTTTTGGTCCAACTCATCCATGCTGGCCAGATATCCTAAATAAATCTGGTCCCATTTGGCCCACTATCCCTCCCTCCACCCTTTCTATTCATATACCCATCCAGAAGCCTTTTTTAGTGTCATTGTACCAGCCTTCACCACTTCCTCTGGCTGTTCATTCCATATATTCACCACCCTCTGCATGAAGAGGTTGCCTGTTGGGTCCCTTTTCTTAAAATCATTCATTTTTTTTTCTCCTTTTTTAAACCTATGCCCTGTAGTTTGAGACCTGTTCCTCCAAACCGTGCCCCCACATCCTGGTGAAAAGACCTGGTCTATTTACCCTATCCAGGCCCCTTCATGATTAAACCTTGAAGGTGACCCCTCAGCTTCTCATTTTCCAGGGAAAATAGTCCCAGTCTATTCAGCCTGTCCCTTTGGCACAAACCATCCAACCCTGGCAACGCTTTTAAATCTTTTCTGAACCCTTTCTAGTTTCTCAACATCATCCTCCCTACAGGAGGGAGACCAGAATTGCACACAGTATTCCAAGTGGCCTAACCAGTGTCCTGTACAGCTGCAACATGAACTCCCAACTCCTTTACTCAATGCATACCAAATGCCTTGATCAGATCTTGAACAACAAGACAGTGCAGGAAGGAGATACAGCTTGGTGTGGTGTGAAGACAAAGGAGCTGAGCATTCCATTTGGGAAACAGTAGAGGACAATAACCTGTCTACATCAATGGTGCTGCAGTGAGGTGGTCGAGAGCTTATGGTCCTTAGGAGTAAACATCACCAACAATCCGTCCTGGTCCATTCATGCTGATGCGAGTCAAGAACACCTGTACTTCCTCCAGGCTAAGGAAATTCAGTATGTCCACAGTAACCCCTATTTCGTGATGCACCATAGAAAGCATCCTATCCAGATGCATCACAGCTTGGTTTTGGCAACTGCTCTGCCCCAAGACCAATCAGTTGAGTGCAGCCTAGTCCATCGCAAAAACCAACCTTCCTTCCACTGACTCTACAATCCCGCCACAAGAAGGCAGCCAACATAAAGCCCCCTCGCACCCTGGTTATACTCTCGTGCCTGATGAGAGGGTGGAAGATTCACAAGTTTGAATGCATGTATGAGCAGTTTCAAGAACTTTGTTTTTTATTCCCACTGATCAGACTGATGAATGGACCTCTCATTGGAGTTGATCTTTCTTTGCACCTTCTCTCTAGCTGTAATACTATATTCCGCCTTGTGTTCGTATCTTTTTGATTTCCCTGGATAGTGTGTAAAATGTTTTTGTTTGTTACTAACAGCTTAGACCAAGTAAAGTGTGCATTTACTCTGTCCTAGTTTGTTTGAACAACACTCAATTGATCTTAACAGCAAACTAAACAGATCCTCTAGGATTCTGCCCATTCCCCACCCCTTGTGAATAAACATTTTTGGGTTTAAAGTTTAATCCATGTACAACAAAGGGTGTCAAATCTTGTGTATCACATGTAAGGTTTTTTTTAAAAAAAAACAAACCTCTTTTATTCTGGTAAGTGTGCTCCAGCTGAACGCAAGTAATGAAAAACCATTAATATCAAATTACTTTTTGAAAAATGATCTTGAAGGTAGATTTAAACAAACCTCTCCATGCCTGTCACTCAATCTACCCTTGTCACTTGTCTTACAAAAAGCAGTAATCAATTGTCAGTTCCATAGTCCTGTTCCAAAAGCGTAACTTGAAGTACCTACTCTGGCAAAACTAGTATAATGTCAATTGGGCAAAATCACCATCTGTCTTGAGCATAAACTGTATCCAAACATTTTGTGCACTTTTCAACAAACTGGTGGACGAATCCATACTTAGTGCAGTGAACCCAGTGTGAATTAGTCATTTAAGCTTTGCATATGAGGGCATAAAATGGAAGCTAATCTTTATATTTTTAGTACATTGGCACAAACCACGTTTAGCAGTGGTCAATTATTTTCAGTGAGTAACAAGTCAAAGTTGACATTCATAGAATCCCTGTAATGCAGAAAGAGGCCATGCATCCCATCAAGTCTGCACAAACCCTCAGCATCCTATCCAGACCCAGAACTCCTCTATATACTCTTCTATATCCCTGCAATCCTCCATTAACTATAGTTAACCCACCTAGCCTACACATCTCTGGACACTGGGCCAACTTAACATGGTCAATCCACCTAACCTGCACATCCTGTTGACTGAAACCAGAGCACCTGGTGGAAGCCTATGTAGACTGTACAATCATCCAAATTTGGAATAGAACACAGGTCCCTGGCACTGTGGCAGCACTACTAACCACTAACCCACCATGCTGCCTATTAAAAGTACACTTCAAAAATTGAACTGTATTTCATTGCTGTATAAATATCTAAGTCTTTTTATGAATGTGAAAGCTATATTTTTCAAGTCTGTTTACAGTTTTGAGCATTTTAACACTTGAAATGAAGTTCTTCAACTCTTCAGTCCACCTGAATATGTAGACTCTTTTTTTGCAACATTTTTTTGAGGTAGAAACTTGTAGCTGTGTTGGAGCCATGTCTCTAATTTAAAATCAATTATTCAAGCCTCACTTCACTAAAGCTGAAACAAACTTGTAGATGGTGTATACATTGGAGTTTGGTTTAATCTGGACATGTTTTTCATTGAGGCTGTTATTACCAAAGGAAATCACTGCTTGCCTATGACAATTGCATCATGTGATTGCTTCAGTGAAATGTACAGAATGAACTGTTTGGGGGAAAAGGGTATTCTAACTCTTCCGGTTAGATTCTTGGCTACAAGATTACATCTGTCAATGACTCTTAAGTACTTGGACACTAGTTTCTATTAACATTTTTCCCTACAACTTATGCCTTTCTAGGCAAGGACTGGTGTAAGGAGAATATAAAAGATGGGGGATGTAAATACATGTGTCTACCAGCTCCTCAAATCAACAGTTACAGTCCCAAATACACCTGTGTGTGTCCACCTGGAATGGAGTTGCAAAAAGATGGACATCACTGTGGAGCAGGTATGAGAACAATGTAAAATGAAGTATTGTAGATGCTAGAAATAAAATGTGGAAAGTGCAACAAGTCAGGCTGTAGTATCTACAAGGAAACCAGTTACACTTGTCAAGCCGTTGACCTGAAATGCTTTTTTTCCAATGCAATATGACTGCTTTCAATTTCATTTTTGAGCTGCTCCTAATTTAATAACAATGCTAGATAGTATTACTCTTAACTGAACTTTAAATCTTGTTTTGACTAGTCAAAACCATCTGTGGTGTAACGGAGGTAAAGTGCAATGATGGACAATGTATACCTGAGAGATGGCAATGTGATGGTGAAGCTGACTGTCATGATGGATCAGATGAAAGTGAAGAAGTTTGCTGTAAGTATCTCTCTTGATCAGAGGTTTGAGGTTGGAAAAATATTTATTTCCTAATGTATAACTTTATTATCAGCTCTGAATGGGTTAATCTCCACCCATATTTTTACTTTCCAGCAAGGAGAGCTGCTGGCTTGTTTCCTTCACTAGACATTTTGTCACTGGTTTGGTGCCTCCTTTTTACTTGCTACATGTATCCTTTGTTCCTGCCTCCAACCCAATAAATAGTCATGTCTTCAGTGAACTAGCCACCATGCTTAATTTTCACTGAAACAAGTCCCCTTAACCAGTGTTTGTAGCTAAATTCTCCTGAAATTGGCACAGCATTGTCCCTTGGTCAGTCACTAGGGGTGTAAGGTAATCAAGTGCTTAATAATGTAAATATGCTACATTTTTGCTGTTGTGGCTTGCAGCACATAGCTATCTACACCATCTGGCTTTCAAAAAGTTAAGTTGGCTTCAGTGAAAATTTTTTCCCCCTAAAATTGAATATCCAGACAACTTTGTGGGGGTGGAAAAATGTTTGTCCTATTGCTTTCATAATGTAGTTGAGAAAGTTGTGGTAAACTCTGCAATTTTGAGAACATGAACAAAACTAGGAGGGGGTAGGAACAGAAGGCAAGAACAATGCCAGTCTGTCTGGCCCCTTTTTTAAAGCCATCAATGCTTGAATCGATCTTTTGGACAAATTCCACCAGTCAGACAATTCATTCTGCCTTGTGACCATCAGGCAGACGTCTTGCATTAGTCCAAAGGATTTGCTAACCCCTGCAGTAGCAAACCAATAAATGAATGATAGAAGTACAGTGAGGACAAAAACACGAGTTGGGAGATGAGTGGATGTTTGGGAAAACTTGTATAAAGCCTGAGTTGCTCTTGTCTATGCTCATCAGGATATGCTGTGACTTTCAAGATTACTAGCATATGGTACAAATTTCCATCTGGTCTGACCTGTTAGCACTGAGCTTTTCATGAAAGCTGAGCACTTACTGAGAACTCACTACATTTTTTTCTTTCTTTGTAGACCTGAGAATGTGCCCCATTGGGGAAGTTAAATGTGGTCCTGGATCTCTTCGATGTATTCCTATTTCCTGGAAATGCAATGGCATACAAGATTGTGATGATGGTGCTGATGAGGAAAACTGTGGTAAGATTTTAAAACATGCACAAGAAATTCACTGCTTTCTGTCCAAAAGCAAAATATCTAATTCTCTACTGTTGGGGGAAAGAAACTTTCTGGTTGGAGTGATACCTGGCATATAGTGCTTATCAATCAACTCAGCTCCAGGACCCCTCTGTAGGAGTTCCTCAGGGTCATGTCCTAGACCTAAGTCTTCAGCTGCATCATCAATGACCTCCCTTCCAAGGTCAAAAGTAGGTATGTTCACTGCAAATGTTCAGTACCATTTGTAACTCATTGGAGCAGTCCATCTTCAAATGCATCAAGACCTGGATAATCAGACTTGGGCTTAAGTGAGATTCACACCATACAAATGCCAGGCAATAATGACCTAGATTCTCATAATAATCACTCACTGCAATTGCATTATCATCTGTATCCCCCACTATCAACATCCTGGGGGTTAATATTGACCAGAAACTGAACTGGGCTAGCTGCACAGTGGCTGCAAGAGTGATCAGACAAGGGATACTACAGTAACTCACCAACTGACTCCCTAGAACTTGTCTATCTACAAAGTGCATGTCAGGACTGGAATAGTGTTTTGAGGTGCACTGCAGAAATAACTAAATATCCTGAGACAAATTCCAAGCCCCTTACTAGAAAGACAAGGGCAACAGACACGAGGAAACACACTGCCTGCAAGCTTCCTTCCAAGCCACTCCCCATCCTGACTTGGAAGTATATCTTTGACCCAATGACACTGCAGGAACAAAATCTGGAATGCACTTGGACTGTGGCAGGTTGCTAGTTCACAAGGACAACTAGGGATAGGCATAAATTCTAGTTGAGCCAGTGATTCCCATAGGTGAATAAACTATACTGAATGACCCTGCCTCTACAATTCAGTAGAGGAGAATTCTACAGACTCTCTACCCTCAGGAAATTCTTCTCCCCCCTCACCCCACCCACCTGTCTTAGTTGGTGATTCCTTTGCTGAGATTATGCTCTTTCCTTGGATTCAAGGAGAAACTCCTTCTCCATCTGTCTTGTCAAGTTCCCTAAATCTCGTGCTTCAATATGGTCATTACCCATTCTTAACTCCAATGTGTCCAGGCCTAATCTATTCAGCCCCTCCATAACTAGGATGAGCCTAGCAAACCTGGACTGCCTCGAGTGCCTGTATACCTTGGATAATGAGTAAAACTGTTTGCAAAATCTCACTGGACTGATTAGTGCCTTATACAGTCTTGGTAAAGCACTTTTTATTTTTGTATAATCCATTCCATTTGAATAATGGCCAACATCCAATTTACTCTTTCCAATACCCACTGAATCCATGCTATATATTTTTGACTCGGATGAGAATTCCCAAATCCCTCTTCCATAGCTTTCTGAATTGCATTCTATTTAAATAAAACTCATCTTGTATTCCAGCCAAGGTGAGCACCTCTTTCTCATACCATTTGTCAAGCTCTTGCCCACTCAACCTTTTTCTATATCTACCTTGCTATCATCCTCGATGCCTTTCTATCTAATTTTTATCATCCACAGACTGAGCTGTAGTACATTTTATTTTCTTCCAAGTCATTCATATATTGTAATTTACAGCACCAGCAATGATCTTTGATACTCCACTGGTTATAAGTCACCATCCTGATGTCTTCCTTGATCCAACTGTCTATAAGCTAATCCTCTATACATGCTAACATACTACCTCCAACACGATAGCTACTTAGATTCTTGCCTTGCTAACAGAAATGGAAGCTGGGTTAATTTAGTATGCCTGAACCTACTACATACTTCAATACAAGCATGATTAATTTTGATCTTCAACCCACCACCTTCCCATCTGCTTCCCATATTCTGAGACCAAAAAATCTCTATCTGCCCTTAATACATTTTGAAGAGTGATTGACTGGGATCATGTCTGAGCTCTTGGGTCACTAGTCGTAGTTTAAAATGCTTTTATCCAGCACCCCCCTCCCTTCCATCTCTGAAATCGAAATCAAGAACATCAATGCAAACTAGCCCATTTCTATTCTGATACATCAGCAGGTTATCTTTTTTATCTTGGAGTTTAAGTATAAAACTCTGAAGGTGCAAAATTTATCCTGGTGCTTAACTGTTAGATAAGTGAACCATTTCTTTTATTAAGCTATTGGTATATTAGAATTTTCTCATTGATTATTCAATTTGAACATTAATTGAATAGCTCAGAAGCCTCAAGTTGATTTTAAAAGATGGGTTTTTAATCTGGCTTTTGCCTCTTTTGTTTATTGCATTTTTTAAACCCTTCAGGCCAAGTAACCTGCAGTCCAACAGAGTTCACTTGTTCCAATGGCAGATGCATTTCCAAGAAATTTAGCTGTAACGGTGATGATGATTGTGGTGATGGAAGTGACGAAACAAACTGTCAGCCAATTTCCTGTGGCCCACATGAGTTTCAGTGCAGTCATTCTTCAGAGTGTATATCCTTGAGCTGGCTGTGTGACCACAATGTTGATTGTGCTGATCAATCTGATGAATCTCTGGACAGATGTGGGGGCACAACAGCTCCCCTTGCCACTTGCTCTCCTAATGACCGTCTGTGTGGCTCAGGTGAATGTATTCACCAGAAATGGTTTTGTGATGGAGATGTTGACTGCAAAGATGGCAGTGATGAAGCAAATTGTCGTAAGTGATTTTCAATAATTGTTTATTTCTTTCATAACTCTGAAGCTCAGACTCCTGTATATATTGAGCAAATCTTGAAGGTGCTACTGTAATACTCAACTGCTCAGGATGACTGAATCAGGGACAGAATGCACATAGATCCCACCCAGACAGTACCTACTCTAATGCATATAATAGAATTCATTTGTTTATGGAAAATGTAGCACTGGTTTATCAAGTCAGCATGCCATTGCAATACTGCAACAGTTTTTTTTACACCCAATCTACATGCTTGATGTCCTCTTAAATCCCCAGCATTAAATCTCCATTTGTGGAGAAAAATGTTTATATTGGGGTGACTGTAAAATTTGAGGGGCATAGGTAAGGTAGACAGAAACTGTCCTCTTTGGAGGGATCTGTGACTGGGGACATGCCTCTTAAGGTAGAAAGCAGAAGGTTTAGAGGAGATGAGGGAAAACCTCTTCCTGAGGGTGGTGTGAATCTAGAAGAAGCAGAAACCCTCAATGCTTAAGTATTTAGATGTGCACCTGGGATACCAAAGCTATGGGCCAAGTGTTGGCAAATGGATTAGAATGGTTAAATTGAGGTGAATCATGGAATGAAGGCTTTAGCAGCTGAATGAAGTATGACAGGTAGTGATGTGAGCATGCCATGCAAAACTCAGCTGCTTTAAAAAGGAGTCTAGGGCAAACTTCAGACAGTTGTCAGGGAGATGGTGTTGGTCTCCTCTTCCAATACTAGACAGTTGAGGTTCAGCCTGGTTGAATCACTAGTAATGTTTTAGTTGTTAGTTTGATACCAGGGCTTATGTGGAGCTTGGCTTTCCTCAACTTAAGGGGTGCCATTGTAGGTAAGAGTTCTATCGAGGAATAGATCTTCAAGACACCTGGAGTGATAGAACAATTGAATCATTTGGGATGTGGTTTCCCCCCTCAGGTTGAGCTTAGAATAAGATCTTTATAGGTCACTCAGGCCGAGCCTCCCATTGATCTGCCCACACCCTGACTCATGCTGCCTTTTTTAGCCTGCAGCTACACTCCTTAAAATCTGTCTACCTCCCCCTCAATATTTCCCATGGTCTGGCATCTACAATGTTGTTGTGAGGTATGGAATTCCAGGTGTACACTCTTCTAGGAGAAGATGACTATGCAACTGAGATACAAAGTAAAGGGTACTCATTCAATGCCATGCCCCTCTAGTTGAAGATTGCCCATGAGTGAAAACCAATTATTATTCTTTCCATTAGCACCTTGCTTATCTGAACTTGGCGATGTTTAGATTGCCTTCCATTACAAAGGCAAAAGGAAAACCTGGTTAAACTATCTGCCACCTTTTTTTGTTCTCGTGAAATCACCATTGCATCCTCGGGTCCCACACTCAGTTGCTTTTATTTTACTTTATACACCTGAAGCTCTTTAAATTTCTTGCCAATTTACTTAACTTTAAGTTTTGGTTCCAATAAAATTTCCCAAATCCCCTGGTCTACCATTTTAGTTTTTGCTGCTTTGTATGTCTTGGTTGCTTGGATACACTTGACCACTCTTAAATCCTGATTTCACTCTTTGACCAGACTAAATTTTGCTGAGCATTATGAAATAAGTGAATGCAGTCCAACCAGTTGAATGAATAAAGGCATTGGTAGAGTGTGATGCTGTTGACCACCAATGTATGCCATTAAAGGATTTTCCTTGATTTTACGGGGAGGTGATAGTCTAGTGATAATACTAGACTGAATCCAGACACCCAGGGAATGTCCTGGGGGCCTGGGTTCAAATCCTGCCACAGCAGATGGTGGAATCTGAATTCAACAAAAATCTGGAATTGGGAGTCTAATGACAATAGATTCAGTGTCAACTTGTCAAGAAAACCTATCTGGTTAATATCGCTTTTTAGGGAAGGAAACTGCCATTGTTATCTGGTCTGACCTACATGTGACTCCAGACTCAGCAATGTGTTTGACTTCCAACTGCCCTCTGGGCAATTAGGAATGAGCAATGAATGCTGGCCTGGCCAGTGATGCCCACATCCTATGAATAAAAAGAAAACCACATGCCTCTAGAATTAAAAACCTTAAATGCTAGACCTCTGAAAATTTCAAAGTGGGGGGCTAAAAGCTAGATACTGCTGCTTAATTAGTATTAAACAGCACAAATTTAGTACATCAGAGTACCTTTTACCATTTGCTAGTCAACTTTGTTTTTTCAGTCTGAGCAGCAAGCACAGTATGACCACAATAACATGAACTGCACTTTAGATCAATGTTTTGCAGGATATTTGCGTGCACACTTTCATAATATGCTCAAACCCTATTTCTCAATTGTGCTATAAACTTTTTTTTGTTAGCACCTCCAACATGTAGACCTGATTACTTCAGATGCAGTGACGGTAGCTGTATCCCTGGACACAGACAATGCAATGGAGTTAGTGATTGCCCAGATAGCAGTGATGAAATCAGCTGCAAGAAGGGTGAGTACGCGCTTGCAACTGTGCCTCTGTTTTTAAAAAAAAGTCATCAATACTCATGCAAATTTCAATTTCGTGCTTTAATTTTGACAGTTGCAGCGTGCACAGGACCCATGGACTTCAAGTGTCAAAGTGGTGAATGTATTAACATATCGCAAGTCTGTAATAAACAGCAGGATTGCAAGGATTGGAGTGATGAACTCCTTGGAAAATGCAGTAAGTGTTTTGGGACTGAAAATAGTTAATCTAATCTTGTTTTGTTTCATCAATAACTTTACAGTTGCTATAAATCAATAACCACCTGAGGAGGGCTCACTGGACCTGATAGGTGAACTCTGACTTCATAGATGCTGCTAGATCTGAGCATTCACAGTAATTTGTTGTTTCTGAAATCTTTATTCCTTTTTTATGTCCACTTAACTCTCTCTCTCCCATAATATTTATGACTTGTGGCTCAGGTCTTTGCTACAACACTTTAAGCTTGAGTTTGGCATGCCAAATTTGAACTGTCTTCATAGTAGAATGTTCTACTGGACTCTGAACTGACCACTGGTAACTTTGTACTTTGGGGTAGTTTGCTGCCACCAATTTTTTTTTTAGTTTTTATAATCAACTCATTTTGGGAGTGTAGTGAGCTACTTCAGGTACAAGTGGGATTTGAGCCTGGGCCTTCTGGTCTGGAGATATGGACACTGCCACACAAGCCCCTAATCTTCCTTTCTAGTTTTTAAAAAGCTCCCCTTCTGGAGCAGATGGGACTTGAACCTGAGCTTCATGGCCCTGAGGTAGGGCCAGTGTCGTAAGTGCTCTCAATCTTCCCTTTTTGATTGTTGAGATCCTGTCTGTCTAATCGGTGGCAGACCACTGGTATACCTTTAAAAGGCACTGGCCTTTGTGTAACATGATGCAGTTTATTGCTTGATAGTGACAGTTATATGTTAACTACTTTGGCTCCTGATCATTGTAGCTCATCCTGAGATGACACCTGTTTTTCAGATTCCAGACACAAACAAAATAGGAACAGGGCTAGGCCATTTGAGTCTGTTCCACTATTTTGTTATCATGGCTTATGATTCAACACTAGTCTGTTCCTGTTTTCTCCCCTTGACCTTTTTTCATTCTTCTCTGGCCCCCAAATGCTATATCCAACTCTTTCTTGAAAATCTGTTTTGGCCTTGACTGACTGCTTGCTATGGTAGCAAATTCTACAAACCCCTCACTCTGAAGAAACCTCTCTCCTCCATCCTAAATTGTTTATTCTGTATCTGAAGGGTGTCTCCTGGCTGAGTCTTGTCTCATCTAAATGTTTTTCTGGAATGCATGTGACTCTCAAACCATACATTGTTGACTCTTAACTGCCCTCTGAAGTAAAAGTCAAAATTTGCTGGAGGGAAAACTACAGATCTGGCAGCATCTGTGGAGTGTTATTTCAGGTTGAGTGAACTTTCTTCAGAACCCTGACCTGAAATGTTAACTGATTTTTCTCTCCAGAGATGCTGTTAGACCTGAGCTTTTCCAGCAAATTGTTGTTTTGACTTGCAGCATCTGCAATTCTGGTTTTCTTATTTAGTATGTCCTCATGGTCTAGTATGCCACACTATTTAAACTGACAATCTATTGACCCATAATGGTGGTTCAAATCCTACCATAGCAAGTGGTAGACTTCGCCTCGAAGGTAAGTTTTTTGGGATGGTTGTGCATTTTTCAAAGTAAACAGACGGACAGATTTTAGGCAGCCCTATTGGATAGTTAGAACTGTAGAAATTTTAACTCAAATAGACCAGCCATGATCTTGCTGGTGGAGCAGGCTTGAAGGACTGAATGACTTGGTCTAATTTGGCTCCTGTTTTGATCATTTATTGGGGATAGCCAGCATGCCCACATTATTTAGGCTTTTTTCTAAAATAAAAGCCCCCATGCCTCCCTTTTTGTTTTTGTCAGGTAATGATCTGATTTTCACAATGTTCACTTTGATTATGTATTGAAAAGCTGCTTCCTAATCTGGTTTTGTTTCCAAACATCCTGTAACATACAATATTTCTTGTTTCTGCATGACAGTAATCCTGCAGAATCAATAGTGCTTTCAATTACTGAATAAGTGATCAATTTAAACTGTACACAAATAGGAGCAATTCACTCCCTTGAGTTGTTGTAATGTCTTGAGGCAAGAGAACAATAAATTTACCTTTGACCCTGATTAAACGAGTGAAAATCAGTTGAATAAATTTGGGCAATGTACAAAGATAGAACTGCGTAGTACTAAGAATTATCATTAGGAGCAGTCATTAATTGCACAGGACATTGGCCTCTTTGGAGTACTGTAGGCAGTCCTGTTCAACCTGTTTATAGCAAGGATATTAAACTGGAGGGTTCAAAAGATTTACCAGGAGGTTGTCAGGAATAGAGGATTTGAGCTAAAAGATGGGCTTGCACTCTTCACTTGAGTGAAGGAGTTTGGGGTGGGGGGGCACGGTGTGACTTTAGAGGTTTATGAAATCATAGGGAACATGGGGTGCATGACCAGGGTCTTTGGGTGCAGAAGTTCAAAACTAGGGGACATTTTAAGATGAGATTTTAAAAGAACATGGGTTGCTGGGGGTGGCAGAGGGGTGCAGAAGAGGAAAGACCTTATAGGTCATGTGGATTGAACTGCCCAAGGAAGTGATGGATGCTGTTACTTCTAAGATATATTTTGGATTAGTTCATGAATATGAAAGGTTTGTGGGGATATGGGCCAAGTACAGGAAATTGGGACCAGTTTAGTTTGGAAATGTGGACTAGTTGGACCAAAGGGCTTGTTTTTATGCAGTTTGACTCGAACATCTTTTGGGTAGATATCACGTGAAAACTTGATCCTTGCAATAAGTATTTGCCACTAGTCCCATGCACAATTGAGTTGATTTCCAAATGAGGCAAATCAGTGACATTTTTTACCTTTTTTAAAAAATGTGGGCTAGGCAGGTAAAAGATGGCATGGGAGAAAATATCTCTCCCTAATGAAGGGATGCACTAAAATTTCTCATTTTACAAGTATAGGGTTACGTAGCTCAATTGGCTAGATCAATTTTGCTGTGCAAAATGGTGCCAACAGGATGGGTTCAATTCTAGCACCAGATGAGATTATAATGAAGGACCCTACTTGACCTCTTCCCCTACATCTGAGACATGGTGACTCTGGTTAAACCAGCCCTAGGCATCTGAAATGGATTTGCCATTGTTGGACTGGGATGGACAAGGTCAAAAATCACACTAGGTTATAGTCCAACAGCTTTAATTGAAAAAGCAAGCTTTCAAAGCTCAGCTCCTTGAGCATATGAAAGAGGCTCTTGTAACTTCTCTCTCTCGCCTGAGGAAGGAGCTGAGATCTGAAAGATCTCTGACTAGGGATTTGCAAGCCCCAAATGACAATCATGTATGAAGAGTACATCCTATTCTATTGGGCCCTCTGGTAGATTGCCCTTCCTTTATCAGATTGTGAATAACTTCAAAGGAGAACTACCAAATTGATGTCCTTGCATTGAAAAAATGTTTGCATTTCTTGGAGCAGCACACTCTCTAGATTTACCAGAAAGCAGATTATACAAGACCTGTATAATGTAATATATGGTAGAATTAATTTCTCACCTCTGAGCAGAGGCACTTGAGTGGTATTACCCACAAGATGGTTGTTTTACATCCAGTTTTGAAAGGTCAAAAATAGATCTCAGGCTCATCTTTTGAACCACTATATGGACATGAAAGTTGCAGTAGTTGACATGAACTAAATATATTTGGCTAGGTGAAGTAATCACTTCTAATGATCCTGTTCCTACTGTAATGAAAAATCCAAGGCTGGCCCATTGTTAAAGTCCTGCCAGTCTTTATACAAAAGAGAATACCCAAAACATTAAAGACCAAGAACATGAATCTAGCTCAATGTCAAGTTACCGAGAGTCTTTACAGGTGCCTAAAGCAAGTGTTGGGCCTCTGAGGATGAGAATGTGGAGTTAATATTAGATACAGGGGGTCTTTAGTGTTGGTCAGATCTTTAAAACTTACACTTCCTGTATTTGCAAACTGTTTTTGTCCTGCAATCAGACTCCAGAGTAACCACTATAGAACCCAGGTACTGACTATAATGTAGTGTTGGTGGATGTAATGAAATATTTCCCTTCTGCCTTCACTACATAAAGGATACCAGCTAGTTAATACTTAAGTTGAGGCAAGGATGTCCATAATTTAAAATTGAACCTTTTCTTTAAATACCAGAAGAGCTTCAGCCATGTAACTGGGCTATTTAGTGAATTGAATTGATAAGCTGAAATGATCCATCTTGTCAAGGATTGTTGGCTCACTCACCATAGAGTGAACATTGGGGTCTTTTGCAATCAAAATGAGTTTCAATAGAATCCCTTAAGCTGCTGTAGACACATTACCCTAGTTTTGGCTGTGATGTCATACTATGCAAGGATAAGTGGTTAGAGGATAGTGTGTAAGCTTTAGTGGCAGTTGAACTTGGCAAAAATAGTCAATTTGCAGTAAGGTTTTAGTGTAACTTGCACTGAGTAAACTGCAGTTTTTAAATGTGATCTTCCATGTCATAGTCTCGATATGCTGATTCATTTTCCTCTTGATATTCCTCAAGACTTTGCACAATTTTGCTAAGCACAGTTCCCCTCGTTTTCTTCCTTGCTAGAACTTTGATGGAACTAGCCTTCTAAAGGATATTTTGCTTGTTCCTGTGTTGCATGTTTGCAGATTTGAGTACAAATTTCAGGGCACATGTCAATGTTATCCATGACCATGTTTAAATGT
This sequence comes from Rhincodon typus, assembly GCF_021869965.1. Classification (NCBI taxonomy): domain Eukaryota; kingdom Metazoa; phylum Chordata; class Chondrichthyes; order Orectolobiformes; family Rhincodontidae; genus Rhincodon; species Rhincodon typus. Next base: position 12,912,633 of record NC_063334.1, read on the forward strand.
CAACATTTGAGTTAACCAAAACTTCAAGTACTTACTGCTACAACAGCTGCAATCATTTCTCACTATCAATTATTTATTACTTGTGGGGAAAAGGATGATAGCCAGTCATGCAAATTGCAACATTTCACTGAAAGTGATCCTGAGGAATGGAGTATTGAATCTTGTTTGTGCTTTTTCCTTAGATGTGAACGAATGCCTGATTAACAATGGAGGTTGTTCTCATATCTGTCATGATCTTGTAATTGGATATGAATGTGACTGTCCTGTTGGCTTTGAATTGGTTGGTCGAACCTGTGAAGGCAAGTTAAACCACTTAGCTTAATGTCAACTAGTTTTATTAAAAGCTTTAGGAATCTAAAGATGTTGCTTTATTTTAGATATTGATGAATGTCAAAATCCTGGAACATGCAGCCAGATTTGTATGAACCTGGAAGGAAGTTTCAAGTGTGAATGTCATCCTGGATATCACATGGACCTGACTAATTCTATTTGCAAGGCAATAGGTAAGACCTCACAATTGCTCTCTGTTAAAGGAACTTGGTCTTGGACAGTTCACAAATGTAATTATGGACTCTTCCTCTCCCCTTGATGTTGAAGATGAGGCACTGAATACTTGACTAGTCAGCATATTTCCACACAATGGCTTTCTCTGTCTGTATGCTTCCACCATTCCCTTGGAGTAAGGGTGTTTTTGTTGACATGGTTTCCTGGTAATATTCAGGACTATTAAGTAGCAGCAGAAGGCTTTTTAGTCCCTCCAAATGTGCACTGCCAGCTGAGATCATGGCTGATCTACCTCATACACTGGCAACATTAAGACCATAAGACACAGGAGCAGAAATTCAACCATTGAGGTTGTAGACTTGCTTGTCGAGCCAGTGTTTGATTTCAGATGTTTCATCACCCTGTTAAGTAAGTCAGTGCACTTCCTGAAGAATTGGTATTCTTTGTTATTTGTGCCTTGGTTTGCTGGAGTGGTTGGTATCACTTCTGGTTCAGTTTGTTTTTGTATTATCAAGTCTATATCAGCTTGCATATTGAACTGGACCCAATATACACTGGCTTAGCACGCAAGTCCACAACCTCACCTGCAACCCAAGCTACAAATCTAAACTTTAAACAGACGACAATTTTGAGCAGGCACAAAAATACTTTCAATATCTAGCCTCCAACATTCTGGGGTGACATTCTACATCTGCTAACATCCAGGAGATGAAATTCTTGAACCAGTTTTAAACATGTCCCCTTTATTCAGTAATTACTTCTGGCTTGATGCCCCCACTGAAGGAAAAATCCCCTCATTGACCATGTCAAGCTGCCTCAATGTTGTATCTTGCAATGCAATCACCCCTCATTCTAAAACTAGTGAAAATAAAGGCCTAGCAAAAAGCTAAAATTCCACTTGACACCTAATTTACTTCCTGTACCTTTTTTTTTATAATGCCAAGTATCTCATGCAAAAGATCACTCAGCCCCCCAGTCTAATCTGCCTTTTTTTGCTTTTTTCTGACCTAAAGTGCATGACCCCACATCTGTTAAGTTGTTTTGTTAAACTCCATCTGTTAAGTGTGTTTGTTTGTTTGTTTTTGTTTTTTGCCCACTCCCTTCTCAAATGCTCTTGCACCTAATTTTTCATCAGCAAATTTTGATGCATTACACTTCTCGCCAACCCGCACCCCCCCCCCCCCCCACCCACCCCACCTTTCCCCTGTCCCCTCCACACAACCCTGTTAAAGCCATCTTTGGACCCTGAAAGGTTTTAAAATGTCTGCCTCTGATCATCCACCAACTTACCCTCCTTTTTTTAAACCACACTCTAGACAACTCTTCATACCTCTAATTAGCCTTGCTAAGGTTGAGGACACTGGTTTGAAATGCAAGTTCTGCTCAGAATTTCAAATTCTAACATTGATCACTAATCCCTTGCAGGTCCTTAATTTGAGATCTTGTTAATTCAATTTATTATTCAATCCAAAATTAACTCCTGACTGTAGCTTCTAAGATGTAACCAATTTTTCATCCCCCTTGTCCAACTGCTTTTTCCAATCAATATGCCGGCTAAAATCACCAAGGGAATCTGCATTCTTGCCTTGTCTCATCTACTGTCCCACAACAAATGGAGCTGATTTTTAACTCCTCTGAATGGATTGGCCATTTCAAGGAGTTGGGCAACAAATGCTGGCCTTGCAGTTAACACCCACAGCCTGTGAAAGAATAAACTAATTATAAATCATTAACAGGCATAATGAGCCTGTATATATTGTCCAGAGTCCTACAGTGACTTCCATTCTCTCTCTCTCTTCCTGCTTAAATGTGCAGATTGTTTCTTCCATCACCTCTTTGGGTGACTTCCATTCATTGCTCTCATTAACTATGTAAGCATTGCAGTCAGGATAATTTAGAACTGGAATAGATCACCTCAGTTTAAAACCATACCCTAATTATTTCATTCTACAATAAGTTAAATGTGCACAGGGACTGCATGCATTTTAACATTCTGTCCTGTTTTGCAGTTTGTCTTCCAGTTTAAAAATTCCTATACTAAGTAATGAAACTAAATCATTGTTCTACAGGATGTATAAGAATCAAATATGCAGCAGACAATTGTCCTTGCAGTAGAATTATTTTAAACATGAGCTGGATGAATTATGCAGTGTTTACATCTGAACAGAATAAGTTGGGAACATTTTTGGCAACAAAATGAAACCCTTAAGCCAGATGGGTTAACTGTAAATTTGTTCAATGCAAAGTAGTGAAAGGTATTGTTTTATAGGATATAATCAACATCACCCTGATTTGGGTTTAGAGGTTGTTTTACTAAAATAAAAATAAACTGGATATATGGGCAGTAAGTTTTTGAAGTGTTTAAAACTGGATTATTCATTTTGCAAATCCTGCCTAGGAGAGGAGCCTTATTTAATGTTCACAAATCAGCATGACATTCGGAAACTAGGACTGCATCATCACGAGTACACTGAAGTCGCGGTGCAGTTGAGAAATGCTGTTGCTTTGGATGCTGATATTGCTGAAGAGAGAATCTTCTGGACTGAATTAGGCCGGCATGCAATTCTTAGGTAATTTGAAATCCTGAACTTGGACACTGCAGAGTATCAAACACTTTACAACATTATTTTTCAGGCAATTGTATATTAAGAATGGTTGCTTGTTGTAAATGTGCTGCTCTCTTTTTAATTACTTGAATCTCATATCTGGTTGTTTTAAGGCACTATTTCCATAAACTTGTTTGAGATTCAGCTGTCTGAATAACAACACGTTCTCTCATGACAAGCTAGTTTAAACAAGTAAACAAAAAAACTAAGCTGTGGGTGCTGGAAATATGAAAACTGAATTAGCGAGAGAATCTCAGCAGGTCTGGCAGCATCTGGACAGGGTGAACTTTTTGGGGTCTGGTGACCCTTCAGAACAGTCTCAATATTAACTCTGCTTTCTCCCCACTGATGTTTGCAGACCTGCTGATTTTTCTCTAGCAACCTTTTTTCACTTCAAACATCAATGCCCGGATCTGTAGAAACAAGTTAGACAATATACAACCAATGTTTTCCTTAAATAGCATGTTTACTGATCAGACTAGGCTGTGACTTTAGGGATAAAATTGTCTTCCATGTGAAATATGGATTCAGTCATACAGCATGAAAACAGACCCTTCTGGTCTAACTCACCTGTGCTAACCAAACATCCCATATAACCTAGTCCCACAGGCCAAGTGCTAGCAAATATCCCTCTTAAACCCTTCCTATTTGTGTACCCATCCAGATGCCTTTTAAATGTTGTAATTGTACCTGTCTCTCCTCCACTTCCACAGACAGCTTGACTCATACACACCACCTTCTAAAGTTACCCCTCCCCAGGTCCTTTTTTTTTTCTTTTGAAAATCTTTCCCTTCCTTAAACCTATGCCCTCTAGTTTTGGGCTGTCCTACCCTGGAACAAGGACTTTGGCTAATTACCCTATCCATGCCCTTCATTGTTTTATAAGCCTCTAAGGTCACCCCTCTGCCTTTTTTGCTCCAGGGAAAATAGCCTATTCGGCCTCTCCCTGTAACTCCAATCCTCCAGTCCTGGCAACATTCAACACCCTCTGCAAGTTTAACAACCTTCCTATAGGAGATCAGAATTATATTTGGTATTCTAAAAGTAGCCTCACTAATCATGTCCCAACTCCTATACTACTCCAATGTAATGACCAATAAATGTAAACATACCAATGCTGCTTTCACCAGCCTGTCTACCTGTGACTCTTGCACTGCTGCAAATAACCTTGCTAATGTACTGATATTTAATGTTTTAAAATCTGCAAGTTAGATAGGGACACCAATATCTAGTTATTAGTCCTGACTCCATTCATAAACATCTCCAAATTCCACTCCCAAGACTTGAACACACTTAGCTGCAATTTTAATTCTGACCAGCAGCACAGTACTCTGTTAAAGCTGAGCCTTTCTGTCGAGCACAAATGTTGTGGTGTTGAAAGAGCAGAAGCTTATCCATTGCCCTGGATAATTTTACTTGGCATTCATCCAAGGCCACCAATGTAGATCACTCATCTGTTTTAGGACTTATGACAGTGCACTTGAGCAAATGTGTGCCATACCTTGCGTTTTCATGAGGCAAGAATATAAAGTTGTTTCTCCTTGAACACAAGTGGCGTCTAAACAAGTAACTTTCTTCCAGTATGTCCTTGAATGATGACCAATCTGTGACTTCCAAAATTGAAGATGTGGACATTCCAGCAGGAATTGCAGTGGATTGGATCTACAAGCATCTCTATTGGACTGATCGGGGTTCTAAAACGATATCTGTGGCCACATTTGATGGAACTAAAAGGAAGGCACTCTTTGACACTGAATTAAGGGAACCAACTTCTGTTGCGGTTGATCCAATTACTGGGTATTGATTTTTGTGCATTTTAACATATAGCTTGTACATGGTTTTTTTATCAACTCGGGCTGAACATAACTCTGCTGTGGTCACATGTATTTGTAAATTCCAAAGCTGCATAGTCAACCTTCCTTGTGACTATTACTGCAATCATCCTGTTTGGAGTGTGGAAAGAAAAATTACTGTCCGGTATATCCCCAAAATGTTAGAATCAATCCCTGCAGTGTGGAAGCAGGCCACTTTTTTTTGGCCCACTGAGTCCACACTGATGATCTGAAGAGCATCACACCTCCTAACCCTTTGCAGAGTTAACAATTCATTTTATTAAATGAAGTTCAAGCATCAAATTGAGGTCCCTGAAAATTTGTGCTTCTATTTATTGACTTTTTTTGATTTTTGAAGGTTTATGTACTGGTCAGATTGTGGGGAACCAGCAGTAATTGAGAAAGCAGGAATGAATGGTGCTAACCGCCAGAATCTTGTGGCTAAAGAGATTCAGTGGCCAAGTGGCCTTACACTTGGTAAGGATAATTCTGAGAGGTTAAAACAATGCACATGCCTTTTGTTGACAACTGACTTAACCTGAACTTTATCCACAGATCTCATGAAAAGCCGCTTGTATTGGGTTGATTCAAAGTTGCACATGCTATCAAGTATAGGTCTAAATGGCCAGGATAGAAGAACAGTGTTGTGGTCAGAGGAATTCCTCCTTCATCCTTTTGCCATCTCTGTATTTGAGGTAATGCTTTGTTTCCCATCAGTTTTACAGGAACATTTTCCAACATTCAATTAAAGCATTTCAACTTGGTGAAATGGAATGCTTGCTGACTGAATCTGTACTGTAAGATTAAACAAATTCACTGACTTTATCAGAACATGACATCAGGTTACAGTCCAACAGCTTTATTTGAAATTAAGCTGTGAGTGCTGCTCCTTCACCTGATGAAGGAGCAGTGCTACAAAAGATTGTGATTTCAATTAAACCTGTTGGACTATAACCTGGTGTCATGAGACTTCTGATTTTTGTCCACCCCAGTCCAACACTAGCACCTCCACCTCCATGGCTACCATCTTTCATCCTTGGAACAGCTCAATAGAAAGTAACTCATTAAAACAGATCAGAATTAAAATTTAAGTCAAATCCTTTCAGGAAAGGTACTGACATGTCTAGATTATGGGTTAATCCATTCTTAAAAATAAATATGGTCTTGTTCCAGGACACTCTTTTCTGGATTGATGCAGCAACACAAACTATATATGGAGCCAACAAGTACACAGGAGATGATGTGAAGGTTTTGGCTTCCAACCTTCATAAACCACGTGACATCATTGTTTATAATAAGCTGGTACAGCCATCTGGTAAGATTTATTATCAGATTTTAATGTACAAAAGGAAATTCCTATCTTTCACTTGGGTCCAAGAGAAAGAGAACCATATCTTTAAAATGCAGACTTGTGGATGGAGGAGTGTCTTGTAAGGGAAAACCAGTCTGGGATCAGTGCATAGTCTCAGAATAAAGGGGTGTCAATTTAAGGCTAAGGAATTTCTTGATGGAATTCCTTAATATTAAATCTGAGATTAAATTCTCAGTCAGGGAATTGAAGGTTATGGGGCAGATGTGGGAAAGTGGATGAGTAACTTTGGATCAGCCATGATCCAGTTGAATGATGGGATAGACTAGAGGGGCTGAACAGCCTACCCCTATTCCTATTTCTTGTGATCTAGTAAAATCCTAGCCCTGCTATTAAATCAACTGTTTCTGATCATCTTTGGCCCTATCCTTTGCATTTTCTTTGGTCCATCCACTTGTCAGTGATTTGTAGAACTAAACATGCACAATTTCATTGGTATCCAGGAATTTCAGGAAACTTCATTCCTGCCTCACCTCTTGTCAACACTACACCTTTTTCAATCCTAAGTGCTGTTTAGGGAAAGAACTTCAATCTCTACCCACTTTTCACCTTTTTCCACTGCCCAGCAAGAGCCCCAGAAAAGGGTTTAAAACACTTACACTTACCTCCACCCTTGGTCTCAAGTGCAAACTGTACACTTTCACATCATGCAACAGCTTGTCTTTCCAACTTTTAAAGAAACTATTTAGGCAGCATATTTTTACTAAACGGCTTTTATTTTAATCTGCCTCTGTCTCACAGCATTCTATTAACATGGATCAATTCATGAATGCAGAAATGAAGTCATATTTAACTTTGTCCATAGGTAAAAATTGGTGTACTAAAAGCTTGAAGAATGGAGGCTGTGATTTCATGTGTCTCCCTGCTCCTTGGTTCAACAGTCAGTCACCAAAATACACTTGTGTGTGTCCATCTGGAAAGGAACTGGAGCCAAATGGAAAACACTGTAGAATAGGTAAATTGACACCAACTTTTTTCACATTGTGCTCATTATGTAGAGAATGTAAATGGAATCTACTGAAAATAAAAACTAACTTAGTGGGGATAAGCCTTTTTAATGTTTTAACTGGGTTGAATGGGATGGAAAGGGCTTCAGCCAGTGAAATGAGTGGCACCTCGTGTTAAATTGGATCTTTTCCTATATTTCCATTGAAAGTTGCAAGTAGGGAACTAGGATCTGAATAATACCAGCAACATATCACCATCACCACCTTTTTTAACCAAGCATTTTAGTATGCAGACAACAGTATAAGGCTCAACCAGAAAATTAGGATAGCAAATTCAACACCAATTAAGTCTAAAGTGGTGTTAAGATTCTCAGGTAAACAGTGTCATAGAGCTACACCCCATAAGGACTAAATACCACTAGGCAGAGATAATTGACCATTAGTAAGTTCATGAATAGCTTCTAAAATAGCTAATCTTAGTCTGGTATCTAGTTTCCTGCAGTTGTTCATAATATGCAAGCAACAGCTCTACGGAAGTGCTTGAAGACAGATCTTTAACCATGGCTTTGTGACCAGCCCTTATTGAACCCAAGCCATGTGACAAGGATGAGATGTTAGGCCTCTGGCCTAAAATGGCCACAACGCTAGAATTTTAGTTCACAGCTACCATATAAACAAACTTCTTTTACTTCACTGAATTAAAGTGGTGAGGCAGATAACTTTGCAAATAGGATGGTGGAGCAGCATATCCTGGACAGCTATATTTTAATATTGACACAATTTACCACATCGTTGCCTGAAGCTGTGCAGTTTACAAGTGTGGTTTTTTGCTGTTTTTAATATTTTTAGAAGGTTAATTCTGGCTTGTCTGCAATTTCAAAATAGATTACCTTTTAATCTCAGTAAGATGTCCTCTTTTTAAATAGAGGTCCAAAATTTTAAATTTGGAAACTGGGTCTACAAATGTACATGTTGCATAATTACCATATGCAGTACATGAGGCTGTTTTGACTAATTCTGTGGCTCTGATCCACTTATTGACGTTTCAATGTTCTCTTTCTGTAGCAAATTCAAGTATTTAGCATGAAATCTGCAGCTGAGTAATGTTGAAACCAAATATGTAAATGGATGATAGGCATCTCAATTTGACTTCTAATCTTATCCTTGAGTCCAAACACCTGAAGGCCAAGTAAGGGTCATCCAGGTGGCCTCCAACTCCTGGTCTTCAAATTTCAGCCCCCAGCTCTGCCTGCAAATAGCCAAGTATGACTTAGTATCCTGATCACTCCAGTTGGGATGTGTAGGCTAGGTGGATTAGCCATGGGAAATGCAGGGAGAAGGTAGAGGGGTAGGTCTGGGTGGGATGCTTTTTGGATGATTGGTGTGGACTCAATGGGCTGCTTCCACACTGCAGGAATTCTGCATGATTCTGGAAGTTGGTTTCTACCTGCAAGACTAGACTGCTCCAGTTGAGGCCCTCCATGAAGAGGTTTAATTTTGGAGAAACCAGTGCCTGTGCTGTATGCTCCATAGCTAAGTTTCCCCCAGTACTGTTGAATCTGGGTGGGATGCTCTTTACAGGGTCTGTGCAGATTTGATGAGCTAAATGACATTTCTGCAATGTAGGAATTCAATCACTCAAACTTTCAGATACAATATTTTAACAGACAATGGGTCATTAGATTTTCATTTCTCCTCCTCTTTTCAGCAAATGTATCTGCACCTGCAACAACCCTGGTGTCAACTTTGTCCTCTAGTACCACAAAACACCCACTGACTGGTCAGCGTACGGTCACTTCTCCTAGAGGTAATGCAATTGTATACAATGCAAAATGTGACTGTTAGAAAAATCAACCTTAAATATCAAACCAAATATTGGTGCCAAAATTAGCACAATGGTCTTGCTCATTTAGTTTTAACGTGATGTAAACAACAATATGCTGTCTACTCCTAAACAGCATGAGCTGTTTTCACCTGCTGCACCCCCCCAAAAAAAATGGGACTGTGGATTTGAGAATTGGAAGTTAGCTGTCACTTCTTCTGTCCCTGTAGGGAGAGTTTCGAATGCTACACTTGATAAAGTCAACAAATCGGAGAGTGGCTCTGGGGCTGGTTGGATTGCACTTGCTATCTGTAAGTATTTCTAAATGGAGGTGGTGGGGGAGAACAATCTTAGGTGAATGAGAATCTATTGAGCTCCTTTGAACTGAGCCTAATTGTTTGTTCTGCATTTCAGTACTCTTGACCATGGCTGGTGTTGCTGTCTACCTGAAATGGCAGGACTGGAAGAGGAAGACCCAGCAGAGAATGTATTTTGAGAACCCAGCCTTTGAGTGTGATTGATAAAGACAAATAAATGCAATTTTAAAATTCTTTTGGCTTTTTTTATTGCTTTAGTTATAACAAATGTGGTCTCCTTATTTTAGCTTTCACTTTGCAATCATCAGGTTTTTTCAGTCTCTGGTTTAATGCAGTCGGTATGCTTTGGTTGAAAGTTAGTCATAAATAAAATGACTATCTAACAACCAGTCATACTTCACATTTAATGGTATTGCCATGACTGAGTCCCTACCACAATATCTTGGAAGTTGTTGCTAACTGGAAATGGAACTAAAACAGCAATCCAAATACTAGACCATGACTCCCAGATCAGAGACTGGGAATTCCTGAGGCCATAACATCCCCTGACTCCCAAAAGCTTATCCACTTGCATCACAGCCCTGGTGAAAATGTTATGCACTGTAACAGCCAGTGAGTCAGAACTATCCACTGTAGTGGATGCAATGTCCAAATATCTGCTCTGGGAAAACTGGAGATTAATCTAGCTCTTTATTTAGATTTTTCTTTGGATTGTCCTTCCTAATCTCTAGTGCTCTTCAAAGTAGTTAGTAATAAAACTTAATTTGAGCAAGCCTGACTAAATTGGCTCCTTTTGTAGAAAACCAGTTAATTTGAATCTGAGGAAAATATCTTTCTAAACTTTGTCATAACCAACAGTGTGAATAAACAAGAGCCAGGTAATCTCTCTGCTCTTTTTCAAGTTAAAGTTTGAAACTTACAGCTAGGCTGTGATGTAACACTTTGGGCCTCTCACTGCCATTTTAAACTGAATCCACTAGATTTACTCAATTTGGAGTTGGATTTTGAGACACCATCTTAGAGGGCCTTTAATTATAGGAGGAGATGGCTTCCCTGAAGCAGCAGTTTTGTAGTCAGGGTCTCAAGCCTGCGAAGTAGCCCAAGAATACAATCTCTTAAACACATGCAGCCTCATGTCAGGGCCTGAATCTTTCAGCCAGGAACTGCACGTTAGTGTTACTACCAACATTCAACCCTTAAAGGCATGTAGAGTAGCCAAGAAGAAATAAAGTTGCTTTCTTTTCTTCCACCTTCCCCACCCTGCCTGAGATCTGGTGTTGGCTAAGGTTCTAGAAGTTAGCATGGTAAAACAACACTGCTGCTATAAAAAGGATAAGTGGGTAACAGACCTCCAATCTAGAGGCTTGTTGGAGGCAGATGAGATTCACCTTCTGCACCCGTTCTATAATAGCTTTGCTTGTACATCTAGATTCCTTATTCACCCACCTTGTGCAGAGCTGCCTACTACAATAATTAATACATAATAGACATGACCTGAAAATGAGGGGAAATCCATTCAGAAGGTTGACACTAAATATTGACAACTTTTGTAAAATTTCAACAACCCTTCCAAAGTTTGAATCAGGAACATTCCTACATTTCACTGAAAGTATCTTATTCATGTGGAGAAATTAGACTTTTAAATATTGATGGATATTCTATTCTGCTGGTTATTCCTAGATATTTGATAGTTACTACATTTAGATATTAGATTATATTTAGTATTGTGTTTACTTTTTAGCAGAGCTATATACCACTTAATGGAATTTAACAAGATACACTTTAAGATTTGTAAAATTAGTTAATTGTCTCCAATTTAATCAATAATAGCTTGCTTCAATTTGCACCTTGTGGGAACACTTTAGGATTTCTTTTCAAAAAAAAAAAACTGTCAATATCTGGGACACTTACAGCTTCTGAAAATTTGAGGCTACTTAATAGACAGTAACATTCTTGGGTGGGAGCTTCTCTGTGAAGGAAAAATGTTCACCTTGGTAAAGGCTGCTGAACTAGATAGCAGCGCACTTGTCTAATTGCACTCTGTTCCTAGATGACCTCCTAGAATACAGCAACATATGACAAGTACACTTCAAAAACCACATTCACGCAGGGCCAGGTGCCCTTTAAGATGCATTGTGGGTCAAGTATGAGTACTACTCAGCATGGGGAAATAAGGTTCTTGAGAATGTGGTACTGGGAAAATATCAAACTGCTTTTGAAATACTGAAGGCTGTGTTAACAACTAAGGCTGTGCTTGTAGCTCCAAACTTTCAAATAAGTGACTATCACAGAATCCTACAAGGTAAAAGCAGGCCATTTGGCCTATTGAGACCACACTGACCCTCTGCAGAGCACCCTGTCCTATCCCTGGAATTCTGCATTTTAAATGATTAACCTACCTCCACAGTACAAATTTGTGCAGGTTAGGAAAGAGGAGCACTCGGGAAGTCTGAAGCCTGTGCAGACACAGACAGAATGTCACCCAAGGGTGGAATCAAATCCAGTACCCTGGTGCTGAGAGGTAGCAGTGCTAACCACTGAGCCACCCTGTAGCCTAATGCAAGAGAAACTGGGCCCTTCTTTAGGAAGGATGGTCTAGATTAGAGAGACCAATTGAGTACTTTTTTTTTTCCCAATAAGCTGAACAACCATTATAAAGACTAATCCATAATGTAGAAGCTAAGCCTCTGGCTCTCAAACACCTTGAGATGTCTGTCTGAAATAGGTTCCACTAGGAGATCACAACGCTCACTTTGTGAAAAAGTTTGTGTCTCAACACCAGGTTATTCCACTGGAGTCAGGTTAAAAATTGGCTCCTTTAGTGTAATTTCATTTGGGTCTGAACAAAAGGTATTTAAAAGGGGGAGGGATTTGTTGTTAGATGAACCTTGTTGCAAGCAACTGAATGAATGGGTGGATTAAAAAAAGGATCCAGTTCATCCCTTTATCACTCAGGATCTTAACAGTGAGGGGTATTCCATCAGGATATGTAATGAATTTTTGGAACAGGGATGTGTCCGCAAACATTCACTCACTCCACTATTGACGTAATAGTAGCTGTATATACCATCCACAAGATGCACTACACACATCCACCCAAACGTACCATCCAAAGACACAACTACTATCATCACAAAGGACAAGGTTAGGAGAGAAATGGAAACACCATCATTTGAAAGGTCCATTCCAAAACACACACTCTTCTGACCTGTAACTTTTTTCATTTGTTCACGGGTGAAGATGTTGCTGGCTAGGCCAGCATTTATTATCCATCCCTAATTGTCCAGAGGGCAATTGAGAGTCAGTCACATTGATGTGGGTTCAGAATCACATGTAGGCCAAACCAGGTAAGGATGGCAGATTTCCTTTCCTAAAAGACATGAGTAAACAGATGGGATTTTTCTGACAATTGACAGTGGTTTCATGGTCATCATTAGACTCCTAATTCCAGATTTCTTTTAATAAATTCAAATCCCACTATCTGCCTAGAACATTACCTGGGTCTCTGGATTAACCGTCTAGCGATACTACTAGTTGGCCAAGTCTCTCCAAATATCACCATTTATTAGTGTCACTGGGTTAAAATCCTGGAACAACTTCCCTAACACGAAGTTCAATGGACCTCAGTGGAAAAAAGCACCACCTCAGGGACGATTACAGATGACAATAAATCCTGTCTGCCTGTCCAATGATGCCCAATCCTGTGAATGAATGAGAAAAACCGAATCTGCAGGCACTCGAAACCTCAAACTTGTAGAACTGAATGTAGCAAAATTGATTGCAAGGGATCACATAGTTAGAGCTAAGACAACAAGGTGCAGGGCTGGATGAA
>NC_063334.1:12926261-13097990 GCF_021869965.1 Rhincodon typus
CTGTGTTCATCCAGCTCTGCACCTTGTTGTCTTGGATTCTCCAGCATCTGCAGTTCCTACTATCTCTGACATAGTTAGAGCTGTCCATTCAATAGGTGCTCAGATGTTCAAGGACCTCCAGGTTCCTGCCCACACAGTGGGACACCAATTTCCCCAGTCTGCCATGTCTGAGGCAGTGCAGGGCAGCTCCAGACTGTCAGTGCTTATCAGGGTGTTCAACAGGCTTTTAGAGTTGGAATGGGCACAAAGCATGCCAGCTGATTCAGGGATATCTGCTGAATGGTGGCTTGTTTTGGGATGGGCACATAGTAAAAATGTGAGCAATACCTTAGAGACAGATTGGTAATGGATGTGGAAGGTTTGATAAGAGATGGTGAGAGAGTATTCTCAGTCGCACGTAGCAAAACCCTCTAATCTCCCCCTGTTCCTGACTTGCAATCTCTCTCTTGCTCCCTCCTGTTCTGTGCCCCAGCTTGTCTCGAGCACAGAACTTCCAACCTGAGCATAAATCCCATGATATCTCCCAGCAATTCCGATCATGACAGCTTCTAGTGATCAGTGGTCCTATCACCAACCCTTCTTCACCCTGCTCTCTCTTTCTAATCTTCCTAAACCCTATGTGATTTTATTTGTGCTCAGTGCAAAAGATAAGGCTGAAGCATTTGCAGCAATCTTCAGCCAGAAATGCAGAGTGGATGAACCATCTCAGCCTCTTCCAGTGGTTCCCAGCATTACAAATACCAATCTTCAGCCAATTTGATTCACTCAATATGATATGAAGAAATGGTTGGAGACACTGGATGCTACAAAGGCTATGGGCCCTGACAACATTCCGGCAATAGTACTGAAGACTTGTGCTCTGCAACTTGACATTCCCCTGACCAAGTTCTTTCAGTACAGTTACAACAATGGCATCTACCTGGCAATGTGAAAAATTGCCTAGCTATATCTTGTACACAAAAAACAGGACAAATCCAACCCAGCCAATTACCACCCCATCAGTCTACTCTTGATCATCAGTAAAGTGATAGAAGGTGTCATCAACAGTGCTATCGAACAGCACCTGCTCAGTGATGCCCAGTTTGGGTTCTACCGGGACCACTCAGCTCCTGACCTCATTACAGCCTTGATTCAAATTGCCCTTAACATCAAGGGCACATTTGACTGCATGTGTCATTAAGGTGCCCTAGACAAGCTGGATTCAATGGGTATCGAGGGAAAACTCTCTGCTGGTTGGTGTCATACCTGACACATAGGAAGATAGTTGTGGTTGTAGGAGATCAATCATCTCCAGCTCCAGGACATCTCTGCTGGAGTTCCTCAGGGTAGTGTCCTCGGCCCAACCATCTTTAGCTGCTTCATCAATGACTCTTTCTCCATCAGAGGGTCAGACGTGGGGATGTTTGCCAATGAACGCACAATGTTCAGCACCGCTTGTGACTCCTCAGACACTGAAACAGTCCGTGTCCAATATCCAGGCTTGGGCTGACAAGTACCAGACATTCGTACCACACAAATGCCAGGCAATGACTATCTCCAATAAGAAACAATCTAACTAGCATTCCTTGACATTCAATAGTGTTACCATCACTGAATCCCCCACTATCAACATCCTGGGAATTACCATTGAGCAGAAACTGAATTGGACTTGCTGTATAAGTACAGTAGCTACAAGAGCAAGTTGGAGGCGAGGAATCCTGCATTGAGTAACTCACCTCCTGACTCACCCAAGCTTGTCCATCGTCTACAAGGCACAAGACAGGAGCGTAATGGAATACTCCCCTCTTCTTGGAAACAGAGCACCAACATCTCACGGTACACTCCATAAGCACTTGCCACATGCACCCCACATGCACCCCACATGCACAGACATTGGCATCTGACATGTGCCAGCCTCTAAGAACCCACATGACACATCATAGATCCACATAAAGGATACTTCTGCACTTCAATGCTGCAATCTGGGCTGTACAGCAACTTTCACTGTCATGCTGTTGCAAAGATATTGCGCACTCAGGGATCCATACCCGGCTCATGCATTGGACCGGGCTGCATCTCTAGGCTCTTTGCTGCTGTCACCAAATCACAGAATCATACAGTGTAGAAGAGGCCCTTTGGCCCGTCAAGTCTGCACTAACACATGAGAAACAGCTGACCTTCAACTTAATCCCATTTATCAGCAATGGCCCATAGTCTTGAATGTTACAACATGCCAAGTGCTCATGCAGGTCCTTTTTAAAGATGTGGGGCAACTTGCCTCAATCACCCTCCCAGGCAGTGCCTTTCAGACCGTCACCATCCTCTGGTTAAAAAAGATTTTCCTCACATTGCCCCAAAATTCCTGTCCCTCACCTTGAGACCATGTCGCCTTGTGACTGACTTTCAACTGAGAGGAATAGCTGCTCCTTATCCACTCTGTCCATGCCCCTCTTAATCATGTACATCTCAATCAGATCGCCCCTCAGTCTTCTCTATGACAATTAAAATAGCCCAAGCCTATCTAAACTTTCCTCCCAATGTAAATTTTCCATCCTAGGCAGCATTCTGGTGAATCTGCTCTGGACCGCCTCCAGTGTAATCACATTGTTCCTGTAACATGGTGACCAGAACTGCACTCAGCACTCTAGTTGTGGTCTCACCGAAGTTCTATACAACTCCATCATTACTTCCCTGCTTTTGTAATCTATGCCTCGATTGATAAGGGCAAATGTCCCCATTTGCCTTTTTCGCCACCCTACTAACATTCCCTTCCACCTTCAGAGGTCAATGGACAAACACGCCAAGGTCCCTTTATTCTACAAAACTGCCTAGTGTCATGCCGCTCATTAAATACCTTCTTGTCAATTACGTCCTTCCAAAGTGTATCACCTCACACTTTTCAGAGTTAAATACCATCTGCCACTAAGTTAACCATTATATATCTTTTTGTAACCCAAGACACTCAAACTCACTGTCAACCACCTGACTAATCTTTGTGTCATCCACAAATTTACTAATCCAATCCCCTCATGGTCATCTATGCCTATGGTACACCACTGGTGGCTGGCTTCCAGTCACTAAAGCTACCTTCTGTCATCACCCTCTGTCTCCTACAACTGAGCCAAGGGTCTAGGCCCGAAACGTCAGCCTCTCTGCTCCTATGATGCTGCTTGGCCTGCTGTGTTCATCCAGCCCTGCACCTTGTTGTCTCGGATTCTCCAGCATCTGCAGTTCCTACTATCTCTGAGCCAATTTTGAATCCACTTTGTCTAATTATCCTGCATCCCTTATGCATTTACCTTCTTGATAAGTCTCCATGTCTGGTCACCTTCCCAAAAAATTCAATCAAATTTGTTAGGCATGACCTCCCTCTGACAAAGCCACGCTGACTATCTCTGATCAAGCCTTGCCTCCTGAAGCGGATATAGATGCTCTCCTTCAGAAATTTCTCTAATAATTTCCTCACCACTAGCTTATCTCTACAACCCTTCTTAAATATGGGAACAGCATTAGCTGTTCTCCAGCCCTCTAGCATCTTCCCCCGTGGCCAGACAGGAATTAAAAATTTGTGTCAGTGACCCTGCAATTTTCTCCCTTGCCTCCGATAGCAGCCTGGGATATAATTCATCTGGGCTTGGAGATGTGTCCACCTTTAAGCCTGCCAATGCCTCCAATCCCTTGTTTTCCTCTCTGTCAATATGGTAGGGTCTGTACAAATTTAAACATTTTCTTATGGGACTTTAGGTTATGGCTATGGTTTTCCTCATCAGTGTCTTCTTCTATATCTGAAGTCTTACTTGAACTGCAGCCTTCTAAGCTAGTATTCCCTTTCTTTCTCTCCTGTCTGACTTCTCTGTCTCCTCTTATCATTTGCAATGTTAGTTCCAGTCTCCTAAATAGTCTTTCTCAGTCTTTATCCTCTCTGCAAAATACTTATTCCTTTTCTTTCTCTTTAATTGTCAAATCTTTTAAGTTCCGTTTCCCTTTCCATCCTTATGAATATCAATGTTCTCTCTTTTATCCACTTCAAGCTGCTTTCTCTCGTGCTCAAACTTAGTCTTAGTCACAATCAAATCCTTGTTACTCAGTTGACTCACCACATATTGTACGTAGTCCCCCCTGTATTTCCACCAATTAGAAATGGTGTGCTATCATGTTAATTATCTCTGTCTTCCCAGCTTTTGCAAGAAATTTCCTCCATTAAGTCCTTTGCCAATTCTGTTGCCTTTAGACCAAGTTAAATCTTATAAAACAGTCAGGGATGCCTTTTCTGTTTGGAGAATGTTTTTTTGCTGCTTCCAATGCCATCTTAATGTATAGTATAATAAACCTCAGTCCTTATATCCTTTACAAAATACTCCTACTCTATGTCCAGTTTCATATTATCCACGTTCAAAAATCCTGCACTAAGCCACTAATTTTTAATGACATGATCTGATCAGAGGTTTGAGTTGGTAATCAAGCCCCTTCATTTCATGGGTGATCACAACTGTATAAATGATCAAATTAAAACACCAATAACAACTTAACTAAAAATTTGCCTGCCTATGACTGCTATCTAGGACAAAGGAAACTCCCCTAAGATTTTATCAATCAACAAAAAAGTCTTATTGATTATAAGTAAGCGTATCTTTTAAGGAGTGGCAAAATGGATTATTAAATATGAAATCACAGACTTAAATTATAGCCCCTTTACACCTAAGCATTTATTCACAATTAGGATAGAGGAGTTGGAAAACATAGGAGAAATATGGTGGGTGGAAAACACAGACAAAAAGTAACAAATTTTGTGGATCAAGACTCCAAACCAAGATGTGGAATAGCCGAGTTTCTCGCAGTTTTTCTTTGGTCTCTCATGATTGTATCACATTGTTGTCAACCAGAGAGGTGTAGAAGCTTCTCAATTTGGTAGCCAGTCAGTTGGATCTAGGTCTTTCTTTCAGTTGGAATGTCTTCTTTTCAGAGTCTTGGAATATTGTTTTTCATTCAGAGAGAGAGATATACGCTTGTCTTTGCTTGCAAACTTTCTGGACACCTTTTTCAATTGTGTCATCTCAGGTCTATGACAGACTGCAATGTAAAAACTCAAAGGTTGTCGCTAGGCAGATATTCAACCCAAAGGTATCTGCTGCCAGCTTGTCTCACAAAAGTATCAAATGCAGCTTCTCCAAAACATACATGACCTTTGAGATCCGAGAAGGAAAACACACCTAGTATAGTCTGTGCAACACAGTTTTGTCCAAACTTCCTTCTAACTAGTTTACATTACAAACAATGTACTCTTTATACTTGCTATTGAATCCTGCGCACCTTAAAGTGGAAAAGTAAAATTAGGAACAAGAGAAAGGTTGCCTATATAAAACTAAATTACAAATTCAGATTTTGACCATGTGTTTTACCGAACATTGTATAGATTGGGTCTCCAAATCCAGCAACGTTGGGATCAGGCTTTGCCAGACCTGATAATTGTGTACCGGGGAGCTTGAGCACATTCAATGCACAAACGCTTCAAAAATAAAGACCCCACTTTGAATTGTATCAAACACACACCTAATGGATGAATGATTTCCCAACCGGATATCAAAAACAGGACTTTAGGCATCCAAATAGGACAATGCGTAACAAATGTAGAATGAATAAAGATTGATGCTCTAGAATCATTTTAGGGAAAGCTGGAAGTACTGTGGGTGCCAAAGCACAGAGGTTGCGAAATAAGGAAGTTACAACCTGTATTCTCATTTTGTTTTGAATGGCTAAACTTGCAATGAGATCCCACTAACAGATTATAAAAAAAGTTGTTAACTTTGACCACAAGGTGCATTACATAATATTTATATGTATAATAAGTAAAGTGCTTGCCCCTTAAGAATATTATGTTCACCTCACCATCGGACATTCTGTTCCCATATTATACATATTGCTTTCACCTGTGCTATTCCACTTTCTCATTGCTGTAACACAGGTGCAGACACACAGTCTTAGAGGGAAGGCATTTACTGTTCTCAATGCCAATTTACCACAACGGAAAGACACAGCATTTTCAAAACATAAGTGACATTTTCTTGTTGAGTCAACAAATCCCATCTTCAAGATTATGAAACCAATTAAAAATATTGATCAGATTTCTGTCAAACTATAAGCATAAAGTGATAACAATTTAAATATCATAAGCTTAGTTATTGACACCTAACTGAAGAGAAAATGTGTTGATGTTTCTGATGTCTATACACATGCCAAATAGGTAAATCACTGTTAAGGATTGTTGGAAGAAGCTTGCAATGATCAAATATTAAATGTCAGATTACTTATGCAAATATGTTGGCATATAAAGTCTCGATAAATAAAGAATTTTTAACAACAGTTTCTGGAAGGACGAAGAGGGAGTGAGTTTCTGGATGAGAAAATATCTATCTTCCTTTTTTTAAAAACAGTACCCTTCTACATTTTCCTTAAATTAATTCATGCTTTTAGCAGATCCAATTGGATTTGCAGCAGGCATATAGAAAGTAACTGCAATGTCATCTTAATGCTATATTTCCTAATCATTTTAAGACCGTAAGGCATAGCAGTAGAAGCAGGCCATTCAACCCATCGATTCTGCTCCACCATTCAATAAGGTCATGGCTGATATGATAATCCTCAACTCCACTTTCCTGTCTTTTCCGTATAACCCTTGGCTCCCTTATTGATTAAAAATCTGTATATCTCAGTCTCGAATATACTTAGTGATCCAATCTCAACAGCCCTCTGTGGTAAAGAATTTCACAGATTCACTACCCTCAGAGATGAAATTGCTCCTCACCTCTATCTTAAATGTGCGGCCATTTATTCTGAGATTGTGCCCTTTGATCCTAGACTCTCCCACAAGGGGAAACAACCATTCTGCATCTACCCTTTTATCTAAGAATCTTGTATGTTTCAATATAGTTGCCTCTTATTCTTATAAATTCCAATGAGTATAGGCCCAATCTACTCAATCTCTCTTCATAAGACAGTCCCTTTATACATGGTATCAGCCCAGTGAACCTTCTCTGGACTACCTCCAATGCCAAACAACTGCCAAATCTTAAACAGACCATTGTTTGGAGCAAACTACTTAGCCTTCAGGACAACATCGACCACAGCATTATACCGCCGTGTCATGGTAACCTCTACGAGACATGTCAGATCTTCGACATAGACACTACCATTACACGTGGGAACAACACCCACCACATGCACGGCAGATACTCCTGTGACTCAGCCAACGTTGTCCATCTCATACACTGCAGGCAAGGATGCCACGAGACATGGTACATTGGCGAGACCATGCAGATGCTACGACAACGGATGGATGGACACCGCACAACAATCACCAGACAGTGATGTTCTCTCCCCTTGGAGGAGGACTTCAGTGGTCAAGGGCATTCAGCTTCGGATCGTCAGGTAAACACCCTCCAAGATGGACTTTGGGATACCCAACAACGCAGAGTCGCCGAGCAGAGGCTGATAACCAAGTTCAGTCCCCATGAGAACGGCCTCAACCAGGATCTTGGGTTCGCACTACAGGTGACCCCACCACAGTATACACACACACACACACACACACACACACACACACACAGAGAAACACACACTGTCTTTCCCCTGCCCCCCCCATACACACACACACGTGAATCTATAGGGTGGATTTGTATTTGCAGATGCATTTTATTTTCTTCAAAAAGCACACAATTTATAGACAGTCAGTCAATGTGGTGTTTTATAAATTCCTACTTTAGCAATAAAACTAATAAAACAAGACTCCAAACTAAAACACAAACAGATTCTAAACAAGGTGTCAGACCTAGCATGCATTGTCTGATCTAAAATGTCACCTCTTCTTACGCTGATAAAATCTTTAATTCTCACAGGACCGTGACTTGAAAGGAATTCAGGATTTGCATTTACATATTAATCAATTAAAACCTTCTAACTGATGAAAGATTTAACAGCTCTTAGGTTTATTTAGTACATCCTCATCAATGGTGAGAACCTTTGATCTTTTACTAATAAATTCTGTGTCTGATACTACCTCTCTCACTGACACCAGAATAAGGACTGAGACTTTGAAAGCTTGTGTTCTCAAATAAACCTGTTGGACTATAACCCGGTGTTGTGTGATTTCTGACCTTGTCCACCCCAGTCCAACACCGATGCCTCCACATCAATACGTCTTTCTACAGATAAAGGGCCCAAAACTGTGCACTGTATTCCAGTTGCGGTCTGACTAGTGCCTTGTATAGTTTTAGCAAAACCTTCCTACTGTTATACTTTATTCTCTTTGAAATAAGGACCAACATTCCACCTGCCTTACTTATGCCTGCTGAACTTTGATGCTTTTTTTCGATATTGAAACTGTATTGTTTAAGCTGATGTTCTTAGTACAGCAACTTTGTTTTAACCAGAACCTTATGAACCAGCATTCTTGATAAACCGACAAAATTATATACTTGAAAAACCGTAAATTTACCGTATTGTCGTGATCTCTGCAATGTCCAATTAGTCAGTTGAGCGTATGAGTGAGAAGGCTCTCCGTTGATTTATGCTGTAAATGAAGTATAACAGTGGTATATATACCCCCTGCATTACATTTCTGGGGAGGCAATGGCCTAATGGTATTATCACTGGACTTTTAATCTAGAGACCCAGATAACGTTCTGAGGACCAGGGTTTGAATCCTGCCACAGCAGATGATGGAATTTGAATTCAATAAAATATCTGGAATTAAGAATCTAATGATGACCATGAATCCATTGTTGATTATCAGGAAAAACCCATCTGGTTCACTGATGTCCCTTAGGGAAGGAAACTGCCATCCTTACCTGGTCTGGCCTACATGTGACTCCAGACCCACAGCAATGTGGTTGACTCTGAAGTGCCCTGTGGGCAATTAGGGATGGGCAATAAACGCTGCCTAGCCAGTGACACCCTCATCCTGTTAATGAATAAAACAAAATTACTTAGTGCGTGTTTTTATATTAATTATTTGGACCTCTTGATCAACCAGAATATTTGATCAACTGGTACACTCCTGGTCCCAGTGCTGGTTTAAAAAAAGTTTGCTGTATATGTCCAAAAATTCAAACTCCATTCCTTATTAATCTCACGCCTTCTTTTTCATCTAAGTATATACATAAAGCTGGAGGTTGGTTTGTAATGTAGAATAATGGGCTCAATCCAATAATGCAGCTTGGGTTCAACCTCTGCTGAAGCTAATTTGATGGAGTCTCCTTCTCAATTGCTCCCATCACCTGGGGTAAAGTGACCTTCAGGTTAAACCATCACCAGATATCTCTCAAGTGAGAAAGCAGTCCTAACCCCTGAAGTATTTATTATTGTCACATGTACCCGGGTTCAGTGAAAAAGCTTTGTTTTGCGTGCAGTACAGGCAAATCAGACCAGACAAAGTGCATTAGGGTAGTGGAACAGAGTGAGGAATACAATATTATAGCTGCAGAGAAGGTGTATGAAGAGTGAGGTCAACATTAAATTTGAAATTTGAGAGGTCCATTCAGAAGTGTAATAACAGTAGGGAAAAAGCTGTTCATGAATCTGTTGATCTGTGTATTTAAAGTTTTGCCAGCTGATTGTTGACATTTCCCTCAAGGCTTTTTTAAAATGAATACTTGGTTGATTTTTAGAAGCTAAAATTATATCAGAAGGTATTCTGAGTTCACATTGAGAGAGGTTCACATTGATTAAGTGGTTAAAGAGCTATCTTGGTGAATATGATTTCGTTTTCTAATAAGATCAAGCACTTGAAATGTAAAGATTTGATTTGGTTTATTATTATTGTCACATGTACCTAGGTACAATAAAAAGTTCTGTGTGCAATACAGGCAGAGCATACCATACAAAGATCACAGGGTGATAGAACAGAGGGAGGAATACAATGTTACGGCTGCAAAGAAGGTGCAGAAAAAGCAAGATCAGCATTAGATTTGAAATTAGAGAGGCCCATTCAGAAGTCTAATAACAGTGGGGAAGAAGTTGTTCTTGAGCCCGTTGGTATATGTGTTTAAGCTTTTGTATGTTCTGCCTGACGGAAGAGGTTGCAGGAGATTATAACTGCGGTGGGCGAGGTCTTTGATGATATTGGCTGCCTTGAATAAGCTTATCCAAATAAGTTTGCTTTTTGAATCAAGTCTATATAGTGAAATCTGCATCAAAATTATAGAGCTTTATTTGATTTCATCTTCACATGCTCCCGAAATTTGCCCAAGGTGATCGCTGGGTGAAGATGCATGAGTTCAGATGGAAGAAATAAAGAGCCTTGATTTGGATATAAGAAATTAACGGGGTTATCGGGTGTCAGGAGTTGGCAGAAGTTAGAATAAGTTGGCATGGGGCATAAAGGGGCCAAGAGTGAGAAGGAATAAGATGGCATGAGTTGGAATGGAGGGTACAAAGGTAATCAGCAGAAAGGGATAAAGAAGGAAAATATGACTCGATGGAAAAAAACCAGAGAACAAATTGCAATAAATATAGTTTCTTGCCCAGATTTGGAGACAGAGAAGTTGAGAAAGTGTTGGATAGACAAGGTGAAGATGAGAGAAAACAGAAAATTGGAAACAAAGTCGATTACATTTTCCAGTTGGTGGTAAGAAGCAGTGGCTAAACATAGAACAGTACAGCAGACTACAGGCCCTTCGGCCCACGATGTTGTGCCGACCTATTATCCTACGAAGATCGATCTACCCTGCATACCCTAGATTTTACTATCCGCAATTAAACATTACTTACATTTTAAAACTGATTATAATGTATTTTTTTTAAGTGTAAGCAGTTCTGTAAGGCAAGCAACTCCCTCAAGATATTTGAGGAGTTAAACTTGGGCTATTTCGATCTGGAGCGACTTTAGAAATTGCCTTTTTAATTCACTCCCTCACACCTTTTATTCCCGAGTGATATCACAGTTCTTTTTCAGTTTATTTCAAAAAAAAAGTTTTATGGGTGGAAGAGTTGGATTTAATAGTTCGAGAGTTAACTCTCCGAAATTATTGGTGAGCTCAGTTAACCAACAGAATTAATAAGAGTGAGCTGATCATTCCTCATTAGGCGAACTCCAATCAGGAATATGGAAATTGGAACAGCTCTGGTTAATATGGTTAATTGGAGGCACGCAATGATCGATCAATTACTTAGGCCAGCAAAGAGTATGTGATATAAAAACAAGTCTCTGCGCTAGGTTACTATATGCTTTTGTCCGTTTTGGTATGCTTAGGTTCGGAACTGTGAAAAAGAATTATCATTACTAGAGGAAAGCGAGCTTTGGATCATTGCTGTTCCTTTAAGAATTGACATGATTCCTTTTCGGGTAGCCTTGTTGCTACTGCTGGTAGTATGTTTAAACCCGACCAGGCTCGTAAATGGTGAGTAACTCAACGTTTGAAATTTAGTACTAGTGAGTTGTGGTTGTTAAACTTGAGCCCATCGCTGTGGGGCAGCAAGCAGAATTTTCTTGATCTGTTATCAAAATATCATGTTTTGATCTACTTAACCTACGAAAGGGCACCTGTGAATTTTTTGTTTTAACGTGGCGCGCATCTCTTAATGGCGATTAATGCACCAGCTCCGACTCATAATGGCCCACCAGCAGAATATTTCTAAGAAACTTTCTTTGATTTACTCAATCTTCACTTGGAATATGCTATTACTTTCTCTCGCGTCTATCCTCGCATTCATCAAATCCCGTTCAAAACAAAAACTGCTCATCGCTAACACTCCAGTAACCTCAACTGTGCACTCTTACTGGCCTTTATTTCTGGTCAAATTAAGTGTTTTATCTGATTACACTTTTTATTTTGACTATGTATCTCTGTAAAGCAGCGCTGACATGAAGGGGCCCTGTGTGGTAGTGTCCCTACCTCACTCAGGTGGCCTGAGTTCTGCTCCACTGTTGGAGGTACTTTCTCTGAACAGGCTTTCTTAAAACCCATAACTGCCATTGAGTGGGGTCATTGCACTTTTCTTCTGAAAAGTCTGTAGCCTACTATAAGCAAAGATATTAAAATTTCACTTTTTTTCTTTTTAAGGAAAAAAAGCTAGTGATGGAGTTGATAGACAAAACAAGTTGGACATGACAGAATTCCTACATTGTGGAAGCAGGTCATTTGGCCTATTGAGCTCACTCTGTCAGAGCGTCCCACCTTTTTTTTTCTCCTTTCTCTGCCTCTAAAATTCCTGTAACCCTGGGTTTCCCATGGCTAGCCCACCTAGCCTGTGTATCCCTGAATACCAAAAGCAATTTAGCATGGTCAATCTACCTAACCCACCTCTTGGACTGTGGGAGGAAATGGGAGCACCTAGAGGAAATCTATGCACAAACTTTCCAGGTACCCAGGCTAGAATCAAACCTCAGTTCCCAGGGTTAACTACTGAGCCACTACCACCCTATGGAGAGTGACAGACTCCTGTGCAAGTCTGGTAGCATTGAGTTTCTCCAGTGAATTTTGTTTGTTTTTTTTGTTTCAGCACTTCTAATTTTTAAAAAATAGAATGTTATTTTCCCACACTGCTCATCTAACATAGAACACTGTACACCAAAAGTTCTAAGCTTGTTCTAGTTTAATGGTGAAGTAGATGTGAGGAGGGAAGGCATAGTTGACTTTACTCCTGATATCAAAAAATGTTTGGCTTTCAGTGCTGAAGCAAAAAGCTGTGGCCAGTTCAAATTAGCACTAATAAGTGCTATAGTCTCCTCGTGATGGAATATTGATTCTCCAATCCATAGGCCATCCAGAGCAGTGAAACTGTATCCTGATCAGTAGTGATCTCTGAATCACTATCTCTAATATCTAACTACCCAATTGATTATGGGGCTTTGTCTAAATTAGAACAGCATTTGTTACATTAAGGGTGTCATACTTAATGTGCCAATAGTTGTGTAATCTCTTAAAGAGCTCTAGGATATCCTGAGTTTGTATGGACGCTAACTGTTGTTCACTAAGGGATTTCAGACTTGAATGGTCTGCTCCATTAGTTTAAAAAAAAACATAAAATGGTCTAATGGCTTGTTTAGTACCTTTATGCTTATGGAATTAAATTACTCAAGCCAATAGCTTCTAAATCCAAACTCTCTCAAACCAAGGCTCTTTCACAGCATAGTACTGTTTTTGCATCAAGGGCAAAAACTTGCCTCAGAATTCTAATGTTGCAGCTCTTAATAATTCAAGTACTGTGCAAGCAAATACATGCAATTTCTTCAATTGTTGCACTTTGTCTATTGCAAACTTAGTGCTGATTTTTGTTGATCAGATTAACTTCCAGATACACACTCTTATTTCTTGCTTAATTTTTTTTTTTTTGAAGGGTCAAGAGCATCCTGTGGTGCATCATGGTTTCAGTGCAGAAATGGACGGTGTGTGCCATTAATGTGGAAGTGTGACGGAGATGATGACTGTACTGATGGTAGCGATGAGAGTGATTGTGGTAAGTAACTCCTCATGAGTTCATGGCCAGCATGTGAGGCTGTTGGAAGGGGGCACAGTGGGGGGAGAAAAGCAGCTGACTAAGTGGAGTTTGGAACATGAAACAGTACAGCACAGTGTGGGCCCTTTGGCCCACAATGTTGTGCTGATCCATTATCCTACCAAGACCAATTTACCCCTCACTTTGCAATCCTCCATGTGCCTATCCAAGAGTCACTTAAAAGTCTGAGTCCACTATACCACTGTAGCAGCATATTCTACATGCCTACCGCTGACATCTCCCTTGTACTGTCCTCCAATCACCCTAAAACTATGCCCCTCTCATAAGTCACTCCTGCCCTAGGGGGAAAGTCTCTGACTATCCACTATCTATGCCTCTCATCATATTGTAAACCTCTATCAAGTCACCTCTTGTCCTTCTTCACGCCAATGAAAAGCCCTAGCTCCCTCCACTTTCCTCATGAGACCTGCATTCCAGTCCAGGCAGCATCCTGGTAAATCTCCTCTGCACCCTCTCTAAAGCTTCCACATCCTTCCTATGAGGTGACTAGAACTGAACACAATATTCCAAGTGTGGTCTAACCAGAGTTTTATAGCTTCATTCTTCAAACTACATATGGAGCAGAACTTCCAATCTCTTCTAGTGACTTAGTCACTAAATGTTCAGACTATTGATTAAAAAATATAAACTGTAGTATAGTAATATTGTTTGTACATATGCACAACACTTTGTAAAAACAATTTAATCTACTTTCTGGGCCTTGCTCTTGAGCTAAAGACTCAGAACTTGAGGTCTGGAATTCATTACAAAGGAGCTTCTTCCTAGCTTCACTGCAACCTTTCAATCACAGCATGATCACCTCCCTCTTCACTCCCACCACCCACACCCCCCCATCTCTTTAATCTAATCAATAACCTTGTTGATGTGATCCTGTCTCCTGCTCTTGCACCTCTTCTCTCCCCTTTTTTCCCCTCATCCCAACCATGAGATTCAGCAGAAATGTGTCTTTGTGGCAGGAAGTTATGTTGCACACTTCCCTACCTCTGAACAGTGTGTGGAAGTGTTTAGGTGTGCCCAAGTGGTGAGGTCTTTAAGCTGGTCTGGCTCAACCTAGTTTGTTCCATGGGGTAGCACTACTTTGATTTGGGAACCTTAGTTACAGTTGTCTTGTTCAACCTGGAGTGAATAGCCACCAGTAGAGGGAGGTTTCATACTGGCATCTCAAATTAAAGTGTAACTAGTCAAGTTGTAGTTGCCCACTGAAGTGCACCAGTTAAATGCCTGGTATTTGGGAAATAAGCAAAATCATGCTGTAGATAACTTAAATTCCAAAGAGTGCTACAGCATAATCTTTAGCAAATTGTAGATAGATGGCATTTAAGCCATAGTTGGTCTACAGCATAGTTCTTAGAGCAATACTTGTGTTTTGACACTTCCAAGTCTTGTTTAAGCTGATTAGTTGTGCCAAAATGCTTAATCAAACCTCATGACTTACCATAAAATACATGGTATGAGAGGAAAATCCATGGTTAACACTAATACTTTTAAAACAGCTTTTTTAAGTGGAAGTTGCTGTACAGATTCTGTCAAAGCTCTGTAGAAATATTTAATTGAATCATAAGTCATAGCTCAGGCTGTATGACCCACATCAACACAAGATTAGATACTTAATACAGTCCCAGCTTTTTACAATAGACATGTGATTTTTTTTCTCATTAGTTATTTCTCGATGTCAATTACTTGATCTCAGTCCTCCAGTTATTGACACCTGAGCTGGGAAACCATTCTCCTTAAAGCCCCTATTGAATACCAAATCTTTCTATCAGACCCTAATCCTAGCTACATGAGCCTCCAGAAATACCAAAAGCATTAGTGTAAGTGGAGCTAGAACCAAAGTAGCTAGACCTGCAGATTATGTAGTGTACAAGGCATACTAAATAACTCATACAGATGGTGAGGATGAAGACCTAGCTCAAGTAGGTCTATGTAGTAAACTCTTGCAACAAGAATTACAGAAAAAAATCTGGTCTTGGTAAGAATATAACCCTTAAAATTGTCTTGAGACTTTTCTACTCTTGACTGAGAAAAGGCTTGCTTTATTCAGCAAGATGTATTCTGAGCCCACAACTAATGAGAAGTTAAAGCAAACTTGCATGGAAATTGGTGTTAATAAACAGCCAATTTTGAAATCTTGGTCTTCTTAAACATTGGCAAGAAGTGTTCCTATTAGGAAATGGAACCTGAATTTCCCCTCCTGAGGAAGATACCATTATTGGTTCTAAATGGTGAGTCTGATGTCTGTAATAGAGTTGTTACCACTCTTTTTTCCCCCCTAAAAAGCTTCCAAGTTTTCTACTGAAGAAAACACTTGAACTAAACTCAAATGTGGTGTTGTAATGACAATGAACCAAAAGTTTTGCATGATGTATCACATGAACATTCACTGACTGGTGTCTTGATGGTAATTATCATTTAAAGTTGCATAATGTTAAATACAACCAATATATTCTTCCTCCCTCAGGTAAAATCACCTGTGGACCATCAGACTTTGTATGCCACAATGGACATTGTGTGCCAAGCAAATGGCAGTGTGATGGCTCATCTGACTGTGAGGATGGATCAGATGAAAGTCCTGATATCTGTCGTAAGTATTATTGGGAGCAATGAGGAACTTTGAGCTCATGTTCTTAACTATGCAAATGGAACACCTTTTTGTATAAGTAGGCTAAAATATCACCTGATCATAGTATCATCGATGAAGACTAACTTACAATTCTCCAGTGCAAATAGCTTCTAGGTTGAAGCTCTTCTCACCATAACCTTTGCTATGTATTTGTTTTAGTGTTGCTGTAAATGTGTTGAGCATCTTTCCTAGTTGATCTGCAGCTACAAATCTCTATCTGAATAAAATTGGGATATTCAAACATTGAAACAATTCACAAAATCCATCACTTGGACTCTTAAGATTATCTACTTTCTACTCTACAAATGTAGAACATGAAGGAACAATGACAAGCAGCTTTCTCTAGCTTTTTCTATCACTAGACAAAGCACTTGGGCTTTCATGGCAACTTGTATGATTGTGCTCATTTGAGTATGAACAAACTAGTTCAGAATTTTCCAAGTCTCTAGCTATAGCACCATCTTGGGTACAAGGTATCTGGGTATGGATTCTTCAGTAAGTGGTATCTCTAAGCCACATTAATCACAAGATTTTAAAATTTATAGCATATGTGCAACTCTACTAACTTCAGTCAATACTGTGTATTTATTCCAGATGCACAGATGTGCCAGTTACATGAAATAAGCTGTGGCCCTGGCTCTCTTCAGTGTATTCCTGATTCCTGGAAATGTGATGGAGAAAAGGACTGTGACAATGGCAGTGATGAAGAGAACTGTGGTAGGCAACTTGCAACTTTATCTAGAATCTTTTTTTTTTTGGTTAACACTCAAGACTTTAAACTAAAGAACCAACCTGAGCTAGTATGAAAGCATTTCACTTTAATCTGTGGAAGTGGCAATTTGACTGCAGTAGTTACTTGTGGAAAATTTAAACTTGCAGCACACTGATCCTTTTTTGATATTTGGGTCTAGGTTTTTATTACACCTGCTCAGTCTAGCTGGTCAATCTAGACTAATACAATGTACTCAATTGCTGGCTTTTTGGAGTGACTTTTAAAAAGTCATTTGTCAGTACATGTATATTGCTTAAATGCTGCTTTTGCCTTGTGCTCAGAACAACTTTTCAAACCTTAATGTAAGGAGCAATTAACATTGTGTCTTGATTGACAAGAGCTAACTGTCAGCAATTTCCCTTTCCATGACTTGACTAGATTCAATTTTAAACTTGCCTCTACATCCAACAAGTAGAGCCCAAATTTCTTGTCCAGAAACTCAAATGGAAGTTGAGATTCCTAGTCAACAGCTGGTGAAATTTTTGTGGTCGATTTTAAATTGACCTAAATTTCGGACTTCTGTTGTCAAATGATGACGAGCATTCAGCTCCAATTCTACTAACTCCACTCAACCATTTTAACAGACAGAATGGTTTTATCATCTAGTCACTTTTTTCTACCTGACATGGCTTAAAGCTGTGTTCAAAACAAATATTCAAAATGTTCATGTCCTTGAATGTTATACTATGCTATTATGACAACTGATTTTTAAGGACACTTGAACAGCAATATAGAGCAAGGCCATACTTAACAAGTAGACTTGCCTGATGGCAGGATATTCCTTTAATAGCATTTCTTCTCCCAGTAATCAAGTTTCAGAAAACACTGTCATACCACTGGACTAACAACACATGTATTAGGTTGAAGGATGTATAGAATATTCTGCAAACTAATAGAATAAATCATAAATGTAACTTCCCAACAGTTCTATAGGGTGTTCCTGTTTTTCTTTTCAGGCACTTTGGTTTGCAGTATACTTGAGTTCACATGCTCCAATGGCAGATGCATTTCCAAAACATTTATCTGCAATGGTGAAGACGACTGTGGTGATGGGAGTGATGAACGAGGTTGTGCCCCATTTGTTTGTCACATTCATGAGTTTCAGTGCAATAGTTCTGAATGTATCCCTATGAATTGGGTATGTGACAATAATGCTGACTGTGCTGACCAGTCTGATGAAGCTCCAGAACATTGTGGGCGTACACTTGCCCCTGTGACCTGCTCTTCCAGTGAGTTCCTGTGCAAGTCTGGTGAATGCATCAATCATCACTGGTACTGTGATGGAGATAATGACTGCAAAGATGGAAGTGATGAAGTGAACTGCTGTAAGTAGCCTGTCTTGTTTTCTAGGATCTTTGATCTTCAACTCTAGTTTTCTAGAGGCATGAATTTCCAAAATGGTCCCTCTATTGTCTGAAGACAATTAACATCTTCCTAACAGACTAAGGACCTTTCACCCACTTTCCTGCTGTAGCTAGTACTGTTTCCAAAGCTGAATGTTTGTTTATTTTTTGGTGGGCCTGCTCAGCAAACAGTCAAAATTGTAGAACAAATGTCAGGTTAATGCTGATTTGACACTAGTGCTCTCCTCGCATTAAATAATGGATTTTTAATGCAGTATCCAGCACAGATGGTTCCACATCCTGGAATATCAGCCTTTATTGTCGACTCCTGGAAGGCATAATTGCTGCCTCAGTAACTGAGTCATTCTGTATAGAATGACTTTTGAATCCTAGCAGGGAGTAGATTTTGCATTTTAAACCTCCCCTCTAAACAAAGCTGAAGGCTTTAACCCTACAAGTTGGAAAGAATCTTTCCACTGCCTGCACCCCCTTCAAAAAACCCTAACCTAGGAAGGAATCATCACTTCAACATTTTACTCCAACCATCACTATGCAGTTTAATTATTGGTAACATCACATATGCTTAGCCTTAATTATCTTGCTTTGTTTCTTGGTCACTTCAAGCAGAGATGTCTTGTTTTTCAAATAGAGCACCTTGAGCATTGTCTATGGCTGTGCTCCAATTGAGTTTGGTGTAGATGTTCCTTGTGTATATTTAACCACTAACTAAAACTCAATTCTTGGCAAACAACTCCTTAGTAAAGTCTAACTCCTGCAAATTGAAATAGTTGCCAACCATTCAGTCCTTTCAGACTATGTTCAAAGTATAATCTCTTCTAGAAGTAACATTCTTCATACCTCTGCAAAATTGAATCTAACTCTGAACTTGTACCTGCTAAAGTTTAACATTAGAAGCTTCAAGTGTTAAGTCAAAACCACTGAATGTTAATAGTCTAGAACAGTAGTCAAATGCAATCAGTATGTCTGGTCTCCTTGGCTTCATGGCATTTCTAATTGAGACTTTGTTAACAGTACCTCGAACATGTAGACCAGATTACTTCCAATGCAGTGATGGTAATTGCATCCCTGAGAACAAGATCTGCAATAACTTTGCAGACTGCTCTGATGCTAGTGATGAAGCCAACTGCAAGAATGGTAGGTGCAAATTTAGTACAAATATAACTAAACTGGAGTGGTGTGAAGTGGTGTTAATACAGCTATTTGTTTCTAGAATGCACTGGTCCCTCTGACTTTAAATGCCAAAGTGGAGAATGCATAACTATAACCCAAGTATGTGACCACAAATGGGACTGTAGAGATCGGAGTGATGAACCCTTCAAATGCCGTAAGTTTCTTAATGTAGTCTTGTGGCCTAATGAACTCTTAAAGATCTTCTATTCTTAATTGTTATGCACAGTTATCTATTCCCAGCTAGTCACTAATCTCAAACACCATTTTATCTGTCATCTATCAAAGATTTTTCAACAGTTAAATCAAAAGATGACAGTGCAGCAGTGATTGTTAACAGACCCCCATGAGATTTAACATGATAAAAATGGGAATGGAATCTAAATCTTCAGGCTAGAGCTCTCTTACATCAGACAGTGGAGCACTTTGTGCAAAGTTGACTGACTGCTTGCACCTCCTTTGAGATCTTTGCTTGATAAGCATTTCCCCCAGCTACAGCTACCTTTTGCCTTCAGAAGCATTCGCACTCCCTCTTTTAAACCTTCCTTGAAGGGTAGGAAAATGCTGGGCTTTACTCTAGTGTAGGAGTAGATCCAGAAGGACAGTTAAATGGCTCTTTTGTCATACACTACAAATCTGCACAAGTAGTCACAATGACCTATAGCTTGTATCTCAAAGCTTTTGTCTGAGTTGCAGCAAACACATACTCTTGCTATCAAGTTTCCTAAAGGAACAAAGATGATAGGAACTGCAGATGCTGGAGAATCTGAGATAACAAGGTGTAGAGCTGGATGAACACAGCAGGCCAAGCAGCATCATAGGAGCAGGAAGGGTCTAGGCCTGAAACATCAGCCTTCCTGCTCCTATGATGCTGCTTGGCCTGCTGTGTTCATCCAGCTCTACACTTTGTTAACCTAAAGGAACAAGTTTAGTTCAAAAACAAACCTTAGTTAAATGTCTTGGAGGCAATTTAGCCCATGCAGCTGTGATTCCCAAAAGTAGGAGTCCTTAACAAGGAATAGCTTAAATTTTGGATGGACTTTAATTACAGGATTTAACCAAGTTAAAGTCCAACACTGAACAATAGGATTGTTCAGAAAATTCAATGATCAATGAAAATGTTTTGACCTCTTTCTACAGGGCTAAATGAATGTTTGGTGAACAATGGAGACTGCTCTCATATTTGCAGGGACCTTCTTATTGGTTATGAATGTGATTGTCCTGCTGGCTTTGAGCTTGTTGATGACAGAACTTGTGATGGTAAGTCTCTGTCTGCATCATTATACAAACTTAACTTTCTGATCTATTAATAGTGGATTTTTTGTTTTAGATGCCGATGAGTGTCAAAATCCTGGAGTCTGCAGTCAGATTTGTATCAACTTGAAAGGAAGCTACAAATGTGAATGTTATGAAGGATATCACATGGATCCTGCTACTAGAGTTTGCAAGGCTATTGGCAAGTATACTTTTACTCATCTGTAAAAGTCTACTGTAAACCAGTTTTTAGCAATACCAGACTTGGTCAGTAATGACTAATCTAGCATTACTAAAACTGTAGAATTTCCTAGGAGGAACTTGCAGGATTGTACTGTTTAAGAGCTTAAATAGCTTTTCTCTACTACAAACCACACAAGGTTCAATTTTCAAGCTGAATAATACATCTGAAACCTAGTTGCATATTTTGTGCAAGTGTGAAATACTTGTTTGAATTTACACCTTTTTTGCTCTTTAAAGGCAAAGAGCCTTACTTGATCTTCACAAATCATCATGACATTCGGAAATTGGGACTGCATCATCAAGAGTACAGCCAGGTACTTGTTCAGCTGAGAAATGCTGTAGCACTGGATGCTGATGTTGTGGAGCAAGAGATCTTCTGGGCTGACTTGGGCCAGCAGGCAATTTTCAGGTAAGATCTGTATTTGAGCACCTCTACTCCATGTATCTGCACGTTATTTGAACAAAAACCCAATTGAAGTTCACATTAAAACCTCTTGTCCGCCATTTATTTATAAAATGGCAAACTGCCCTGGCTTGGGGTGGCTCAGTGTTAGCACTGACACCTCGTAGCACCTTGGATACAAGTTCAAACCCAGCCTTGGGTGACTAGAAGCTGCATATTCTCCATGTTTCATCCAGGTGATCAGGCTTCCTCCACAGTAGATGTGCAGGTTAGGGTGGCATTATGAAAAATGCAGGGAGAAGGTAGGTGGTGACCCTAGGTGGGATGCACTTGAGTCAGTGTGGTCTTTGGGCTGAGTGGCCTGTCCCTAAATTTTATAGGGATTCTATGATCTAACAGAACATGGCATTAAGTTGTATGAACAGGACCCTTATCTGTTTTAGATGCAGTAGGTCACTTGATCTAGCCATCAATCTATACCTCAAACAAGGTGCCTGGATTTCCACTTCCTGTAGTGGATGTCTTTTGTGATTGCAATAACTTTTTTTTCTGAACAGTTTTGTTGCAGAGGCAATTCCATTAACAAGTTTGTATTTTTTCTCTAACTAGTGCATCCATGAATAGATACAAAGGCAAAACTGGTCAGTCAGTCCTTACCAAGGACTTGGGCATTCCTGTGGGAATTGCTGTGGATTGGATTTACAAGCACATATATTGGACTGACCGTGGTACAAAAACAATATCTGTGGCCACATTGGATGGATCCAGAAAGACTGTTCTCTTTGACACCAACTTAACAGAACCAGCTTCTATAGCAGTTGATCCACATTCTGGGTACTTTTTTTCTTTTCTACTTGCAGCACTTTATAATGCCTATACAAGTTTCAAATTTCCAAGGTTAATTCTCACCTAGATGATATCTTCAATGTTTTATTAAATTTGAGTTTTGTTGTAATCTTGCATGAGGATTGAGGGGGGGGGGGTGCGCAGAAGTAAGGGACACTAACTTGAGTGCCCATCCACTTCCAAAAGCACAATTGGAACACAACCAAAAAGCCAAGCAAGCCATCACTTTTCAAAGTCCATGCTTAAGTGGGCTGAAGTCCTGTTATTTAATCCCCTTAAATGTTCAGTGGTCTTGAGCTGCCAAACTTGCATAATATCTAGTATTGCAATAGTCACTGCAAGGTAATGTAAGTTGGCCTTTCTCTTCTGACACTACAGTCACAATAGTTTTAAACCACTGATAACATTCACAACTGGTGAGTAAACATTAAATGTTTAAACAAATTCTGAATCTCCTAAAGGTTTGTTTACTGGTCAGACTGGGGTGAGCCAGCAAAGATAGAAAAGGCAGGAATGAATGGTGTTGATCGCCAAA
This sequence comes from Rhincodon typus, assembly GCF_021869965.1. Lineage (NCBI taxonomy): Eukaryota > Metazoa > Chordata > Chondrichthyes > Orectolobiformes > Rhincodontidae > Rhincodon > Rhincodon typus. Next base: position 12,948,960 of record NC_063334.1, read on the forward strand.
CGTTGGTCGACCAAAGGATTCAAAGGCCAAATGGCATTGCACTTGGTAAGAAGTTTGAATTGGATCTCTTAACGATGTCTGAATTTCATTAAAATAATAGATAACAACAATCCTTTTTTTTTAGACCTTGTGAAACACCGCCTCTACTGGGTTGATGCAAAACTCCACACCCTGTCCAGTATAGGGCTGAATGGACAGGATAGAAGACTAGTGATCTTGTCACCAGAATTCCTTTCCCGTCCTTGTGGTGTTGCAGTGTTTGAGGTAAAGCAGAATTTTGCAGTGCAAGTTGCATGTGGCAATGCCATTCCTCTTGATTTAAGGGTTCATGATTTGAATTCTTGCATGGTTGTTTCCAGATGGTGGTTTTGCTTAATCCTTTTGCTTAACTCCCCTGACCAAACAACTAGCTTGCTTCACTTCACTAATTCTACATTTCAAGAACCTATGAATGTAGAAAACTACTACTCTTGGTCTGTTAACTCTGCCCTGAATAAACAAGTGTAACCAGGCTATGGAAAAAATTAATGGTATGCCACCCTGTATGTTTGAACAAAACTCTGCCAAAGGTAACTAGGTCAGAAACATTTGACCTAGAATAAATCACAATGAAGATTTTGGTTACCTAGCAATGTTAAATACCAATGCTCTTACTCAATAGTAGTAAATAAAGGTTTGGGAACCAGTGGTTTCTCTAGACTAACTAGTTACATATACTGGGGAATAAGCTCTGAACTAGTGAGTTCAACTGGCAAGAAACTTGCATTTGTGGTCCTTGGATGTCCTGTAGTCATCCAAATGTGATGTGGAAAATATTGTCATTTCATACTCTCTCTTTCAGAAGTGAAATTGGCCAGGATAGGAACTTTGTTCATGTCCCACTTGATTCCAGGGTCCTAGCTGCTCAAATGTTCATTTTGTTGCAAATGCTAGCTTGCTTTAGTTTGACCTCATGCACAAGTGCATGTTCTTCACCACCTGCATGGAGTATCTGCATAAACAGTGTAAGAAAACACTTTCTGGGACCCACTGAGTTTAAAACAGCCACAACTTCATCCCAATCTGATTAGTTCCTGACTTTGTCCCTAGTGCACTAATACTTTGTTCCTGACTGCAAAGTGAAACTTTAGTGCCAATTCTAAACTCCTTTTGGATTTTTTCTAAACTGCTGCACTTCAAGTGGAGACTACCCAGAGATGTGCAGAAACTACAGGTTTTTGTTTCTAAACTGCTATCTTGCAACAGCTGAGATACCAACCTAATCTTTCAGGATCGTGTTTTCTGGATTGATGAAGAAACTGAGGCAATCTATGGAGCCAACAAGTTCACAGGAGCAGATGTTGAAACACTTGTTTACAATCTCCAGCAACCACGTGATATCTTGATTTACCATGAACTGCTTCAGTTACCTGGTAAGATGAGACATTTGGCTTGTTTTGGTTTTCTTTTTGCTTTGTGGGGCAAATCCAATGTTTGGGCTGAACTGTTGCAATGCCTTGGTTTGTACTGGTCTGCTACAAATCTTTTCATGGGCAATTTGTGCTAATGTTCACATTCACAGCTTTATATAGCTTCAGATGAAATTCCTTTCCAGTCAGTTCAGCCAGTTGCAGAACTATCTTGAAGGCAGTGACTCCACTTTCAATTTGGTTAATCTCTAGAGAGGCAGCTTGCTTCCTCTAGCTGTTGGCTTTCTGGTCTTCTAATACAATGTCAGCACTAGCAATGCAAAAACTCAAAGATGAGGTTAGCCTGTAATGTAAATGGTTAAGGAAAACCCATTAATTTCAGCTAATACTAGTCCTTCTCCAGCCACTTGTCATCTTTTTCCTTGCATCTGAACTCCCTGGATATGAATAGCCCAGCAGATGGTCTGAAATCCTAGTTCCTGATCCATATCAACTTTCAATCCCTAGTGTTCACACTAGCATCACTCCATTTTAGCTTGGTCAAGCATCCAAGATCTTGATGTTTCTGCCTAGTCTGTAATGTTTCATCTAACAGTGCTCCTCCCAGATACTATACACCTCAAGTTCTGTTTAGCATTGCTTGATACTTTTTTTCAAAAGTGCTCCCCAAATAAATGCTAATGATCAAACTAGAATACTATGTAGATCATATGGAGACTTTTCACTTTAAGCAATGCTGAACATTGGTGTCTCAAATCAGTCCAAGATTTTGTCCTACCAGAATGCAACTGCCTAACAAGTAAAGACTTCTTGCTAAACTAAATCTCAAACTTACCAATTACATTAAAAGGATAACTGCAAGTGAAGAGCCCAGTAGTGAACTGCAACTTGGTCTCTTAACCATAGTCTCCAAACTTGATCAAAGTTAATAAATAGCTGTGCAATCTTGTGTAAAGATATTTGTTCAAAGTTGTGCTCTGGTCATGTTTTACAAGCCCATATCCAGAATAGTTCCTATTGGCAAATCTTTCTTGCAGGTAAGAACTGGTGCAATGACAGTGGAAGCTGTGAATACATGTGTCTTCCTGCTCCTCAGCATAAAGAATTCTCTCCCAAATACACATGTGTGTGCCCACCTGGAATGAAACTGGAACATGGACAGAAGTGTGGAACAGGTACCGAACAATGTCTACAGACTGAACTTCACTGCAACCCAATACAGAACCTCAACAAATATTAGCCACTTCTGGCTAGGGGCCGTTCCACAGCAAAATGTTTCCAGTCAGTGTAGATCTGCTCAAATAGAACTAACTTTGTGCCTGAGTAATTACTAACTTGTGAAAGTGAAGCTCCATGAACACTTTTCAAATCAGTTTTTGACATGGAGTCCCTGCATTTTGATTTAAATCTTTCCCTATTAAACTAGTCACGTACTAGTTGTTAAATCTAGTTAACCTTTTTTGCCTTCAGATTTCACAGCCTGTGGTATCAATGAAATCCATTGTGGCCATGGATCCCATGAGTGTATTCCTCTATCCTGGAAGTGTGATGGTGAAAAAGACTGTACTAACGGTGGTGATGAGGAGAACTGTGGTAAATTAATCAATTGTCTACAATTAGTGTTTACATAACTAGCTTATCTAATTCAAATATTACCAACTTAACATGATCAGCTCTTGCTGATCTAGTAAACTTTAGACTAAGTGTACTATAACAGCAAGTGTTGTAGTTTTAATTGTAAATATACAAGTGTTGGCCAACAATTCAAGCATGTAACTCCTACACTTCAGTGGGATTTTGAGTACAATGTACCCCCTCCAGCCACCTCAAACCTAGACTCCATCCTCTTGCCACTTGATATATCTATATTACCAAGCAATTTATCTAGCTCACTGTTTTGGAACTCTTCACTATTCCTTCTGTAGTAGAACCCTTTTTGCTCAAGATTTATTTGGAGTAAATGCTGTATTTCAGATGCCTGTTTAACTTGAAATGCTAAATAGAATTTGTACCAAGACTTTGAAAATTACAGCATGTTCAATTTTGTGGTAACTCAGGAACAAAAACAAGGTGCTAGTTTTTATAAAAAAAAAACCTCAGCCAGTCTGGCAGCATCTGAAGAAAATCAGTTAACGTATCACGTCCGCATCCAGTTACCAGACCCAAACACTAACTTTTGGATGCTGCCAGACCAGCTGAGCTTTCACAGCAACTTCTGTTTTCTAGCATTTGAAGATTGCTGACCACAACATCTAGACTTTTTCTCAAATGCTGCTTGAAGCTAAAGTTGCTCAGCTGTAAACATTTGTTACTGAAGTCCTCCTGAAGCAATACTATATACTCTCTTCCTCAGGCACCCTTACTTGTAGTGCATTAGAGTTTACTTGCTCCAGTGGCAGATGTGTTTCCAAATCCTTTGTTTGCAATGGTGAAGATGATTGTGGTGATGGAAGTGATGAAAAAGGATGTCCTAGAGCTATATGTGGCTCACATGAGTTTCAGTGCAACAACTTGGTGTGTATCCCTTCAAGCTGGGTGTGTGACAATAACATTGACTGTACAGACAAGTCTGATGAAGCTGCCAAATTGTGTGGACATACTCCTGCACCTCTAACAACTTGTTCTATCAATGAGATTCAATGTAACTCAGGAGAATGCATCCACTCCCAGTGGCACTGTGACGGTGATGAGGATTGCAAGGATGGAAGTGATGAAATTAATTGTCGTAAGTAAACTATAATCCTTGCTCACTTCAATCCTTGCTCTTGATACCTGTTCTGAACTTATTGATACAGATTAATTATGGGATGTGGACTAGCTTCCTAGTTCTCAAGGCTGACTTGAAGCTTCTTGTCTCCAACCAAAAGTAACATCTATTCAAATTTTTTGTGCACAAGCATACAAAGTTAACCCAAGTGTATCTTTTTAAGCCCCTCGCACTTGTCAACCAGATGACTTCAGATGTGGTGATGGCTCTTGTATCCATGGAAGTGCAAAGTGTAATGGCTATAAGGATTGCAATGATGGAAGTGATGAAGCAAATTGCAATGGTAAGAATGAGCATGTATGAATTCAGTGGCCATAGCCAATAACCCCTAATGGTGAAATCATAGATGTGGAAGACACTGTTCTCCAGGTTGGATTATAAGTTAAATGAGTGACAATAGGAATTCGGTTTTCTTGCCATTAGCCCTGAAATCCAATGTACATGCTGTCATGCCAAAAACCTGGCTTGCTGTGAATTTAATGAAGTGACACTAGGTGGGGGGCTCAAACACAACACAGGATAAACTGAAGGGTTGGTTGCTTCTTGCCACAGTAACTTTGAGGAATTGGATGGCTGATGATGGTTTGAGTTAGCAAAGCTTTTTCCTAGTAGAAAACTTGTCTACTCTCTTTGGCAAATGAAACAAGATTCATGTAGGAATAAGAGATTGCATTCAGCACAGAATGCAAGTATTTGAGTCTGAGGCAGGAACAATTTGACATGATCAAATTACATCTCCTGAGGATGGGGAATTTTTTCATGAGGCAGTGAGTACTAATCTAGTCTCCTTGGGCACTAAGCTCAGTGCCTCATTTGGCTGAGACATCTGTCAATGGTGCAGATGTGCCCACTAACAAAGACTGAAGGATATTGCAAGTGTTTGCTGGGTATGAGCAGTGTAAGAGTAGTTCATTCTTTTGGATTCACCCATTAACATTGGGGTAATGGCTTAGACTCCTGTTGAGAATATGATCCTTTAAGCAGTCTCTGACAAACTACCTAATACCACAAACTTCTGTAATTGAGCTCATTGTTTTCTCAACTAAACTATTAGCAAAACATTCTAGTAACTGTGTATTCGGTACACAATCACTGAAAGATGTATTTTCAGTATCAAGTGGCATCTTGACTTTGCTTTTCAGGTACAGAATGCCTTGTACCAACTGAATTCAAATGCCAAAGTGGTGAATGCATAAGTATTAATAAAGTGTGTAACCACTGGCAAGATTGCAAGGATCGCAGTGATGAACCTCCTGAATGCAGTAAGTTGAGATTTATTGCTTGTGACTAGAACAACTAAGCAGCATGCAAGTTCTACCCTTTGTACCTGTTCCTCCCCTTTATTTAAAAAAAAATTCAGTCAAACATTAAACATAGCAAAATGAGTACACATTCCCACTAAATACAGGGAATTGGGCCCCTATCATGTTACATGGATACAATAACAGGTACTGGATATCAGTGGTAGAAAAATGCCATAGGGCTGCCAACACCTAGAGAAAGCAAAGTTGGTTTTTAAGGTTCATAGAATAATTTGGCTGAGGTTTTTGCACTTGTAGCTATTTGAGCAGCTGTGACTCTCAATTGAATACAACTGAGGCACACTGCCACAGCTAGGAAAAGGACTTTTAGTCCTACTTTACCCTACCACATTCACTGCTGCTTTAACTGGTTTTGTTTTTGAATTGAGAAAGTTGATTGGAAGTAATACAAATTAACTTGCATAAATTGGCCTATAGGCCATTGTTCTAAGTGTCACAATGGAATTGGCTTTCCCTGCTTTCTAAACCTGCTGCCTTTTTAAATGGAGCAGATTTTGTACCTGTAACAACATGTCAGCCACTAATGCTAGTCAGTGGCTTTCATTTTCTCAGCCACTAATTTTTTTATATTTAACTCCTAACAGATCAGAATGAATGCCAAGTGAACAATGGTGGCTGCATGCATACCTGCCAGGATCTTGTTATTGGCTACAAGTGTGGATGTGCTCCTGGCTTTGAGCTGGTTGATGACAAAAACTGTAGAGGTAACTACTTTTTTCTTTGGTTTTATTTCTAGCTTAAGAGCTTTAGGACTAAAATATTTGTCTTTTGACAGATATTGATGAATGTCAAAGTCCTGGGACTTGCAGCCAAATTTGTACTAACACCATAGGGAGTTATGAATGTGCATGTCACAAAGAATACTATATGGATCCAGTGACTAGAGTTTGCAAGGCAATAGGTAAGTAGGAACAATGCTCATACCCTATTCTAATCTTTCTCTCTCCATGCAAGTGAAAGACCCTTCCCTCTTTCATACTACGCAAGTTCCAAACCTTTTGTATAGTAATTCCTACAGCTTACAACACTATTCAAGAACTTCCATTTGCCACTGATGCTGATAATGTTTTCTCCTTTTAGTGGTCAAACAGAAGTTGAAAAGGCCCTTTAGAAAGGGTTTTTGGTTTTGTGGTGTGGGTTGGGGTTTTTGTCACTAATGACACTTTTTTGTACTGGACCAACTTCACTGCTCTAATCAAGGCAGCAGTATTGATATCAGCTTGTTTTTGTCCCTTTGTAGAATTTGTGCCTACAAATAATGCATTTGGGAATAGTTGCCCCTGAACTAGAAATTGCTTGTACCCCCAGTAACACTCAACCTAGTAAATCAGATTAGATCATGACAATGTTTTGAATTTACCTGAGCCAGAAGGTTATTCAACCTTTTAGCGCACAATCAGCCATCCATTTGCTTCATTGTATTGAGCTTCCAGCAAAATTCACCTGAAACAGCTAAAGTAGACAACTTTTCCTGTTCCTCCTAAAATAGGAGAAGAACCTTATTTGGTTTTTACCAATCGCCATGATATCCGGAAAGTGGGATTGCGCCAAATGGAATACACCCAAGTAGTTTGGAAGCTGAGAAATGCTGTGGCACTTGATGCTGATGTTGCAGCAAAAAGGATCTTCTGGGCTGATCTGGCACAGCAAGCAATCTTCAGGTAAGCACTTTCACAAAGCTGTAACTCTTCCTAATGCTAGCTGAGATGGTCACTGCATACAGATCAAGTTTTCTGATTTGCCTTCAGGTACAATTTGTACCATTCTACAATTCTTCTGTAGAGCATGGCTTCTGGGAGTCTGTGGTTTTCTATACGCCTGGGTTAATCCTAAGGCTTGCCATTTAACTTAGTCCCTTGCTTCATTACCTAGGTACTTTGGCAGTAATCAGCCATACAATGCACACTAAATGTCAATTACAAGATCATCTGCACTCTCAGGCAGCATGCAGTAAGCTTACAATTGAGCTTAATTTAGAATTCAACTCCATCTTTGTCTCAATTGCCCCAGTTAAATTTCCTTGTGGCATGATCACTCCTGATGCCAAACAGATTTTTATGCCTGAAGCAACCTACATACCTAGATTTGGTGATACTTCTGGCATCCAAGTTTGTGGGTTTTTCTTTTGCATTACAAAGCACCACATGCTACAGTTCCACTATTGGGTAGTGCAGGCAATATGAATATTAAGGGAGATTTGTGAATTGATAGCAATCAAACTAACACTGATACATGCATACCTTGCACTATTGTCTAACTTGGTTTTAAACTTTCTGAAGCATTGCCTGTAATAAGCCAAACTTGGGCCCTAAATTGGTTAATACCAGATTTTTACTAGAGGAAGCACTTGTGGCTAAATGCTCAAGATTAGGTCACTGGCCATCAGATGATTTGAGCTATACACTACTCCATTTAGGTAAGAATTGTCTGGCTGTAGAAAGTTCAAACCTTGGCATGTCTAATTCCTGCCAATGAAGTAGTTGCATTAGTTTTGTTTTAAACATTGCAGTCTGAAAAGATTCCTTATTTCTCTTCTAGTGTGTCCATGGATAAACATGAAAACATGAATAAATCCAACATTGCCAAAGATCTTGGGATGCCTGTGGGAATTGCTGTGGACTGGATCTACAAACACATCTATTGGACAGATTGTGGCACTAAAACCATATCTGTTGCTAACTATGATGGAAGCAAAAGGAAAATCCTTTTTGATACTGACTTGATGGAACCAGCTTCAGTAGCTGTCAATCCATTATCTGGGTACTGGACCTTTAACTTGGTTGCACATTGAGGGGCTTTGTGGCTTGGGTGAAAAAGCAGGCATTCATGACTTTGAGCACTTTCTTGCTTTGGACTGTTTCCCAAGAACATGTGACTTAAGTCATTGCTAGTTGTAGATCTTAGAATTCCCAAATTTCAATAGTCTCTTGGCACTAGCATTGAATATCAAACCAACATGCCAGGATCAGTTGTCATGTTTAATAGCACTATCTCAGATGCAATCCTTAATTAGGGACATGTGCCAAAAACACTTGATACTTACAATAGACTTTTTTGTTTGTCTTCTAGTTTTCTCTACTGGTCAGATTGGGGTGAGCCAGCAAAGATTGAAAAAGCAGGAATGAATGGCAATGACCGTAATGTTCTTGTGGCTACAGATATTCAATGGCCACATGGCATTGCTCTTGGTAAGTATAAATTCCTTTATTTTCACTAGAGAAAGCAGCACTTTCTAGTTTAACAATCCATCCTTCTCTACAGATCTTGTGAGAAGCCGGCTCTATTGGGTTGACTTAAAGCTGCACAGTCTATCAAGTGTAGACTTAAATGGCCAAGACAGAAGAACTATACTGCAGTCAAGAGAATTCCTCCCTCACCCTCTTGGAATCAGCATATTTGAGGTAAGTTGACTTGTTTTAGCAGGCCTAATGGACTTGATTCATTGAAAACAAAGCTTGCAATTGCCCCAAATCTAGTAGCAGCTGTGGAGAGCAAGCTACTGTATCACTAAGTGACTGGTCAACCTCTGACCATTACTAGCAACAGTAGCTGTTCATTCCATGTCACCTGTCTTCCCACTAATGCTTTCTAAGCATTAAGAAACCAAGACTAAACCATCTTAATGGGCTGTTTTTCCAGCCCAACTCTCCATCCAGGTCTGCATTAGCATCAGATGTCCCATTTTGGCTTTTCCAGACTTTGTTTGGTTCCGTTCCAGTCTTGATAGAAAGAAAGGCAGTCACCATTCACTAGCCCTCAACTAGAACATTAATCTCTCTCGCACTTCATCTATCCTCTAATTTGCTCCACTAGATGGCTTTGTATATCTCCCTTTTCTAGCTTGTACTCATTGCCCACCATCCTTCAGCCTTCAATTGTTGACCCCTTCTGTTTCCATATGATGCCCTGTTTCCATATGGTGTTGATTCTGAGCTTTTTAGAACTTGGTAGGAAATTCCCTTTCAAATTTTCATGCTGCAACAGCTTTGAGCACAAATGAAGCTTGGCTTCTTCATATCAATGACCAAAGTTGTGTTGATTGACTAAAGCCCTGACCCTAGCATGAGGCTAGAAACTCTGCAAATAAAGGGTGTGACGTCCAGATTGCCTGCTCAAGCAGTTTGAGACTGAGCAACATGGTAATAGTTCAGAAGATAGCTATATCTTCCGAGTTGACTTGTTTTGGTCTGCATTCAGTGACCGGTTGAATTTCATTGACTGAAATGAAGTTGTGCAACAGCTTGTGAACAAATAGTTGTTGCAAATGCAAGCTAACTCAAGTAGCAAGTAATTACACAACTTGTAATTTTCCACAACTTCTGATTTTTTTTTAGGATCGTGTGTTCTGGGTTGATGGAGAAAATAAAGCTTTATATGGAGCCAACAAATTTACAGGCTCGGATATAGAGCTTTTGGTTGCCAACCTGACTGAACCTTCAGACATCATTGTTTATCACAAGCTAACTCAACCAGCAGGTGAGAATCTACTGGTGGCTGGTTGTTCTGCTAAATGTTGAATCTAACTTCAGTGGGGAGAAAGGAAGAAATGGTGTAACAAGTTTCCTGTATCTGGCCAATCAGGGAAATAGCTTCCAAGATTTAGACCCTCTGCACCAACACTTTCACTCTCTTAACCCCTGCAGTATTTTTCACCTCACTTGACATTTCCTGAAGAGTTGCTTTCATCCTGCCTGTGTTGAAACTACCTTGCTGCAAAGTGTGGAAGAATGAAATAAATCTTGTTTCAGGGCCATGTCCTAAATTTTGATCTGAAACACCAAGCCATTAGTGTTTAACTTTTGAGCAGGTGCTGTATATGCTAGCCTACAAGACTTGTAATCCATGTTGAAACTGTAGAAATCACTTAATAGTTTTAGCTGGAGATACTTAGCCATCTTTTGGTCTGTAAGCTGCAGGGTGAAATTTGAAGGCCTCCTAGGGGCCAAGATATCAACTGTCCTGGCCTATATAGTCACTACCTTATCTCTTCAGGAAGGATTCCTAGGTCTAGACCCATGCCTTCTCAAAGTCTTGCACTTTTTTAATTGCTTATGCAATTTAGGACATCTAGTCCTAATGTGCAAATGTTTACACACTAAGGTTTTCACCCTCAGTTTTATCATAGGTGTTGGTCCATATTCACTACAACTAATCACTAACTTTCCACTCTCTGGCTATGGGTTTAAAGGCTTTTTCTTCTGCTTTCATCCCCCACCCATAACCCTTGAGCTGTAGAACTTCAATATGTCAGCATGTCCAGAAACTCTACCTGTACACCAACTCCCAGTCCCCTAATGTCAAAACTCTGCCACCATTTTCCCCTGGCCCTTGTGTGGTCAGTGTCTTCTGGTTAGAAAGATGCACCCAGAGGATCTCTGCTCCTTTGCTTTAGCCTCTAGTATGCTTCAAAAGTCACTGCAAAGCAACACAATCACCATCTCACAAAGTTTAAAAATCCAAAGAGTCACCATGGCCTCCAGGTAAGGAGAGGCTGAGGACAGTGTTCATGGTAACTTCTCAATATGGGAGCTGAACTTGCTAGAATCACCAAGCTAGCATTTCTGCTAACTGACTACTTTCTCAGTGAAGTAGATCAGCATTTCAAACATGATTGGTTAGCCAATCATTCATACAATATGCCATCTAATTCAGACATCTGAAGTCTCTGGCCCTAGTTGGAGTTGGGGCATTCAGATTTCTGATACTAGACAATGACCTAAATTTCAACTTCCAGGCCAATTGAGTTGTCTGGAAGTCCCAACACTACTAATTATACAGCAATTGCTAATTCCCCATCAACATCTGAGCCAGTGAGTAACAAACTTATTTGGAGTTGTCTCAATGGCTTTATGTAAAAGTGCTGCTCTCAAATTTATTATGGTAACTTCAGTCTAGATTTAATTTTGCAACTTAGTTGGCTGTCTTAAATACCAGTTTGTGTTCAGAACCTCCAATTTCTACCCCAAAAAAGATCACCTTCCCTATACTGTCAAGAACTCCAGATTCGAACTGACAATATCTGTTTCCACAGGCAAAAACTGGTGTGCTGAGAGTCTGAAGACCAGAAGCTGTGAGTACATGTGTCTGCCAGCTCCTCAGACCAGTAGCTATGGTCCAAGATACACTTGTGTCTGTCCATCTGGAATGAAGCTCCAAAAGGATGGATGGCATTGTGGAATGGGTATGTGGGTGAACACAAGTGTTGCAAACTTGATTCAATGGTAACCTACTTTAGTGTAGAACCAACTGCAAATTGAGCCATAAGCATTCAGTCAGCATAAAAGGCAAGCATTTAAACATCTAAATTTGAATAAAATTGCCTACTGCTCTGGGAATAGCAAGTGTTCTAAATTGGAGCAATCTTTGGCACTTTAATTTTCAGTCTAATGAAAGTAAACATCCATTCCCTTGGAAAAAAACAAGGGCTTGATACTACTTCCCACTTTCTTCCTCAGATCTTTGGTTTTTAAAATGGGCATCTTGTCTTGTTTAGCACAGTACAATTCTGAAACAATTTCCTTCAGGATGAAGATTGAGTAAAACATAATGCTGACTTGACTTTTTTCCTAGCTGCAACCTGTGGAACATCTGACTTTATGTGCAACAACAGACAATGCATAGCCAGTAGGTGGCTGTGTGATGGTAAAGCTGACTGTGAAGATGGATCTGATGAGCTAACAGAAGTCTGTCGTAAGTTTCCCCCATGTAAGGATATAATGGGGGGAATATCCAAGTTTTAGAAGTTTGTTGGTGGCTTTCAGATTTTTAGAAGTTAAACTTCTAGAATTACTAAGTAAGTCTAGCAGCATCTGGAGATAAATTAGCCAACCTTGGGTCCAGTGATCCTTCCTCAAATCTAGAATTCAACTTCAATTTTTAGATTTGCCTGTCCTGGCTGACTTTTCAGCTATGCAAATATTTACTAATGAGAAACTTTCCTACTAGCTCTTGTCACTTTCCTCCTAACTGTGTAGCTAGTAATTGGCTCAATGACAGATTGTAAATGCACTGATTTCAATCTAAGCAAAATAGTTGTTTAAAAGCATACTTCAATACAGTGCTCCAGACATGGGTTTTAAGCATTGCTCCTAAAAGGTTGTTGGCTGGGATTGCAGAAATGGCAATGTAGTGCCCAAATATTTCTTCCAACAGAAGCTTGGAAGACCTCTGCAACATGTCAAATTCTGCTGGTGCTGGTACTGGCTCAAGTCAAACAATACAATGTCAGTTAGACTTTCTATTAACTTTGTCCAATTCCTGGAGGCTAGTAGGACTGTATGCAATAAGTGAAAGACTAAATTAGTGGAATGATTGCCTAACAAAATAGTGAGTTGCTTTGTCTCATCACTTGAGATGAGACACTTGTTGCTTTGATTTGGGTAGCAGAATTATTGAACTAATTTGGCTTTCCTATCCTAAATACAAGATTCTCAATGACTAGATTTTGCCAACTATTTACTTGGGTTGTCAACCAGTTTGCACCAAGCCTTGCTAAACACCTTGCCTGTTAACTTTGACTTTGCAAATCTGAAGTCCACTAACCCAGACAAGTCAGTCATACAGTGGAGACGAGACCTTTTTTGGGTCCAACCAGTCCATCTGGCTTTCACCCTATCCTTCCAAGTAATATTTATGAACTTGTCCAAATATCTTAAACAGTGTTCATTCTACATGGGCCACTTTACTCTTGCACTCCATGCTTGAATGCAGCATGTCTCATGGCAGTTGAGTTGCATGGGCATGGCAGTCATCACTATCCAGTCTTTATGCACACAGGAGGTTGTCAATTCCTCTACAAGCCCAGACATCTCAAAGCTAAGTATTGTTTCCAGCCACTTGCAGTTGTATGCACTTGCAAATGAAGCTTTTAATGCTGCTAAATTTGTCCATACAGTTTTTGTGCCACATCTTTAACTTGGTATTCTGAATTTTCATGGTCTTCACACTTTTTTGGATTTCAGATGAAATAACATGTCTTGGCCATGAGGTCAGCTGTGGCCTGGGGTCACTTCAATGTATTCCTGTTGCTTGGAGATGTGATGGTGAAAAGGACTGTAGTAATGGTGGTGATGAAGTTGGCTGTGGTAAGTTGGTCTGTGCTTTCCCTGAAGTGGAGTAAATTCCTTAAAATTCAGTTAAATTTCTAATTTAACTTCCAACTGTCAAGTTTATGGCCAAATTAGTGCAATCAGTACAGAACTGACAGCTGCTGCAGGTTAACTAATCTCCATGCAATGGAAACACTCCCAGAACAGCATTGCCATCTAAGCTTTTTAACTGGTTTGGCTTAACATTGGCTGATGCCAGATGAAGCATAGACTCCTATTTTTAGAAACTGACATGTGCCATTTAGCCACATCAGGTAAAACAGACTTCTAGTCAAAAGCAATGTACTAAAATTGTTCTTGCCACCCCCCCATGTTCAGTTGCTTACACCCTTCACTACAAATACCACTGCTTCAAGCTTTCTGCCTTGGGCTAGATCAGTCAATCTAGACTTCACTTGGTATTTGAATATCATTTTGGTATCTGGTATTTTAGTGTTAACTCTCTAGATGCTAGTTAAACATGACCAGTTTTCCTTGTATTTCACAGTACTAGAATACTGACCAGGCCCTCTAATGAAATTTTTCACTATTTTGAAGAACTAATGCCCAACTTAGTTTTTGAAGGGATGAAATTAAGATAATAGCCAGTTTTAGTTCAGGCTCAATATTAGCCCAAAGAACTACACCAATCTTAAACTGAATCTGAAGCCCTAGTAATGTATACAACTGGAGGTTCACAAGTGTAGAACCCACCTTCAGTGATTAAGCTTACTACACAATGATTGCTACATCAATTCTTGTGCTGAGGTAGGTTCTTGGCCCACCCTTGTCAACATTGAATTCAAAATAACCAGTTGGTTCCCCCAGCTTTGTAACATGCCTCACTTTGTTAATCTACAGTTGAAATTTCTGCAGTCTAACTTAGCCTTTTTTAACAGGCATAATCACTTGCAGCCCAGAAGAGTTCACATGTCTCAGTGGCAGCTGCATTTCCAGAACATTTGTCTGCAATGGTGAGGATGACTGCATTGATGGAAGTGACGAAGAGAAATGCCCTTCTCTCATCTGTGGCATTCACGAGTTTCATTGCAACAGTTCAGAGTGTATACCCTCTAGCTGGGTGTGTGATGGCAATGTGGATTGCACTGATCAATCTGATGAGTCACCAGAACACTGTGGGCGTACAATCCCCCCTCTTCCTGTAATCTGTGGTCCAAATGAACTCCAGTGTGGTTCTGGTGAATGTATCCAGCGTCACTGGTACTGTGATGGTGATGCTGACTGCAGAGATGGAAGTGATGAGGCAAACTGCCGTAAGTAGACTACTTGCACTCTATTATTGGGGCTGTAGCCTTGCATGCCACCTAGTTAGTTGCCTTGCCATTCAGTTTCAATGGCACAATTAAATAATGAGACTTAAATCAATGGCAGATTGGAGCATATGCTGTAGATGTTGCAACATTGGCTGCAAATTCTACCACAAGATCCAAAGTTTTAAACTCTGGACTACTTTGCTTTGCCTCACTAAGTTGAGGCATTACTGTACAAGGCACATCCTATAGTGTCTTCCTGGACAGCTTTCCTTCTTCCCCCCCCCCCCCCACCAAAAGCTCAGTATCCTAAGTAACTGTAAAATTGACAGCCATATTAACCTGCACTTTCATCAAGATTGTATTGGGAATGAAATATTTAATGCAGCTAAGATCCTCAGGCAAAATTTTGAATGCATGTGCTGTAGTCTTACACAGTACATATCTGTAGAATTAAACTTGCAACTTGCAGGATCAGGGCTCCTCTTCTAGATCACTCAAGCTGAGCTGGAAATTCTTATCTACATGTGATCTGTGTAGAAGGAAGTTCTGTGTTCTCTGATCCAAAAAAAGTTCAGTTACTTCTGGAGGCAACCCTTGAGCAATTCTGAACCTGCCTATATGAATATAATTGTGCATGTCTGCATTCATTATGGCAATGTTACTTGAATTTCTTAGTTCAGTGTGGAGTAACTTGGGCTTTCTTCACTGTCCTCCTAAAATTCACTCACCACTCAGACTATAGATTGGGGCTTTTCTGCTCACTAAGTACTTATGTACTTTCTTACATACTGATACCACAACCACTTCACTCAAGGTTTTGGTGGAAGGCAAGTGACTTGGTGATCTTGTAGTTAATAGCAAATGTATTGCTAACATTTGCCAATCACCTAAATGGCATGCTTGTTTTTAGCATTGAACTGCTGTAGGCAATTTGGCTGTTTTAAGCCTACTCTTCCATGAAATAGACCACTGAAGTTTTATACTTGCCTTACTTTTCACCCTCTACAAGAAATCTGTGCTGCTCTGCATGATTTCTCCAGAAATGAGTGTCATGGCTCCATGTCAAGGCCCTGTAAAGATGACTTTTTAACTTGTATTCCAATTCCTTCATTAACATGCCATCCTTTTCATACTCTAGCAAGTGTTGGTAAAGTGATTGAGCAATCAAATACCAAGATCTAAGATGAGGTGGATCCCAAGGATGTGCTAAACAAGCACTGAACCCCCTGCCACTTTGTCCATGAGCATAGGCTCCCAAGCACCTTTAAACTGAGATGAGATGCTAACTTGGACACAACCGTCCAGGTCAACTTAAGTTGCAACTTGCTTGTCAAACTCTAATCAGCATTGTCAGATGAGCAACTCAAGACTATGGGTTTCAATTAATTAGCTAATAGCATACTGCAAGTGATTTGGATAGTCTGTCTACTTTCTGCCAGAAAGTAGACATCCTTAATTACCCCAATCCATGAGCTTCCATGTAGCATTTTTCTTTTTTAAAGAATCAGCAAAAGATCTTGGCACAGACTTTGGTTCTATTGGTCATCTATCAGTCTTGCCATGTTTAGCAGACATGGCAAAACCCAAATTCCTGAACTGACCTGGTTTAACAACAAATCTGCTTATTGTTTTTCAGCTCTTCAAACATGTCAACCTGATCAGTTCCGCTGTGGTGATGGCAATTGCATTCCTGGAAGCAAGAAATGCAACTTCTTTAGGGACTGTCTTGATGGTAGTGATGAAATCAACTGCAGGAAAAGTAGGTGAACAGATCTTGCCTTGATTAAACTAGCACCACTACTTCCAATATTCTAACTTTTTTTTTCTCCTGTTGTTGCTCCAGTTTCTGAATGCAGTGGACCTACTGACTTTAGATGCAAAAGTGGTGAATGCATAAACATCACCTTAGTATGCAACCACCAGCAGGACTGCAAAGACTGGAGTGATGAACTTAATGGATGTAGTAAGTGAAGTGTTTTCTAGAGAAACCAGAGGTATTAGAGCAAACAATTTGCTTAACTTGCATTCTATGCTTAAATTGAGATGCTATTCATTGGAGATGAATAGTTCTAAAACTTCAGATGGGTTATATTCTATTCTTACCTAGAGATTTCTAACTTTGAATTGTAATTCATTGTCCTAGTTAACTGAAACTTGCACTCGAGGGCAGCTCAGTGGTTAGTGCTATTGTCTCAGTACCAGGGGCCTGCATTCCATGCTCACCACATGACTGCAAACTCCAGACACTCTTCCCATATCTGGCTTTTGAGTTTCTGCCTTTCAGTCCAAAGATGTGCTTGGGTGGATTGGGCATGCTAAATTGCCTGTGGCCTCCAGAAATGAGGGCTAGGTGGATTAGCCATGAGAAATGCAGCCTTCTAGAAAGGGTGGGTCTGGCTGAGATGCTAAAGGGTCAGTGTGGAATTGATGGGTGAGTAGCCTGCTTCTGCACAGCATAGGGATTCTAATAGACAACCTTTTTTTAAAAAAAATCCTCCAATTTGAAGGATCCCTAAAATTGAAGGGACAAAGGCTAGTCCTAATTCCTAGGTTGGAGTGGAAATAGTTTTTTTTTTTTTCTTGTGCTATAGAATAACCTGTCCCCTTGATTGCAGATGTCCCATGCACTAAACAAATTTCATTCTAGTTGCTCCAAGCATTTTAAGAATGCACTTGATTTGTTTGTTCTACAGATCAAAATGAATGTTTGAAGAAGAATGGTGGTTGCTCCCACTTCTGTCATGATCTTGTCATTGGTTATGAATGTGAATGCCCTACTGGTTTTGAACTAATTGACCAGAAAACATGTGCAGGTAGTAACTTTGTTTCTAACCTCTATTTGGTACCTAGCCAACCAGAAATCACCACTTTTGAAAGCTTAGGGTTTTCTTTTTGAAATCTCAGATGTAAACGAGTGCCTCAATCCTGGATCCTGCAGCCAAATCTGTATCAATACAGAAGGAAGCTACAATTGTGAATGCCATGCTGGATATATCTCAGATCCAGCTACTGGAGCCTGCAAGACCGTAGGCAAGTATGGTGCTTGGACAGTGATACAATCATGTTTGGTCCATGATTTGGTAGTCTTAGTTGTAAACTACAGAATGACAAGCTAAGCACTTTTTGTTCAAGTAGTGCTTTTCACCAACAAAATTACATTTCCAATAATATCTTTAGGAGGAGAGGAGCCATATTTGATTTTTGTAAATCGCCACGATATTCGGAAGTTAGGACTGCATCACCAAGAGTATACACAAGTTGCCAAAGATCTAAGGAAAGCTGTAGCATTAGATGCTGATATTGCAGAGCAGAGGGTTTTCTGGGCTGATGTGAGCCAGCAGGCAATTTTCAGGTAAGATGCACTTTGCTTGTAACTTGTTCCAATACCAGCTGTGCAAAGAGCAGTTCCCTGTGGGTCTATTTTGCTTTAATACTGTGCATTTTATTTTTCAGCATGGTCATGAATGAAAGTGCTGATGAAGCTAGTATTTTCAAGATCAACGGCAACTTGCAAATCCCAGTAGGAATTGCAGTGGATTGGATCTATAAAAATGTCTATTGGACTGACCGTGGGACCAATACTATATCTGTGGCTACATTTGATGGAAAGAGAAAGATCACCCTCTTTGACACTGACCTGAGGGAACCAGCTTCCATAGCTGTTGATCCACTAAATGGGTACTGTACATTGTTTCACTGTATGAATAATACAAAAAGCTGACCTGTACAACACTGCACTCCAGAGCTTTAAATTTCATTCAAAAAACCATATTGGGCATTGCAGATAACCAACCTGCAAAGTGGTACTAAATCTTTGCCAATTTGAGTGGCATCATCCTAATCTTTACAAGGCAAACTAAATTGGACACTGCCTAAATTGCACAAGCTGGTGCTAGCCCACCAAAATTGGGAGGGTGGAAACCACTTTCAATTAGTGTTTAAACAAGTTTAATTGTGGGGAGATTCACAAAGAACAAATGTTACACAGCTTCTTACAGAAGCTGTGGTTGAGCAAAATCACTCTTAAACCATCAGATCCCAGTTAGTCCTATCTGTTTACTAATGTTGGCCTTAAATGAGGCATGACTTGTTTAGAGCCAAGATTGTAGTTTTAGTGAAAGTCAGTATTGGGTGGTGTTGGCTAAGTGCACAATTGAGATTGGAATGCCACTTAGTTTCAACAGTGGTGAGTCATTGGCAAACTTTAACCACATCTGAAATGGCAAATAAACCTGCTGTCCAATGAGCACTTCATGGGCATCTTTCTTATGACTTTTTAAAGGTTTATCTACTGGTCAGATTGGGGTGCCCCAAAAATTGAAAAAGCTGGCATGAATGGTGTTGATCGTCAGATCTTGGTTGCCACTAAGATCGAGTGGCCAAAGGGCATTTCACTTGGTAAGTAATTCATGCAAGAAAGTGAACTTGACCAGTTTTTTTTGAGCTGTATTTAAAAAGCACTTTCCCCCCACAGACTTCGTGAAAAGCCGTCTGTACTGGGTTGATGCAAAATTGCACACGTTAGCAAGTGTAGACCTGAATGGTCAGAATAGAAGAACAGTATTGCAGTCAGAAAAATTCCTTGCACATCCCTGTGCAGTTGCCGTATTTGAGGTAAGAATCTGTGGTTTTTGAGCATGGCCTCTTGACAAGGCCACAACTTAATGTTCCAGTTCTAAAAGTGCTCTTTCCCCCATAAAATTCAACTCCTTGGCTCAAAGCTGCTTTAATGCAGGGTTTTGCACCTTGGGAAGATTGAATGGTAGGGAAGAAACTAGATTTGCAGTTTGCTGTGAAAAGTGGGTATGTTTTACAGAATGGGTAATAGTGTACTCTAGCCATTCTAAAACACTTCAATCAAATCTGTGGCTCTAATTTCTGCTTAATGTTACCAAATTAGGCAATCAAAGGTGTTTATAACTATGTATACAAGATGACAAGTCAAATTTTTAAATTGGCTGAGTTGAAACCTGGCATCTTTACTAATCTCTCCCTCTTTCCTTGTAGGATCACGTATTCTGGGTTGATGCAGACAACAAAGCAGTTTATGGAGCCAACAAGTACACAGGCAGTAATGTCAAAGCTTTGGCCTCAAATGTTGATGCTCAAGATATCATTGTTTATCATGAGCTTATTCAGGCACCTGGTAAGAAACCTGGAACCACATTGTGAAGGCAAAATTTTCTTTATTCAAATAATACACTTCCTAAAATCTCTCCCTTCCCCAGTTTGTATCTGATCATGGCAGGCTTTTTGACCTGAGCAGCAACACTCAAGCAGAAGTACTAAATATGTCATCCATGAGGACTCATCCCCATAAAACACTGGTGTTTTTTTCTGATATCTGTCCCCACCCCTGTACATAACCTGTGTTCCAACTGACATACCTCATTTTGAGGCAATAGAAGAAGGGGTTAAAGGGGCAGGATTTGCTTAATCTAACTAGCTAGAGTTCATAGTTGATATGCAGGGATCTGTTCTAACCAGTCATTCTGTAAACAACTTTACCTGAAATGATCACCTGCCCAGATTTAGTGGATCAATATAGAGCAATGTTTTAGACAACCAGGTTGTCAAATGAACAATGCTGTAGTTTAACTCCTATCCAACAGCTTGTTTGGTTCATAAAGTTAGATGGATGTTGTAGGAGTTACAACATCCATGCATTATAAACATACCCTAAATTGGAGTATACACTTCTAACTTTTTTCTTAACTTGCACTTTTCTATTACCAGGAAAAAACTGGTGTGACCAGAATAAAGTCTGCGAGTACATGTGTCTTCCTGCTCCTCAAATCAACAGCCAATCGGCAAAGTATACTTGTGTGTGCCCAACTGGAATGGAGTTGACCAAAGACGAACAACAGTGTCAACCAGGTATGTTTTTTAACAAAACAACTGCAGCACCTGACATGATCCCTTGTAGCAAACCCTTTTGCCAGGGGCAACATTACCCTGGTTCCAGTCTGACTCACCTATGAAAGTAGGCAGAGATGGTAGAATGTGATTATACATGACCCATCACAGTGGTACATGAAGCACATCTCAAACTGAACAATTGAGTAATTTCAAATCTCACACCTTGTTATCAAAAGCAAGCAATACTTTGTTTTTTAGTTGAAGGACATTGCTTAACCCTAACTTTTCTCCATCCTCCTGCCTGGGTGTAGTGACCCTTGTTGAGCCAGCACCTGTTGTCTGAGGGCCCCAATGGTCTAGTAAGACTAACTGCCTATTGATCACCAGGGGTCAGGGAGGGGAAAATAGTTGGTGCTTACCTAGTTTATAGGTGGCTGTCCATCTGACAGTTTCAACTCCAATTGTCTGTCTTTTAAATTTACACTGAACATGCTGGTTTGTTTTACAGTAACTACACTTACAACAGCAAATGTGTCTACAATGGCTTCCAGTGTTGCCCCTGAATTTTCCTTTGGTCTGTCTACTAAGTCACCAACCATCTTGGCTACATCTAAAGGTAATGGGATAGCATGTCCAAGCCTCTTTAGTAACTGATGACAAGCTATGCTACTTGCTCTGCAATATTTGGCTTTATTCCAGAAAACCACATTGTTTCAAAGCAAGTTTTGAAAGGGGAAGAATTTCTCCTGGTTTTGTTCCTGCATCATGATCCAATGCCTGGATAGGCATTAAATTACAATCTAGTTGCTTCCAAAAACTAAGCCACAGCTAAAAAGGATGAATTAGTGGTGCGGACATATTTGTCAAGGGGCTCTCGCTGTGCATAGTTGACACTTTTGGAAACTCTTGGTATGCTGAAATATTGGCCCAGTTTTTTTTTTCAAAAAAGACAAACATAAAATCTCTTATCACCCCAGGTGTCAAGTCACCTTCCCTTGAAGGAAAGTCAAGAGGATCTACAGCTGTTTGGGTCATTTTTATCCTTGGTAAGAACATTTTGTATTCTTGTCAATTGGCTTGACCTTTGGTCTTAAAGTATTCTCTTAGCTTGAAGCAGTTTATAGGACTTGGCTCCTAAATGTTAGGAAAGTCAATTAACTGGTTGTTTAACACTAAACAAAATTACAAAGTCCCTTTTGGCTTGCCTAACTCTTATTTTTTTCCAATTGCAGCCCTTCTAACAATAACTGGCTTAGTTGGCTACTTTGGTTGGCAGTCCTGGCAAAAGAGAAATGTGCAATACATCAGCTTTGAGAATCCAGTGTTTCAGCATAAATCTGACAATGAAATGAAATAAAATTCCACTTTGGTGTTAACTGGCATCTATTGTCTCACTGTATTAATTCATTTTAACAAATGAGCATCTGATTCTCTAGTTTTCAGCTGTTGGTGCTGTTTATTACAAATCCAGTAACTAAACCAGTTGTGTAGTTCTGCATGTGCATGCAGCTAAACTGGCTCCAACAGGTCCTTTTAGACAAGAGCCACTAAAGCAGCTCCAATGAGAAGGTTCATACATGAGAACTTTTAGAAATTTTTATTGCAAGATGGCAGACAACTAACTTACAAACTAAGGGTCCAGACCAAAAAAAACCAGCTTTCCTGCTCCTTGGCCTGCTGTGTTCATCCAGCTCTAAACCTTGTTACTTCTAATTTTACAAGCAATCAGATTTAATCCAGCTCAGTAGAATTATCTGCACTATTTCAGTTGTGGGTGTATTGCCACTGAGGAAAATGGTGACAAAGATGATTTGATGGTTCTTTTTTACCTGATGTGGTGATACTTGTTTCCTGTAACAAACCAGATGTGAATGTCCATGTTATAAAATAGTCATGTTTGTAACTTGCATTCACAGGCCCAATGTTTGGGCTAACTTTTTTATAGTAAGCCTGCCTTGAGGTCCAGTGAAGTAGAAGAAAATGACACCTAGTCAGGTGGTGTCATGAGCTTATTTGCAGTATATATTGATGTACAAATTTGTACAATAACTCATCTATCTCTAGCCCTACTCTCTACTGCACAGCTAATGAGTGGACTGCCACAGGTCAATAACATCCTGTCACACCACCTGCCCCCCACTATCCCTAACTCAAATACTGAGTGGGAACTTTTTTCTAACTATAAATGAAGTTAATTCTATCCTCCAGCTACACAATGATCCAATAACAATTCAGACATTTTTCCTATTAGTGTGAAAAGCAAGGCTGTTCAGTGTACAAGTGCTGGATGACTAGAGATATTAAGGCTCTGGTCAAGAAAGCAGGTAGGTCTCGTGTAGACACCTAGGATCAAGTCAATCCCTAGACTAAAGGGCAGCTGGAATATACTGAAGGGAAATTAGGTCAGCAAAAAGGACCTAGTTTTGGCAAATGGCATTTGTAGACTCTTTGGATTCTCAAGACCAAAAAGACAAGTCTCTATGGAGAGAATGGGCCTCTTAAGATCATAGTCATCTGTGGAATGACAAGCAAGGTTGATAGTCAGTATTTTCCTGTAGAGAATGACAAGCTAGAGAGCTTGGAAATAGTGATGCCTTGGAACTCATTCCCAGACATCTTTAAAGGCAGACGAATACCTGAACTCGCGCAGGTGTTTTCCAGAACAGAAGCTAGGGAAGAGATTTTCAGTAGTCAGGGTGAGGGTGCTAGAGGTTGACTTAGTGAGAGGCTGTAAGGAAAAGCCTAGGAATTATAGACCAGAGAGCCACCCACCAACAGTGGCTAAGTTTAGAGGGGATTGAGGGACAGGATTTGCATGCCTTTGGAAAGGCAAGTGTCCATTATGGATGGGCAGCATGACTTTGTTTGTGCACAATCCTGTCTGGGTAACCTTTTTTAGGAGATGACAACATATTGAAGACAGCAGTAAATGTTTGTAATGAACTTGTTTAAGGTTCCACATAGTATACTAAAGTTTGATCACAGCAGCTGGGGAGCTAGTCAATTGGATGCAAACTTCTCCAAAGGTAAGTGACAGTGGTAGGTGGCTCTTCCAGACTGGAGGCCTGTGACCAATGGTGTGCCCCAAGGGTCAGTGCTGAGTCCACAGCTTTATTTTGGCCTTGAGTGAATGGATGTGAATAAGGTAGATTTTAAGGTCTTGGATGACAAAGGGTAGCAGACAGTGAAGATTACCTCAGGGCAATGGACTCTCTCCGGTTGTGCTCACTGGGTGAGCAGTGTCAGATGGAGTATAATTTTGAGGCGTTACATCTTGGTAATGCAAATCCAGCAGGACTTGCACACTAATGGTAGGGTCCTGGGAAGTGTTAGACCTGCACCCCAGTCTCTCCAGCAGGTAGTTTGAGTGGTGGATAGAAAGGGTAGTGAGGAAAGCATTTGGTACACTTGCCTCTATTGGTTAGTGCATTACTATAGAATTTGGGACATCTGGCTGTACAGGATACTTTCAGAACACTGTACAATTTCTGAACACCCTGCTATAGAAGGATGTTGCTAGGACTAGTTTCTGCTATAGGGAGGCAGAATAGGTTGGATATTTATCACTAGTGGTTGAAGGGCAGGGCATGGATAGCTTGAATAGCCAATGTATTTTTTTTCCTAGGGTGGGGAGGAAGAGTCCAAAACTGGACAATTCAAGGGAGAAGAAAGGTTGTTCCTCTGGCAGTTCATTCATATAAGCACCACTCTCTTCACATGATAAACTATTACATTCAAATGGCCTCTTGAGGGGTACATGAAAGGGTTGAGGGCTATGGGACTAGATGAGTTCAGGATGTCTGGTCAGTGTGAGTTGGACCAAAGGGTCTTTGTGCTGTATGTCTGATTCCAATGCATCTTGTTCGTTCTTGCCTTCCCCTATAAATCTCTTGCAAACCAAAGAACAAAAGCTTTGCACTGTCCTGCAGGTAGATCAGCCTGATAACTTGAATTGGATACTTTCATGCATTCAGTTTCTAGGTTTTATCCTCTTTTATCAAGAAACAAATCAGTCAGTCTTGGTCAGTTTTTTTTTTGAACACTAATTAGAAATTCCATCACCCTTGGCTGGATAATGCCAAAGACTTCCTAAATGAAATACTTTTGTTCTCCAGTTTAAATAGCCAACTGCTTTTTATTCTGAGCATCTACTGGGTCAATTGTCCTTTCACTTTTTTACACTTGCCATGTTTTAAGACTAAACATACACCAGCCCTGTATGCTAACCTGTTCTCTTCCTCCCCTCTCTCTTCCTTCCCAAACCCCCCAACAATAGCATCTCAGCATTCTGGAACTTTTTTAGTCAGGTAAGCTTCAGTACTTATGGCAAGCACCTTTTCAGTCAGTGTGAGGACCAATACTCCACTCTAGATGTAGTCTAGACAAGCTATGCAATTTGAAGTAGACATTTTTATTGCAATAGAATTTGCATACATAGATTAATGTAGCATTCTATAATGCCTTCTGTACCAGCAATTTGGCTTTGATTTGTGACTAAAGCCATCCATGTTCCTTTACCATCAGCACTTCATCTCATTAAGTATGCTGCACTTGGTTTCTGCCCAAGACTAGTACTCCTAGGCTTTAAGCTCCAATCTTGCTCAGTTATGTTCAGTGTCAAACTTCACTTACACGACTTAGGGCTTTTCCTTGAGCCCTCAGGATTTCCAAGTCCACACTTTCAGCAATTCAAGTGCTGAAAGACTTCAGCCTCTTAAACAGAACTTTGGTTTAGTTGTCTTCACAAATAATACACCTTTTTTGAGTATGGCTCCTTCATCAAACTGACTGCTTGACACTTGAACCCCTTCACCAGCTGTGCCAAATTGCTGCATGACCACTGAAAGCCTTTCAACTTGTCCTCCCCTTGTTGCTCAGCAGAATTGAATGCTGCTACCTAATACTTAAAACACTTAATTTCAGGACAATCATGGAATTACTTTAACTGATGAATGAAGAAAAAAGTTGTCATAGATAACTAGTGTCCAAACAATGATTACCCCTAATCATACTCAACTTAAAGGTTTCAAATGGGTAAGTTGTTCAGAGGACTTTTGATAAAATCCAAATCACCATCCATTCCCCTTCTCAATTTTTGACTGGCTTTGCAAAAAGGAGGTAATGACTGAACTGAGATGGTCAGTCATCCTATCCTTTCTTAACATTCTAACACTTGCCCTGTCCTCTTGTAAGGAACTTGCAGACCTGTTAGGCTTTTTGTTCTTGAACTATGCTATCCATGTTTCTGAGCCATTTGAGATTTGGCAGAATTTTAAATGCCTTGACAGCTGTCTTCCATTTCTGCCCTGCACCTCTTTCCTTTCCTTTTCCTTCCCCCCAACCCCCAAAAAAACCCCACTTGCCATTTCTAAGAACTTGCCAACTTCCAATGTCATCCATTTCTCTAGCAAACACTCTTTTCACTACTTCATTTTCACAAGTCCATTTTGGCTTTCCAGCATTCCTGGAAAAGTTTGTTTTGACCAAAGCATTTGAGTGCATGTTCCTTTTATTCTAGCCTTTGTAAACTTACCTGGCCCAGTCTGTAATAAAATACACTCTTTGCTAATCTTTTAATGGACCCAATGCAACTTCTCACAGGCTTTTGTTTTTACCATTTATTTGTTTCCTGCTCATTTGGGTGTATCTTTAGAATTCTGCTAGCTTTAGACTTGATGCTTCTCACTGGCAATGTGGATTCCTCCTTTCTCACACCCCCACCACCACTTTTTTTTGGTCCTGCCTTGGATTAAACAGATTTGGCTCTTCAAAACCTAAACTAACACTGTCACTAGTGTCATCTATAAATTTTTATTTTGTCACTTTAGATTCAACTGCTCCAGAGCTGTCCTCCCTTGACCACCAAACTTTTAATTACCACACTCCCTTTACCCATATTACATTCTAAGCCTTTATTAATAAACTTGCTGCTCAAGTTGCCTTCTGGTCTTATAATAAATTCAATCTAATTTTCACCTCCACGTCTCCCTGTAGGATTAATTTGCCAACTTAAAGGGCCTCATCTAACTCTATAATGTTTAGTTTCTTCTATCCCCTTTCAATATTTCTCCCTTGACTTTCATTGGATTTTGTTTTGGATTAATTTAACTTTAGATGAAGTGGGGAACAATAATAACGTTAGACTCACCTTTGACAAGTTCTGCTATTCCCATACTGCATGGTATTCAAAGATTATCTAATGTCAGTCATGACACTTGTTGCTTAGTGGAGTAGAATGAAAATGTATTTATTTTGAGGACATTTGACGGTGGACTATGTAAGACTGTTTGGTTATTAACAGCCCTCTGAACTGCTTGAGAATCAAACTGCTATGAAAATTAAAAAATTTAAGCCATTCCTAGTGCTTCAATTGAAACTGGCAATTCTAGTTCAATTGCTGCTTAAAATCCTCAACATCTAGGGCCTTTACCAGGAGAGCTGATCCAGGTAATAGCACAACACTCATTCTCGCACAATATCTTATGCTGGCTCAGCTGCCACCACTACCATTTAAGGCTATGTAGTCTCACTGGGAGAATAGGCCCACAAGAGATAATGTCAGTTTGGAGTAGTTACTGGCAGTCACCAACAATTGCTTCATGACCCTATGCAGTCATGGCATGGAGTACTTGTACTGATTTCAACCACCTTCACCTACTGCCTAATCCCTTATCCCAACCCTCTTAACTGATAACTCAGCACGTGGCCACATTGACACCCACAGTACCTCCAATTGACCTCTAATGTTACTGAATATAATCAGGGTGAGGGATTTCGGTCTGTTGTCAAGAATATCTAACTGAACTGGCTGGGTGTTTAAAGGAGATTAAATTTTTAGACTGAATCTGCGTCAAGTAATGGAGGAAAATGCCCTACTTGGCCTTGTTGTCACCAAGCTGCCTGGCTTAATTGCATCTGTTCCTGACCCAGTGACTCTATGACCATTGCACCATTCATGTGCATTTTTTTATGCTGATTTATACTTTCCATGGTGCTGGGAAATTGCCCAGGAACGTTCTGTGCATACTTTTCTACAAAAGTGTAGGGCAAACCCCACCCAGCCAATTACAGCCCTATGAGCCTATTCTTTTCCATCACTTTGCTATGTTCGAGTGTTGTCAAGTGGCACTTGTTCAGCATTACACTACTCTCGAGTGCTCGCTTTGTGTTTCATCAGGGCCTTTTAGCTCCTAACTTCACTACAGATCTTGGTCTGGTCATGAACAAAAAAGCTGAACTTGAGAGGCGAGATGAGTGACTGCTCTTGATACCAAGCGACTTTTGTTTGAGCAGTGTCAAGGGGACCTAGTAAAACTGGAGTCAATGGGAATCAGGTGAACTGTCACAAAGCACAATAGTTGGAGGCTAATCATTTCAATAGGAGTTTCTCCCAGCATTCAGACTTGGCCTGCTAATTGATAACTAACATTCATGCTGTATAAGTGTCAAGCAACAACAAGAGAAAACCTCTCCATTTGACATTCAATAGAATTAACATCACTGAATCTCCCACTATCAACATCCTGGGGGTTACCATTGATCAGAAACTTAGCTCAATTAGCCATATACATGATATGACTATTAGAGGAGGTCAGAGGCTAGGACTCCTGTGGTGGGTAACTAACCTCCTCCTTTCTCCCCTGTTCCTATGCACTACCTACAAGGCCCAAGTCAAGAAGGAATAGTCTCCAATTGGTTGGATAGTTGTAGATCCAACAATACTCAAAACTCAACACTATCCAGCACAAAGCAGTCCACTGGATTGGCATTTTATCCACCAACTTCAACATGCACTCTGCGCACAACCAGGGTAAAATAGTAGCTGTGCATGCCACCTACAATGTGTACTGCAGCAACTTCCAGAGGCTCCTTTGACAGCACATTTCAAACCTGTCAGCCTAACCAGTTAGAAAGACATAGGCAGCAGATACACGGAAACATCTCCACCTACAACATCTCTTCCAAGTCTCTCTCCATTTTGAATTGGAGCTATATTTCTGTTCCTTTACTGTCACAGTTAAAATCCTGGACCTTTCTACTCAACACCACTGTGGGTTTACCTACACCCAGGACTGCAGTGGTTGAAGAAGGCAGCTCACCACCACCTTCTCAAGGGCAATTAGCAATGGGCGGGTGTTTAATCAATAAGGGAATCAAGGGTTATGGGAGAAGGGCAGGAAAGTGGAAATGAGGATTAGCAGAACAGCCATTATCACATTGAATAGCAGAGCAGACTTGATGGGCTGAATGGCCGAATGCTACTCATACAACTTATTGTCGTATGGTAGCTTTGAGTACACACAATTGCACCATCCAGCAAGGCAAGCCAATGATTCTGAATTGGTGACACATTATTCTTCACAAATACAGGATAATTTATCAAATGCTGTCCAGAAATGGAATTACTGAACCTTGACAAAAACCACTGCATCTTTCTCCAGACTTTCTTTTAACAAATAAAGTTCTCTGAGCTCTATTACTGTGATTAATCCTCCAGAACAGCTGCACTCCCAGCCCAGCTATTTCACTGTTACAGCTACAACTACAACTACAACAACAACAACAACTCTGAGAAAAACCTAACAAGTGTGAAAATGTTCAGCGCCCTGTCTACAAAAGCAGGAAAAATTCAACATGATCACTTACCACTCAGAGTCCACTACTGATCATTCACAAAATTATGGAAGATATTCCGAGCTATCAAAATACTTTGCTAGCCTTCCAATCAACATTCAGGTTGTGTTTTATTCAACTTCAGACCTCATTACTGCTTTGAACAAAAAATGGACGAAAATAACCAAATTCATGAGGGGAGTGCAACTGCGACTGCCCTTGATGTTCAAGGCAGCCTTTGGCTCAGTATAGCATCAAGGAACCCTAAAAAAAAGGTCGATGGAGATTGGCAGAGAACACAAAGAAAAATGACTGTCATTGTTGGAGGTCCCACTACATCACTGCAGGTGCTTTTTACTTGTCCATGGGGTGTGGACATTGTTGGTTGGTCAGTATTTATTGCCCATCCTTACATGCTCTTAAGAGGTAGGTGGTGGGCTGTCTTTCTGAACCACTACAGTCTATGAGAGGTAGCTACACCCTCTACACAAGGCTCTTGTGAACTTCCAGGACCTTAATCCAGCAGTAGTTAAGCAATAAGTTGAGAAGGGTAATTCATAACCTCAAAGAGTTTGGCCTAATTAATAGAGAAATTGTTCAAATCAGGAAGACAGTGTGAAAAACATAACTGATGGAGTGAGATGCTCCTGACCTCCAGATAGGCCTCACCAGACTTTGTGTTCAATTCTGCCACAAATCTCACCATCGCCCATATTACTCAAATAAGTTTCCATTTAATTTGTTTTTCATTGAACCTTTATCTATGCATGCATGCAAACATAAAGCTTGGGTATTTCAATTCTCATTGGCCTTTCTGTTGAATAGCATTTCGTTTTGGTAATTATTAGGACCACTTAAGCTTCATATAGTTTATGGGCAGCAATAGGTGCACGCGAACACCATCATTTACAAGTTCTCCTCCATGCCACACGTGGATCTATATCACCGTTGCTTCACTGTTGCTGGATCGAAATCCTGGAACTCGCTGACAAAACTATGTGTATACCTGCTGCCTGTGGACTCAGGAGCTCAAGAAGGTGTTTGTCATCACTTAGGGATGCACAAAAGATGGTGTTCTAGCCAGGAACAGCAATATCCTGTGAACAAATAATTTAAGAATCTGCTCTTAACTAAGGCATTGCTCCAGAATTATATTGGGAACAGTGGTTTCTTATGAGGATGGCGGGTAAATGAAGAATAACTGATAAAACAATAATAAAGTGCAAACTGAGAGTTGCCAGTTAGTCTTTTTTTGTGAAATAAAAGTTTTGTGTTCAGTTTTATAAAATGGAACGATTGGGTTTGTCGACTGCACCTGTATTTGACACCACCAAGTTGGTGCAATTATGAGAACAGTATAAGTAAGCAATAATTGTGAATCATAGTGTGGAAGCAGACCATTCGGCCCATCAAGTCCACATCAACCCACCAAAAAGTATCGCACCCTCCACACTATCCCTGTAACTCTGCATTTCCCATGGCTAACCCAATTTTGAGCAAAGTCGAGTTTATGGGAAAATACCAGTTTCTGTGGATTGGGAAATGACTCAACAATTGACAAACGTCCTGCAAATATTCAAAATGTGAAGAAATATCTGCGGAGAGTGAACAGAAGGTGATCTTCATGGGCAGCATGGTGGCTCAGCGGCTAGCACTGCTGCCTCACAGCACCAGGCACACGCGATTGATTCCATCCACAGGTGAATTTCTGTGTGGAGTTTGTATGTTCTCCTGCATCTGTGTGGGTTTCCTTCGCGTGCTCTGGTTTCCAACCACAGTCCAAAGAGGTGCACGCTAGGTGGATTGGCCATACTAAATTGCTCATAGTGTCCAGGGATGTACAAGCTAGGTCGGTCAGCCATGGGAAATGCAGAGACAGAGTAGGGGATGCTCTTTGGAGGGTCATTGTGGACTCGATGGGCCAAATGGCTTGCTTCCACACTGTAGGCATTTTATGATTCTATGATCTAGCCTGCATATCCCAGGATACAATAGGCAATTTACCTAGCCTGCACATAGAATCATCATAGAATCCCTACTGTGTGGAAGCAGGCCATTTACCCATCGAGTCTGCACTGACCCACTGCCACCTACAATCTGACCCCACCACCAAAGAGATATTTCCCTCCCTACCCCTATCTGCCTTTCATAGGGACCTCTCACTCTGTGACTCCCTTGTCCGCTCCACACTCCCCACTAACCCCATCATCCCCGGCACCTTTCCCTGCAACCGCAGGAAGCGCTACACCTGCCCCTACACCTCCCCCCTCACCTCCGTTCAAGGCCCAACGCAAACTTTCCATATCTGACAGGGATTCACCTGTACATCCTCCAACCTGGTCTACTGTATCCATTGCTCCTGATGTGGCCTCCTCTACATCGGTAAGACCAAACACAGACTCGGGGATTGTTTCGTGGAGCATCTGCGCTCTGTATGTGATAATTGACAACACTTTTCAGTCACTAACCATTTTAACTCCCCCTCCCACTCCCTGGGTGACATGTCCATCCTGGGCCTCCTCCAGTGTCACAGTGACACCACCTGCAAACTGGAGAAGCAGCATCTCATATTCCGCCTTGGCAGCCTACTTCCCAATGGCCTGAATGTAGATTTCACCAGTTTTAAATCTCCCTACCCCCGGCCTCATCCCATGTCCGACTGTCCATCTCATCCCCACCTCCTTGACCTGACACAACCTGTCCATCTTCTCTGCCACTTATCCACCCTACCTTTCCCATTGATCTATCCCCACCACCCCCTACCTGCATTCACCTATCACCACCCTACCTACCTTTCCCCCAACCCACCCATCCTCCCTTCTACCCCCTTGACCTGACACAATCTGTCCATCTTCTTCCTCACTTATCCAACTCACCCTTCTTAATGACCAATCCCCACCAACCCCTACCTGCATCCATCTATCACCATCCCACCTGCCTTTCCCCAGCCCCACCCCTGACTCTATTTAATTCCCAGCTCCCTTCCCACTCCCCAGTTCTGAAGAAGGGTCCTGACCTGAAACGTTGACTTTCCTTCTCCTCTGATGCTGCCTGACCTGCTGTGATCCTCCAGCTCCACACTGTGTTATCTCTGACTCCAGCATCTGCAGTTCTTGCTATCTCTGATTTAAGATACCTCAGTGAATTGAGCATCGGCAAAGGATATTACTAAGAAAAAAAGATTGAAGCTTGATTTGCTATTTATGTTTAAATATACATATCTAGTGTGTATATACATATCTAATGTGTTTTTATATATATATGTGTATGATATATACACATATATTGTATACTATACATAGAACATAGAACATAGAACATTACAGCGCAGTACAGGCCCTTCGGCCCTCGATGTTGCGCCGACCTGCGAAACCAATCTGAAGCCCATCTAACCTAAACTATTCCATTATCATCCATATGTTTATCCAATGCCATTTAAATGCCCTTAAAGTTGGCGAGTCTACTATTTTTGCAGGCAGGGCATTCCACGCCCTTACTACTCTCTGAGTAAAGAACCTACCTCTGACATCTGTCCTATATCTATCACCCCTCAATTTAAAGCTATATATACTATACAATATACTTTGATATTTTGCAGTAATAAACCTTGACAGCCATGTGATTATGTGACTAACTATTGTGGTAAGCAAATGCAAAAATTAAGTTCAGTCCCTCTACATCTGCATGGACGTCCAGTCCCTCTACACCTGCATTCCCCATACAGATGGCCTAAAGGCCCTCCGCTTCTTCCTGTCCCACAGGCCTGACCAGTCCCCCTCCACTGACACCCTCATCCGCTTAGCCGAACTCGTCCTCACCCTCAACAACTTCTCTTTCAATTCCTCCCACTTCCTACAGACAAAGGGGGTGGCCATGGGTACCCACATGGGCCCAAGCTACGCCTGCCTCTTTGTAGGTTACGTGGAACAATCCCTCTTCCGTACCTACACTGGCCCTAAACCCCACCTCTTCCTCCGATACATTGATGACTGTATCGGCGCTGCCTCAAGGAGCTCGAACAGTTCATCCACTTCACCAACACCTTCCACCCCAACCTTAAGT
This sequence comes from Rhincodon typus, assembly GCF_021869965.1. Taxonomy (NCBI): domain Eukaryota; kingdom Metazoa; phylum Chordata; class Chondrichthyes; order Orectolobiformes; family Rhincodontidae; genus Rhincodon; species Rhincodon typus. The sequence continues at coordinate 12,982,353 of NC_063334.1, forward strand.
TTACCTGGACCATCTCTAATACCTCTCTCTCCTTCCTGGACCTCTCTGTCTCCATCTCGGGCAACCACCTAGAAACCGATATTCATTTCAAGCCCACCAACTCCCACAGCTACCTAGAATACTCCTCCTCCCACCCACCTTCCTGCAAAAATGCCATCCCCTATTCCCAATTCCTTCGCCTCCGCCGCATCTGCTCCCAGGATGAGGCATTCCACTCCCGTACATTTCAGTTGTCCTCGTTTTTCAAGGACCGTAACATCCCCCCCTCAGTGGTCGAGAACGCCCTCAACCGTGTCTCCCACATTTCCCGCAACTCATCCCTCACACCCCGTCCACGCAATAAGAACCAAAAAAGAATCCCCCTCGTCCTCACATACCACCCCACCAACCTCCGGATCCAACGCCTCATCCTCCGACACTTCCGCCATCTGCAATCTGACCCCACCACCAAAGACATCTTTCCCTCCCCACCCTTATCTGCTTTCCGGAGGGACCACTCCCTCCGTGACTCCCTTGTCCGCTCCACACTCCCCTCCAGCCCCACCACACCCGGCGCTTTTCCCTGCAACCGCAGGAAGTGCTACACCTGCCCCCATACCTCCTCCCTCACCCCCATCCCAGGTCCCAAGAAGACTTTCCACATCAAGCAGATGTTCACCTGCACATCTGCCAATGTGGTATACTGCATCCGCTGTACCCGTTGTGGCCTCCTCTACAACGGGGAAACCAAGCGGAGGCTTTGCAGAACACCTACGCTCTGTTCGCAATAAACAACTGCAACTCCCAGTCGCGAACCATTTCAACTCCCCCTCCCATTCCTCAGACGACATGTCCATCCTGGGCCTCCTGCAGTGCCACAACAATGCCACCTGAAGGTTGCAGGAACAGCAACTTATATTCCGCTTGGGAACCCTGCAGCCCAATGGTATCAATGTGGATTTCACAAGCTTCAAAATCTCCCCTCCCCTTACCGCATCCCAAAACCAGTCCAGCTCGTCCCCGCCTCCCTAACCTGTTCTTCCTCCCACCTATCCCCTCCTCCCACCTCAAGCCTCACCCCCATCTCCTACCTACTAACCTCATCCCGCCCCCTTGACCTGTCCGTCCTCCCTGGACTGACCTATCCCCTCCCTAACTCCCCACCTACACTCACCTTTACTTGCTCCATCCCCGCCTCTTCGACCTGTTTGTTTCCTCTCCACCTATCCTCTCCTCTATCCATCTTCTATCCGCCTCCCACTCTCTCACTATTTATTTCAGAACCCCCTTCCCCTCCCCCATTTCTGATGAAGGGTCTAGGCCCGAAACGTCAGCCTTTCTGCTCCTATGATGCTGCTTGGCCTGCTGTGTTCATCCAGCTCTGCACCTTGTTGTCTCGGATTCTCCAGCATCTGCAGTTCCTACTATCTCTAAGCTAGGTTTCAGTCTTGTATCTGACCTTTCTGCTATTACCAACAGCTGGGATTGTAACATATTTTAAAACATCTTGTAGTAACGGACTAGAGCAAACTAATTCAGCAATCCTACTTTGTCTAGTCTATTTTTAACAACTAATTAAGTGTAACTGCTTTGAACTGGGAAAACTTTGTTCAAACGTTTTGGGATTTGAATTTTCCCACAGGAAGTTTTTTTTGGCAGTCTCCAGTTCAGAAGGAGGAAGTAATTCTTGATAGAAATGGAAGAGGATTTCCAGGCTGATAATCGTAGAACTGCTCCTGTTCAGACAAACTGTGAACTGAACAAGTAGTGTAATGTCTTTCTATTGAAATTGTTGCCTGATTAACTAAAATGGGGATACATAGCTGTGATTTAGATTTATCCTGGAGTCACTGAAGAATTTCCTTTTCCCTGACTGCAGCTTCGAACTTGTTTTCCCTTTCCTTCACTGTATAGGGGATTTTGCTACAACATGGTAGTTGTGCTACTGAAAATCATGCAAAAGAAATAATGGGACCTATGGGAAAAGCTGGGTTAAGGGCACGAAGGACACATAACAATTATATTTTGTAAATTTCTCCCTCACCTGCGTGGCTTCATTCTTATAGCTGCAACTATAATGACAGGTTATCAAACAGGTGATGCTGCAAAGAGGCAATGTGTTTACAAAGCTGACCTTGTATTTGCAATGAAGGCTTTAGAGTTCTGCCACTGGAAATCCCAGCAATGGTCAGTACTGCATGATAGTGCGAGCATGATCCAAAAGAGGTGAGCAGTGCAAAATTGTGAGAGATAGAGCTCACAGCCAGCAACCCTCCATGAAACTCCCCCGAAATTGACACATCAGCAATTTTTAGTAAAATTCCCCCCTCCATCGGCGCAAACTTCTGGATAGATTTTCAGACAAGTGAAGCAGAGGGACCTGACCTTTCTTTCCTATGTAGCCCGTTGGCATTGAAGTTAATTGTAGGATTGAAATGTGTTGTAAACCTGAGCAACATTGCATTCAAAATAGTGCTGGAAAAGAACAATCTATACAATCCATACTCAATGGAATCGTATTATAGCCAACACAAGTTCGTGTTGTACAAGTACTGTTCCCCTGTTGGTCAGTCGCATTATAGCCATATGTGTTGCCTCATCGGGCATTATAGGAGAACCTCCTGTAGCATTGTCTGCAGTGCCTTCACATATTTCATGTTCCACAGTGTGTAACCATCTCCCAAAACTCCTCTGTCCCTTCGTTCTACTCTTATGTATGACCCTCTTTCATTCAGACCTCTTCTGTCAGTCTTTTTGTTACCTCATCAAACAATATCCTCACATGGCGATAAATCTGAAAAATCTATTTTATCTAATTATACTTGTGTGAAGTGCATTGGATGTTTTTCCTCATGGAACTCATTGCGTAAAGGCAGGGGTTTGCACTTAATAGTAACAGAATTTTTTCTTACATGTATTAATGAAAACACAGTAAAATGCGTCAAAGATGGCATAAACCAGTGGCATTTTAATTACATAATTTTGCATGCTTTTATTTCTCTATATAATTTACCAAATTAAGTTTTCGGTAATTTTAAAAGTATAGTGGTGCACAGATAGGTTTACCAGGTAGGGTCTGTAATCTTTTCTAAGGGTGGGGAAAGTGGAATTTTGTGAACACTGTCAAGTATAATATTAAAAGTTTATATCAAACAGTTCATTATCCTAAAAAAGGACCACGTGTGACTACCAGTCATAGAAGGAGCTTCTATCTATGGGTCCTTGGTTGAAGAGGTTGTCCCTTCCTTTGAGCAATCAAGCTCATCATTTCCCCCAACCTCACTGATTGGCCACTGAACTTGTAATTGTGTTGCTAATGTTGTGGTGCAGTTTAAGAGCTGCCTGCATCATCTAACAGGCTCTCACCCACTAATGGTCCTGTCCGTTAGTCAAGGACTGCCAGTTTAAAGTTGTACCTTTAATATTTAACAAAATGTTTGTATTTTAAATACATCAACTAACTCAATAATTTATTCCCTCTTACACAATCCATGAGAGGTTTTTCACAGCCGATTTTCTTTACTGACTTACACAGGAACCTGCAATAAGCCAGTCATCCAAGAACTCTGGATGGACAAGAATCACAGAATCCCTACAGTGCTGAAAGAGACCATAGAATCATAGAGATATACAGCACGGAAACTGACCCGTCCATCCATGGTGACCAGATATCCTATATAAATCTAGTCCTACTTGCCAGCATTTGGCACATATCCCTCTAATCCCTTCCTATTCATATACCCATCCAGATCCTTTTAAATGTTGTAATTGTACCAGCCTCCACCACATCCTCTGGCAGCGCATTCCATACATGAAAATGTTGCCTCTAAGGCTCCTTGTATATCTTTCCCCTCTCACCTTAAACCTATGCCCTTTGGTTTTGGACTCCCCCACCCTGGTGAAAAGACCTTGCCTATTGACCCAATCCATGCCCCTCATGATTTTATAAACCTCTGTAAAGTCGCTTCTCAGTCTCCGACACTCCAGGGAAAATAGTCCCAGTCTATTCAGCCTCTCCCTATAAGTCAAAACCTCCAAACTCTGCAACATCCTCATTAATCTTTTCTGAATCCTTTGTAGTTTCACAAAATCCTTCCTATAGGAGGGAGACCCAAATTACATGCAATTCTCCAAAAGTGGCCGAACCAATGTCCTGTACAGATGTAACATGACCTCCCAACTGCCATACTCAATGCAATGACCAATAAAGGCAAGCACACCAAACACCTTCTTCACCGCCCTGTCTACCTGCGACTACACTTTCAAGGAACTATGAACCTGCACTCCAAGGTCTCTTTGTTCAGCACAGGTCCTTACCATTAAGTGTATAGGTCCTGCCCTGATTTACCTTTCCAAAATGCCCATCAAGTCCACACTGACCCTCTGAAGAGGAAAGAGCATCCCACCCAGACCCAGACCCCTACGCTATCCCTGTAACCCTGCCTTTCTCATGGCTAACTCACCTAGCCTGCACATCCCTGGACACTATGGGCAACTTAGCATGGCCAATCCACCCAGCCTGCACATCTTTGGACTGTGGGAGGAAACCGGAGCATGCAGAGCAAACTCACACAGACACAGGAGAATGGGCGAACTCCACAGAGACAGTCACGTGAAGGTGGAATCAAACCTGGGTTCCTGGAGCTGTGAGGCAGCAGTACTAACCACGGAGACACCGTGCTGACAAGAAGAGAAGGCAAAGAAATGGGAATTTAATAATAATGTTTGTGGAAGGGAGGGAAGGACGCCATTTGTATAAGCTAGATTGGTGTTATGAAAGCTATATATGTAGGGTGTTTCTGAGTGTAGGCTGTTTAGATTGGGATGAATAGTGCCCAGAGGGAGGAATGAGCGGAGCTGCGTTGGTGTGAGGAGTGGTGTGCGGAAGAATGTTGGAAAAGTCAGAGTGTGGGCAGATTGCTCCTGCCTTGCTGAGAGCTTGAATGCTCTCGGAGCATCACTTCCAGGCAGAATAGCCGGCAGTTCTGCTCCTGACATCCTCATCTAATTCCGTCCATGGCTGCTTGGTTTTCCTGTGACATATCTAGTACATCATCTCACCCACGCTCACTGATTGACCTGGGGACTTGTAACTGGCTCTCTCTCCACAGATGATGCCAGACCTGCTGAATTTTCCAGCAATTTCTGATATTGTTTGTAATTGTCTTGCTAAGACCCCATGTGGTTCTCTACAGGCTAATGGCCCTGTACTTTGGCTAAGGACTATGAGTTGCAAGTTGAACCTGATATTTAACAGGATTAAAACACAAACATTTCATTAAGTAAAGGATACTTAAATTTCTTCCCTGTTACACAATTCAATTTAGATTGTACACCATAAATATTGCCTGCTTGTTTATCTACATAATCTAACTACCCTCCGATAACAATAACTTGTTTAACCTTGAAAGGAAAGCGAAACAAGCTTCAGAAATTAAGCAATGAAGAAGGGTCCTGACCCGAATCGTCAACTTTCCTACTCCTCTGATGCTGCTGGGCCTGCTGTGATCCTCCAGCTCCACACTGTTATCTCAGCAATTAAATAGCAATGAGTCAGAAGATTAAATACTCAATTTGTATTTTTTGATAAAGTAATGTTAGACTGCAAAAATTATTTTAGGTTCAATATCTGGATAATTTTCCAATTCATGTTTCTCCCATTTTCTTCCAATATTGCTCAGGGATAATTGCATGTGTCTAAGTTATGATTTGTCTCAGCCACCTTAGCTCAGCTGACCCAGTTCACTAAAGATGGGGTGGCATGGTGGCTCAGTGGTTAGCACTGCAGCCTCACAGCACCAGGGACCCAGGTTCAATTCCATCCTTGGGCAACTGTCTGTGTGGAGTTTGCACATTCTCCCTGTGTCTGTGCAGGTTTCCTCCTGGTGCTCTGGTTTCCTCCCACAAAGTCCAAAGATGTGCAGGCTAGGTGGATTGGCCACACTACTTTGCCTGTAGTGTTCAGGGGTGGGATGCTGTGAGGTTCAGTGTGGACTTGTTGTGCCAAAGGGCCTGTTTCCACACTGTAGGGATTCTGTGATGATTGTTAGGTGGAGCAGGAGCCAGATCCTGATTACTGCTTCCTTTTTCCTATCCCTTTATAGTTCCACACAACTGAAATTGTCGCAGTTCAGGGATGTGTTAGCAACTGAAGGGCATACTATAGCTTGATGAATTCACTGTTCCAATTGCTTCCTTCAATAGCTAAAATTTCTGGCTTCATGAGCACAATCAACATTGAGAAATAAGAAACAGAGAGACAACATTGTACAGATATTCCCTGACATCCCAAAATGATAAAAATAATCCAAAATATATAAATTGTTATGTCCTTTGCATATTAATAAAATGTTTGGCAGTTCACTACAGACAGACGTGCCAGAATAATGAGTAAATTTTACATTTCTGTGTATGAAGAATGTTAAATACTTCTTCATGTATAGCAATATATACTGCAACAAAGGTCTGGATCCGAAATTAGTCACCTCAACCTAAACAGAATTTGCAGGAGATCTGGCAGCATCTGTGAAGATGAAGCAGAGTTAATGTTTCGAGCCCAGTGATCCATCTCCAGAACCATGATGCTGGGAATGTATTAGTGGCCTCCTAACAGTCTAAGATAAATAGAAGGGGAGGCAATGGACTAGTGGTATTATCGTTGGGACTATCAATCCAGAGACCACAATAACCTTCTCGATTCGAATCCTACCATTGCAGATGGTGGAATTTGAACTCAATATAAAGGGGGGGGAAAAAAATCTGGAACTAAGAATCTAGTGATGACCATGCCGTTGACGTTGCCGACTGTCAGGAAAAACCCACCTGGTTCACTAATGCCCTTTAGGGAAAGAAACTGCCATCCTTACCTAGTCTGGACTACATGTGACTCCAGACTAAAGCTCTTAGCTGCCAACTGGGCAATTAGGGATGGGCAATAAATGCTGCCTAAAAGCAAAGGCCCTCATTCTGTGAGTGAGGAGAAAAAGAAATAGAAGAGCAGATATCTAAGCAAATTTCAGAGAAGTGTAGAAGTTAAAAGGGTTGTGACAGCAAGGGATTTCAACTTCCCCAGCTCTGGTTATCAGCAGTGATAATCACTCACTAGTGAGTATGATTGTCCACCTAGGAATTCTGTTCACTGGTCACAGCTTTTGTGGGTCCTGTGTGGCTGATCAGCTCGATCCTAGAGCCACATCTCCGACCACACGTTTGGCAGGTGTTTCCGGGACGTGGAATTTGTCCTTGGCCTTGAGATTGCTGACATCCTTTTCTCCGGTTCCTTTTCTGTACTTCCTCCTGCTGAAGGGTGTTCTCAAAAAATTGTGTCCCTTCACACAGAAGCTTTCTCCAAGTTGGTTTCTTCTGAACAAAGCATTGACATCTATGTTGCATTTCTTGAGGGAAGCCTTCTTTCTTTCATTTGTCCTCCTCTCATTCGTGTGCCTTCCTTGAGATAGGCCATGATGATTTGCTTTGACATCGGAATTCAGGCATCCTAAGAATGTGGCCAGCCCAGCGGAGGTAGTTTCGGATGGTCATGGCCCCAATGCTGGTGCTATTGTCTCCCTCAGGATGCTGATATTAGTCATGCCTGTCTTCCCAGCTGATACAGAGAATCCACCTCCAGCAGTGTTGATGGTACTCGTATTCCCCCAGTTTTGCATTCAATAATATTCTCCCTCTTCCACTTCACAACTTACATAAATAGAGAAGGAATTGGAGTCGGAGTATTGGCATCTAGAACTACTGTTGGCTCTGCCAAATATGATCTGATATTTTTTACACAATAAAATGGAATTATTGGGCTTTGATCGCAGAATATTAATACCTATAACTGGACATGATTAACATCAGCAGAAACAGACCATTGTTCAGTCCTCAATATGATCAAAGCGAAATCCAGTCACTGTAGTTAACTGTAAACTCACGTGTCTTTCAGCAGATAGATCAAGTGAATCAGTTTCTACACTCACTTGACACCATAGTTAATGAAACAACCTCGGATGCTCTCTGGGTTAGGGAATTCTAAACATTAATGCCCCACTGACAGAAGAAATGATTACTCATCTCCTTATTAAATGGGTGACTCTTTATTTTGAAGCGATGCCTTCTTAAATCTGCTTTCCCATGTAAGGGGAAATGTCCTCTCAGTATGTCTGCCCTGTCCAATCATCTCAATCTTATATCTCAATGAAATCACCTCTCATTCTTCTAAACTCCAATGAATATAGCCCAACTTGCTCAATATTGCCTCTAAAGGCAAACCCATCATTGAGCAAATGATGTAGTGAACTTTCATTGAACTGCCTCCAATGCAGCTGCATCCTTCCTTAAATAAGACCAAAAATGTGCATAGTACCTCAGGACCTGTGCAGTTATAACAATTCTCTGTTTTTCTTTTCTTGTTAGCAAAAACAACACATTTTCTCACATTATACTACATCTGCCATATATGTCCAATCACTTAACCCATCTGTATCCCTTTTGTTTCCTTGTCATAACTTGCTTTGAGTTATTTTTACATTGAGTCATCAGCGTAGTTGGCTGCTGTACAGTTGGTTCCTTCATCAAGGTTATGAATGTAGATTGTAAATATTTAGGGCCCCAGAATCGATCCCGGTGCCACTCAACTAATTATAGTTTGCCAAACTGAATCAATCTGAAGCTCCATAGAGAGCAACTTTCATCTAGAGGAACAAGGCCAGGAGGTATGTGGGAACACCACCAACTGCCAGACCCCCTCAAAGTCATTCACCATCCTGACTTGGAAATATATCGCCATTCCTTCAGTGTCGCTGGGTCAGAATCCTGGAATTCCCTCCCTAAGGGCATTGCAGGTGTTCGTACACAAATGGACTGTAGCGGTTCAAGAAGGCAGCTCGACACCACCTTCTCAAGGGCAATTAGGCATGGACAATAAATAATGGGCCGGCTAGTGACAGTCACATCACTTGAATGAATAAAAAAAGGAAAAGTTATCTCAATCCTCTGTTCCTATGGGTTGGACAGTCTTCTATTCATACTAATATCATATCACTAACACCATGAGCTGAACTGTCTCTTTCTTTTGGCTAAGTGTTCCTTTTAGAGAGCTTCAGGGTAGTTGTTCTGCCATGTCTCTTTCATCATTTAGTACAATCATAGCTAATCCTTTGTCTCAATTCTCATCTTCTCCCCATAACCCTTGATGCCTTTAAAATTTTAAATATACCTGTCTCTTTCTTGAATGTATTCAGTGACTCAGCCTCCATAGCCTCCTTTGGTAGGGAATTTCACAGGTTCACTACCCTTTCAGTGAAGAAATATTCTCTTCATCTTGGTCCTAAGTGGTCTATCCTGGTTCCAGGCTCCCCACCCAGGGAAAACATCCCAGCATCTAGACTCAGATAGCAGGAACTGCCAATGCTGGAGTCTGAGATAACAAGTTGTGGAGCTGGATGAGTACAGCAGGCCAGGCAGCGTCAGAGGAGCAGGAAAACTGATGTTTCGGGTCTGAAGAAGAGTCCAGACCCGAAGCGTCGGCTTTCCTGCTCATCTGATGCTGCCTGGCCTGCTGTGTTCATCCAGCTCCACACCTTGTTATCCCGGCATCTAGTCTGTCTAATCCAGGCCTATTAGAACTTTATATGTTTCAAACAGATCACGTCTCATCCTCCTAAACTATAGTCTATACAGGCCCAGTCAAACCCATCTCTTCTCATGGGACAGTCCTAGCTGCACGTATGCAAAGTATGTCCTTTCTTGGATAGAGAGACTAAAACTACACACAATATGCCAGGTGTGGTCTCACCAAGGCCCTGTATAACTTGCAGTAAGACATTCCTACTTCTGAACTCAAATTCTCTTGGAATGAAGGCTAATATACAATTTGCCTTCTAAATGCTTGCTGCACCTGCCTGTCTACTTTCTGCGACAGGTGTATAAGGACACCCAGATCCCTTTGTCCATATGCATTTCCAAATATATCACCATTTAAATCATACTCTGCCATTCTGTTTTTCACACAAATGTGTGTAAATTCATATTTAACTGTGTTATACTACATCTGACATGTGTTTGTCCACTCACAATCTGTCTAAATCACCTCGAAACCTCCTTGCATTGTCCTCACAAATCACAATCTTGCCCAGTTTTGCATCATCGTTAGTAAAGTTGGAAATGTTGCATTTGGCTCCCTCTTCTGAGCCACTTATATATCATGAATAATTGGGGCCCCATCATTGACCCCACTAGTCAATGCCTGCCACTTGGAAAAAGGCCGATTTATTCCCACTCACCATTTCCTGGCTGTCAACCAATTCTCAATCCATGCTAATATGTTATAACCTGTCACATGTGCTTAATTTTTACCCACCTAAAATCTAAATATGTTATATCCACTGGTCCTCCTTTATCTATTCCACTGGTTACATCGTCAAAAACGTATTGGATTTATTAAGCACGGTTTACCGTTTTTAATTTACTGATGAGATGGCCAGCATTTATTGCCCATCCCTATTTGCCCAGATGGCAGTTAAGAGTCAACTACATTGCTGTTGGTCTAGAGTCACATGTAGGCCAGACTGGGTAAGGATGGAAGATTTCCTTCCCTAAAGGACATTGAGTGACCCACTTAATAATCCCATGCTGGTTTTGTCCAATTTCATTAATATTTTGAAGTCTTTGGTTATTATGTCTTTTATAATACTGATATTAGACTAACTATTGTGTAAGTTTCTGTTTCTCTCTCCCTCCCTTTTTAAATATTGGGATTACATTGGACATCATCCAAGTTGTAGGAACTGCTCTAGAATCGATGACCCACCAACGTATCCAATACTTCCAGGGCCACTTCCTGTACTACTTTGGGAAGTAGATTATCAGGTGCTGGAGGTTAGGTATGCAGTTGATCTCTATGGTATCCATTTCATGTAATTGTGCAGCAGGAATAGCGGAAGTGCTCAGTGTTGCCAGGACATTTCAACATTCATGCTGTTGGTGCCTTACTTAAATCCCAGCTCCTCAGTTCTTCAAATGCTATAACCCATGACATGTGGCTGATTTTCATCCATGTGTGTCATTGTACATTATCCAAGGCTCCTAAGAATTGACCACACATGGATTTAATCTCAGATGACCAGGTAAACTGCAGGTAACGTATGAACTATAACAGTGTATCAGTAACGGTACTCCTGATTCCTCACCTTCACCATACTGAAATGATATGTTCTGCCCTCGGACAATGTAGCACAGAGACTTCACCTTCACCAGGCAGCCAACATTGTATCGCAATAGGGAGCTCTGAGCTGTGTCAGTGGATGCAAGGTTAACACAATGACCCCCAACAGGCAACCCCCCCCGCCCCCCCCCCCCACCCCGGCTTGCAAAGAAGTATAATCTGTTGTATTTTTCTGGTTTTCTCTTCTTCGACAAACACCTGGAAAGCCAAAAGAGAAACAGGAATTGCTGAAGAAACTCAACAGGTCCAGCAGAATCTGTGGAGAGAGAAACAGAGTTAATGTTTTGAGTCCAGTTCAGAAGAAGGGTCACCGGACCCGAAACGTTAACTGAGCTTTCTCTCTCCGCAGATGCTGCCAGACCCGCTGAGTTTTAGGAGAGAAACAATATCTTACTGAGCCCAAGCTGTATACAGGGGCAGCTGTTTTGTCTTGTGTGTGAAGATGGCAAGGTTTCAACTTTGTAACCTTGTGAGTGATGGCAGGCTCCACCAGAGACTCAGGATGACCACCCCCCCACCCCACCCTTCCACCCCCCATCCTTCATGTTTTCTTTTGTGTTGCTGTCCCTGCATTTCCAATTATCTTTAATCAAAATATAAAGGGGCTGAATGGAAACAGCTGGAGGATGAATGTTCCCTTTTAACCTCTTGAGCCCATGGCTTTGTGAGTTGCCATGACCTTATTGGCTGTACAGTCTCCTCATGTTGAGGCCAAAGTGATTGTGATTTCCTGCAGCTTCCCATCCCTGCCTGTTCTCTCTGAGATTGCAGCCTTCTATTTTGAATTCCTCTTCTTCACGGTCATCAATCCTTCAGCCATCCAGTACAACGCACCCCAAACCCAGAATGAGCTTCCCACTCTCCCTAGGACTGCATGAACTGCCCCCGATAAACTCTCCGACTATTAATACCCAAACAGGAGGAACTTCTTCACCCAAAGAGTTGAGAATCTGTGGAACTCCCTGCCCAGTGAAGTAGCTGAGGCTTCTTCTTTGAATGTTTTTAAGGCAAACATGGTGAGCCGGTGGGTAAGGGTCCATGAAAAGATCAGCTATAATCTTGTTCAATGGCAGAGAAGCTCAATGACCTACTCCTGCTCCTATTTCTTATGTTCTTCTGTTCTGATGTCAAACCTGCAGCAATGATCATAACCAAATACCCAGACTGCAAGAACAATGATCCCCAGACTCCAGGAAGACCAAGTGTGTGAGTGACTGTGGCCAACACTCTGGACTAAGATCAAATGATCCATGGACTGAATGTGACAGCGTTCACTGACTGACCATAGACCCCTTTACTCCACCTAGCATTGGTCCCCTTTGACTTTCAGATATGGCCATTTGCTTGAAGCCCACGCAGTGTGTTTGCTGCAGAAGCTGCTGGCACATTGATGTAAACCAGTGCAGTACAGCACCTTACCCACCCCACTGATTGTTCAGTGCTCTGGATAGTGACAAACCTGTCCCTCAGCGTTCTCTCTAAGCTGCGTGCGTGCGCACAGCCACTGCGGCATTCCCTCCAGGGCGATTGGTGTACTGACACAGAAGGCAGCGTTGACTTCTGGTTCTGAGAGTCGCAGATTTGGAGGTCTACACAGAAGAAAAAAAAAATTAGAGGGAACACTCTGTGTTCTTATTCTGGGCTAACCAGCAATGCAAGCAGCAGAGAGAGAGAGAAAAAGAGAAAGACTGGCAGTAATTTCAGATTGAGAAGGTCATGCTCTAAAAGGCAACACAAACCAAAGAGGCTGGCAGCCTCTGAGTGAATGCTTAGTGAGTGACAGCTAAGAAAATAAGCTAAGAGCCATAAGATGACTCTTACATTGATGCATGAAATGTGTGATAGATAGGTTCTTCATCAGTTGGGGAATCAAGGCTTGCAGGGAAATGCAGAAAAGTGGACATGAAGTGTGTCAGATCAGCCATGATCTTATTGAACAGCGGAACAGGCTGAAGGGGCTGAACGGCCCTCCTGCTGTTTCTATTTCTTGTGGTGTGTGTGTGCCCCTGCAGTTGGAACAGTCTTGACAGAAGAACACAAATCACAAGTGTTCCTGAGCTCCAAAGCAAAGTCCTGGAGGGCTGAAGTGGTCTGAAAGCAGCCCTGGTGATGTAGTGAGGCTGGTGATTTGGTGATGCCCAGTTGAGTGGCCAACGGGTGGAAGAGGACAAGGCCCGTAGCGCATGCAGGGGAGTGGGGGTAAAGCTGAATTTGGATGGAGGGTCTGAGAAGTAAGAGGCTTGCTGCTGCCGCTCAGGCAACTGCTCATGTTGTCATGTTGGGAATTGGACGGTGCCTTGTTTCTCAGGGAAGAAGGATGGATTGGGATCTGCATAGCAGTGAGGTAAGATTGGTTAATACTGAGACACAAATGCTTGGAATTAACAGAGTCGCCCCTCATTAGTGAGATTCAGAATTCACCATTTAAACCTTAAGAGAGAATTTGGAAAAAAATTCTTGATGTCAGGAATCTGATTTTTCTCATTGTTGCATATGTTCCCCATTGTTACAAATTTTCCCAATTTCCTCAGCATTCCCCATGTCGATCAGGGCAGTGGATACTTCCACCCCATGAGCTCTTGTCTGTCTGACTTCTAAATTTAAAATCCTTCTGATTGAATACATGTGAAACCATTAGTCTGCTTTAATCAGGAAATATGCTTTGGTTGTGTTACCTAACTTAATTGTGATTTGTAGCAGGTTATTTTAGGATCATCAATATTTCTAGGCCAGATGTTACTGCTCTCTACACGCATGAGTTGGTACTGAAAGGAAAGCCACCAGTAAAACGAAAAGAAAACTGCAAAGGTTGAAATTCTGGAAGAGAGACAGAAAATATCAGAAATATACAACAGGACAGTCAATATCAATTGTAACAAAAGATTGAGTCGAAGACCTAAGACATCAATTGCTCTTTCACTTTATAGGAGCTGCCTGATGCTTGTATTTTCACAACGTATTATCTTGTTTCAGTTCAGCAGGATAAATTGTGATTTTCTAAAAATTACAAAATAGGCATGTGATAATGAATAATTGAGCTTCATGTAAATAAATTAAACCTGCAATAAGATATGTAGACAAACATGTAACTCATAACAGAGACAGGACGGTTCACTAATTTGGCGTTTAATAATGTAGATTGTGATATCTTCATCTTGCCCAGGGTCATATTCTCGCTTCTTCATATAATGCAGTGCTGTAAATTATATGTGAAATGATTAATAATGCTTCAAAAACTATGCCTGGGTCTGTTAGAGCAGAAGCAGAAGAAATTAACTGCTAGAATAACAAGATTATAGATAATTTCAGATTAAAATGATAGGCTTGGTTTGCGCTTTGTATGTGTAGCTGACAGGAGAGCAGAAAGTGAACGCTTTCATTGAACTCTGTTTTGCATCAGGCTCAAACAGTTAAAATTTCTATTTGTCCAGTGTGAAAAGGAACAACACTCTTTGAATAAGTGAAAATACAATTACTTTCTACCACAAATCTTTAGCCATATATTCAAGAAGCTTTCTAAACAATTCATGAAAAAGATCAATCTGATCTTAAGGCTTTGGATGTGTATACCTATTTTGGCTGACAGCCAGTTTTAGCTTAGTAATTTTTAAACAAAAATAAACTATACAAGGACAACAATCTTCCTTATCCACTCTATGTTATTAACTGTGTAGTGTGGAGTGGAACATGCAGAAGGACAAAAAGGCCATGTTTCTATATATAGCGTAAGCTTTCCTTTTTATATTTCTTTCACTTAGTGCCCTGCTTATAAATAACCTGCGTCATTTTCACACTCATAATGGATGGCTAAAAGTCATGTAGTTCAGTTATCGTCTGAGCTCCCAGTCTAAATTAAAGCCCTTTAAACTCATTAAAATAACTGTTGTTTGTATGTTAAACCTAATGGATCTCCTGCGTTATTGCAATGAGTCAGTGGCTGCAACATGTCAGCAGAGGGCAGAGAGCTTGAAGCAGAAAAACATTACCAAAAAGTTTGTTTCCTTCATGAAACTGAAAATGATGAGCTTATAAATTTTTGTAGGTGTAGAAATGGTAGGGTTATGGATTTCAAGCTCAAAAAATGGTAACAACATCAATTTGTCTCACATACCTTGCAGGTCACAGCAAACGCATGTTGCAATTTTCTGTGGGGCTTGCAAAAAGTAGAAGGGTTTCTTTTCTATTGTACCTCAAGTGATAGAAATCTAGTATCACTCCTGAAAATCCTGGAATCGAAGTCTTACATCAACAAGTTCCTGTTGAAGACTGATGGCACTTGTCATCTCTGGCTGCTTTCTCTATTGAGAAGCTAAAGGCATGGCTTAGTGTCTAAATGCAAACTGCTGTTGGATATTGGAGTCCCTTAAAAACTGTGTTTTGGTAACATTTACCATAGATTGAGATTTAACAGCTATTACCACAGGAATCAACTTTACAAAATTCTAGCATGAGCAAACAAAGGGAAAGAAACACAGAGGTTATGATGCACATTGAACTAATGTCAACAGTTTAACAGGTTCTAAATGTACCCTCTGATCTGTGTATTGTTATTGTAAGTACAAAGGTTTTGCTTTTAGAAGGAATGAAAACTAACTTTCAAATGGAGGTAGGCAAGGGGAAAGTGGCCAACTGACATTGTAATTGGCTGTCCCATGGCCATTGACCAAAAGGGTTCAGACAATAGATTGACACAGAGAAAATAATCTACCTGTCGGAAAATGATCTCACAACAAGTGCTCGGGGACAGAGGAGAGATCTTTTTCGGAATTCTCAGCAAGCAGATCTTAAAGGCAGCAGTTTTTATCGGGCGCTCCCTATGGAGTAGTCTTTATCAAGCAGTCCTCACCAGGCAGATGGAAGATGGGCTGGAAGGAGAGGAGGAAGACCAAGGGAAGTGTCTCAGTTAGAGAGCAGGATGCTGTCTCCATCAGTTTAGCAAGAATAAAACATTCTGTGCCGATTGCATGTTTATCCTCTGGTATACCCAGTTGTCACAGTTTTATACTATCTTTATCTAATTAATGTATCATATCTAAACTGCTGGTTCTTAACAAACTCAATATATTAACAGAAAATGACTAAGAAATTGCCTATAGTAGGTAACTTTAATTGTGAACCCCAAAAGTCAACGATTAGGATCAGGAGTTGCAACGTTCACACAGTCAGGGTTTAGTAAGCTTTAAGTTTGACAAACTGGGAGAAATGGCAATCCTTGTTTGAAGTTTACCATGTCACTGGGATATTCTAAAATGTGACTGATAGATGGTTTAATGGAATAGTTAGGATCGTCGGCAGCCGGAGCTGTGCTGGAAATTAAAGAAATGTCTAATGGTAAATTATGTCCTCGATAGGCTTTGTTAAGAGGTTATGAGAGGAATAATTGAGTTAGAAACAGTCCAGAATAATTTAGCCTTTGGTGCCCATTTACAGTTGGATAAGGAAAATAAAAAGCTGTGGGAATTGGTAAAACAACTGGAGGATACAAATGATTGCTACTGCCAAAGTAATGTCCCTGGTGACATGAGTAATACAGGGAAATGGCTACAGGTAGACCCGGTGTTGTGACTATACAAACACCGTATTGGCATTGAAACAATACTTGCAACAGACTTCTCCTCTGGTTTAGCTAAAATCAAAACATGCTGAGCAGAAATTTGTGATTAGCTGTGACTGCTATCCCATGAAATAAGGCAGAGCGCACTTTGCCCACTGTTATCAGAAGATTTTGACAATTTTCGATAAGACAGAGTATTCGAATGTGCGACATGACATCACCTGCCCCTTCTCAGAACAGCAAAGAGTTAACTCTTTCTGCTGACAGTGTTTTATCTCACCTTCTGTGTGACGAGATGTGTGATTTTGAAAAGGACTAAATTTTGAATTTCTAAAATTACAAATATTTTCTGGCTATTATTAACTCATTGGGCTTCTTCCAGAACCAACACCTGGTTTTTAAACAAATTTCAAGAGCACAATGAGGGAACCAGAAATCTTGCTGAGATTGTTTAAGAACAGGAGCTTCAATACAAAGTCACTGTTTAAAATCACCAAGCCTAGATATAAATACTTCTAAAGTTGACATTGATAAAATTACTTGATATAAATTGCTCATTCAGGCATGCAGTGGAAAATTTAATTGATGTTTAATGGGACAAACACATTTAACTTTTAAATTTTAATTTAAAACAGCAGCCAGAGTCAATAGATGTGAAGCCGGAAAAGTACAGCAGGTCAGAAAGCATCTGAAGAGCAGGAAAGTCAACGTTTCAGGCTGAAACTCTTTGTCAGGATGGTATCTGACCTGGGATTACACAGTGTGGAGCTGGAGGAACGCAGAAGGCCAGGCAGCATCGGAGGGAGCAGGAAAGCTGATGTTTCGGGTCGGGACCCTTCTTACTATCACTGTATCTGACCTGCTCTGTTTTTCCAGCTCCTCATTTATTGACTTTGACATCCAGCAGCTGCAGTCCATACTGTCTCCAAGCCAATGGAAACAGCCTAGGCGATATTAATTTATATCAAACTAAAATGGGAACGTTTGTTTGAGAAGAAATTAATTGAACGCTAATGAATACTGTCAGCCCAACAAAACTGCCGAACCCGTACACAAAATGAAGTGTCACGTCTAACGTCACCATATTTGAATGTGGATAGTTTTAAAAGAAAGAAATGTAAAGCATAATTTGACAACTTGTTTTTGAGAAAATTGTACGGACTTCAGGTAAGAAAGAAGGAACAAGCAGAGATAGTAGGAACTGCCGATGCTGGAGAATCTGAGACTACAAGGTGTGGAGCTGGATGAACACAGCAGGCCAGGCAGCATCAGAGGAGCAGGAAAGTTGACGTTTTGGGTCAGGACCCTTCTTGAGAAATGTTCGTTTGTTTGTTTAAAAGATGTGATAAAAACATGGTCAGTAAGGTATCTTCAGAGCTCCTGAATCAGATAGAATGATAATTAATGGGATGAGCAATTTAGAATAAAAGAATAGTGACAGGGAAGAAGTAGCACAGCCTCAAATGGAAATGGGAGTGACTCATTTTCGGTGTAGTTAAATGGAATATGTCAAGTGAAAGGGGATTGTAGATAAAATTAAATAATTCACAGCTTCGTCTCGGAGATATGCGTACCATTGCCCATGAGATTTTTTTAACATAACCGATTTTGATGATTTGGGTACCCCCCAGAACTTTGGGACCAGGTGGGGAGGATAAACATGACTCTCCTCTCACCCCCCACAATCTCTGATCTTATGAAAAAATCGCCTGAAAGTCAAGAATGAGTGGCGTGATCATGGGATGTCAGTGCATGTATGCAAATGTGATTGTTACATCTGAAGAAACAAATCCAACTGAGATTTAATGGATTTGTTTAAAATTGTTGATCTCACATAATTGATTTTCTTTCTGCCCTTTCAGGGATGAATCATGCATTATTTTAGCGAAGTCCAAGTTGTGTGAAATTAATTGGAAAATTTTCCATTTCTTGGCCCTGCAGGTTTTCTTGCTTTTCCCTAACCTGGTCTACCTCCATCTGACTCTAGAGCCACAGTCATGTGGTTGCTCCCACTGGGTAATTAGGGATAGGAAATAATTGCTGGCCTAGCAGTGATGCCCATATCCCCTGAATGAACAAAACAAAGGTTAAAACGCACACAAGAATGATGCCGAAGTACTTTGGCATGAGCTCATGGGTGAGTAACTAGTCACAGACTGAACATGATGTGCTTCCCTAGGCTGAATGACAATCATCATTAAAGTAAGTTTGTGAACTAAGTTTCCAAACTAAGTTTTCAGGGAGCATAGACATTCAGTGAATGTCTTTTCAATGTCCTGAAGTTAAACATTGCTAAAAGGAGACAAGAAGTTGAAGATTTTAGTTGTGTACTCATCAGCATTGTGAAGAAGGGTCACTGGACCCAAAACATTAACTCCGCTTTCTCTCCACAGATGCTGCCAGACCTGCTGAGTTTCTCTAGCAATTTCTGGTTTGTTTCAGTTAACTGTGAATTTTCATTCCCAACCTAGTCAGGTAGAATTTGATTGGTCAGGGGGTTGCTATGTGGATGCAGAGGAGAGTGGTTGTCTACAGGATCCCTTCCTTTTCTATAAAAAAGGTGCAATTAATGTACAAATTCCTTCTATCTCCATAAAACAGAGCCCTCTGTATCTATATATGTGTCTTCTAGCATACACGAATAAACCACACGGCAAATCTAACTGATGACCTTAAATGCCTGAAGTTCTTTAGCCTAGAAAGTCGAGGCCTAGCCATCAGCGTTTGTGAAGAACATGATTCTGTGGGAAGATGGTCACTGGTAAATATGTTAAAGTAAACAGTGTGATAACTAATCCCTTTGGGACGCTTTAATTATCCTTATCCTGGTATCTACCTAACAGTGTAGGAAATTGGCCAGATATCTGCAGTTCACAAAAAGCAGACCAAATGCAAACCAGCCAATTACTTCCCCATCAGCCTACTCTTGATTAGCAGCACAGGAATGGAGGGTGTCATCAACAGCCCTATCAAGCTCAATGATGGCCAGTTTGGGTCCCACCAGGGCCACTCAGCTCCTGACCTGATTAGAGTCTTGGTTCAAACATGGACAAAGGAGCTGAATTCCAGACGTGAGGTGAGAGTGACAGCCCTTGACATCAGAGCTGCATTTGACCGAGTGTGGCATCAAGGAGCCCTAGCAAAACTGGAATCAACAGGTATTGGGGGAAAACTCTTTATTGGTTGTAGTCAGACTTGACACATAGGAAGATGGTTGTCCTTGCTGGAGGCCAGTCATCTCAGCTCCAGGACATCTCTGCAGGAGTTCCTCAGGGTAGTGTCCTAGGTCCAAACATCTTCATCTGCTTCATCAATGACCTTCCCTCCATCATTAGGTCGGAAGTGGGGATGTTTGCCAAAGGTTGCACAATGTTCAGCACCATTCGCAACTCCTCAGATACCGAAGCAGTCCATGTAGAAATGCAGCAAGATTTGGACAATATCCAGGCTTTGGCTGAAAAGTGGCAAGTAATATTCGTGCCACACAAATGCCAGACAATGACCATCTTCAATAAAAGACTATCTAAAGACCTCTCATTGGCATTCAATGATGTTACCATCACTGAAACCTCTACTAACAGCATCCTGGTGGTTACGATTGACCAGAAACTGAATTGGACTCAGTATATAAATCCAGTGGCTAAAAGAGCAGGTGAGAGATGAGGAATACTGTGACAAGTAATGAGTCTCCTGAATCCCCATATCCTTACTACAATCTAAAAGGCACAAGTCAGGAGTGTGATGGAATACTCCCCACTTGCCTGGATGAGTGCAGCCCCAACAACACTCAAGAAGCTCGACACCATCCAGGACAAAGCAGCCCACTTGACTGGCACCACATCCACAAGCATTCACTCCCTCCACCACCGACGCTCAGTAGCAGCAATGTGTATGATCTACAAGATGCACAGCAGAAATTCACCAAAGATCCTCCGACAGCACCTTCCAAACTCATGACCACTTCCATCCAATAGAACAAGGGCAGCAGATACACGGGAACACCTCTATCTCCAAGTTCTCCTCCAAGCCATACACCATCCTGACTTGGAAATGTATCGTCTTTCCTTCATTGTTGCTGGGTCAATACTCTGGAATTCTCTCCCTAAGGGTATTGTGGGTCAACCCACAGCAGGTGGGCTGCAGCGGTTCAAGAAGGCAGCTCACCACCACCCTAGCCAGCAATGCCCACACCCCATGGCTGAATAAAAACTAAAAATCCTTTTGGTTAAGAGCAGCTGACTTGATCTGAATATTGTTACTAAAGCCCATATGAGTTTTTGGTTGAATGCAGGTTGAAAAATAGTTCTGCGGCAAGATAAAAACCCAAACTAAAGGGTGGAGTTGTCCATGCCCATATGAAGCTTAAAGATGAGTTGGTGGTGGAGCTTAGTTGTGCGGGAGGCAGAAGTTCAGTTTCCTGATGTTGGGTTAAAGATATGTGATGAAGTTTTCAAAACCTTTCTGGCTGCTCTGATCTTCATTATTATGAACCTACTTTTGTTAACATGTCATGAAGTCTCACAAACCTTCCAAGCCACCAGAATTGCCATCATGTTACCAGGAAACCTGCTGTTCACAAACCTGATTGTATGAGGCATTTCTTCAGCAGGGTAGATGTCTTCCTCCAAGTTCCAGTGAGTAGACACATCCTAAGTTATTTGGCTCCTTCATAACATCAGTGTTTCTTCGTACAAACACTTATCATGTTAAAGGTGAAGCCTCTCCATGTTGATGAGCTCATAGGATGTCTCAGTCACATGCAGTCTGGCTTATTGTCATACAAGACCATAAGGCTGCTTTCCAGAGGTAGATAATTTTCTTGTTTTATCCTGAGGGTCACCGTGCCTCAGATGAGGGGAGAGGCTGTGGAGTGTCCTTCATGGTAACCTCAGCTGGGTTTGCAGGAATTGAACCTTGGTATCACCCTGCATTACAAACCACCCTTCCAGCCAACTGAGCTAAACTGGCTCTCTGGCTTATTGTTACATATTTACAATCTTAGGGGTGAAACCTGACTGGTCCAAATGATTTGATTTTTGTCATGTATCAAGATACAGTGAAAAGTATTGCTTTGTGTGCTAACCAGACAAATCATACCTTACATACATACATTAGAGTAATAGAACAGAATGCAGAATATAGTGTGACAGCTACAGAGAAGGTGCAGAGAAATATAAACTCTAATATATCAGAGGTCTGTTCATAAATCTGATAACAACGGGGAAGAAGCTGTTCTTGAATCTGTTAGTATGTGTTTTCCCCTGGAAGAGGGTGGAAGAGAGTATAACCGGGCTGATTATGTTGGCTGTTTTTTGTGAGGCAGCGGGAAGTGTAGGCGGAGTTCCTACTATCTCTGAAACAATGGAAGGGAGACTGGTTTTTGCAATGGACTGGGCTGCGCTCCTGATGCCAGTGAACCTAACCATGGCAGACAAACAGGCTGAACTCAAAAGGGAACTCAACTCAAATATTTTTTTCTGAAGAAGGGTCCAGACCCGAAACGTCAGCTTTCCTGCTCCTCTGATGCTGCCTGGCCTACTGTGTTCATCCAGCTGTACATCTTGTCATCTCAACTCAAATATCAGCTCTTTTTGTTTGAGTTATGTCCCCATGCAAGCTGTTGGTGAAAACCTGTTTGTTGCATACATTCTCTCAGTTGTGATGAAAGATCAGTGACGCGATGGTGCATGTGTTGCTGAATGTTGTAGCTCCTTTTATGTTCTAAGTGTGAACCATGGCAGATGGGTGACAGGTAGTGCCACTATGGTACCAGTAGTTTTACAGAGGTAGCAGCAAGGAAATGACAGACATTAACTGCACAAAAAACATCTGATGGAGATATGTGGCAGCAGCGAGTCTCCTGTCTGACAGTCCTGTGCAATGCCATCGTACCAATGCTAACTTCCACTCAAAGGTGCATTGAGAAGATTGTGGTGCACAGCAGAGCCCAGCAGATCATTTTACCTCTTACTGCATTGCAACCAGGTTCCCCTGAGCCACCCATGGGCGCTGACATCTGCAACCACCTCTGACCAGGCTGCCTTTATCAGTCAGGATGACCTCTTGGCATCTCTAAGGAAAAATACCTTCCCTTCTCTCCTGGACTGCCTTCAGGAGAACCGCAAGGAAGGCACCATCACTAAAGCATGGCTCAGCAGGTCTGGCAGCATCTGTGAAGAAAAACTCAGTTAACATTTTGGATCTGGTGACCCTTCCTCAGAAATGATGGTGGCCGGGAAAACGTCAGTTTATATGCAGAAAATTGGGAGGTGGGTGGGGTAGGGAGTAAGCGATGTGAAAGGGAGCAAAGAGAGAGAAGAGCAGTTGGACAGACAAAGGAGTTGCTAAGATCAGGCTGGGAGGGTGAATAGTTGTTAGTGGGGACTGTTAGTGACTGACAACAGGGGGTGTGTAATGGCAGGCTATGTGGTAACAAGCCTGGTGTGTGGGGTGGGGGGCTGGGACATGGGAGAGTTTAAGCCCTGAAATTATTGAACTCGATATTGAGTCCAGAGGGCTGCAGGGTCCCCAAGCGGAAAACGAGGTGGCGTTCCTCCAGCTTGCGTTTCACTTCCCTGGAACACTGCAACAAGCCAGAGACTGAGATGTTGGCCATGGAACAGGGTGGTGTGATAAAGTGGCAGGCAACAGGTAGCTCAGGGTCTAGTTTGCGAGCAGAACATAGATGTTGTGTGAAGCGGTCACCAGTCTACGTTTCATTTTCCAATGTAGAGGAGGCCACATTGTGAGCAGCGAATGCAGTAGACTAGATTCTTGGAAGTGCAGGTGAAGTGTATGTTTGGGCTCTTAGATACTGGGGAGGGACGAGGTAAATGGGCAGGTGTTGCACCTTCGCCGGTTACAGGGGAAGGTGCCGTGGGGCTGTGGGGAGATGCTGGGCATGAAGGAAGAGTGGACCAGGGTGTCCCGGAGGGAACGGTCCCTGCGGAAGGCAAACAAGGGAGGGAAGGGGAATGTGCCCCTGGTGGTGACATCTTGGTGGAGGTGGCGGAAATGACATCTGATGATCTTCTGGATGTGGATGCTGGTGGGATGGTAGGTGATGATAAGGGGAATCCTATCGCTTGTTGCAGGAGGGAAGAGAGGGGATGAGGGCAGAAGTGCAGGAGATGGGTGGGACCTGGTTGGGGGCCCTGTCGACAATGGTGCTGGGGAGTCCTGGGTTGAGGAAGAAGCTGAACATTTTGGAGGCTCCTTTGTTAAAGTTGGCCTCATGTGAACATATACGATGGAGATGGAGGCACTGAGAGAATGGGTGGAGCCTTTACAGGAAGCAGAATGTGAGGATGTATAGTCCAGGTAGCTGTGGGAGTCAGTGGGTTTATAGTGGATATTAGTGGCTAGTCTATCTCCAGAAAAGCAAACAGAAATGTCGAGGAAGGGAAGGGAGGAGTCAGGGATAGACCAGATGAAAGTGAGGGCGGGGTGGAAATCGGAGACGAAATCGATTAACTTTTCCAATTTTGGATGAGAGAGGGAAGCAGCACTGATGATATCATCGATGTATCGGAGAAAGAGTTGTGGTTGGTGCCAGAATAAGATGGGAACAGGAAATGTTCCACGTATCCCACAAAGACACAGGCATAACTAGGGCCCATGCGGGTACCCATGGCAACCCCTCTCACCTGAAGAAAATGAGAGGAGTTAAAAGAGAAGTTGTTGAGGGTGAGGACAAGCTCGGCCAAGCGGAGAAGGGTGGTGGTGCGTGAGGACGGTTCAGGAGTTTGCTCCAGGAAGAAGCGGAGAGCCCTAAGACCTTCCTGGTGGGGAATAGACATGTAAAGGGATTGCACATCCATGGTAAAGTGGAGGTGGCTGGAACCTGCAAACTGGAAAGCATAAAGCGTAAAGCATCAGAGGAATCATGGATATATGTGGGCAGGGATTGGGCCAGGGGAGAGAAGACTGAGTCAAGGTAGGAAGAGATGAGTTCTGTGAGGCTGGAGCTACCTGGACAGTCCTGTTTGTGGATTTTTGGAACGAGGTAGAAATGAGCTTTGCAGGGCTGGGGGACTATCTGCTTGGAAGCAGAGGAGGGGACATCACCGGATGAAATGAGACCAGTTACCCTAGTAGATAAAATGGCCTGATGTGTTATGGTGGGGTCATGGTCCAGGGAAAGGTAGGAGGAGGTATCTGAGAGCTGGCGCTCAGCCTCTGCAAGTAGAGGTCAGTACGCCAGACTACAACAGCACCACTCTTATCAGCAGGCTCAATAACAAAGTCAGGCTTAGATCTAAGTGCACGGAGTGCAGTCAGTTCGGGGGGAGATAAGTTAGATTTGGTGAGAGGGGCAGAGAAATTGAGGCGACTAACATCATGTCGACAGTTCTCAATGAACAGATCGAGTGCAGGTTAAAGGCCAGAGGGAGGGGTCCAGGTGGAGGGAGAGTGTTGGAGTTGGGCAAAGGGGTCTGTAGGACGGGGAGAGGACTCTTGCCCAAAGAAATGAGCACGGAGGCGAAGACGGCAGAAGCGTTCGACGTCATGTCGTGCCTGAAATTCGTTAAGGAGGGGACGCAGAGGGATAAAGCTGAGGCCTTTGCTGAGTACAGAACGTTCAGCATCAGAGAGTGGAAGGTTAGGAGGGAAGGTGAATACTCAACAGGGGGTGGGGTTGGGGAGGGGTTGGAATCAGAGGGAAGGTTCCAGAGGGCCATGAGTATCTTTGAGTTGTTGCGTCTTGTGGGCCTTGATGCCTGGAAAGGAAAAGAAAATGTTTCTTGTTAGCACAACGAATGAGCTGCAGGATGAAGTGGAACTGTGGAGTGGTGCAGCCCCGAGCCAGTGTGATGTGATGCTGTTGGAGAGAAAGATCAAGAGTCTGTATGTGACGCTGCATGGCACTAAGTGTGGATCTCAGGATGCGGCGAGAGCAGCTGTCTGTGGAACATTGAACATCACGGAGATATCTGTGATCCTGGGAGGATTCAAAACAGGAGGGATGAAACTTCAGCTGGAATCCATGTGGGGTGAGTCTGAGCCGGAAGCAGTCACAGAGTAATGTGATATGGCTGTGGAAATGAGTTTTAATCAAATACTTGGTCAAACACCAGGACTGACAGTGAAATTAATGTCAGTGGACAAGAAGAAAGATTGGAACGGAAATCCTTTTGGAGAGAGGAGCAGAACTTCTTCAAGATGGGCATGCCTAGAAGGGATGTGGCAGTGAGTTAAATACTAAACAAAAACCGAAAGAACTGCAGATGCTGTAAATCAGGAACAAAAACAGAAGTTACTGGAAAAGTTCAACAGGTCTGGCAGCATCCCAGCCACCGTCAGTTCTGAGGAAGGGTCACTGGACCCGAAACGTTAACTCTGATTTTTCTTCACCGATGCTGCCAGACCTGCGGAGCTTTTCCAGCAAGTTCTGTTTTTGTTCCTGATTTACAGCATCCACAGTTCTTTCAGTTTTTACTAAAGCATGGCACAACTTTTACCAGGTCTCTGACATGTAGGGCGATTGGTGGGGTGGGGGTGGGGGGAGTCTAAGCAGAGATTGAGTGATGCTCCTGTGGTACAGATAATGAAGTGCTGTCTGGGTGCCTTTTAAATATAATGCCTGGAATTTGGCCAGAAGTTGGAGGCCTTCAGAGCTTCCCACCCGTAAAATGTGGTGTTTGACCTGTGCATACACACATAGCTGAGAAGAAAGTAATTACTATGTAATAAAAACCTGCCCCACCCCAAACAGAAGTAAATCCTGCTTTTGGCTTGCTTCCTCACATAGTCTGAAATGTCAGAAAGTTCTGCCCAGTAATTCTATGTTTTCAGCTAACAGATGTTACAAGAGCTGCTGAATATTTCCAGCATTTTCTGTTTTTATTATAACTATTTTGAATGGTTTCCTTATTGCTTGTCAGCTCTTTCAGTTGATTGCCAGTTCTTCGTAGTGAACTTTCCTGCCTATTTAATCAGCATCAAGACAAACATACTATTTAAAAACACCATGGTAGAATTTTGTGAATCATTGAGATTTTAAAAATGGAGTGAAAATGTTGGCTGCATGATGGAGAGATTTCCTCAGCCTGCTGATAAAGACTTCATACATGGCTGTTAATTACATATGGGCATCCTGTGGTCTCCTTGAAATGAGAACATTGCTAACTTAGTTAAAAGTAGTTCTAAATTACAACATAAGTAGAAAATAATGCTATGCTATTAGAAGAATGACATCATTCAAAACATTGTTCAATAAAGGGCTTCTTTTTGAAGTGGACAAACGAAATTACAGAATTTTTCACAGACTCAAAAGATGTAATGAGCAGTTGCAAAATTTAGTCATGCTTCCAGGAGGTATATTTTTGTTGCCGTGTCTCACAGTACAGGAGTGTACAAGGGCATGATCCCGACTAATTTATCTCAACCATGCTGCACAGAAAGCATTACAGAGAGAGAGAGAGACTATGCACTTCATAAATAGGAGGCAAAATAGCCAAGTCATCCTAAATAACGTCTAACCTTTTTGGATCAAGCAGAGCTTTCAAGCAGGACTGCTCTCTGAATTGCATCCTGTTCCCACCCACATCAAAGGTGCCACATTTTGCAGGATTTCGAAACCTTATAAAAAAAATTTCCACATTTACCTAATTTTGTTAGCTTAATACGACGCAAAAAAAGTCCAGATTTAAAAAGTTGCTGGTTGGTGGAATTAGAATTTCAGTCATCTGTGACAGTCTGTGACATACTTTTTTATATGAAGCAGAATGGAGAGGCCAATCAAAGTATCTAATTTAATGTGACCTTGAGAAGTTGTAGTCTTGGGTGACTGTCAAAAGCAGTCTTGGCAGTGGTGCAAATGATAGAGAAAAAAAACAGGCTATGAACATGCAATGTCAGGCAAGAAAAGACTAGTTAATTCATCAAACCTCCTACACACCTCATGAATGGCTGGAACATTGTGACTAAGCATTTTCTTTCTCCCCAGCCCAACATCCTGGCTTTGATTGAAACTTGGCTCAATGCCGATAACATGCCTCCTGCTTCTCCTTTACAATCCTTGCTCTGACCCAGACAAGGTATCACTGGGTTTTCACCCTTCCTTTGTTCATTCAGCTACTGAACCAACTCCTCATCCTCAGTGATTTCAATCTCACTTTGTCCCCTATAATTGCCCGCTTCCTCTGTATAAATACCACCACCGATCATTACACCTCTTCAACTTTGCCATGACCTCCCTGAACCCGGTGTCTTAATCACCGATGAGGTTTCCTCCAAACACCTCCTTACCTTTTCATCACTCACATTCTCTACTCTCCCTCCACGTCAACCTGTTTCTGCACTACCTCAAGAAAATATCCCAAGGTCTTCCTGCTGTAGTTTTAATGGGGGTCCGTTCAGTTACCATACCCCCTCCTAGTACCTCAAATGCATATAAATATAATCTTGTGTGTGTGTGTACGATGTGCCCTTGGTTTGTTTGGATAAAGTCTAACTCAAATGTCTTTTTCTTTCCTTGATATTCTACTGTACAGAATCGAACTGCATTTATGATTGTGTAGACAATCAATGAGATTTTTTATGAATAAAGTATATTTTTGAATTTAAAAAAACACTTATCATTCCTGTAGGGCCAGTCAGTGAATCACATACCTCCTGCCAGGGTGGGGGGTGCTGCCAACACAGGGATCTGGTCAGTCATGTCCAGGGGCTAGTCGTCAAAGTCGATCAGAGATTTAGGGCGAATATCTACCTGGGGTTCCATGTCTCTGTGTGTGTGCGTGTGTGCGCATGTGCATGTGCGTGTAAACGCAAGAGGGGCCTATAAGAGCTCTGGGGGGAATTGCTACTACAAGCTGTGGGGTGGAGAGGGGGATTTCAAGGCTGGGAGTGTGAAAGCTAAGCAATTTACAGAAACACTTCAGAAATGCAGAGCAGCATCTGAGAGTATGGAAGGCGAGAGGAGTGGGGGCGCTGGGTATTAGTGGTGGTGACCACCACTGTGGCCTCCACAGAGGGAGCACAGAGGAGCAGGTGGACCATCATCAGGGGGCGGTACAGATGACAGTCATAAGTGAAGTCCAATGTAGGGCGTGTACACATGTGGGGGATGGGTGGAAATAGGCTGTCAGGGTGGTGTAAGGTCCACGGGGAGGTGCAGGCTTTAACAGGGGGTGATGGTACCTGACGATCCAGTTCTGACAGTGTCTACCATGGGCCATCTCTAAATGAGAAATGCAAATAGAACATGGCAGGGACAGTGCCCACACTGGGCATAGCAGATGCCATTTTATACAATACAATAGAGCACAGGAACGATTCCTAATCCTTATTTAGACTGGCTACTTACTGTCCATGCACAGTTTCTATCCCTCTGTTTGCATCTCCCATCCATGTGTCTATCAAGATACACCTTAGACGTTGCTAATGTGTCTGCTTCCACCACCTCCACTGGCAGTGCATTCCAGGCATCCACCACCCTCTGGGTGAAAAATTTTTCCTGCACTTCTCCCTAAACCTTCCCCGTCGCATCTTAAACCTGTGCCCTCTTGTAGTTGACCTTGATTGGCAAAAGCGCAGGATCCATGTTTGTTGGATGCCAGGACATTGAAGCCCAAGTACATGAAGCAGTACAAAACCCAGCTATATTTAACTTGCAATCATTTCATCACCTATTTGCTATGCATGCAGAATGAAGGTGCTTTAGGGTCAGATGCTGGTCAATGGCGATTTGTGACATGCCATTGGTGCTTGCAAATTGAACATGGGCATCTCAGTGAGGTTGAAGTTAGCAGTAATGACAGGAAAAAGGTCAACGTTGGCCAGAGGTGAACCATTGTTCATGCAAATTCCAATGGTCCTGTGTGAGCACATATTGTTTCATCATCTGTTGTGTAACAATGGGTCTGTACTGAATGTAATGAGAAGCTGAGAGTTTGATGCAGGTCTATGATGGGAAGGGAGTCAGAACAATGCCATTTCTGAAGATGGGTCTAGGCCCGAAACGTCAGGTTTCCTGCTCCTCTGATGCTGATTGGCCTGCTGTGTTCATCCAACTCTACACCTTGTTATCTCACAATGCTGTCCTGTCTGCTTTATCTTCCTGTTTCCAAACTTATTTGCTGTTCCATTCCTACTAAACACCTGCTCACCCAATGTATAAATTTAATAACACAAAGAACTGCAGATGCTGGAAATATGAAACAAGAACATAAATTGCTGGAGAAACTCAGCAGGTCTGGCAGCATCTGTGGAGAGAAAGCAGAGTTAACATTTTGAAGACAGTTAGCCTTCTTCAGAACTTCTGACTTCCCCCAGCAATTTCTGTTTTTGCCTCAGATTTTCAGCATCTGCAGTTCTTTGTTTTATTTTGGACACAATCTTGGTCCCCAGACAATCTGGGAATGCTAATGATTTTCACATTTCATTACCCTCTCTCTTAAAACCACATGGTCAGCATCTTCTCAAATAACCCACATTCAACCTAAAGACTTTATCAAACTCCACTCCCATCCACCAATTTTCAAATACCATAAATGTATTGTTACTGTTCAAATCCTTGCCCATCTTTCACGCATTAACTTCAGTGGGATTAAAAATTAAGTGAGATGTAACAAAGATTGCTGAATCTCCCTCGCCTCTTTTACAGTATTGCCTGAAGTCAAAATTGCCATTAAAATTATCCCTTCATGCAGAACATTTACTCAGTGACTCAGCAGAAGCATTATCTCATGTAGTGCTCACCAAATGATTACCTTCCGAAATATAAATTTATTATTTGTAATGAGGACAGTTTTGCAGCTGGATGAAGGGACATTTATGTTGAAATAGCAAGGAAGCTGTAACAATAAAATTTCTTTCAATACAATGGGAGAACATTTGAGGACTTTGAACTGAGTCATGAACACAGATTTTTAAGTGTTATTACTTTTGCTTTTGTTGTGACAACTCTGAAAAAAAACTTGGCAGCGAGTCACTAACATATCCTTACAGACATCAACTCTGTTTAGCTTGGGGAGAATAAATTGAATAAATATGTAACAGGAGAAGACAGATTTGAAAATGAGTACACTTTCAAAAAATAGATTAGTACTGATTTAAATGTCGTTCTGATTCTCACTTTTGCTGTGTAAAGTATTATTTTCTTTTTAAATAATGACTCACAAGCTATACTAACGAATCATCATTTTTCATTTGGTCTATTTTTCTCCATGCAATCAATTATCTCTTCAGAGCAAACTCTTGAAATTATGATGTAACCCACGTGAAGGCTAATCCCCCCCCGTAAGGCACAATCTCTTCCTCCTAGTCCCTGAAGTGTTTTTTTCTGCCTGTGGGTGCACATTATTAAAATTTATTCACATACATAAAGAAAACTTGGTGCAGGTAAATTAATTAGCAAAATGCGTTGCCTACCATGCAATCGAGGACTCTGACAGTGAGGTCGAAACAGTTTCACTTTTGAGTCACAGCAGTGCTAATGCTCATTTAGAACACACAAAAGGAGGCTGCACAACCATTTAAACAAAAATATTTAAATATACAAATCAACAATACTGAGGGAATAGGGAGACGGGGTATCTTAATCCCAAATATTACTGGATTTGGCTTAGGTAGGATGTTAATAATTTGAATCCCAATGTCAATCCACCCCATCTGGTTTTAATGGAAAGGGGTCAGCAATGTGAGAAACCAACACACGCCCCAGGACGTGGAATAGCAATTAAAATATAACAAAGGTTGTGAGCAGGTGAAGGGAACCCATGGGTACTGGTGTTCCTGTGTTTTTTTTTCATTCATGGGATGTGAGTTGCACTCGCTGGGCCAGCATTTATTGCCCATCCCTAATTGCCCAGAGGGCAGTTAAGAGTCAACCACATTACCGTGGGTCTGGAGTCACATGTAGGCCAGATCAGGTAATGAATGCGGTTTCCTTCTCTAAAGGACGTTAGTGAGCCAGATGGGTTTTTTTCTAACAATCAACAATGGATTCATGGCCATTATTAGACACTCAATTCCAGATTTTTATTGGATTCAAATTCCACTTGATGCATTTATCTCTCTGGGTGGTAAAGATAGAGGGTTTGGAAGGTGGTGATGGCAAAGTCCTGATAAGTTGCTGCTATTAAATTATAGATAATCAGTGATGGGGGATTGAATGACTTAAAGTGGTGGATGGGGTTCCAATTAAATGGATCATTTTACCTTGCTTGGTGTTGTGCTTTTTAAATGTTTTGGCACATCAGTCAGTCTGGAGAGTAGAGAATATTCTATCACCCTCCCGACTGTTGCTTTATAGACAGTGGAAAGGCTTTGGAGAATCAGGAGGTGCAGAGATATTTGCTGCAGATTTCAGAATGTGACCTGCTCTTGTAGCCACAGTATTTATGGTTGAGCTAAATTTCTTATCATTGATGGTCCCCAGGATGTTGATGGTGGGAGATTCAGTGATGGTAATATCATTAAATATAAAGGAAAAGTGGTTAGATTCCCTGGGCGTAGGCAGAACATCTTATTTTCTCAAAGAGGGCAAACCTGCTATCCTTGGTCTCCTGACTATTTTAGTAACAATGTCTGTCTTATTAATGTAATTGGTTGATGGCTGATTGCTATCACGCAATGAACTACATTTTGTTTAAGACAAAAGTCTCTTCTTGTTAAACTACTGAGTAGTTTTCCTCAACACCTTAAACCAGGTAGACCTGGGAGACACTCAAAGTAAGCATTATTCCTTCACTGCTGCTCCCTAACTGCATTATATTATGTATCTGTATTAAATGGACTGCAGAAATTCAAGAAGGCAGCTCACTAATACCTTCTCAAGGGCATTTAGGGACGGACAATCATTGCTGGGCCCAACCAGTAAAGCCCATATCACCTGAATGAACAAAAAAAACAAAGCAAACAAGTTAGCTGATTTACAGTTAGCTACATCTCAATGCGGTGCTTATCAGTCTGCCCTCTAAAGAATTGCTAAAAGATAACTGGGTTGAGCTTTTAAAAGAAAAATGCATGTTATTCAGCTCACTCAATGGGGTGTATTTTTGTGACTGTGTACCATAAAGGTAAACTATTGATCATATAGGATAAAGGTTCATTTAAAGGAGGTTGCATGGGGTGGTGTTCCCATGTATCTGCTGTCCTTGTCCTTCTAGATGGTGTGGTTATGGGTTTGGAAGATGCTATCTAAGGAGCCATGGTTACAGTTCTGCAGTACAATATCATGAAGGATCTATACGGAGTAGATTGGGAGAAACTGTTCCCACTTGTAAGCAGGTTGAAAATCAGTGGGCAGTTTTTTTCAAGTGTTTACATTTAAAAGCAAATGCGAGGGCAGCAAAGAATTCACCCAATGAGTAGTTTGGGTATGGAAGACACTGCCTAGAAGTTTAATGGAGGCAGATTCAATTGAGGTCTTCAAGAGGGTATTGGATGGGTATTTAAATAGAAATCTGTATGCATAAGTGGTTTGGCCCACATATGATTCTATACCTACTGCAACGTGACTATTAACTGCCCTCCGGAATGACCAGCACGTCACTCAATTCAATGACCGTTAGGCATGGGTAATAATTATTAATCCGTTATTAAAGAGCTAGTAGTGTGATATTTTTAAAAAACCACAATAGAATCAGGCAGAGTCAACATGGTTTTATGACAGGTAATTTTATCAGAGTAAAAATACCAAGAGAGCTGTGGATGCTGGAAATCACAAACAAAAACAGAAATTGCTGGAAAAGCTCAGCAGGTCTGGCAGCGTCTATGGAGAGAAATCAATGTTAACATTTTAGGTCCGGTGACCCTTCTTCAGAACCCTTCTTTAGAATTTTATCAGAGTTCTTTGAGGATGTAGTGAGTAGGGCAAACAATGTGAAAACAATGTGAAACTAGTGGATGAAATGCATTTAGACTTCCAAATGTTCTTCAATAAGGTGGAACATAAAAATTTGTGCACAAGAGATCATGGTTCATGAGGTAACAGATTGATAGCACAGGCAAAGGATTGGTTGACAACAGGTCAACCAGTTGGGATAAACCAGTTGTGAGTTGGGATAAATGGGTCATTTTCAGGTTGGCAAACTATCCAAGTGATTGACGTACATTAAAAATCATTGAGTCTCCAGCAGGCACTCCACTGGTAAAAGGACTGTGTGTATGGTAACTGAAGTTACTGATGACATAAAACTAGGGAGGGGTGCAAATTGTGAGAAAGATATGAGGCATCTGCAAAGGAATATAGATATGTTAAGTGAGCAAGCAAAGATCTTGGCAGTTGGTTTATACTATGGGAAAATGTGAGATTGTTCATTTTGGCAGGAAGGAAGAATATTATTTAATTGGGGTGATACAACAGGACACTGCAGTATAGAAGGATTGGGTACATGAAACACAAAAACCATCAAATGACCGGCAGAATCACTGGAATATTGGTCTTTATCAAAAGGGAGATGGAGTATAAAAGTGCGGAAGTGTATTATAGCTGTACAGAGTGTTGGAAGACAACATCAAGTGTACCATAAAAGTTTGGTTTTTATTTAACTGCATTGGAAACAGTTCAGAGAAGTTTCGTTAGGCTGATTGCTGGGTTGAAGGCGTTGTCTTATGAAGAAAGCTTGGCCAGATTGGGCCTGTGCTCATTGGAGTTTAGTAGAATGAGATATGATCTTATTGAAACATAGCAGATTCTGAAGAGATTTGGAGGCTGGATACTGAGAAGATGTTTTCCCTTGTGAGGGAAGTCTAGACACCATTTAAAATTGAGGAAACTCACAGTTAAGGTGAAGGTGAACTCGTTTTTCTTCAGGGATTGTGAAACTTTGGAATTATCTTTCCCAATGCAATGGAATCACTAAATGTAGAAGGCTAAGTCAAGCAGATTTATGATTGATAAGGGAGTTCATGGTTAAGAAGACAGGCAGGAAAGCAGGGTTAAGGGCTACAATCATATCAGCCATGATCCTGCTACCATTTTATATGACCTTGTGATCTTATGATCTCCCACAGTCATGGAATGGGTCACTCTGAACAGCTGAAGATTTAAATGTCTGATGCCAGTCTTCCGGAATGTTTTTATTTACAGAAGCCTAACATTCTTAGCAAGACTGACGCTGTACAAGTGTAGAGTTATGTGCAGTGACAGACTATAGGATAATGAGTGTTTGTTCTCTGTACTGGTCAGTTGAGAACATGAGAACATAATGCCTGTTTGCCTGGGGAAATCCACGAAGCTATTAAAAAAATCTCCTAAGGATCTATGACAGATATTGCATTAAACTGCAACACTAGTTATGACAGGCAAAGAGAAGAGAAAATATCATCCTTCTCTGAGGAAATATATTTTAAAAGTTCATGAAATGAAACGGACTGCATTGTCTACTCCTGGTTTGTTCTCTACCCTATTTATACTTAAGAGACTATGACAAAAGGTGTACTCTCACATTTCTGCCAAAAACAATTTGGGTTTATTGTTAACAGATGCATGAGATCAGCCCAAGGTGCAGTCATCTTTCTTGATCTCACTGCATCTTCTTTGTCAGCTAATAATTTGAAGCTTCCTTGTCTTCTTTCCACTTCCACCTAGCCAGTTGTGGCTAAAGTCTAGACAACATCTGCATCATGTAAGACCTGTAATCACTTTTACTTCAGTCTCACAGATCAGCGGTAAGAATGACAACTTGGGATAGAGATTTCAAGCTGTTTCTTTACATAAAATCGATAGTAATTACATGCATGCATAAGCATCAACAAAAATTGCAAACAAATGTCAGCCTACATGTTTACACCAGAGAATGGCCTGTTTGGTGGTAACAGATTGGTTCTTCTTTCTGTGTGACCAATCAAACCACCCAAATCATTATAGCACCTCTGAGTGCCCTTGAGCTGATGTTTTTATGTCCCAGTACCTGACTTGCCTCCCAATATGTACATGTCCTTGATCTCATTAACAATTACCTGTTGTTGATATGTCCTCATTATTTGTAGTCAGTGAGTCTCAGTGCCACCTCTCAGGCCAAAGTTCCTCATTTTGCAACGGCTTACATCCTTGTTTTGCACAATTCATCAAACTAACTTCCTTTATCTGAAACGCATATATTCTAACTACAGCCTTGTGGTTTTCTAGTCTGATGCCACTTTCATTGAGGAAACTGATCAAATTGTCTTTCCTTACACTTTATCAAAATCTTTCTTGTTCTGATCTGGTGAGGAAGGGAAGAATGACCCCAACCTCTATTTTCCCACTCTTAGTTTGAGCACCATAATGATTTTGTCAAAAGGATATACTTGTTAGTTCAATGAGAGTCTAATGTTTTGTCAAAGATCTGTAGTTCAGGTTGTGGATGAAGTTGTTGGTTGGCTCACCGAGCTGACTGGTTTTTAAACAAGCGTTTCATCTCCCTTCTAGGTCACATTGACAGTGCTGTGTTGCCTCGTTGAAGAGCTGTTGTTCTGCCCCGCTCTGAATTTATATGGTCCAGTCTGTCCTGGTGGGTTGTCTTGTTTCTAGTTTTGTGCCATAGTGGTATATAAATGGGGTCTATTTCAGGCCTCCAGGATAGGCAAGCACGAGAATTCCTGGAGGCCTGGTTTTCAAACAATAAACAATGAACAATTAACAAACATGTTGAATAGACCCCATCTGCATACCACTACGGTACAAAACCAGAAACAAGGCAGCCCACCAGGACAGACCGGACCATATAAACTCAGAACGGGACAGAACAACAGCGCTTCAACGGAGGCTACACAGCACTGACAATGTCACCTAGAAGGAAGACGAAGCATTTGTATGAAAACCAGTCAGCTCGGTGAGCCAACCAACAACTTCAATGAGAGTTTAACAGTGTGTGCTGACACTGTAAAGCTTCACGCATGTAAATTTCCTTCGAAAGTTTGTTTTAGAAATGAAAATACTATTTATTATATTTAACATCCAGTCTAAGTAGATAATAAAAACGCTGACTTTAGTGTACTATGCGCTTGAGAATACACACACACACCCACACATACAGGGAGGAGAGATTTAGTGGATTTTAAAATCCAAAAGATACTAGTGATGTACCAATCTTGTAAGTTACTGATTTGACTAGTTTCCGGCTGTGTTCGATGGTCCCCTGGGAATCCACATTGTGACAATTTAGAGCAAAATCAGAAATTGCAGGTAAAACTCAGGATGTCTGGCAGCATCTGTGAAGAAAAATCAGAGTTAACATTTCAGGTCCTGTTCAGCCTTCCTCAGAACAGACCCTCTGAGGAAGGCTGAACCAGACCCGAAACTTTAACTGTGATTTTTTTCTTCACAGATGCTGCCAGACCTGCTGAGTTTTACCAGCAATTTCTGTTTTTTGTGCCTGATTTACAGCATCCGTAGTTCTTTCAGTTTTTATTGAGACAATTTGGAGATTTAGCTTACAATTGGTATCTGTTCTTCTTCAGGAAGCAGCAGCTACGTTGATTCATTAAACATTGCCAGTTGTTTAATAGATGGTCAGAACTGAAACCTACAGGGTGGATGAAGAGAGAAAAAGAGAGAGACCGTGCCCCTGTCAGGGGTCCTTCTGTTTTTCAGCGTGGAGAAAGCATGGCCTGGAGAATATTCGTTTCTTAACTGGAAAACAAGGCTAGTTAGCGTGTCGCATAATCCCATCTCATCACTTTACTAGTTATCCAAATGCAGTCATAATGTGCTAATTTCTTGTCTGTGGTCTACATGATTAGATCACTGTTTAATGAGATCCTTATTTAGCCAGAGTACATTGTCTGAAATGATTGCATTTAATGCATGACCCTCACTCAGTTTAGTATGTAGGTTATTGTCCACTTGACTTGTGAATAGATCAGACTCCACTTTGCTGCCCACTCCACATAAAGCTTCAACACGTTACTAATTAAAATTCTGTCTGTCTCCTCCTTAAATCTACTCAATGTCCAGGCATCCACCACACTCTGGGGAATGAGTTCCACAGATTTCTGATGCTTTGAGAGAAGTAATTTCTCTTCATCTCTGCTTTAAATCTGCTGCCACTTTTATCCTAAAACTGTGACCTCTCATTCTAAATTGCTCCACACGAAGAAACATCCTTTTCTGTGTACTTTGTCAATCTCCTTCAGCATCTGATGTACCTCAATTAGATCTCCTCTCATTCTTCTAAAGTCCAGAGAGTATATGCCTAACCTGCTCAAACTCTCTTCATAAGACAGACCCCCACCTCTGGAATCTTTAGTGACTGTAACAAGGTCAGCCAGCTGGACATCATAGAATATGAGTTCCCTGATCGGGGCTGTTAATCTGGGCCAATCAGGGAGCCCTGGCTGACAGATAAGAAGGATGAGTGTCAGAGATGTAGCTGACTCTGAATAAGGCAGTACTAAAGTCAAGGGCAGTTCATGTGTGAAATAAAGGGTGACTTGGTGATGGGATACTGGGCTCTGTAGAGTTATTTCAGAATCAATCTAGTGAACCGCCTCTGAACTGTCTTCAATGCAATTACATCCTTCCTCTTTTTGTACTTTATATATCTTATAACCTTTCAATAACAAACTGATCACAACTGCCCACAGAATCTAATTAATACTTATAAAGTGGACTGTTACTTCTTGAACCTCAGGAGAAGTGGCCAGGAATCAGTCATTACCTTGACACCATTAATGTTCGGGTTTTGAGGTGGAAAAACCTATTTTAACAGGAGGACTATGCAAAGGTTCATCTCTCTCTCTCTCTCTTTCTCTTCTGGGTCACCATTCATTGAACCTCTTGAAGACTGCAGGGGAAATTTCCTCCACAAACACTACCAACAGCAGATCTTTAATGAAGGTCAAACACAAAGAATATTAGAGAAACTCAGCAGGTCTCACAGCATCTGTGGGGAGAAAACAGAGTTAATGTTTTGAATTTAGAGACCCTTCTTCAGAATAATTTTAAAAACCTGACCCTGAAGTTCACTGCTACAGTCACAGCAGCAACAGGGCATTAGTATTTCGCAAGGAAACAATTTAGTTTAAAGTGTACTCCAACTTTTATAAACACAATATTGATTTGATGAAATCTAATGTGAAAAAATGGAATCATTCCTGGGGCATATTGGATCACAACATGTATAAGTGAGGTAAAAACCGAAAGAACCGAAAGATGCTGTAA
The DNA here is from genome assembly GCF_021869965.1 of Rhincodon typus. Lineage (NCBI taxonomy): Eukaryota > Metazoa > Chordata > Chondrichthyes > Orectolobiformes > Rhincodontidae > Rhincodon > Rhincodon typus. The sequence continues at coordinate 13,021,200 of NC_063334.1, forward strand.
ATCAGGAACAAAAACAAAGTTGCTGGAAAAGCTCAGCAGGTCTGGCAGCATCTGTGAAGGAAAAAACAGAGTTAATGTTTTGGGTCCAGTGTTCTGAGGAAGGGTCACCAGACCCGAAACGTTAACTCTGTTTTTTCTTTAACAGATGCTGCCAGACCTGCTGAGCTTTTCCAGCAACTTTGTTTTTGTTCCATGTATAAGTGAGGTAATTTATTATCAGAATTCAGTGTATAGCGGTTATATATAATCTTTCTACTTTTATTGATTAGATCAGATAAGCAGAATTCTACACATACGCTTTCTATGTTTTATATATCATACAGTCAAACACAAGCATGTGAGAAAACTCCATATTTATTACAGAATTCACCAGCAATGTAAATTGACATGGGAGATTTTTTAAGATAAGTCTATTTTAATAAAGTATTTTGCAATAAGCCAACGGCTCTTTTCTTGACCTACTACTTCAAATTTCAAAGAATTTAATCTCTTGGGTTATCAAGCCAGTTGAATATTGATTAACTTTAGCCTCAATCCTAGCAATAAGTGAAAAGTGATAATAATGTTTAAGAACTGCACTATCACCTCAGTTTGTTGAGACCAAGTTAAAGAAGAGGGATGTGAACATTTGTAATATTCACATCCAAAAAAATCCTCAGCAACGCCATAAATATTAGCAATTCAAAAAGTCTTAACTATTGAATACTAATTACTGTAACAAAATTTAATTTAAAGAAACTTCAATTTTCAAACATAAATCATAGAATTACTACAGGGTGGAAGCAGGCCATTCAGCCCATTGAGTCCACACTGTGTCTGCATCCCAGACCCACCCTCTTACCCTATCCCTGTAACCCCACATTTCCCATGACTAATCCCCCTAGCCTGCACATCCCTGGGCACCATGAGCAATTTAGCATGGCCAATCCACCTAACCTGCACATCTTTAGAAGAAACTCTGGATCACCCGGAGGAAACCCACACAGACATGGGGAGAATGTGCAAACTCCACACAGACAATTGCCCAAGGCTGGTATTGAACCTGGGTCCCTGGAATGAAGAGGCAGTAGTGCTAACCACTGAGCCACCGTACCACCCCAAAATCTCATGTTATATTCAATGTTTCAATATGGCGCTGGAACATGGTGACACTTTGCATAAAGTTTTGTATTCTTCTATACATGTGACAGTAAATCTAAAGCTAACCTTTTTTGATTGAATTCAAATTCCACCACATACCTCGAAACATTACCTAGGTCTTCTGGATTAACACTTCAGCAATAATACCACTAAGTCATCGTCTCCTCTTTGCAGGCCATTGCCTCCTCTTTGCGAGTGAATGCTTCACATAATTTCCAAATAAATAAATGGACTTATGTCATAACAAGCATTTTTTTGAAGGGGATTGTACGAGGAAACTCACTTGAACAGGCTAATACCACTGAAATGTCTTATTTATTTTACAACTTTAAGCTCTCACAAAGGCATTGGGAAAATGATGCTGCAGCTAAGGAAGTGATCTTAGAAGGGTCACTGAAAGCTTAGCCAACAGTTAGGTTTGCAGGAGAGTCTAAATGGAGGAAAACTTTCCAAAGTACTTTGAGAAAGGAGTTCCAAAGTTAAAGGAATAGCAAGCTATGGTGACATGAGAAAGGAGATAAAGCTGAGTGGAGTCAGACACTTAGGGATTTTGGAAAAGGTTTTACAGGTTAGGTAAAGGCATGAAGTGATTAAAGCTCAAAGGTGAGAATTCTAAGTTTGAGGCTTTGGGTGACTGCAAGTCAGGAAGGAAAAGAGAAATGAGCAAGCATGGACTAGCTGAAGAATACAATATCGTCAGCAGTAATTTTAAATCAGCTGAAATTTACAGTGGATGGAATCCAATCAAGGGAAACAATAGAGTAGTCAGATCTGGAGATAAGAACAGTACAAACATGTCTCAATGCCAGATTGTCGGCTGACGGTAGTTGATATTATGTTTGCGCAATTAGGTAATATTTGCCAGACAGCTCATGGTTAGAATTTTTGGGAATACAGTTGCAAATTAAACAGAGTACCACACATCCATCTCTGTTTCACACTAAATGCTGCCTGTGTCCTGGAATGCCCTCTAATATAATTTCACAGTTTGTTTCCAAGTCTAAAATGATTGAATGGTTACAATTTAGAAAGAGCCATTCAGCCCATCATGTCTGCACCAGTTCTCCAGATGAATTTTACGTCTTAATGTCATTCTGTCACTTTCTCCCCATCACCCTACACATTGCTTCTCTTCAAGTAATCACAAACTGATCTCTTAAATATCTTGATAGAACCAACCTCCAATACATTTCCAAGCTTGACCTAAGCCACTTATATGATTTCTTTGTCTAATATCGCAGTTGCTTCTTTTCCAAATTACTTACAATCTGTGTCCTCTCATTCTCAATCCTCTTGTGAATGTGAACAGTTTCTCCCTATCTACTCTGTCTGAACCTCTCACGTTTTATAAACCATCGTCTCCTCTCAAAAGTCCCAACTATTTTTATTCATTAACAGGATGTCAGCATCACTGGCAAGACCATCATTTATTGTCCATCCCTAATAGTTAAGTGTCAACCACCTTGCTGTGGGTCTGGAGTCATGCACAGGCCAGCGTTGATAAGGATTACAATTTCCTTCTGACAGTCAGCAACAGTGTCATGGTCATAATTAGACTCTTCATACAAGACTTTTTTTATATATCGGATTCAATTTACCCCATCTGCATTGGTAGGATTCAAAACCAGGTCCCCAGAACATCACTTGGGCCTATGGATTAATAGACTAGTGATAACGCCATTGCCTCCTCCCTAATTTCTGCAAACTATCTTCAGAAATAAAGTTTCTAATTGGTGGAATCATTTGAGTAAACCTCTGTATTCCCTCCAAGTTATACTCCCTCCAAGTTAATCATGTCCTACCTGAAGTATAGCACACAGAACTGTACCGAATACTCCTGCTGAGGTAGAATTAATGCCATATACAAGTCCAATACAATCCCCTTGATCTTGATAAAAACCAAAAGAACTGCAGATGCTGTAAATCAGGAACAAAAACAAAGTTGCTGGAAAAGCTCAGCAGATCTGGCAGCATCTGTGAAGGAGAAAACAGAGTTAACGTTTCGGTTCCGGTGACCCTTCCTCAGAACTGAGTTTCTCAGGTCTGGCAGCATCAATGAAGGAAAAAACAGAGTTAATGTTTCGGGTCTGGTGTTCTGCCAGACCTGCTGAGCTTTTCCAGCAATTTTGTTTTTGTCCCCTTGGTCTTGAACTGTATATACGTATTAATAAAGCCAAGGGTATTGCATGTTTTATTCACAACTCTCTGCAGCTGCTCTGCCACTTTTCATGACACCTGGACATATACTCCCAGGTCTCTTTGCTCCTCCTGCACTCCTTCTAGAGTGGTTCTCTCCAATTTATACTGTGCGTTTCTATCAAAATATATCACCTCACACCTCTCCAAACTGAGCTTCATCTGTTACTTACCCGCTGACTCCACCAAAGTTGTCAGTGTCCTTTTAAAGCTCTGACACGCTTTGTTTTACACTTCCCCCTCTTAGGAAGGCAGCTGAAATGTAGCCAAACTATCTCCTCTGTAAAGGCAACCATTGTATTCTCGAAGTTTTTCTTACTAATCTATGATTCAATTTATCAGGCCTAGGTATATTGTCAACCTATTCTGAAATTGTTCCTCCTCAATTGCTTTTATCCCAATTGCTCTTTGTCCATTTCCATTGCTAACCTAAACCTCATGATGTTATGGTCACTTTCCCCTTGTGTTTTCTGACAAACTCTTCATCCACTTGACCCAACTTATTTCCCAGAAACAGATTCAGCAATGCCTCCTTTCTAATTGCCCTGAAAAATACTGATCAGAAAATTTACTTCAATACACTTTAGAAAAGCTCTTGAGACCGTTAATATCCGAGTATACGTTAGAATAATTAGAGTCGACTATCATAGTTTTGTATGGTTTTGCCACGTGTCTAATTTCCTTGCAAATTTGACCATTTAAGTTGTTTGCACAGTTGGTAGCCTATCGAATACACCTATTAGTAAAATGGGACTTCCATTCTTTGTTCTGACCAAATTGGTCTGTCCATAACGCCTCTAGTATCTTGTCTCTCTTCAGCAATCTATAATTCTGCCTAATTAATACTGCCAGTCTTCTTCCATTCACTATCTTTCCTATGCACCTTGGATTCAGGAGTATTTAATACACGGTCCTGCCCATTTTTGACCCACGTCTTCAATATTGCCACAACACTATATTTCTACATTGCTACCTTTGTCTGCAGCCCACTAACATTATTTAGCACACTCCACGTAATCACATACGTGCAGAGCAAACTTATTTTTGATTTTATATTCCCTTTTACACTGACAGTAAACCATATAGCATTTTATACTACATAAGGAGTCCACTCAACTGATTGTGACTGGACTGGCTCCTGAAAGAATTACCGAGATAGTACCATTCTCCAGGCATATCTCTATAGCTCTCTTCATTCATCACTTTCAAATATAGATCCAGCTCTCTTCTGAAATCTCCAATAGAATCTACTACTACCACTCTCTCAGGCAGCACATTCCAAATCCTAACAACATTCTAATTAAAGAAGTTTCTCCTCATCTCACTCCTAGCTCTCCTTCTGGTAATCTTAAAATTATGACCCCTAGTTACTGACATACTAACTAGTGGAAACAGAATAGCCTTCTTTACCCTGTCAAAATGTTCATAATTTTAAACACCTCAAGAAGGTCATCACTTAATCTTCTCTGCTCTAAGGAGAATAAACTCAATTTCTAATCTCCTTTTGTATTTAAAAACACTAATTCCTGGTATCATTCCAGTAAATTTCCTTTGAACTCTCTCTAGGGCTTTAACATCCTTCATTAAATTAGGTGCCCAGAACTGAACACAATACTCCAATTGCGGTCTGACCAATGATTTGTATAGGTGCAGTGTCACTGCGTTTATACCCTTATATCTCTATTTACAAATACTAGGAATTTAGAAGGTTAAGGAGTGATCTAATCAAGGTCTTCAGGATATTAACAGGGAAAGACAGAGCAGATAAAGATGAACTATTTCTGCTGATTGAAAAGATTAGTGCAGGTTTGGAACCCTGTTCCTCAAACAGCGGTCAATGTGACTTAAATTGTTAAATTTAAATCTGATCATTTTTTATTAAACAAGGGTACAAAGGGATATGGGCCCAAGGCAGGTATATGGAGTTAGGCCATAGATCAGCCATGATTTTATTGTAATTGGAGCAGGCTCAAGGGGCAAAAAGGCCTACTCCTGTTCCTATGAACCTATATCTTGTCATTTCTTTCTTGAGGACTGCCTGGTTCTTCTTCTTCTTTTTGTCACCTTGTTTTTCATCTCTTATGTTACCTCCTCATTCTCTAACCCTACGCAAATGAAACTTATCTGACCTGTAGAGATCCGAACTTCCCCAAAAACCAGCCCCCCTCCAAGTCCTAGGAATCAAAAGACCAGCCTCTTACACCCTGTGGTGAATGTTAGTAATGCCAAAAACACTATTTACAAAAGTCAGTTCCAAACTGTCCACCACAAAGAAATAAAGGCCACTCCAAAGCAATAACACTGCGCTGGTGGGTTTAATCAGCAAAGAGTGGGATGTCCGACCCTTAATGGGAAGAGGTGCTTTCCATTCTCTTCAGTCCGAGCAGTGTCAGAACTCAGTAGTGAGTGCTGCTCGAACTGCAAAGGGGCATCTATAAAAAAGGGGAATGCAATCCTAGATAAAGGCTAAGTTCCAGCCTTTTACAGACAGAAGCAATCAGGCATCCACAGGGAGAGCTGATTGAAGGGGAGGTCATGTGGATAAATACAATGGAACGGACAGCGATGTCCTCATCTCTGGTACCAGGAGGACACATTCCATCCCAGATTCAAGTCTGCAGCTACAAAAATACCAATTGCTCCCCTAATTATATAATCCCCTTCTGTATTACTTTCACAAAACACTTCCTACCCCCAATACAGCTGAGCCAGCCATGGACTCAGTTCTAGCTGCATGAAGCATTACTCTCACCAGTGTCCAGAACAGCAGATTTCTGTACTAACAGCCCACATTGCTGTGACAGCCTGGCAATCATCCATTCCTTCTCTGTCTGCACACATTGCAGGGCAATCCTATCAAAAAATATCCCGTCCATTAAGGTCAGAAATCACACAGCACCAGGTTATAGTCCAACAGGTTTATTTGAAAACCCAAGCTTTCGGAGCCTCAGAGGGCCCCTGCTATGTTTCTATTTATTAGCCTGTTAATTTACCTGCAGAAATAAATGTACTTAACAGAAATAAAATTGTTAGAGTAAAAATATTCCTAGGTATTTTCTAGGTTCTGCTAACAATTACCTTAAATCTCTGTCTTCATGTTATTAATTTCTTATCCACGGGAAGCAATTTTTTTTTATTTACACTCTCTATACCTGATATTATTTTTGACACTTTTACCAAATCTTACTCTTGGCCTTCACTACCCCAGGAGGAACAACTACAACTTTTAATCGATATCCAAAAGCCTAGCACAATGGAAAATGCTTGTAGCTATTGGAGTTCATCTTAATAGGACATTACCTCAGGAATTCCTCATAGTATCCTAAGCTCAACAATCTTTAGCCATTTTGTCAACGACTTTCCTTTCAGTGCAAGATTATAGGTGTGGATGATCACTGATAATAGTGTTCAGTACCATTTGAAGCTTCTTAGATACTGAAATGAGGCAACTGAAGGTATTTAGGCTCAGAGTACTGTGTACCGTCCTGGACATCCTGCTATGGGAATGATATTATTAAATCAGAGACGATTCAGAAAAGATTTACCAGGATGTTACTGGGAATGGAAGGACTAAAGTTATAAAGGTAGGCTGGGACTTTTTTCACTGGAGCGTAGAAGGTTGAGGAGTGACTTTATGGAGATTTATAAAATCATGAGCGGCGTAGATAAAATAAGTAGCAATGGTCTTTTCCGTAGGTTGGGGGAGTTCAAAACTAGGGGGCATATTTTTAAAATGAGAGGAGAAAGATTTAAAAAGGATATGAGTGGCAACTTTTTTACACAACGTGTGGTCCATATGTGGAATGAACTGCCAGAGGAAGTGGTGGATGCAGGTACAGTTACAATATTTGAAAGGCATCTGGATGGGTGCATGAATAGGAAAGATTTGGAGGGATATGGGCCAAATGCAGGCAAGTGAGACTGGTTTGGTTTGGGAACATGGTCAACATGGACTGGTTGGACCAAAGGGTCTGTTTATATGCTGCATGACTCTATGACTCTATAACTCAAATCTTTTCACCCTGGAATCATTCCAGCAAACCCCATCTGTAGCCTCTTCAAAGATTTCAAATCTTTTACAGTTCTGGTGCTCAGGGTTGGATACACTAGTCCATTTGTGACTGAGCTTGTGTATCAGATAAATTTAGGAAAATTTCCTGGATTTGTACTTTCTGCAAGCGATGGGGGATCTCAGCCACAGGCTGGAAAGCTCATAACAGAGCTGCACTATCTCCTCTGGGGAGGCTCGTCAGTGCTAAATGATAACAATCACACAGCTCAGAGGTCACTAGTGAACCTGCCATGGTCAGGACTCCAGGACAGCACTTCCATTGAACAACAGCATCACGGATTGGGGCGGGGGAGTGTGGTGGGGGGTTGAGGAGCTGCTGCTAGAACAACGCACCCATCGGATGTTCAGGAGTGACCCAAGCCAAGCCAATGATGACAGGAGTTGTTGGGGTGGGGGGTGGTGTGGAACGGGGGGTGGGGTGTCACGTGGCAGCAACAGCTGTAGATGGCTGGAAGCAAGGTCAGCACCCCCACCCCATTCCCCTAAGCGTAGAGAAATGCATCCCTGGGAGACCACAAGCAATCTGTCCAGGGTTTGCTCAATATGTCCCCCTCCCCTTTGTGTGCGATGGGAAGAGGCCCTTAATTGGGTTTTAATTGCCCTTTGAGAGTTGGTGGGAAGGTGGGGTAACAGTCCACAGACATGACTGGGGTAGAGATGTGAGGGTGGTAGGGTCCCCACCTTCCACATGATCAAATACCTTCCCTGCCAGAGGCTCTCCAAGTGGGAACATGTAAAATAATAACCAGTGCCTCAATTTATAAAGGTCAAGGCTCATACGTTTTATTAACTGTATGGCTAACTTTTCTTGTCAACTTCAAAGATTTATTCACAAGCCCCCACACACCCAGCTGAGTGAGACTTGAAATTTTGAGGTACCCAAAACAAAAGACTGTGATACGTTACTTATGAATAAGAGTTTATTTTATTTCTGTAAGGGGAATCATGAAGAAGGGGACATAATCTAAATGTTAGTGCTAAGCCAGTCAGGGGTAAAATCAAGAAATGCAATTGAAATCAAAATCATAAAGAAAAACAGAAATTGCTGGAAAAACTCAGCAGGTCTGGCAGCATATGTGAAGAGAAATCAGAGTTAGCATTTTGGGTTCGGTGACCCTTCCTCAGAACCGAAGGACTTCAGAACCCAGTTCTGAGGAAGGGTCACCGGACCCGAAAGATTAATTCTGATTTCTCTTCACAGATGCTGCCAGACCTGCTGAGCTTTCCCAGCAATTTCTGCTTTTGTTTCTGATTTACAGCATCAGCAGTTCTTTTGGTTTTCAACCTCACAGAGTTAGGGCAAGACCATCAGACAGGAGAATGTATCTAGGAGAAACCAGTTCTCATTGTTTTTACAATTTCCCAGATCATTTCTCGAAAAGGCCACATTCAGGGCAAAGCCAAATTTATAGAAAGCCACATTGGTCTTGTTACCTTTCCATGACGGACCTAACTTTATTTGGCATGTGGTATATTTGGCATTGGTCCCCCTTTGATGAAGGCCATTGATCTGAATCAACTAATTTGTCATTCATCAGTTGTATTCTCAACACCATTAATTTTTGCAGAGGGTTCTTCTGATTATCTACCAGAATTTGATGACGGATCAAAAGAAACTTCAGAGAACTCACATAAAAACATTCATGCTATTTCACAGGGTTTCTAGCTGTAGAAGAGATTAGACTGATTGCAGACACCGAAAGCAGTCAGGTTTGTATCTCCGGTAACTGTCTGGCTGAACATATTGTGAAATCTCTGATTGCTGCCTGATCAGGTGAAGGTGGTGGTGTCATTCTGTGATATACAGTGATATATATCACAGAAAAAAGAGTGATATAGCCCCTTGTATCTCCGATTATATAAGAAAAAAATCCTCATTATTTCTGAAGAGATGTGGCTCTTATCACTGGTCCATGTCTCCAACAGGATGAGCCGTTACCTCCTTCAACTGGCTGTCGTTTCTAACTTTATGCAGTGAAGACAGGGAGTGTGAAATTGGAGAGGGACCAAAATGGGCATGGCTATTGCCATGTATAATTAACCCATGCTCACTGCTTCCAATGCAGGCAGCAGATACAAAACTTCACAGATTGCTAATTTACAAGTGCTAGTCCTAAATGCCCTGCTGAGTAGCTACAGGCCACAGCAGATGGTTCAAGTCTGTGCAATATTGGCACCAAATAAAGCTGGCCTCAAAGTTAGTGGGAGAGGACTGTGGTTGCTCATGTGGTGATGCTGTGAGTTCCATGTCCCAGCAACAAGAAAGATTCATTGTCAAGTGCTGTGCTGCTCTCTCATTACCACCACTGCGAATGTCTTCTTAACATGCTCAAACATCTACACCTCTGTCACAACTCATCCTCTCTTTTGACTCCTTGCACATTTGCAGAGTTCCTGCCATGTAGGGACCAACCACTCAAAGCAACATCTCCTCCTCCACTCCTGAGGAAGAAGCTTCAGTTCCCTCAGAGGAAGCACTGGCAAGGCTGTCTCCTGCGCCCTCCACCCAGTTCCAGTACTCGGTGGGTAATATTAGCTCGAGTACAGATGAGAGCACATTCTGGTGACAACATCAATGCCAAGTCACTGGAGCTGGTCAAGGAAGAAACATGCCAGGTCATCAGAACTCAGAGGACAGCTGCAGACCAGACATCTGCTCGGCCTCAGTCAAGACCCCAGGGTGTCAGCCACTGATACTTCAACAAAATGCCCAAGCAGACACAGAAGCAGGAGTCAGGGGTTTTTCAGAGGCACAGGGCAAACTGACTCAAAGGTTGGCAGAGTCCACCAATGCTAACATACAAGTGTCTGGCTGCTGGTGGATAGCTGCCATGGGGAAACAGGTCCAGCACCCTCAGGGTCTGCTGGATATACACAAAGACCTGTACTCCGTCACTCTAGCCTAGCACTAACAGCAAAGTGACAAGGAGATGATCGATATTGTCTCCACTCCAGGTGCCCTTTCCTTCCATGGAGACAGGGTGGTGTCAGTAGACACCCAGCCGGAGGAGGAACCACATAAAGGTTCTCCAGAAGTCTCCTCACAGGACGATGTGGAGGTGCCTGGCCTTCCACCTCCACCTGCAGCCTTGTCGGAGTTCAAGCCCTAAACACTCAGGGGTTTTCCACTTACCCTCCAAGGCTAACTGGCTCCAATATAGGTCAGTTTCCCTCCAGCCCAGCTGAGGACACTGGGACTCCACTTGGATGTAGTGGGAGGAAAAGGAAGAAGAGGATCATCTAAGGGCACACAGGTGACACCATAAAACCATAAGATGTAAGAGCAGAGGGGCCATTTGGCCCATCAAGTCTGCTCTGCCATTCGATCATGGCTGATAGTTTTCTCAACCCCATTCTCTTTTCTTCTGCCTGTAAGCCTTGATCCCCTGACTAATCAAGAACTGATCGATCTCTGTCTGAAATACACTCAAAGCCTTGTCCTTCACAGGCCTCTGTGGCAATGAGTTCCACAGATTTACCATCCTCCGGCAGAAGAAATTCCTCCTCATTTCAGTTCCAAAAGGTCATCCCTTCACTCTGGGGCTGTGCTGTTGGGTCCGTGTCCCTCTTACTAGTGGAAACATCTTCTCCATGTTCACGCTATCCCAAGACTCTCAGTATTCTGTAAGTTTCAATGAGATACCTCCCTTGTCCTTCTGAATTCCATCAAGTACAGACCGAGAGTCCTCAATCACTCCTCATAAAACAAGCTCTTCATTCTCATGATCATTCTTGTAACTGTCCTCTGGACCCCTCCAACACTAACACACACTTCCTTCAACATTATTTGCAATTACCCACTCAGTAGTGCACAGTTTGAGTTCCACCAGGGTCACTCAGCTCCTGATCTCATTACAGCGTTTGTTCAAACATGGGCCAAAGAGCTGAATTTCAAAGATGAGTTGAGAGTGACAGCCCTTCACATCAAGGCTGGATTTGACTGGAGTCAATAGGTATCAAGGGGCAAACTGTCCATTGGCTGGCATCATACCTAACACACAAGAAGTTAGTCGTGGTTGTTGGAGGTCAGTCAACTCAGTTCCAGGACATCTCTGCAGGAGTTCCTCAGGGTAGTGTCCTCGGCCCAACAATCTTCACCTGCTTCATCAATGACCTTCCCTCCATCATAAGGTCAGAAGTGAGGATGTTTGCCGATGATTGCACAATGTTGAGCACCATTCATGATTCCTCAGATACTGAAGCAGTCCATGTTCAAATGCAACAAGATCTGGACAATATCTAGGCTTGGGCTGAGAAGTGTCAAGGAACATTTATGCCAGACAAATGCCAGGCAATGACCGTTGCCAATAAGGAACAATCTAACCACTGCTCTTTGACATTCAATGCTGTTACCATCACTGAATCCCCCCTACTATCAACATCCTGGGGGTTACCATTGACCAGAAATGCAACTGGACTCACCATATGAATACAATGGCTACAAGAACAGGTTAGTGGCTAGGAATCCTGCAGTGAGTGACTCATCTCCTGACTCCCCAACGCCAGTCCAGCTTCTACAAGGCACAAGTCAGGAGTGTGATGGAATACTCCCCACTTGCCTGGTTGGGTGCAGCCCCAACAACACTCAAGAAGCTTGACACCTTCCAAGTTAAAGCAGCCCGCTTGATTGGCACCACATCCACAGGTGTCCATTCCCTCCACCTTCGATGGTCAGTAGCAGCAGTGTGTACTATCTACAAGATGCATTGCAGAAATTCACCAAAACCACAAACACTTCTATCGATTAGGACAAGGGCAGAGGATACATGGGAACACCACCACCTGCAAGTACCCCTCCAAACCACTCACCATCCTGACTTACAAATATATCGCCATTCCTTCACTGTCGCTGGGTCAAAATCCTGGAATTCCCTCCCTAACGGCATTGTGGCTCTACCTACAGCACATGAACTGCAGCAGTTTAAGAAGGCAGCTCACCACCACCTCCTCAAGGGCAACTAAGGACGGGCAATAAATGCTGGTCAGCCAGCGATGCCCACAACCCACAAGTGAATGTAAGAAAAATTATTGAATGCTAAAATATTGTGTGCTCAGAAAAGGAGATGATAAACTTTTATATCAGAAATAGCTGGAAGGAAAATGTAATCCTTTCGAGGGAGTAAATCACAAATGAATTACTATGATTAGGCATCTCAAACATGAAAAGAAAATGTGGGTTTTACACAAGAGACAAGTTAAATGTTTGGTCAGCATGGGTGCATTACTTGATTCACAGAAGATGGCTACGTGAAAACAGGTAAATAAACTTATCCAAACAAATCTGAGAAACTTCAAATAATTTAGAATCCAAATTGGCAAATGTAAAAGATTACCAACTTCTTAACGGACAATGCATGAAAGAAGCAACAATACACAATGCTCAACTTGACCTCCTGTTCCTTAATGATCCTGACAAAATAAAGGAAATGGAAGCTGTAACACCTCTGGATGAAAGCAACACAAAGTGAACATAATCCGTGACTTAAATCTACCCAGGTCCAGGAGAATGAATAAAGAGAGCTTTTGAGTGTCTCCAAACTTTGGTGGAAGATCTCTGGATATCAAAAAGAACCTAATAGAAATGCTACAAATGGATCTTATGTCGTTTCATTGTGGCTTCTTCGTTATTACCAAACACAAGGCAGTCAATTAGATTAATAATTGTGCAGTTGTCAAGTCCGTATCATTAAAAGAGGTAAAATTGAGCAAACAACGGAACAACTAAATAGAATTGTTTGGGATAGGTTGCTCCAGAGCAAAGGAAAAAATGTCCTTTCAAATGTTGCAGGGAAGAGGAAAGGGATTCATCAGGATGAATAATATTCAAACATGCATTAAAATGCTAATCAGAAGAACAATGGGGAAGCTTGAAAATAGATAGCAGCAGATGATAGAAACAATAATAAAATACTCCTAAAATAAAAATATAAGTCAGAAAAGGGGTGAAAAATCTCAAAAGTCACAAAAAGGCACACGACAGAATGACATAGATGCTTTGGAGAGGGTGCAGAGAAGGTTTATCAGGATGTTGCCTGATGTGGAAGGTTTTAGTTATGAGGAGATGTTAGATAATCTCGAATTGTTTTCACTGGAAAGACAGAGGCTGAGAGGGGGACTGATAGAGGTCTACAAAATTATTAGAGGCATAAATAGTGGGGATAATCAGAGGTTTTTTTCCCAGGTTGGAAAGGTCAACTACAAGTCAGTACAGGTTCAAGGTGAGAGGGGGAAAGTTTAGGGAGAAGTGCGGGAAAATATTTTCACCCAGAGGGTTGTCGGTGCCTGGAACACACTGGCAGTGAGGTGGTGGAAGCAGACACATCAGCAATGTTTAAGGTGTATCTTGATAGACACATGAACAGGAGGCAAACAGAGGGATAGAAACCATGTATGGGCAGTAAATAGCTGGTCTAAATAAGGATGAGAATCGGCACAGACTTGGTGGGCCGAAGGGCCTGTTCCTATGCTGTATTGTATTCTATTCTATTGTAAGAGAGTTAGTATTCTGAATGACTAATATTTCCAAGTATTCACACATGAAAATATGAGCAATATCCCTCACAGGGAGATACCAAAACAAAATCAATTAATTTGATTGGAAATTGAGAGATAAAAGTCCTTGATTGATTAAAAGGATTTAAAACAAAAATTCCCAGGAATGGTCCTGTGGGAGTAATGGTTAATCATTTCTACAATTATAGCCTAATAAATAGCAGATAATACAGATTCAGAAGGTAAATATCTTGCCCGGCTGACCTCATTTTTTGAGAAAGTCACGTCCCAAATAAGTGGTGGTGAGACATATGTCATGATTACAAGGAAGTGTAGTGGTAATGTCACAGTTATTTGTAATCCTGTAAACCCAGACTAATATTCTAAGGCTGTGAGTTTGAATCTCCCAATGGTGATATTTGAACATAATAAAATTCTGGAGTTTACAAAAGATGATGGACATGTAACCACTCTAGATTTTTGTAAAAACCCCCATTGGTTTATGTCCTTTAGGGAAGGAAATCTTCCATCTTTTCCCAGTGTGGCCTACAGATGATTACAGACCCGTAGCAATGTGGGTGACCTTTAACTGCCCTCTGGATATATGATTAGTGATGGGCAACACAGACTGATCCATATCTCATGCATTAATTTTTTCAAATGATATCTATATTGCTGAGAAAATACATTGATTAAAGCTTTTCTGAAATACTCATCAGGGTAATTTGCAAGAATACCAATTTAAGTGGAAAATTAACATTTATATTGTATGAGTGTGCTGATGGAATTTGAGTAGTCGAGGCTTTACCATGGAAAAAGCGCCAGTTTTTAATCTTTGTTTAGATTTTAAACCAAGCAAGTTGACTGATTGGTCATGACATTACACTGAAAAATGAACCAGTGATTGTCTCTTACTTAATTTGTTACGTCGAGAGAGTCGCAGAGCATATGCATGATTTTTCTATCTACAAAGAACATGATTTCATGTGCTGTTTCATACTGCTGCTACGAAGTAACAACATCAGTTGTGTTTACCAATACAGCTGTTGCTATCAAGCCAAAAAGAGTTATGCCTTTTATAAAAATGAGTAATGTGATATATGAATTTCAGTGACAGTGTGATGCCTGGTAGGCCACACATATGTCAAACAGCGCATTCCTTCAACTGACAGAACATGTAAAATACAAACTCTATTCTACCAGTATGTGCTTGCAAAACTCACAACAGAGTGGCCAACAGTGGTTAGCACTGCTGTCTCACAGGGACCAGGGCTCGATTCCAGCCTTGGGTGACGGTCTGTATGGAGTTTATATGTTCTCCCTGTGTCTGCGTGGGTTTCCACCGGGTGCTCCGGTTTCCTCCCACAGTCCAAAGATGTGCAGATTAGGTGGATTGGCCACGCTAAATTGCTCATAGTGCCCAGGGATGAGTGGGTTAGGTGGATTTAACATGGTAAATGCAGGGTTACAGGAACAGGGTCAGGAGTTGGGTGTGGGTAGGATGCTTTTGGAGGGTCGATACAGAATTGATGGACCGAACGGCTTCTTTCTGCACTGTAGGGATTCTGTGATTCTGCAATTGAACAACATTTGCTGGATAACTATGAGTGTGCAAAGAATGACACTGACCACTGACAACCAATTTAGGATCATCAGTTAGACATGGTATGTGGTGTAAGTGCACGTACTGGAAGCCTCATTTTATTTTCAGCAACGCTGATATACTCAAGTTCCCTACTGCCAAACGGTTAAATATACCTATACAACCAAAGCTATTTGACAATGTTTCACATTGAAGGTTATTAATAAAATTCAATCCTTTGGAGATTCAGTGTGAAATCCTCAGAAGGTGCTGCACAAAAGGTGAATGCACCAGATTCTTGCTCATGGTGTTTGGGGTAATATTTTAAGTTGGATGGAGGATTGATTAATGGGCAAGAGAAAAGATCAGGACCAACAACGCATTTTCATGTTGGCAATCTGTGACTACTGGAGCGCCACAATTATCAGAAGTGGGGTGTCAGTTATTTACAATCTACATAAAATTATTAATTAGAAAGCCAGATGTACCTAAGTTTGTTGAAGATACAAAGTCAGGTGGAAATAAAGATAAAGTTGCCATAGCAGTCCTGGACCATGGGGCTGCTTTCTCATGAGACAGGCAACTGGTGGTAGTTTAACATGAGGGTCACCACACTGCTGATAAAGGGAGAGGTTGAGAAGGAGAGTCTGTCATGGTGACTTCAGCTGGTATGGGAATTGAACGCACACTGGCATCGTTCTGCAACAGAAACCAGCCATCTTGGCAAACTGAGCTAACCAACCTCATGTGGAAATGTAAGCTGTGAGAAGAACACAAAGCGGCTGCAAAGAGATATGCAGAAGTTAATTGAGCAGGCAAGAAGGTGGCAGAAAGATTACATTATGAGGCAGTGTGAGGTTAGTAGTTATTTTGATAGAATCACAGAGTCATACAACATGGAAACAGATCCTTCGGTCCAAACAATCTGTGTCAACCATAATCCCAAACTAAAATAGTCCCACCTGCCTGCACTTGGCCCATATCCCTCCAAACATTTCTTATTCATGTACTTATCCAAATGTCTTTTAAATGTTGTAACTGTACCCACATCCAACACTTCCTTTGGAAGTTTATTGCACACACGAACCACTCTCTGTGTAAATTGCCCCTCATGTCTTTTCAAAATCTTTCTCCTCTCACCTTAAAAATATGCCCCGGTCCCGAAATCCCCCACCCCAAGGAAAATACACCTGCCATACACCTTATCTATAACCCTCATTATTTTATTAACCTCTATAAGGTCATCTCTCAACCTCCTGCGCTCCAGTGAAATAAGTCCCAGCCTATTCCGCCTCTGCTTATAACTCAAACCCTCCATTCCCGGCAACATCCCGGTAAATCTTTTAATTAGTAAGATAGAAAGGAAGTAGTGAGGATAGAAAAAGAGTAAATCTTTATGTTCAGAGAGGCCTAGCTGCACAGGAAATACAGAAAGTTAGCATGCATGTACAGCAAACAGTCAAGAAGTAAAATGACATGTAGATCTCTGGAACAAAAGCAAAGTTGCTGGAAAAGCTCAGCAGGTCTGGCAGCATCTATGAAGGAAAAATGTAGATCTCTATTGGCTAGGGTTGTCAAATATTCTGTGCTAATGTGATACCCTGGCTACATACATACGCACACAAGCCGCTCAAATCAATAGAATGTAAATATGTCTGAAAACATACTTATATTTAAGGACCATGAGGAACTGGAATATGGAACCGTTTTGACATTTGGTATTAAAGAGCATTTACTGAGGTTCCAAAGGACATGTAATTTCTTGGATAGAAATAGAAATTAAGCAGAAATTCAGCAGGTCTGGCAGCATCTGTGGAGAAAAATCAGAGTTAATGCTTCAGGTGTGGTGACCCTTTTTCAGAACACAGAACTGATCTGAGGAAGGGTCACTGGTCCCGAAGCATTAACTCTGATTTCTCTCCACGGATGCTGCCAGACCTGCTGAGTTTTTCCAGCAATTTCTATTTTTGTCTCTTAGATGTGGTCTTGATACAGCCACATCCCCTACAGTGCTCAAGTCCTCACTTAAGCGATTAACTTCACATGTACTTTAGTGACAGTTATATAGGAACAGTGCACTGGTTTGTAATTCTAACATGTTTAATTCAATATTGGTTCTTTTAATATCTTGTCACTTCACTGTTAACTGCTGAATTCCTCTACTTTTGTTATGACACAATGGTCACATCTCTATGTTTGTAACCTGGTTATTTGATCTAATATTTGCATCAGACTACAATTCAGCAATTCATACTTTGGAGGTGTTTTCTCTAATACTGACCCCCAGATTCAGGTAAAACAAGGACCTACGCCAGAAGGTAAACAATCTTCCGCACTTTTGCCAAACTGGATTTGTCCAACAATTAAAGTTGAATAAACTTGAATATGTTTCTTGAATAAAATACCAGTATTACAGAAACAACTGAAAACGGCAAAAATATATGAATCCCTGTTTTTTTTCCATCCAACATCAACGTTTTGTGCAAAATCCCGTTAATTGTTGGGACTTGACCTCTTTATACAAAATTTATCTGAAGGTCAAGCGTCAGTAGCTTTCAGGAGAGCTTGTCTGACTTTATTAAGACTTAAAACAAAAGTCTTTCAGTATTAGTCTAATCAATTTTGCAATCCTATAAACACCTCTTGGGCACTTATTTCGAAGTTGAGTTTAGGATATCTGGTCGGCATGGACGGGTTGGACCGAAGGGTCGGTTTCCGTGTTGTACAACATCACTATTACTCTACCCAACTCCCCTTGATTTTGATGTAAAAATGTGACTATAAATAAACATTCGACCTTTGCACTTTTACCTCGTTTGTGTGGTATAGGGCCCATCTTCCTGCTCTGGCAAATCAGAACACAAGAAATGGGCAAAAAAAGAACAACACTCAAAAGTCTTTTGTGAAATATTTTCTAATCAACAGAAGTCTTTCATTGCGAGAACCCTGAACCAAATCTATTGCAGTCAGCGGTGAGAACTCATTCACCAATAATGGGAAGGCGTACATTCAGTAAATCAACCATTTACCGTCCCATCAGCGAGCAGCTATATCGACAGATATGAATTTACCATGCAGTTATTTAACAAGGTAATTGGGTTAGGAGGCACACAACCACCAACCAGTTGTTCCAGAGAGCAGAGGGAACGCATTTAAAAGCACGTCTGTGCGTCATTCTGGCGTGTCCGTCTATCCTTAGTTCGCTGGAGGGATTTAGAGGGAGAAAAAAAAAAAAAAAATATCCTGGTTCTACCCGTTGGTATTGGGGAACCAAGCAGTAGCTTGGCGCTGATAGTGGAACGCTGAAATGATCCCTCTCCGTGCGGTTTTGCCGCTGCTGCTTGCAGTGTGTGTGTATCAGTGCAGACATATACATGGTAAGTACTGTGACTCCATTATCTTAACACTGAGCTAGTGGCTGGGGTAAAGAAGCAGGTGGCAGGGCAAGATCCAGAGACAGGGGCGGGGGGAGAAGGAAGACATAGTTTTTAAAAAACGTGACCACAAGCTGAGCTGGTTTTATTTGCTCCTTTTTCAGTCATGGAGCTGTAATATTGAGTACTATCTGAATCGTGGCGGGTTACAATTTTTAAATGGAGATTCTTATTGTTGTAACAACCTCCTTCGCGAGCTTGTATACACTCCCTGTGCCATTCGCTCGTTCTTGGCTTAGTTGACTAATAATTGAAAAGCCACACTGTCGAGTAGGAAATGGCTTGGGAATTGTCAGACCTACATATACCTAAAATGGAACACTATATTAAAAGGGCAACAGTAGCATTTAAGGATGTGATCCTTGACTAGAAATGCTTTGTATTAAAAGCAAATAAAAATACTCCTATGGACTAAGGGAGAAGCGAACAATTATATTAAAGGTACTGTACTTCTAGGATACCCCATTCAGCCCCCTCCAAATGGGGGGGGGGGGGGGGGGGAAGAAATATTAGGTCCCACCAGCTAACTTTTTTTTTACTTTTAAAAGTAAATCTACATAGACTCCTGCTTAAGAGAACCTATTGGGTTTTAAAGCTGCAGACCTTGAAGCGTCTGCCTGCCTCATAACTTGGCGAATGTGATGCAAGCCTTGGCTAGAGTTACATTTACTGAATGGGTTAGGTTCTCAAACCAAACGTAGCTATAAACTTTCACTAGTCGGCATACTTTAAACCACAAATCGGGAGAGCATCACTGGATAGAGTACGCTGCCAAGGATCAAATGGCTAATCATTCCAGCTTTATTAGTACCTGGACTAAACTTGAGTCATGTCAACTTGCAGCAAGTTTAACTTGAAACTGAACCATCAGCCACTTCCATAGTGGTTACACTCTGGCTGTTCACCCTGAATTGCAGGCTTATCTCCTGTTTGACCTTGGCTTGGCTTTTAATAAGTCGAGTGTGTTTACTTAGAGTATTCGCGTAGCCCTATTCGGGACTGCTCCAAGTGGAGCAGGAGGTGACACGCCCCCCATGCCTAAGACGGTAAATTCGCTGCTTTCAGCCACCTTTCTCCCCCGGCACGGTCACAGCACTCATTGCTGAATGTGATCTAGAATGCCGTAGACAGCTTCTTAATCCGGCAGCTCCCTTACTCTTTCCCACCTTCTCTCCCCCCCCCCCGCCTCAGCCAAAACGACTTTGTTCACGAGAACAGGTTGTTTTGAACTGTTTAAACAAACGCTTTCTTAAAACCTTGGCTGTAGTTTGGCAGTGTGAAGCAGATCTTTCCTAAGAGTCGCAGACTAAATGACCTTGAACTGGCAACATGTTGCTTGTTTTGGTGAGGAGGAGCTCTACGTAACTATTTTTATATATACCTACACGTGGGTGTGTAGGTAAACGATAGCTTGTTTCTTTTTTCCCCTCTCTTTGTAATGCTGGTTACAAGGTGGGTTCCTCCAACATTAAATAACGAAGGAGAAACGTTGGCGTGCCGGGTCTAAGCAAAGGGGCTAGAAATCCGAGACCAGGATTTCGCGGCAAGTGGTTTGAAGACCAGCCTCAACCTGACTAATGCATAACCCATACAAGAGCTACCAGTTCAGAGTTCTGCCATTCACCCCCGTTCTAGTATGGGGAAACGTCCCTCAGTAAATTTAAATATCTGGAAAATTTCCTGAAGGGTCCAGACCCGAAACGTAAGCTTTCCTGCTTGGCCTGATGTGTTCACCCAGCTCTTAACATTGTTATCTTTAAATATCTGGAGTTTGTTTCAGCTTGCTAGTTATGCCTTTCTTCCCTCAAGTGACCTAAACTAAACCTTGCAAGTTGGTTTATAATAACTATATACAGAACCAACCAATTACTACTGCTCCAATGACAGGTGGTGCACTCACACCTGACCATGAAACAATTACTCAGTTAAGCTAGCAATACTTTATTAGATTAAAATAGCAAAATTGTGCTTAAAATTATCTAAAGCTAAGGTGCAAAAGATAAACTGCAACTTCTTTCCCCGGAGGCTCTCGAGTATCTTGTGAGGCATCACAATTCCAATGCCGAAATGGTCGCTGTATTCCCTCTGTATGGAAATGTGATGGAGATGAAGACTGCTCAGATGGAAGTGATGAAGCTGCCTGTGGTAAGAAGCTGAAATAGTCAATTGTCAGACTTTGAAACTGACATTGACTTCTACCTTCTATTATAGAAAGCATCAAGGGGACATGCCATAGATTTTAGCATGGATAGCTGAAGTTGCTATTGAGACTTGGGATTAAAATGCCAAAACATACAATTTTTTAAGCATACTCCTAATTAGAGTCTAACCTTGACTTGAGGTGTCTAGCTTGTCAATTGTTAGACACTGTCACTTTCAAGATTGCATCTCTCCATGGTGGAGATGCTATTAAAAATAGATTTTCTTCCATGCCCCTTTTCTTTTCTCGTCTAGAGTGAATGCTAGTGGTGATGTAATCACTTACTCTTCATATCCTAAGGTCAAGTATGACAGCAAACTTGAGCAAAAGTACAAACTAACTTCAGTGAAACTGACTGCTGGAGTCAAATTGTCAGCTGAGCTTTATGCTGTAAAGGAGTTTCAGTGGTGAAACTCACCACTCTAGGTGTAAACAACATCCTTTATCTGTCCTACATTACACACCTAAAGAAAGTAAACATCTTAACTTTTTTCATTATTTTTATACTGGCCTTAATTAGCTAACAAAGGCATTCATCCTCTGACTGGAGGACCAGCTCCTCATTAGTTACCTGGCTAATCCTGAGATTTTCAAGACTAATTGAAACCAATGCCCCATCTACACTGACATAGCAATGATCTGGCAAAGCTTTGCAATAGCTGTTTGCCTCATCACTTTTTCTCTTTCAATTGTGCTATCTATCCCTTGAACATTTAAATTCCTTTCAGTTAAAAAACTGATGTTGTGATAATGCCTTGACTAAGCCCTAGCAATCTCACTACACATCACCTTCCTCATTGACAAGCTTTTGTGTATCTGTTCCTTGATCCCCTTACCACTTCAGTTTCCATTACACTGACTAACTGCCTTGCTCAACACAATTGACACCTAACTTTGCAACTTGTTTCTGTACTCATGCAACATTTAAATGTTGCAAGTAGTTTAACTCCTGCAGGAAAACCTAGCACATGAGGCTAGATACTCCTTGAAGCATTAAGTAGGCCATGATTTTCTTGCCTCTCCAGGTGTGTAGAGGTTACAAATGGTGGTACCTGCTACATGATTTCTGAATGTGAATAATAGCTTGTCCCACTTTGTACAAAGGAATCATTATTGAAGACAATGGAACACAGCCTATAATTAGATTTAAACTCTGTTTTTTTTAAAAAAAACACCTCTTCTACAAATGACTAGGTTGGTTAACACTTTGTTTTTGAAATCTGAATATTCTAGGTTTTCCTCTAATCTTAGTGACAATACACTTGTATCTTCTGGCTTTGGTCAACTTGTAACCCTGAATTTTAAGTTTAAAATGGCAGTTATGAACAACTGGACCATATTGACTTGATCAATGATAAATCTGAAAAGCAGGTCTCAGTCTTAATTTTTCAATCTGGGTAAATGAAGTAGTTTAAGTTTTGAAGCTAATATTTGTGTGCAAATGGCTTTTTTTAGCCAAGAAGACCTGTGGTGCTTCTGACTTTGTGTGCCATGATGGACACTGTGTACCCAGTAGGTGGCAATGTGATGGCGATGCAGATTGTGAAGATGGCTCAGACGAAAGTCCAGAAGTCTGTCGTGAGTATTTAATGCTGGACACAAATTTATCCTAGCTGAGTATCTTTACTAATGCAGTATTAACAAACTGTCCTTGTCCAAAAGATTCCATACAATAGTCTTGCTGACTACAGCACAGGCATCAGCTGTCTCCTGCATAAGTAGGTTTGCCTTCCTGATAACATGGAGGTATGGCTAGAACTCCAACATGAAAATGTGAGTTTGGGGTTTTCATCACTGACATGGTACAGTCCTGAACTTGGGTCAGCTGGCAAAATATCAGCATGGGTTAATGACCTCTGCAGATACTGTTGCTTGTCCATCCAAATCAATCCATGACATAAGGCAAATGTCAATCCTAGGCTGAATAACAGCCCTGAAGAGAACTTAGGAATTGAATCAATTCCTTGTTTTGCCCACTTCAGTTCTTAATTTACTGGCATGCCAGTAACTAAATCTCTCTGAGCAATTGGCTAGAATATATATTGAATGCAACCAAACTAAGAATCCCTGCCATGAGAACTTACTGCTTTAGGTTACATGTTAAACAGCACATTTTTGACTCATTGCAGGAGTCAAATTCCCAACCTCCTTCTGCCTAAATGCTAGACAACTAATTCTCAAACACTTTCATTCCAGACATGAGAACGTGTCGTGTCAATGAAGTCAGCTGCAGTCCTGGATCTACACAGTGCATCCCTATACCCTGGAGATGTGATGGTGAAAGAGACTGTGATGATGGTGGAGATGAAGCAAATTGTGGTGGGTTGTTTAGACTAAAGTCTTGAACTACCTCCTACTAAACATCTGTTTAAATATCATGATGGGATGGTATACATGCCAATAGGGTCAAATTTTAGACTAATGCAAGGTAGTGATTATCCTTATCTATAATTCAAGATGCTTGACCTGCCAATTTTTTGCATTGGCAATGCACTTTATCTCCTATTGGAGCACTCCTATTGCTTTGCTTCATATTGTAAGCATACTTTAAGTTAAAGACAGGAGGCTTGGAAGGGATTTGAGAAACCCACCAGAAGGTGGTGGAAGTCAAGAATGCACAAGCTGGGAGGGTAGCAAGGCACAATCTTGTGTAGAGGCAAGGCTATCCTTGCCCAGGAAAATGGGGTTAGTTTATACTGTCTTCTGTAGTACAGACCAGATGGGCTGAAGGATTTTGGTCAACTGAACTATTAGTTTCCAACCTCCACTACAGATAGACTTGTACATATGTTTGCAAAACTGTTTACCCACTTTCACTTTACTGAAATCTAGATTTAAAAAGCCATGATGCTAGTTTTCTAGTCAAGTACTTGTTCAAATCTAACTTCAGGGTGTTGACTTGCCCACATTGCTGATTTGACTCTCTAACTAATAAAACACAATTGGCTGTAGATCTCATTAAGAGTCCCACTAACTTTCTAATCTTTTCATTTTAGCAATTGTTGCATCTAACATACCATGAAAGTCTATTGCTGAAATTCAACTTGAACATGTCTGTTCTGCCACTCTAGTGGGTTATATTGTGGCTGGTTAATTTAGCAGCTTCAGTTTGAGTACCAAATTGCTTTGAACAACTAACTTCAAACATTTTACCCTCTAGGTGCCCTCACTTGCAGTACACAAGAATTTACATGTGCCAGTGGCAGATGTGTTTCTAAGACCTTTGTCTGCAATGGTGAAGATGACTGTGGTGATGGAAGTGATGAGAAAGGCTGTGCACCACCAACCTGTGGCCCACATGAATTTCAGTGCAATAGTTCAGAATGTATCCCATTGCAGTGGGTATGTGATAGTGATGTTGACTGTGCTGATCACTCTGATGAATCCCCAGAACACTGTGGCCGCACACTCCCTCCCCCTGTAAAATGCTCTGCTGGTGAAATCCAGTGTGATTCAGGTGAATGCATCCACCGTAGATGGTACTGTGATGGTGATGCTGACTGCAGAGATGGAAGTGATGAAGTAAATTGCCGTAAGTAACTCTTTCTATTGTGTCAATGTCACTTCTGACTTAACAAACATGAATTATAGGGTATTGTTATATGGATGGAACTAGAAATAGTTCAAATGCTACAACATTCACCAATTATGGCTTTAAAGATTTAATGAAATGTTATTGGGGTCTTGAAGTTGACTAAAGGTCTGGACATCAGGTTTCTTGGTCTGACCTAAAATGTCACACATGACATCCCAATGCCTGATTCCAGCCTCCAGACCAGGTATATGGTCCTCCTGACATGTCTGCCTTGGGCAAATTCTGCCTGAACATAAGAACTAGGAGTAGGCTGTCTGGCCCTTCAAGCCTGCTCTGCCATTCAATAAGATCATGGCTGATCCTTTTGTGAACTCAGATCCACTTACCTGCATTCTCACCATAGCCCTTAATTCCTTTATTGTTCAAAAAAATTTGCTTTTTTTTTAAAGAAAAGCACTTTAGTGTCAACTAATTTACTACTGGGCAAGGAATTCCGTAGATTAACACAACCCTCTGGGTGAAGAAATTCCTTCTCAGTTCAGTCCTAAATCTGCTCCCTCTAATCTTTATGCTATGCCCTCTTGTCCTAGCTTCACCTGCCAGTGGAAACATCCTCTCTACTTCGATCTTATCTATTCCCTTTATAATTTTATCTTTCTATAAGATCCCCCTCAATCTTCTGAATTCCAATGAATATAATCCTGATCTACTCAGTCTCTCCTCATAAGCCAACCCCATCAACTCTGGAATCAACCTAGTGAACATCCTTTGTACACCCTCCAGTGCCAGTACATCCTTTCATAAGGAGACCAAAACTGTGCACAGTACTCCAGGTGTGGCCTCACTAGCACCTTGTACAGCTGCAACATAACCTCTGCTTTTATTTCAATCCATTTGCCTTCCTAATTACTTGTACCTGCAGACCTACCTTCTGTGATCATCAAAGGAGTCTTCAAGCTGGGAAGTTTCATAACTGAGACTGTCCCAGATATCAGTACAGCTCAACTCCAGAGCAGGTCCTATGGTATTTGTCATAACCATTTTTCACTGTTGCAAGTCAGGTTCCAAATTAAAGTGCTGCTAGCATTTTAAGGCTGGCTGTGCTTTATTGCATATCCCCTGCAACTGGTACTGATATGTTCCCTAATTCTCTTCTCCATCAATCCTCATTGAGATGGGGAAGAAGTCAGTGACCACAATCTCCTAGATAACTATTGCCCAAGTTTAAACTGGATCAGACTGAATATCCAAATCCAGGTATGGTGTCCGATGTGACTGCCAACATTTCTGTAAACCAAGTTGAGACTTGGACTACAGATCCAGTAATAACATGCACTTGATCACTCCACTACTCTGTACCTGGCAAGCAACAAATGCTGGCCCGGCAAGCAACACTCCCACATGCAAACAACTGCAACCACTTGTTTCCACAATCCTGTGACCCAGGTTTCATGGCTGGCACCCTCATTTGCCACCAGGGTAATGGCAACAGGCACAAGTTGTCTGTTGCTCAAATTAAACTTGAACATGTCTGTTCTGCCACTTTAGTGGGTTATATTGTGGCAGCTCATAATGGTCTCTCTAGCATTCTTGAACAATAGCTAGGTTCAAGGGGCAACCTGCACACTTCTACAATCCAACTGGCTTTCCTAAATGTATGACAGTAAATATCATCTGTAATATTCTCATCTGGCTTGTGAATATACCATGAGTTCTCTCTTCAGCTCCACAAACTTGTAGACCAGATAACTTCAGATGTGGTGATGGAAGCTGCATCCATGGAAGCAGGCAGTGTAATGGATTCAGAGACTGCCACGATGGCACTGATGAGATTAACTGCAGGAATGGTAAGAGATTGAAGTGTTGCATGCACCAACTTCAATTTGAGCAGTATTGACAATTCTCATTCTCTCCAGTTTCAGAGTGTACTGGTCCAACTAACTTCAAGTGCCACAGTGGAGAATGCATTGATATGACTTTAGTGTGTAATCAGCAGCAGGATTGCCAGGACTGGAGTGATGAGCCCCTCAAAGAATGTAGTAAGTGCTACTTGACTAGAACTGGTTATTCCTAGTTCAGAACTGGTCTAACTTAAACCACATACAATCCACTAGAGTAATCCAACCTTGCCATAGTATCTCATGAAGCAAATTCTTTCTATAAAGCCTTACCTGACTATATACCCAATAACCTTGACCTAAAGAACAATGCAGCACAAGAACTGGTCCTCCAAGCCTGCACTGGCACTTTTTTGTCCTTCATTCTAAAACTCATCACTTGCAGGATCTGTATCCCCACTTCCTTGTTAATTGTGTTCATCCAGTGTTTCTCAAATATTGCTACTGTCTGCTTCAACAATATCTGGCAATGCATTGCAGGCACTACACAACCTTTTGTGGAAAATCCTCAACTTTAAACTACCCCCTTGCACCTTGAACCTGTTTCTCCCTGTATCTCTAAGGGAGAAAAAGCCTCATACTTACCATCCATGCCATTTGCAAGCCTAGACTTCTGCTAGGCCATTCCTCAACCTGCCTTCCAATGAAAACAAAACCTTTGTTCATAGCTGAAATGTAAGGTTTTACTTGTGTAAACTAACAGGCCAAAGTCTGCCAGGCTGTCCTTGTTACAGCTTTAGTATTCAACATTGAATCAACAATATCAAACCAGGAGTTGTTTTTTAACTTGTAAACAAACTTCATTTGGTACATAGCTGGCTAATGTGCCTAAAATACACTTAACCATGCAGTAGGTATCAAACTTATAATTGGAATGGTGTTCTTGAATCTGCTGCAATAGTGAAATATGACTAATCTAATTTAAGGTACTTGAGTGAATAAATACAAATCATTAATGGCAATTTTCAACTGGATTTTCAATCTTGTCTAAACAGTAAGCTAATAGTTGTTACTCTACCTCCAGATTTGAATGAATGTCTAGCTAACAATGGAGGATGCTCCCATGTCTGCAGAGACCTTGTCATTGGTTATGAATGTGATTGTCCTGCTGGCTTTGAGCTGGTTGACAGAAAAACATGTGGAGGTAAAGACAAACTTGCAAGTTGCTTTTTCTTAGTCTTGTATCTTTCCATAATCTAAATTGTTGCTAACTTCATCTACAGATGTTGATGAATGCCAAAACCCTAGTGTGTGCAGCCAAATTTGTGTGAATTTGAAAGGAGGCTATAAATGTGAGTGCTATGAAGGATATCAAATGGATGCTGCCAATGGAGTTTGTAAAGCAGTAGGTAAGACTCTTTAAACAAGTGTCTTCTGGCATGCAAATTTTCAGCCCTATACTATAAATCTTAGCAAGGTCAAACTTAGAATTTGCCAGCTATTCACTTCATGTTTGAATCTTGATTTGCCATTGCTCATGTTAAAGTCAAATGAATCCCATTCTTAAGAATTTGGTCAACCAGTTTTGCTCACCCTAGAGCCAATTTCTTTCCTAGGCCTAACTAATTCTTAAGTGCAAAAACACAACTACCTATATTCTCATCTGTGGCTCTGCTGCATTGAGCAATCTTCTGCAGGAATGGTAGGTTACCAAAATGAGTTCTGACTCAAAGATTGACTGACTTTATTTCTTTGCAGGCAAAGAACCTTATTTAATGTTTACTAATCGGCGTGACATCCGGAAAATAGGACTAGAGCACAAGGAATACACTGAGGTGGTTGAGCAACTAAGAAACACAGTAGCACTGGATGCTGATGTTGCAGAGCAAAGACTCTTCTGGGCTGACTTGGGAGAACGGGCAATTTTCAGGTAACTAGTGAAGTCATCAACTGATGATCACTAACCTGCCCATATCAGGGGGAAAACCCCTGAATTTGACTCTAATGCCACGTACCAAGTGGTTTTTGGCCTTGATGCATGGCACAAATGCTTCCTGAGACTTCCTTCTCAATCTTTAGACATGCACTCCAGTTCCATACCTGAGCTTGCTGTGTGGACCTCTTAACAGTCTGGTTCTCCACCAGTTTGTGATAAGAAATTTTTTGTAAATTCTACAACCCTTGAGCCTGCTCACCACAATTCTACCAACACTTTTTTTTTGGTCCAGACTTGGTTATGAGTTGAATGTAGTCTTGTAATGCCCACTTTCTAGGGCAATGAACTGAACTCTTCTGAAATGGAAACTTCTCCAGCTGTTTCAATGGCACAACATCTTTTCTAGGCAAAGTCTGCACTACTTGACACTGTCTAGCATACAACTTGTTAATAGCTCCATATTAATACATTTAGCAAAAGCCTTGAACTACAACTTCATACTAATTTGTTCTTAAACAGCACTTCTCTGGACCAACGGAGTTCAGAAGGCCACTCCAGAGTTGTTGGTGATCTCAGAGTCCCTGTGGGAATTGCTGTAGACTGGATTTACAAGAACATCTATTGGACTGATCTAGGCTATAAGAGTCTCTCTGTGACTACCTTTGATGGAACCAAAAAGAAGACCCTCTTTGACACTGATCTAAGGGAGCCAGCTTCTATAGCTGTTGATCCACTAAATGGGTAATTAAAACTTTCAATTAACTCCAAATACAGACCAAACAAGGGTATGCTTTCACATCAAAGCTATTGACAATTTCTAGTAAATGTTGGCTATGTAAAATGAAGTTTCTAACTCCATCTACAGATTTGTTTACTGGTCAGACTGGGGTGAACCAGCAAAGATAGAAAAAGCAGGAATGAATGGTGTTGATCGACAGCTTTTGGTTACCAGAGACATTCAATGGCCTAATGGAATTGCACTTGGTAAGCAAAGCTTTTGCTCACATGCTCTTGCGCTCTCCCTGAAAAGAATCCTTTATCTAATGCCTGTCTTTGTCCACAGATCTTGTGAAAAGCCGGCTGTATTGGGTTGACTCCAAAATGCATACACTGTCCAGTGTGACCCTAAGTGGACAAGATAGAAGAAGAGTGCTGTTGTCACATGACTTCCTTGCTCATCCTTTTGCAGTTACTGTATTTGAAGTAAGGATGTGCTTTGCTTGCTATTAAAAACACTTGGTACTACTTTGGCAGACTGAGTAATAGAGCACTAGCATAATGGCAAACTTTCCAAACTAAAAGCTTATTGGTGATAGCTGCATCTCTTGTAATTTGGCCAATTCATTTGATGAATTGTATCTTTAAAATGGCTAAGATCCCTCAACTCACTACAATAATTCCCTTAGGACCGTGTCTTCTGGACTGACGGGGAAAACGAAGCTATCTATGGTGCTAACAAGTTCACAGGACAAGATGTGGTGCTCTTTGCTTTCAATCTTAATGAACCTCAAGATATCATAGTTTATCATCAACTTGTGCAACCATCAGGTATGAGCTTTGGATAATCTAACTTCTTGCCTTCAACTAGAATATCTACAGATGCAGCAGAATATTAAAGGAATTTGCCCAATGCTTGGTATTGCATGAGACCTTCTTCCATAAGGAAGATGCAGTGAGTTGCCATAATGAGCTGTTAAGTTGCATTAGAATAAGCAAAGGAGTACTCCATGGTACACTCTAGCTTGGCAAGTTGAAATGAGCAGTGTTCCAGATATAAACTTTGCAATTCATTTATATAATAACTTTCTCCTTTAACAGGGAAGAACTGGTGTAATGGGAAAGTAAGGAATGGAGGATGTGAACACATGTGCCTGCCAGCTCCTCAAATTAACAGCCATTCCCCAAAGTACACCTGTGTATGTCCCTCTGGCATGGAGCTAGCACAAGATGGTCTACAATGCAGAATGGGTATGCAGGAGTTTAACACTTCCCCTTTTTGTCTCAAACTTTCCACAAACCTGACTTCCTCCTGTAGAAGAAAATATTGTAAGAATGTGAATCTTGCTGGCAAAGCAACATTGGCCTAGCTACCATGACTTGGGTGCACCTAGAGCTCTCAACAGTCCAGAATATGGCATGGTGGGAGCATGGAGGCCATAGCAGCATGTTTGCTCCTCCAGTTGATAAAGCCATGAGTTTTTAGATGTTGCAGTTGAATAGACTTGGATTCTCAAGTGGCCATTCTGAATCCAAAAAGCACTTGGATCAAAGCACTTTTTTATGTAGTCTGAATTCACTGTAGCCTTTCTGACTAGGGAGCAATCACTTGAAATGGTTTCACTAGAATGGTACACAGGAAGAGGTCACAATGTCATATGGTTGACCTTACTTCCTAGCACTCAAACATGTGCTAAGGATAACTTGTTAGTGAGCACCACAATTGTTATGGCTGCATGCTAGTCACCAGACAGTTGCAGTTTGCCTTGTTGAGATTCTCCCTTATTAAAATGAGATGAGCAGGGTAGTCCTTATGGCAGAGCATTAACCAAACAGCTTGGGTATTGCTTCCCTTTGAACAGGGCTTCCAGTTCCTCCAGAGCAAAGATAGTTGCCATCTGTTCCTTGTGTCATAGCTGACAATCTTCCACTTTACAATCTGTCCTATCCTTCACTGGATTAAGGAACATGACTTTATTCTCAGGGTTCAGCCCTAACAGAATCCAACTACGGTGCATAGCATGTTTGCAGTGCATGACCCTACCAAACCCTCCGCTTGGACCTCAACAGACCACTCTTCACACTAGTGGGTTTCTAACAAAGTCTCACCACACCATCAAACCATGTGGTAGAATAAGAGTTTGATGTGGGTTGATTAGTTCATATGGTAGTTCCAACATTTAGACTAGCTTAGATAAAACATCTCCATGCCAAGGAGACCAAATCTGCATTCAGATGATGGGCCATGATCAACTAAGCAATTCTGCTAGATCTAGTCTGAATTAAGCACTAAAGATCTGATTCCCATTCACTACAGGTAGCTTTACATCAGTCAGCAAAAGATGCTAGTTATGCCTAATGGCTTCAGGAATCTTAGATGGGTTAGCTTTCCAGCAACATGGAACAAATTTCCAGTAAAACACAATCTGGTAGCTTGTGGAGGAAATGGTCTCCTTATTGGAAAATACTGCCTTTCTTAGCACTAGCAATACCCAGGCTCAAAACACAAGCTGTTAAGGTGGCTTCATTTTTTCCTGATTAATCCAAATGACTGACCCAGACGCCAGAGCCAAGACTTGACCTCTGGTGTAAAAGGATATGCAAGAGATGCTACAATCTAGATGCAGCAGTTGTCCAACCATGACTAGAATGTCCTCTTGCAAAACTAAGCCAGATAGGATTAAATTTTTAATCAGTTTGTCTTTATCATAAGACTAGAATTGTTAAGGGGGTTATTTTTCCTAGATTTGAAATTTTTCTTTGAGCACTTGTCCATTATCACTACAAACTGCCTTTTTATCCAGTTATACCACTTCCTGCAGGCTTAATCTTAAAGCTGTTCACAGATGGAAATATCTTGACTGAAATAGTGTCACTTGAGCAAAATGCTGGTCCAGAAAAAGGACAATACAATCCTGTGTTCCACTGGATTTTTGTCTACTTTATAGAAGTGGGTTAACAATTGGTATTTATAATGGAAGTCTCCATGAAAAGTTGCTAACATCACTTGGGAACTGCAATCAACTAGTATGAATTGAACTTTTTGACTTTTTCCCTTCTAAGGAACTACAAGTACTGGACGTGCTCACATTCTACCTTCTGCTTCCCACATAATGTCAACTGTACTACCAGGCTCTAGAGGTAACATTTGTGTAATGGCACACTCTAAACAATGTGTTTCTCTCCTTTGGACATCAGAAATTGCAAAAGCTGGTTCCAAATCCCTGGGCTGCAAAGTGTCTAATCTGGCCAGTCCCATGTGGCAAGAGGAGACAACATTGACTGCCCTTTAGCTCCTTTCCATCATTGGAAGGGCTTTCATTCTAAAGGTGGTGAGCAACAAACATCCAATGGAATTTAAGTAGCACTAACCTACAACTGGGAGAAAGTCAGGATCTAAACTAGCCAGGGTTATTGGGATAAAAGGGTTAGAATAAGACTTCTGCTTGGACTTGGTTTCCTGACTTTTTTCTTACTGATTTGCACTAAGTCTACAATATTAGGTCACCTTCTCTATGCTGCAATGTCCTGTTTAACTCTAGTGCTGGGCCATGCAAGTACAAACTTGCAGAAGGAGCAGGTAGCTAGCACTTCTGCATGCTATTCAAAGTAACAATATTGAACTGAGGCATTGGAGTCAATCTTGACTCTGGACTGAATGGGGGAAAGCATAAGGTGCTGAACTGACCCAAAGTTCACATCTGAAGTAATTCTGAATTGCATAAGCTTCCTTCATTTTCACTCAAACAATTTTCCCATGAACACATTGCTTCAGATGACTGTCTACTATTGCAGATACAAATTTGAGTATCCCACTTGAAGTGAGCCAGTTTGGGAAAGGATCAACAGCTGTCTGGATTATTATTCCTGTTTGTAAGTAAAAATCACTTTGGAAACTTTTCTGCCTTGCAAGATTGCAAGACTTGCATGTTAACTAGCTGAATGTAGTCTCCATCTAATATACTTTATTCCTCAACAGCATAGTTTCTTTTCTGACTTACTATACCACTTGGCTTTGCATTACTTTCTCTTTCCATCAAGCTGTTTGGTCAAAGTGACAATTTAACACTAGTCTGGCATAATTTCAGCTACTCTATAGCACTTTTGGGAACAGTTTTTTATAGTTCAGAATGTACTCACTTGTGCCAACTTTCTTTCAGTGCTTGCTACAATAGCTTGTGTAGCTGGTTATATCGCATGGCGCAACTGGCAGAACAAGAATACAAAAAGCATGAATTTTGATAATCCTGTCTACTTAAAAACTACAGAGGATGACTTGAACATTGATCTCAACAGGCAAAGTCAAGCAGTTGGCCATACCTACCCTGCAGTAAGTAATATGGCTTTTGAGTGAACTCTTCTTTACTGCTACTTCAACTGAAACCAAATTGAGATTTTGATAGCTACTTGCCCAGTCTGGATGAATTCAAGAACCTAGATTTCAAATTTTTTTAATCTTCTAACTAAATCATAACAAATTGGCAAGTGCCAGAGATCATTCTGGAAGAACAGTTTCTCAGCAAATTAGATTTTTGTTGCTTGCAACAACTTTGGGGAAGAGAAGGCAAGTTAATTTTAAACTTGTGGTGTTAACCAGGTTAACATTTGCCCTTGGGTTGTAGCTTGCTAGTCCAGCTTTCCTAGAAGCAGACTTTAATTCCTCAACTGGTTATAGCTTGCGAGTCCAGTTGGCTGCAATGTGGCTTTTGTTAAAACCATGTTAACATGGTTCTTGTAAAATTAAAACAAGATTTTGTTCAGAAAAGGACAAACGTATGTAACAAGCAAAACCAATAAGCCCATTTTGGGCAGCACACTGGCTCAGTGGTTAGCACTGCTGCCTCAAGCTCCAGGGACCTAAGTTCAATCTTTCAGCCCCAGGTGACTGTCTGTGTAGAGTTTGCACATTCTCTCTGCTGTGTGCATGGACACCCACACAGACTTAAAGAGCAGGGTAGATGGATTGGCAAAACTAAATTGCCCCTAGTGCCCAAGAATGTCTGGGTTTGACATGGGAAATCAGGAATGGGTTTGGGTGGGATGCTCTAGAGGGGTCGAGTGGACTTGGACTGAATGGCCTGTTTCCACACTGCAGGGATTATGATCTAAGTAAAATTGTTTTTGCCATGCATGGGCTTGAACACCATGCATTTCCCAGGATCAGTCTCATTCATACTAAGTTAGTCTCCACTATATCTTCTAGACAGTAATTTTTAAGCTTGGTGTATTAAACTGATTGCTGTCTTCACTCTCTACTACTTAGATTTCCATTGTCAACACTGAAGATGATTCAGCGTGATTGCTTGAGGGACTTTTACCAACTAGTTTGATATGCAGCTCAGTGACACTATACATCACCTAGATGACAGCATGTAATATGGTTTTGAACAATTTTCTACATGTAACTTATTTAAGACTAAAGTCACTGTTATTCCTTAATCTTGCAGTATTAACTTTTCAAGCACTTTTCACATGACACCTTTTTATGGTGAAATGCAGATTGGTATCTAAAGATACTGTTAATTGTATAAACTTGTAAATAAGTCTTGAGCATTTTGAGTACAGATTTTTTGCAATGACTGGGGTAAAGGGACAACTGCTGTGTTTGTAAGATTTTTATATGCCAAATATGCATTTGTCTAAATTAATCTTGCCATGTTTCCAATACTGCTAATGAAATAAAGTTCATAATTGCATTTGAATATAGCTGTCTCTTTCCACCAGAAACTATAAACTGTAGGCTAGCCCAACTCATCTGCTTTCACACTTGAGGATATGATATGGTGGATGAAAGCCCATCAAACAAATTAGGTTTTACCAGTCAAAACCTTTTTTGAGGTCACTGCACATGTTTCTCCAACCTCTGCCAAATAGCATGGTCATACTTAGCTCAACAGGCAATAACTAGTCCTTGCCAGGACTGAGCCTCTTTCATTTTCAACATCAACAGGTAATATTACAGACCAAGCAGGTGCTGGAGATCTGACAGTGAAATTCTCATCCACAGGTCTTAGATGCTAACAGACTAGGAAAGCTAACACTAGAATGTCAGCATAACTAGCAATGTGATGTTCTCTAACAGATGGCCATTAAGCAGGCATAAGACTTCCACAAAGGCAACAGGAAGCTTGCTTGAATGGTAGCAAGGCTTGGAGTTCAAGGATAGTGTCCAAGATGATAAAGACAGCTGCATGAGACTACTGACCAACTTGATGGGATTTTGAAAACTGAGTTGAATTTCCTATGACATGTTATCCTAATGTGGTGAGCAACTACTTTTAAGCTCTAGTCCCTCAACCAAAGATTTGGGTATAATATCGAAGCTAACTTTCATACTAATGGGCACTTGCCATTATCATGGCAATTTTACCCTCCTCACTCTCTACCATTTTAATGAGTTGGCATCTTAAAGTACTTGGTCCCTGATTTTGACTTTACAGAAATAGGCAAGTTTTTGCCTTAGTGCAAATACAGCATGTATGTCAGGGTGGTGATCTGGAATTTGATTTGGGGAGATATACCACCCCCTGTGTAATGGCTTGGAAAGTTCTGCTTTAGCCTTGCATATCTGCATGATGACCACTTGTGGATCTAATGCACCACTCAAGGCTGCTAATCCAACAAGCTGCTTTGCTGTATGTAGGTTTTTCTTTCCCCCAGCTGTGCACTCCCAAGGAAAGGAGTATTCCACTATCCGCATACTCCTGACTCTGGGCAGTCAGGTGAGTAGCTTAGTCTTTGGCCTCTGGCCTGCTTTCAGCCAGTTTGTTTTCATTATGGCTTTTTCTGGGCAATAAAGGAGTCTTTTTGCTGCAATTGTCCTGGCTTGAGCTATGAGCATATCTAAGTGATCACCCCAATGTGATCAAGTTGCACTGACCAGGAAGCACCCCTCCATTCCAAAAAATTTGCTTGTCTTTATCTGCAGCAATCAATGGTTGCAGTTTCTAGGGCAGCATGAACTAATTGCTAGTGATCAAGAATGGATGCAAATAGAACAAGTAAAAGCAGTTTTAGCTTCAAATATTTGGATTTAGCTCCCACAGCAGCTCCTGTTACATTGCAGGGGGAAGATTCTGTGGGATTGCCTGGTTGTTGTACTGATGGTAGGTTTTTGCTATGGCAGGCCATCAGCCTGCTTGGCTAGAAGAAAAACTTGGCTCCACTTAAGTTTGCCACAGAGCAGCTTCTCTACAAAAGAGTACAGCTGGCAGTAACAATGCAGCCTCACACTTTGTATTACATTTAAACCTCACTTTTTTATCTCCCATCTGGTGATCCCATAACCATGGGATCTGACAATGGTGTTCTTTCTAGCCAGCACATACCAAGGATGGCTTATGTAGAAATGTTCCTGAGGGATCAGCCACTTCCACTTGCCCAAAATAAACTTCCTGAAACACATGACTCCTTGGTTATGTTGCAGGCACAGTTGGCAAATGAAATGGATTGGACACAAGGAAAGAATACAAACATTCTGCCATGGTTCAAATCATCCATGAAGAAAATTGTATTCTGAAAGTGACCTGATCAAAAAAAACTCTGCTCTTGCTTTGAAAGCAGGGGCAGATCTCAAGGATGAGGTAGTTGTAGTGGTGGGTTTTTGGGAAGGAAATGTAATTTAGGATTTTACTGCTGGAATCAGTTAAGATGCTCATTGACACTGGACTTAAATGGTTTGCCAAAATGGAAATGAGAGAACCAAGGTGGTAGAATTCCAGAGAAGGATATTGAAGGACATGATGGCCATGAAATGCTTGGTGTGAAGAAGAATGGGAGAGGTACTAGTATTAGAACAGAAACATGCCAAAACTGATGGTAGAGGTTAACATGCTTTCATTCTGATTTGTAAAATTTGGAGGAAGAGGATTCTGCAAAACATGGTGTTTTGAGTAAAACAAAACTCTACTGAAAATAAGGTGCTGGAGACACTCACCGGCTCTGGTGGCATCTACAAAGAGTTGGCTGGAGTCCAAAACTAGAAGACACAGGTGAGGGGAAAGATTTTAAAAGGGACCTAAGGGACAACTTCATGCAGTGGGTGGTGTGTATATGGAAGGAGTTGCCAGAGGAAGTGGAGGCTGATAGTTACACTATTTAAAAGTCATCTGGATGGATACAATAATTGGGAAGGGGTTTAGAGGGATTTGGGCCAAATGTTGGCAAATAGGACTAGATCAGTGGTCGACATTGGATGAGTCAGACTGAGGAGCCTGGAAACAGACCTTATGAAACTAAGTCCAGTGACCCTTCTGCTACTGATCTGGAAATTTGATTTGGAAACTTTGACTTATAGGATATAACTTTTCAAGATTCTTCAAAATAGGATGAAGGTATAAAGAATGAAGCTGATATGTTTAGCCTAGATTCATTAGTAGAAATACAATAGATTTGGAATTGAAACAGTTAAACCAAACATACTATTCATTAATCAGGAACAATGCCTGAGTGTTTTCACTTGATAAAATAAAGTACTAATGATGAATGGGCTGTGATCCATCAGCTGGTAGCTTCAGCTGACTATTGGAATAGAAGTTTTACAAGTTGATAAACCAAATGACACTTCCAATTTTTCTCTCAAATTTCCAAGAAAAACTAACTGCTGTTTGTGAGTTGGCTTTAAAACCATTTCCAATAACATGAAGACTGCTCAATTTGAAAAATGAAAGCAGGAGCAGATTAAAAACTCATGTAAATTCTATAATGAGTATTTCAAACAGGAGGAAGGATCAGAGCCTGTTATGTTAACACTGGAGAGATACTATGATGGTCAATCGCAATGAGAAAAGTGTACTTTACAGCTGTGAAGTAAATAGAAAGTGAAATAGAAATATCAGAACAATTACAGACTGAATCATAAAAGCAAATATTAAATGTTAGCTATCCAACAACGAGCCTGGAAAATGCAAAGGTACCTGAAAGGTTAGATTAGAAAATGATCAGAGATTTTCAAAGGCTATGACAGAATTACAAACCAATTGTGGGAATAACTGATTGATGTTGCGGTTCATATATTAATTGTAAAACAATATCCCATACATCTTCAATCCAGAGACATTAGCTCAGGTGAGGGAAAGGATTAAGTTCATGATGGACAATGACATTGTTTAGCTGAGTCACAGCTCACCTTTCATGATGGTGCAAAGACTAAATGGATCACAAAGATTCTGAATTAACCATGGCAAAGTTAATGTAGTAACGAAAACAGATTCATCCTCACCAAGACTGGGTGATTGCGTTGAATTAATTGGACATACAATTTAGTACAAAAAGAACAGTGGAAAGGTTTGCTAATAAAGAGCACAAGTGTCAGCTTTTGTGACACCAGATGAACTTTGCATTGATAAAGTCACACCATTTTACATGAAAGATGCACCAGTAATGTTTCAGTGATTAGCCAACAGACTAACTGACAGACTGTGTAATTGCATTGTTTGCGTCAATCATTTGGGTCTTTTTAGCCAAACCTAGGAAGAGCATTTATATTTGCGTGAACTTTAAGATCAACTTCAAAAAGTGAATTTGATCATACATTTGTCTGAGAGCAAATTTGCCAAGGCAATAGTGAATTATTTGGCCCACACTGTGATACAAGACCAAGTACAACCAGAGAATCAAAAATATGGGTTATTTTAGATTTTTCCATGCCTAGGACAAAACATTGCCTACATTGCTCAGTCCTTTGAGTATAGGAGTTGGAACGTCATGTTGAGGTTGTGCAGGACATTGGTGAGGACTTTTCTGGAGTACTGTGTCCCATTCTGGGCACCCAGTTAAAGGAAGGATATTATCAAGCTGGAGAGGGTTCGGAAGAGATTTACCAGGATATTGCCAGGTACGGAAGGTTTGAATTATAAAGAAGGGCTGAACAGGCTGGGACTTTTTTCACTGAAGTGTAGCAGGTTGAGAGGCAACCTGATAAAAGTTTATAAAATAGTGAAAGGTATAGATAGAGTTGATGGTAGTTGTCTTTTCCCTAGGATGGGGGATCTCAAAACTAGGGGACACATTTTTAATGTGAGAGGAGAGAGATTTAAAAACAAAAGGCATGAGGCAATTTTTTTGCACAGAGGGTGGTTTGCATGTGGAATGAGCTTCCTGAGGAAGTGGTGGATGTTGGTACAATGACAACATTTAATAGTCATTTAGATAAAAGTACATGCATAGGAAAGATTTGGAGGGATATGGGCCAGGAGCAGATAGGTGGGACTAGTTTAGTTTGGAATTATTTTTGGCATGGAGTAGTTGGACTGAAGGGTCAGTTTCCATACTGTATGACACTATGAAATTTTATGTTATGTTGGTATGAGTGGAATTTATTGCAAGTTTGCTCTGAATTTGAGCACTGTCATTGCTCCTTTAACAAACTTGAAAAAATGCTGAAAATAATGGATACAAGGGTGTCAGTGTCTCTGAAGATGTAAAAATTCTGCTGACAGTTGTACCATTTTAGTCATACCCAGTTATAAAAAGCTATTCAAACTAACTGTTCATGCCAGCAACATTGGTGTGGCGCTCGTTTGCTGCAAGATAATAAGATGAGAATTGAAGCTCTGTCAGTTATTTTTCAATGAAACTGACAACATGTCAACAATAATATTCAATGCTGATGAAGAAATATTGAGTCTTGTGATGGCTCTACATTACAGAGAAACAGACATCAGTAACATAGAAGAAATTGCTACTTATACACACCACAATCCTTTGATTTTCTTGGAAAAATTTTGGGACAAAAACTTACAAAGATGTCAATGGAGCTTAATCCTTCAATTCTATAATTAGAAAATTGTACATGTGCCTGGAATTGAAAATGTTGTAATAGATGCTTCATTATAGCACATGTGAAGGACATTGAGTGATAAGTTGCCTATACTGTGCAAACTTATGCAAATTGTGGTTGCTGTGTAACTCACTGTATGTTTGCTGTTAGCATGTTATTACTGTTGAGCATGATACCGTAATAATGTTAAGGGAATTTTCTCATGAGTATTGCCTCAAAGATACCTTTTTCATTCTTCTTTGGGAAATGGATGATGTAGGATATATGATTTATATATATTTTACTATCAATTGTTATAGGTTTCTTTGAGTTTTGAATTAAAGATATGGGCTTTTTGTGTCTGAAAAGTTTAACGATAAGCTTGTATTTCTGTTGCCATAGTGATTTCTTTTGAAACAACTTGATAGAGAGGTTATTTTCAGAATTAACAGGTTTGGTGTACATTTGAAGACTTTTACAACTGAGCAAAGTAAACAATTATGCATTAGGAATTTCTTTAGAAATATCTGGGCTTTTTCTATTTTTAAGGTTCTAGGAAACCACCAAAACTTAAATATTTCAGTTTGGAGCAGATCCACTGAAGTCCTTGGATGAAGATGAATGTATAAAGTGGTGATCCTGAGAAAGGGAGAAGATAATAAAAGTAGATTATCTTTTGAGCAAGGAGTTTATTAATAGTTTCAGACCAGATGTACTTGAATAAAACCTCAAAGAGGTTATTTTGAAGTTGATTCAGAGATAGTAGGAACTGCAGATGCTGGAGAATCTGAGACAACAAGGTGTAGAGCTGGATGAACACAGCAGGCCAAGCAGCATCAGAGGAGCAGGAAAGCTGACGTTTTGGGTCTAGACCCTTCTTCAGAACCTTTTCTGGACCTTTTTTGAAGATGAGTCCAGACCCGAAACGTCAGCTTTCCTGCTCCTCTGATGCTGCTTGGCCTGCTGTGTTCATCCAGCTGTACACCTTGTTATCTCTTATTTTGAAGTTGGGAATGTTTAAACTCAGATGTACAACAGTTCCAAAAACAGCTATCATTTCTGGACTATACGTTGAAGTCACAGTTATGTTAAACCTTTCAAGGTGTTAAAGAAAACTATTGTTCTCTGGTGTGAGTATCTTTTGAGATACTGTATAGGGCTTTTTTTTAGGATTCGTATCGGGGTGTTTTAGAATCTATCAAGGGCTGTTTTGGAGCTCAAAAAATTATATTTTACCGTGTTTTGAAATCACTAAACATTTGTTACGTGTAAATATTTTAAATTTATTCTATTTTATCTTAATTTTGTGTGTGAAATAAACTTCTGTTTTATCATTAGAACCAAATCTGCAACATTGTTTGCTTATGTTTCAGTGAGACACCACTTTGTGAAAATCAAAACAAAAAATATAATGTATCAAGCCACATTACAGGCTGGTATCTGACTTGCTCAGTAATAACATTGGCTGGGATCATAACACCATGAAATAGTGCAATGAAAGGTATTGAACCTTTTTTTAAAAAATTGACACAAACTTATGATTATGGCTATAGTTACTATGCTGGTGCTTTAC
Organism: Rhincodon typus; assembly: GCF_021869965.1. NCBI lineage: Eukaryota > Metazoa > Chordata > Chondrichthyes > Orectolobiformes > Rhincodontidae > Rhincodon > Rhincodon typus. Next base: position 13,062,674 of record NC_063334.1, read on the forward strand.
TTTAACCTTAGGAATGCATACATACGTACATTAACCTAATATTGTTTTTGACTTATTTCACTGTCAACCTTTGCTCACAAGCTGAGTGTGCTGAGAAATATGCTGACAACCAATTTAGGATTGTCAGTCAGGCTTGCAGTATGGCACACCCACACAAAGTGAAAAACTGTAAGTTGATACACAGGACCCTTCTCTTTGTAGACAGAAAGAACATGTACACACATTGCAGCCATTTCAACCCAACAAAAACAGGTGACAGCAATTCTTTGGTTCATTTCTCAGGACAATGCCTTAATCAGAGTCAACCTGTCTGATTTAAAATGGAACCAAAGCTTGGTAGTTAACTAGCAGTCATCATCTAACTGGTCTATTCTCTATGGGAAAACCTCTGCCAGTTAGAGTTCACTTGCTGACCAGTTAGTATTTTCTTATACAGTATAAAATGTTGTTTTCCCTTTAGGTTGGTGTTTGTGTGTGAGTTGTCTTGAAGAGTGCAAAATAGCAAGTTTGATAAAATGTGTCTTTTTCAGCAATATTCAAGTTCTACAGCATACCAAATGATGTTTTGAAAGTTATTTTAAATGATGCTGATTAGATTGATCCATGGCAGATTTTGTATTTGATATGCAGGTACATTTAAGCTAATAGTTTATCTCTCAAAACTAGTACTTAATTATGGTCAGTTTCTGCTTTATAATCCAACTGCAGCCTAATAAATTATGACTGCATCTAGCAGTGCACTTGGTATTTCCTTCCTCAGAATACACCCTATTTACAAAGTATAGTCCATGCAACAGACTGTACCCTATCACAAACTACCCCTGACTCTCCATTGCTACAACTTTTTATTTGTTGTGCCAAAGGAATTACTGATGACACTTCAAGTCCATAGTTCCTTGAAAGTGGAGCCTCAGGTAGACAGGATAGTGAAGAAGGCATTTGGTATGCTTGTCTTTATTGGTCAATGCATTAAGTATAGGAGTTGGGGGGTCATGTTGCAGCTGTACAGGACATTGGTTAGGGCCACTTTTGGAAAACTGCATGTAATTCTGGTCTCCGTCCTATAGGAAGGATGTTGTGAAATTTGAAAAGGTTCAGAAAAGATTTACAAGGATGTTGCCAGGGTTGGAGGGTTTGAGCTATTGGGAGAGGCTGAATAGGCTGGGGCTATTTTCCCTGGAGTATCAGAGGCTGAGGGGTGACCTTATACAGGTTTATAAAATCATGAGGGGCATGGATAGGGTAAATAGATAAGGTCTTTTCCCTGGGATGGGGAAGTCCAAACTAGAGATCATAGGTTTAAGGTGGGAGGGGAATGATTTAAAAGGGATCTAAGAGGCAATTTTTTCTCACTGACGGTGGTGTGTGTTTGGAATGAGATGCCAGAGGAAGTGGTGGAGACTGTACAAATACAACATTTTACAATTACGATTTACAATTACACATTACACATTACAATTACAAAGGTATCTGGATGGGTATATGAATAGGAAGGGTTTAGAGGGATATGGGGCAGATGCTGGCAAATGGGACTAGATTAATTTAGGATATCTGGTCCACATTGACAAGTTGGATCAAAGGGTCTGTTTCAGTGCTCTACAGCTCTATGATCTATACTGAACTGATTTGAAAAATTGTAATCACCAGAATCTCTACTGTTTCTATTTGAATACAATCATGAGGAGTTTTAGCAGTTAGTATTTAGCAGTTTTGAAAAAGATATTGAATGATAGTTCCTGCACATAAGCTACTGACCATTTTGTTTTCATCTCATTTGGGTTGGAAATTTTTGTTCTACAACTCATTAATTATTGTAGTGGCAGTGTTGAAAGGATGTGTTTCAGCAGAACTGTATGTCATTATTTGACCAACAAAGTTTTCATAACCTAGATTAAGAGGCCTCAGTATTAATATTGGAGACTTTCAGTACACACAGTCCAGATTGATCTGAACTCCTTCTTGTGGATTTAGAAAGTCAATAGGACAAGGTTCGTTTTATATTTAAATTTTGAAGTGATTTATAATTGGGCAACTTGTCCATGATAAACCCAGATGAGTCAGCAGTATTTGGGGACTGAAGTTGCATTCAGGCTGGTGAGACCCACAGCAGCAAGCCGCAAGCCGCAAGCCGCAAGCCGCCTTCCTCAAAGGACAATGTTGAGCTTTTGTTTCTCCGCTGACGGTCCATTTTATACCAACTTTAGTGAATTCTATTTCACAAATCGTCATGTTAAGATTTGAACACAAGTGTAATGAAACTCTTACTGTCTTCCTTCAAAGGATTTAGGTGTCGGCATTCCCATGCAAACTCGTCCAGAGCAAAGCAGTTGATCAATTCCTGTTGGGAATTTGCAGGTTGGCATCTCTTTTAAAGAAACTGGTTGCAAGATGGATGTCCCCAGTCAGTACCTCATGGTGGAGTACAGCAAGACAGGAGTCCCATTTGTCCATTCTATTCCAAATAATTCCCATCGTTCGAGCTCAATATCCACCCCTATTCGATGGAGATGATTGGATAAATGTTTCTGGTAATCTCTGCAGTGAGAATGGCGAGAGCCATAGGCTAGGGGTGGCATTGTTCCCAAGTTTCACTACCCTGACACAGGATTTATACTTTTCTGCTGAATAAATTATATCTTGGAATGTCTGAAAATCGTTTTGGGAATACCAGCACTGCAGTGACTGTGGAGGTGAAAAGGCCACCACTGTTTTGTTAACACAGCGAGCGGCAGGTTATAAAGTGTGGCATTGCACCATTACTGGCCTTCCATGGAAACAAAACCTTTAAAATTCAATATGCTGAAAATAATCAGCACTTCTACCATTGTCTGTGGAGAGCCAAGCAGGTTTACATTTTCAATCTGTGACTTTTGATCAGTTCTTATGTAAACAAATGGCATAATAAAACCCAATCTTTCTCACCATCAAACCATGCCACCTTTAGGATGTTTAGGACATATCATTATGAACTCTGTGACTCTCACTAAATTCTCCTCTTCCACTGTGATTAGCAACTAAACAGCTCAGCCTGCTTACAGTAACCACCTCTGTCATTAATGCCTATGATTTCCACATATGAATTTCATTACGAATTATTATAAATTCCAACTGATGTGTTTCTACTTTGAGTATCTTGGCCTGTTCTACAAGTAGAGCCACATGGTCTTACCAGAGCATAGGGCTGCTCTCTGAGGGGCACCATGCCTCAGGTGAGGGGAAAGGTTGAGAAGGAGAGTCCGTCATAGTAACCTCAGCTCGTGCAGGGATTGAACCCACACTGTTGATGTTACTCTGCATTAGAGACCAGCCATCCAAACTAACCAACCCCTGTTCTATAAGTGAAGTAGAAGAAAAAACTCAACAATTACAGACTGGTTTTGTAAAGCTGCAAGAAAGGAAGCACCTTTTTTTAATTCCTCTTTTGTATCTAAGTATTTGTACCTAAGAAGGTGCCATAAGAGGTAATATTGTAAAACTTTTCACTGTACTCCTGTACTTCTGTACTTGAGTATGCGTGGCAATAAAAGATATTCTATTCTATTCTATTCTAGAAGAGGTTTGGAAGCAATCATGGTGGCACACAGCTCAGGGGAAAAGGGACAAAAAGAGAATAATGCTAAAAATTATAAAGTGATTTAAACATACAATAAATGTAAGAAATACATCTGTTTGTTCAGAATGCTGCACAGAACGTTCGACCTATATTTGTATTTTGTAAAATCCAGGGCACAGAACGTTTTGTTTGCTAGTGCGAATCTGATGCCAGATTAAGGTTGAGTGTCCCTAAATTAACATGTATAAATGTAGACGATGCTGACTGAACTGTTTGAATGCACAGTAATGGAAGGACTGAAAAGATATGGTTGCCTTGGACAAATTCAAAACCCCATTGAGCCAAGCAAGGCTTAGAATATGGTATTATGTTGTGTCATTTTGGGGACAGATAATTACTGATCATTACAAAGGGATTTCACTACTCAAAACGCAATCAGTAGCTTTACTATCAATGTATCGATTGGCATCATTGTCAAATAGAGATAATGAGTTATTCCTTTAAAGGTTACAACAAAGTTCATGATTTTATGAATTTACAGAAGTGGCTGTAAATCTTGCTCTCCTCAAATATCGAAGGATTATTTTGTTTCCAGCCTGCTATGCAACTTCATATTGTTTAATTGTGGATAACTTTTTAAAAAGTAATTTCAAATACTCATCCCTTTATCATTCCCGTAGGGAGGTGAATAAATCCCTTTTTCAAGGAAACCAGGAATTAGAAAAATGAGGACAGTCACCAGATGCTCAAATTGGACTGAGATAGGGAAAACAGAGAGAGGACAACTGAGGCTAGTGTGAGGGCAAACCCAAGGTGACAGGAGGCGGGGGGGTGCGGTAAGGAGATGAGGAGGCAGAATAAAACAAAAATAATACAAGTAAAATAATAAATCAAAATGTACCTCCAAGGAGTTCAGTTCAAAATAAATATTAAATGTGAGCTTACCTGCAGCGCCACCTAGTGGAACAAACCGGAGTGTTGACTTTCAATGAGGTGAATTAACAAGTGTAAGAATAACATTAAATATATTCTCCTTACAGATATAAGTGTTGCACAGGTATTCCACCCAAAGTAATAAAATATCATGACAAATTGGAGCTCCACCTAATGACGTCAATATTCACTTCCTGCAGGACTTGTGCACTGTGGCAGCATTGCGTACCATCTTACAAAATACACCCTAATAATTCACCAAAGCTCCCTAGAGGACACTTTCCAAATCGTAGAATCCCTACAGTTCAGAAATAAGCTATTCAAAATATCAGATCTGCATCAACCCTCTAAAGAGCATTCCACCCTATCCCCATAGGGCCACATTTCCCATGGCTACTCCACCTAGCCTGCACATCCCTTGTCCCTACGGGACAATTTAGCGTGGTCAATTCACCCAACCTGCACATCTTTAGACAGTGGGAGGAAACTGGGCACCCGGAGGAAACCCATGTAGGCACAGGGAGAATGTGCGAACTCCACACAAATACACACCTGAGGCTGGAATTGAATCTAGGTCCCTTGCACTGTGAGGCAGCAATGCTAACCACCATGCTACCCCTCACCCCTTCCATGACCTTCACCACCTGGAAGAACCATGGGCAAGCAAGTACATGGGGACACTATCATCAGTGAGTACCCCTCCAAGCCACAATCCATCCTGACTTTGGAACTATATCAGCCTGTCTTTACTGTCACTGGGTCAAAATCCTGGAACTTCCTCCCTAACTTGGGAATACCTACCCACTCCCCAACCACCCTCAAGGCAAATCACCGCATATTATGTGTCATGGACTGTATGTTGGTATATTTTTAAGAGGCATGATCATGACATCATTACTACATCGTAACCTGACCTAAGGATATAAAAAATCTCATGCTCCATCTTAACTTGGATCACTTGAAGCCTGACAGGCTACAAGAAAGCATGTTGCTCTGTGTAAATTAATGTTAGCCCAGACACTGATGTGCCTGTGAATGTAATGACTTGGGGGTAGAAAGTGAAAGTATTGCAGCCAAATTTGCAGATGACAAAAAATGTTGGAAAGGCAGCCTGTAACGGGGATACAAACAGTTTACAGAGAGATATTGATAGGTTAAGTAAGGGGGTAAAAAGTTTGCAAATGGAGTATAATGCGTGAAAATGTGAAATTGTTCACTTTGGAAGGGAGAACAAAAGGACAGAATATTATTTAAATAGAGGGAAACTACAGAAAGCTGGCACACTAAAGGTCTTAGAGGTATTTGTGTATAAAACCCAGAAAGCTAGCACACAGGTGCAGCAGGTGACCAGGAAGGATAATGGAATGTGGGCTCTTATTTCAAGGAGATTGGTGTATATGAGTAGGGAAATCTTACTGCAACTGTACAAGGTGCTAGTAATACCACATCTGGAGTACTGCGAGCAGTTTTCATCCCCTTATTTAAGGATATGTCTCATTTCATTGGATGTTGTTCAGAAAAGGGTCATTAGATGATCCCAAGTATGGAGGGATTGCCTTATGAGCAAAAGATGGGACTCCATTCACTAGAGTTTAAAAGAATGAGAAGTGATCTCTTGAAACATATTGGATTCTTAAGGGGCTTGACAAGGTGAATGCTGAGAGGATGTTTCCCCTCTTGGGAGAGTCTAGGACCAGATGGCATAGTCTCAGAATAAAAGGGTGACAATTTAATACTGGGATGAGGAGAAATTTCTTCTCTCAGAGGGTTGAGAGTCTTTGGAACTACTTGCCACAGAGAGCTGTGGGGGCAGAGTCCTTGTGTATATTTAAGGCTGAGACAGATAGATTCTTGATCAGTCAGGGAATCAAGAGTCATGGGGAAACGTCAGGAGAGTGGATGTGAGGATCAGCCATGATCCTATTGAATGGTGGAGCAGAATTGAGGGGCAGAATGGCCTACTCCCGTTCCTATTTCCTGTGGTCCAATTGGTCATATGCTGTTTTTTTGTGATAAAGGTCTGTTGATCCATGGATCATATGCAATTGCCAATTCTTCCAACACCACAAGTCAAGCAATATCTTGCTGCATCTTCCAAACATGCATCGTTCCCTACCTAGTCCCATTGCACCTCTCTCATCTGTTTCTAGCCTCATCCTCCCATCACTGTTCCCAACAAATCACCAAATGTCTGCCAAAACTGCCTCATCCTTAAAGTGTTGCTATATACCTGGATGAGCACTTTCATGGAGGCTACCCCTTTTATCACTTTCATATCTTAATTTAGCCCCATTTTACATCTCCATTTCTCTTTCACCACAATTTATAACCTTTTTGCCTTACGTGCACAGCCTCCACACCATCTTTTCTCCCTGCTCCTCCTCGGCCTTATTCAGAAGTATATAAAAAATAGATTTTCCAACACTTTTCAGTTCTGAAGAACTGCCGTACTGGATTTGAAAACTCTGTTTCTCTCTCCACAGGTACTGCCAGGCTTGCTGAGTTTCTCAAGCAATTTTGGTGTTTATCCCAAACAATTAGTTGGTGATTCGGTATCCTGTAGAATTCATATTACATCAAGTGCGTATCATGTGCTCCTTTTAAAGAAACCTATTGCCAGTGTATATTTTTAATACTGGCCGTTAGCGCTTGGAACAGAGTTAATTAATAGTAGAAGTGATACAATTAAATACAACTTAAATACAAAAATTACAAAGTAGATAATGCACTACTTAAAATTGTCACAAAGTGAACATAAAGACAATAAGACTGCTAAAACTAAGATAGTGAAATAGAGCTTTTACTTAACATAATGTAATAAATCAATGTGGAAGTAATTAAAAAGGATGACAGCTGCAAAAACTGATGCACAAAACAAAAGATACTGCATGTAATTCAGAAGGAAGTGTTGACTTTAAGACCTTATAAGTTGAAATAAAATAATTTAGGACACAGGCTGAAGGCTTGATATTCCACAGATGTTATTCCATACAATTAATTGTAAATTAAGTTTTAAGAGAGTATGGTGGCTTGGTTTTTTCTCATTAAAACTTGACAGGCTAACAATATTTACTTTATAATTAAACCCATAAAATATAGTCATAGTCTTCACTTGTCATCTACTGTCGAAGAGTCAGTATGTGATACTAACTTCCCATATTGATTGCAATTAATCAGATTAACACAATATTAGATTAATTATTTCATCTACTTTAATTAACTGATAATAACTAAACTAAAACTAGTTATTAAATATGATCTTCCTTACATATTTGTCAGTTGTCCACAGCACTTTGAATTAAATTAACTTGTTTTTAGATAATCACTGTTATAATGGAAGAATTGTAGCAACAAATATTTGTGTCACAAACTCCTACACATCATGATAATGAACAGATAATTTTGTTTTGTGATGTTGATTGAGGGATAAATATTGGCTAAGACCCTGGGATAACTCCCTTTCTTGTCATCAAAATTGTGCCATAGGAACTTTTACATCCATCCTTGAGGAAGTCTCAGCTTTTTATCCAAAAAAAACAACAGCTGGGAGAAGGCCAAGCAGCATCAGAGGAGCCGGAAAGCTGACGTTTCGGGTCAAGAGAAGGGTCTCGACCCGAAACGTCAGCTTTCCTGCTCCTCTGATGCTGCTTGTCCTGCTGTGTTCAGCCAGCTCTACACCTTGTTATCTCAGATTCTCCAGCATCGGCAGTTCCTACTATCTCAGCAGCTGAGAGAGATCAGCATCCCTCTCCACAGCTGCACCAGAAGGGAAACTTTGATTTTTTCATCAAGCCTTGGGTAGGACTTAAATCAGAAGCTTGTGACCCTGTCTAGATGTATCTAGACAGATACATGAATGGGCAGGGAGCAGAAGGATACATATCCTTGGAAAATAGGCGACAGGTTTAGATAGAGGATCTGGATCGGCGTAGGCTTGGAGGGCCGAAGGGCCTGTTCCTGTCCTGTAATTTTCTTTTGTTCTTTGTTCAGAAGTAAATGTTCTATAACTGAGAAGTAAGAGTCCGAGATTATCCTGTTTCCCACACGGAGGTTTCTTTTGAAGAGACTTTAATCATCTAAAATAATTCCAATCTGGAAACTTTAAGTGTTGCAAAAATAACATAACATTTATAACAAAAACATAAATTGTTGGAGAAAATTCTGAACTGGACTCAAACTGTTAACTCTGTTTCTTTCTTTGATGCCAGACCTACTGAATTTTTCCACCTATTTCACTTTTTGTTTCAGATTTCCAGCTCCTGCAGTTCTCTGTTTTGTTATAACATTTATACTTCACTATCTATAGTCTGTTGGAGCCTGTATTCAAATTGGTAAGTACTTCCCTGAGTTTGAGAATGATCTGAGCTGCCCTAAGGTAGCCCCTGTATTGGGAGCTGGTTGGATAACCTTACTGGAGATTTGCCTTGTATTTTATAATTAACAGAAACCAGTTGCATCAGAGTGTCCACACAATCTGGGTTTGCATCTTAAGACCCCTTGTAAGATTTAAATCACTACCAGAATAAATAATGATTTAGTTTTATAGCATGGGCTCATATACAACTAATCAACTTTCATCCTCAGGTTGGCTTTCCTTTCCTACATTAAGCTCTGCAGTTGATCCGAGATATTCCTTCATACTCTTAATATAATCCCTCAGCTGCAGTACATCTGAAGGATTTTTAATTGAAGATCACATGTACAAGCGCATGATAGCTGGATCGCATATCTTGCTATGATACATTCATTAGCAATCATCTAAAATGGTGGATTGAGAGTAAAGTAATAACCTTCTCCTGAGATTCAGGCTTATTTCTAGATTTACTTCTAGATTTCTTACAGCTATTACATTTCAATAGTATACATGAATAAGAAAGTTTTGGAGGGATATGGGCTAAGCGCAGGCAGGTGGGACTAGTTTAGTTTGGAGTTATGTTCAGCATGGACTGGTTGGACCAACTGGTCTGTTTCTGTGCTGTGTGACTCTATGACTATCAGAAACCTCAGCAGTTGTCAATTGTTTGATACATGCCAACGAAGCAATGTTCCATCCATTTGAACCAAGCATCATCAGTGATCTCATTAAACTGGAGTCACTGATATGTGCTCAAATAACTGTTCAGGGAATTTAAACTTTTAGGTTTGCTCAAAAGGAACAGAAGTGCTTCTGGCCTCCCAGGCCCCAGCCCATTCTCACCTCTCCTGTGGATTATTGCTCATATTTTCCTTGCCCCACATTGTGCCTGATATGCCAGCTAGCTGGCATAGCTGGCAGCTATGAGAGCTGATAAGAGGGAGTGAGAGCCTGATAATTTCCCACCATTATGGAATCGATGAATTGCAAGATGGGGCTTTTGTGGTCACCATCAAAATGCTAAAGTGATCTGAGTCTCCCCATGGCTCAGGCATCAATAGGCAGCTGAAGCAAGTATCCGTTTCAGGCAGATGTCAATGATCATCCCCAAAGTGTCATACTCAACGAATGCACAACATGACATTGCGAGTGAAGAAAACTTGATGCAAATCTATTTTGAACTTTGTAATAAATGTCATTACCAGTAAAGAATGACATGGAAATTTACATGTAACTTGCACTAGATCTTATCCATCAACATATTTTTAAGTGTACGTGACAATATTGTTGTTGGAGCTGTGAGCGTGATACGTTATCGAGTCAGGAAGAAATTCTAACAAGGCAAATCCTAGGTTCACTGAATCAAAGATTGAAAGAAGAAAGGACCTGACACCAAGTGAGATTCCCCAATTCATGATGGTTCCAGATGGGATCCCCTTGAGTGCTTATGCTTAAGGGTGCTGAGGGTTGAACTACCTTTCCTCCTTTATTTCGCCAACCCCTTGGTTGATCACAGCAAAGTTAAAAAAAAGCTCCCTCCCTGTGCGGATACATTTCCCCCAGACCCAAATGAGCTTATGTTTTGAAAGGAGCCAGTTTAACCAGGCTATCCTGAATTAATAAAAAGGGGGAGTTTATTAATTAGTAAGTTATGGATGAAATAGTAACACAATACATATACCCAGAGGTTAAATGTAAGAGGGGAATCCAATGAGATAAAAATGTTAAAACATAAGATATACTGATCAGCCTCTGAATTGTTGCCAGACAGCAGATGGTTGAATATTGTTGCCATTGTAGTAGAAGTTATTAGTAATAGTGGAAGTTCCTGGTAATGTTGAGATAGGTAAGTAGCTTCATTAACCTTCATTTTGCAGGTAAGCTGAGATTCTGTGGTTCTGATGCCTTTTAGCTACAATTGAATTCCAGTATTTAGGCAACAGATACATGGGAACACCACCCCCTGCAATTCCCTCTCCAAGACACTCATCATCCTGACTTGGGAATATATCATTATTCCTTCCCTATAACTAAGTCAAAATTTTGTAACTCTATTCCTAACAACAGCAGTTTGTATACTACATTGACTGCAGCTGTTCAAGAAGGAAGATCACTACCACTTTGTCAAGTGCAATTGGGGATGGGCAATAAATGCTGACTTTGCTGGCAATGCCGACATTCTGTGATAGAATAAAAAGAAAAAAACTTCCTATCCCTACAACTTTTGGAAACGTGATTTCTCACTAACACTCAATTCATCGCAGTGACTAACATTATCTTACTGTTTTATTGTATTAGATATAACTTATATTTAATGGTTTATGTACAGTGGGTTCACATTTACTTTACACTTTTCCTATTGTCTCACAACTTTTATGGTATTAAAACATAAAAATTCATCTCACTTTCTAATTATTTCTAGTAATTTTCAGACAAATATGTTTTCTGTTCACAGTGCAGTCTCTACAGAGCTGCTGCCTTTATACACTGTGGCAAATTCACACAGGCACTTCCCATATAAACGTGGATAGTGGAAATTATAACAGAACTTAAATATAATGGCAGAATGTATGAGTTTAAAATGAGGGCAGGATTATATCTAATTACTCCCTAGTTGCGGATTCCATTTCACCTGAAGTATATACTTAGTCTTGGCTCCAAATATGAAACATTTTGGGGGATTGATAGTGTTGAATAAATTTGTCCATTGGTTCATAGGCCCTATCCTATGAAATGAATATTTATCTGCATTCTAAAAATGACATCACATGGCAGTTCAATACATATTCTATTGATACAGTTGGCACCTGTTCAAAACTTGGATCCTGTTATGTTTACCCAAACCTGGGTAAGTGGAGTGAAGATACATTACAGTTTATAGAGGACACATGATCCACTTAAAGGACTGTCCAAAAATACAGAAACTAAGGAACCACTTCCTGTAAAAACTCCAAAACATAATGCATGGATAAAGGAATATTCAATATATTAGAGACAAAAATAGAAATTGTTGGAAAAGGTCAGCAGGTCTGGCAGCATGTGTGGAGAGAAATCAGAGTTAACATTTTGGGTCGATGGACCCTTCCTCAGAACTCAGAGTTCTGAGAAAGGGTTACTCAACCCGAAAGTTAACTCTGATTTCTCTTCAGAGATGCTGCCGGTCTTGCTGAGCTTTTCCAGCAATTTCTATTTTTATCTCTGATGTACAGCATCCACAGTTCTTTCTGTTTTTGTTCAATATGTCATACAGGTAACATAAAACCAGGGACTAGGATTAAGACACAGCAACATTTCTGTCCATGGATTTTCTTCTTATATGTTGCACGGTAAAGTGAACTTGATATTTTACACATTGTTTGGAAGAAGAGAAGGCTAATTACTGCAATGTTTTATGTTCCTGACTAGGACTTCTTTTCAACTTAGAGTTGTACTGAGTGGCCTAGTTTTGTGATCAGTCTTACAACAAGTCATGGATGCCATATGCTAGGTGGTGAATGGGTTCTGTTCTGGAGTCCATTGGCAAGTCGATTCATACACAAGTCAGAACACAATGCAAAGCATTGGAGAGCAGCCATTCATAAGTAGAGGAAATATTTGTATGTTGGGTCTTTAATATTACACCCCTGTATGAGAACACGTTCTTAAGTACGAACATTCGTTAGTCGGACGTTCATAAATTGGGACCGAAAGAACCGTGGATGCCGTAAAATCGAAACAAAAACAGAAGTTGCTGGAAAAGCTCAGCAGGTCTGGCAGCATCTGTGAAGAGAAAATCAGACCGGACCCGAAACACTAGCTCTGATTTCTCTGCATAGATGCTGCCAGACCTGCTGAGCTTTTCCAGAATTTCTGTTTTTGTTCATAAATTGGGCACCCCCTGTATCTTATTTGAGCTGTAGAAGATAGCTTCAAGGTATTATTTTCTACACATAGTCTTAAAATTTTTTGTAATCATTATTAATTAAAAACTTTTGTTATTATTTTATATTGCCATCAATATAATAACATAAAATGTCCTATAATAGTTTATTGATATAATTGATTGGTTACAATAGAATAACTTAATTTGCAAGGCTGATTATGACACAGGAAATGCACTGTCTAAATCACACCCCTCACCTTCCCCTCCCCCCCACCCAATGACTAGATAAATGGATTGATCAGTGAGCAGGAAAGAAAGACGTCAGTGGCACTGGAAAAATGCAGCTGAAATGGGATAATATTTAAATCACCGCTTAAGCCCTTAGATCCTCACTGTCAGCACAATTAATAGGGTCAGCAGCATTTCTCTTCAGTCAACTCAATGCAGTTCAATCCTCTTCCTCCTGACGGTTAAGTTCTCTTAAACACAGAAATGTTTAAACTTAAGTTAAGGCGCCAGAGTCTGTTTGCAAACTATAAATTACGAGACAGCTTGAATGTATCTCAGCACCAAGGGAATGATTTGGCATTGGAAAAAGAATGTGCCTTGAAACCATGGAGTTCCATGCAAGAACTTGGGTCTGATATCTATGAAATTAAATATGATGATATAGAATCTGATGACGACTCACCAACTATTGCCCAATACAGCACAGATTCTACTTCAAAAGATAATGAGTTGAATATTAATGTTGGAGGCAAAGTTTTCCAGATTGCCTACATGGCTGTAGCCCGTTTTCCTAAGACCCGACTTGGAAAATTGGCCACTTACACCGATTCCACGAGGAAATTGGGTTTGTGTGATGATTACAGTGTTCCAAACAATGAATATTTCTTTGACCGCGATCCTGCAATCTTCCACCATATCTTTAACTTCTACAGGACAGGAGTTCTGTGGATCAAAAATGAGCTCTGTCCCAGAAACTTTCTCGAGGAGATCCATTACTGGGGTATACGGATCAAAAACAGCAATAGGTGCTGCCGAATCTCCTTCGAAGAGAGACAAGATGAATTGAATGAGCAACTAAAGGTCCAGCGAGAACTGCAAGCCGAACTTGAGGTGGAAGAAGATGAGGAGCTCTTCCGAGATTTGAAATATGGTCACCAGAGAAGAGTCATCTGGAACTTAATGGAAAAGCCATTCTCTTCAGTAATAGCTAAGATGATGGCAGTTGCTTCCAGTTTGTTTGTATTAATCTCCATTGTAGCCATGGTCTTGAACACAGTTGAAGAGATGCAGTACACAAGCGCAGCTGGCCAGCTGAGTGGACATACTTACATGGAGCATGTAGAGACCATTTGCATCGTTTTCTTTACTGCAGAATACCTGGTAAGAATAATGTCCACACCAGATATTGAGAAGTTTGCACGGAGTGCTCTAAATGCAGTTGACCTCATTGCAATCCTTCCCTTTTATCTCCAAGTCACTTTAGAATGTTTCGAGGATGAAGACTATGGGAGACACGATCAGGATATTGAGAAAGTGGGCAGAGTGGGAAAAGTTGGCCAAGTGCTGAGGATTATGAGATTGATGAGAATTTTCCGGATTTTAAAACTTGCTCGGCATTCCATTGGATTAAGGGCCTTTGGTTTCACACTGAAGCAATGTTACCAGCAGGTTGGCTGCCTTTTGCTTTTTATAGCCATGGGCATATTTTCCTTTTCTGCTCTGGTCTTCTCTGTTGAATATGATGTCCCACACACTAATTTTACCTCCATACCTCATGCCTGGTGGTGGGCTGCGGTGAGTACAATCTAAGAATTTGGGAATTAAAGGAGAAATATCACATTGTTTAATAGTTAACTATCTTCAGGGCTTAAAGCAAGGGGTATTATTTTGCATATTTTGTTTTCTGATGATATTCTACAGGACAGGGGTTCTGTGGACCAAAAATGAGCTCTGTCCCAGAAACTTTCTCGAGGAGATCCATTACTGGGGTATACGGATCAAAAACAGCAATAGGTGCTGCCTGTGCATCTGGGGGACAATATCATTAATTTTCATTATCAGTGTTCTCCAGTTAGGTTCATTGAACAAATACAGTGATAAGTTTTGAAGAAAGGTCACTGGACCCAATATGTTGACTCTGCTTTCTCCCCACAGATGTTGCCAGACTTGTTGAGTTCATTCAGCAATTTCTGGTTTTGTTACAGAGATAAGATCCCTCTACTGTGCTTCAAAATAACAAATATGATTAAAGGGGGATACTGCACATTTGCCCCATGCTATGATAAGATGGACTTCCAGCTGACACAAACGAGGACTTTCCCTCAAGCATATCTTTATAGCTTTTTTGGTCAGCATTTTAGTGTCAATTTGAACAAAATTGTCCGCCTTTGAAATGGTTATTTTAATATTGCATCCTCATTAATAGTGGGTAGTGAGGATTGTCAACATCACTCCAGGAAAGGTGAGGACAATAATGAAATGGGGATGAATCAGCAATGAGCAAAAGTGCTGTAAGAACATTTTATGAATATGCAAACATGGAGAATGGGAAAAGACCAAGAGATTTACATTTCTCCAGGAAAATAAGGCCATTTTACATTGTTTTAACCTTTTATATGATAGAAATATGAAAAGCAGAGCAGCTCATTGAGACTGCTCTTCCATTCAATACGATCATGGCTGATCCTCTATCTCAATCCCATGCTCCTGTTTTCTCCCCTCCCCCCGACCCCTTGACACCTTTAGCATCTAGAAATCTATCAATGTCATTGTTAAATATATTCAGTGACTTGGCCTCCAAAGCCTTTTGTGGCAGTGAATTCTGCAGTTTCACCACCCTCTGAGTCATACAGTGTGAAGCTCCTCTACTTTTTTAAACTGAGATTAAAACTCCGTCCACACTGACACCATCAAACACTCCCCGGGCAGGGACAGCTCAGGGTTAGATACAGAGTAAATCTCACTCTACACTGTCACCGTCAAACATTCCCAGGACAGGGACAGCACAGGGTTAAATACAGAGTAAAGCTACCTCTTTTTTTAAATGAAAGTAAAATTCTCTCTACTCTGTCCCTATCAATCACTCCCAGCAAAGGTATAGCATGGGGATAGATACAGAGTAAAGCTACCTCTTTTTTTAAATGAAAGTAAAATTCTCTCTACTCTGTCCCCACCAATCACTCCCAGCATGGGGATAGATACAGAGTAAAGCTTCTTCTACAATATCACCATCAAACACTCCCAGGGTAAAGAGATAACAAGGTGTTGTAAAGAGCTGAACACTGGCAGTTTACACTTCACTGCCTCTGTCAGGACCTCACTTTAAATGGTAGTCTGATGCATGGAGTGACAATAGGACACTGATCTTTAATGATATCCTCACTAGGAAGGGTGTTGGACAGGAAAATGGGTTGGACCCTTAAGTGGGAAGCTGCTTTTTAATAGAAAGAGAAGCAATTACAAATCACTGAAGAATTACATGTTAATATAGCCAGCAGTTAAGGTGAAAACAAAATCACTTTTTAATGCACCTCACATGCACTGTCTTTTCTCTTGCGTGACCTCATACATGTGTAACATACAAGGTTATGTCCAGCTTCAATCTATTGTATGTTTACAAACAGGGAAAATATTGCATTTCTGAAAAGCACAATTGAGAAGTGCATGAAAGAAATTGTTAAATCAGATTTAAGGCAAGGAGGCATGACTTTGTTGGTTGTCATTGTAACTTCATGATCAGTGAAAGAATCACCTTTGAACATTTAAAAGCATACCTTTTTCTAAAAGCAAGAGATGAAAGTGAGAATTAGTCTGAATCTCATTTGGTATGTGAATTAGAATTTTCAGGTTAACTTGCTAACCTAAATATTTGGTTTATAATGAACTGAATGCACTTTGTACTTAAAACTGCGGCAAAAGTTACAACAGTTAGCACAAGATCTGTATTCATTCCCTGCATGTCAGACATTCCCCTGGTTGGATTATGTATTGTGTCTTATACCATTAATGATAGATAAACGACTTGTATTATAAATATTCTGTGGTAGAGACATACAATTACAACATTTAAAAGACACTTGGACAGGTACATGAATAGGAGAGGTTTAGAGGTATATGGACCAAAAGCAGGCAAATGGGACTAGTTCAGTTTAGGATACCTGGTGGGCATGGACGAGCTAGGATGAAGGGTCTGTTTCAATGCTGTAGACTCTATGACTTGAGTGCGTTTTCTGCTGGAATTGGTGATATGTGCTGATGTGCAGTTGGCAATATTGACTTGCTGCAAATTCCTCCTACTAAAGTATTATAATATCCATTATTATCAACTGGAGTTACCTTTCTTCATTAGTGGGATCCAACTTGATTCTATTTCTGTTTTCTCAACACTGCAACATTTATGTTTTGCTTCCATTGTTGAATATTTGTCTCAACATCCCCTCCCGATTACACTTAATACTTTCCAGCATTTTGTGTCACTGAGTGCTAAACCTAACTTCCCATTTCCTAGCTTCTCCATCAGTAGGTTTGACTTGCTTCAATCTCCCACTCTGCCCATCTTCTCTTCCCCTCTCAGTTGTGTCTAGTCTTTTGTTCCAACGCCATCGATTTGAAAGCATTTAATAATTTGTTTATAAAGTTTGTTTTTAAAATGCTTTGTCAAGATACCTACTGAATAATGACTTTATTTGCTTACAGGTTAGCATTTCCACTGTAGGCTACGGAGATGTCTGCCCAGAAACAATGCTTGGAAGGATTTTTGCTTTTGGCTGCATTGCTTTTGGGATCATATTGAATGGCATGCCAATCTCCATTCTCTATAATAAATTCTCAGACTACTATTCACAGCTCAAAAGCTATGAATATACAACATCATCAAAGCAGCGAGGAAAGATCAATTTCGGAGGAAGAGTATTGAGGAAGCTGCTGGAATGTTGTGGAGGGGTCCCACACCATCATTTACCAAGAGAACAGTAACATTTCCTCAGGCAATGACCTGAGTTTGATACATCCTTCTTTTCTTTCTTCAGTAGCTAGAAGAAATATTTCATGTTTAAAATCCAGGGAATCAATTGGCATCCCTGCAAAAAATGAGAATAAATGCAACTAGAAGTGCTCTGAATATTGGTTTCATGATTAACCTGCAAAGCATGAAATGTAGAGCATAAATGTTTTTAAATATATTATTATTCAGGATTACTTTCCACGCAGTTGATTTAATTCAATCAAGAAGCAAATTCTTGGGTAAAATGCTGTTAAATAACATGACATAGGTTTTGAAAAGAATGATTTTTAGCAAACAGAATGTTGCATAAAAGAATTGTAACAATAAGAAGGGGCCAGGTCACCAATGCTTTGGAAGATTGCTTCAGGAAGAGATAAGAGTTGAGTGATGCTTCTCAGAATTCCAGAAAGTGGCGTTCCACAGGGATCCTTGATGAAGACATTGTTATTTATCATTGACATAAATGGTCTAGGCTTAGACCTTGGAGGTGCAGTGTTAAAATTTGCAAGTGATATCAAATTGAGGATAGTAGGAACTGCAGATGCTGGAGAATCCGAGACAACAAGGTGCAGGGCTGGATGAACACAGCAGGCCAAGTGCAGCATCATCAAATTAAGGATGCAGGTTAATAATATGGAGGTCTACAATAATTTATGTGAAGGCAAAAGGGTTTACCAAAATGTGGATGAGCATCAATTAACTTTGGTGCAGTGTGGAGCGTGGGAATGTACCTTTTGGCTGAAAGAACAAAGTGCAAGTTATTTCTTGGAAAATGAAATAAACAAGTTGGGCGGAGGAGCAAAGAGATCAAGGAATGCAGATAAATAAAACACTAAAAGTAACGCCACAAATTGAAATGTCTCTATCAATCACAAAGTATTGTGCTTCATTAATACAGGAATAGAATATTAAAGCAGTTGGCTAAAGTTAACTTTATATTGAATGTTAGTTAAACAATACTTGAGATAAAATGCATAGTTCTAGTCTTCAACCTGCAAATGGATATTATAGAGCTGGAGATGACACAGAAAAGATTTTCTCAGATGTTAACAGCACAGAATGACTGCAACTACCAGGAAAGATTGAGCAGAGCAGACTGTGGTTCTTTGGATAGGAGAAGACCAAGACAAGATAAGGTAATTGACATTAAAATTAAGAATTGGTTTACTATGATGATTATGGAAAAACTGTGAGTCAGTAAAGACATAAACATAAGATAGCTACCAAGAGATGAGCAGTCCAAAGGTATGCAGATTTAGGTGGATTAGCCATGCTAAATTGCCCATAGTATCCAGAGATGTGTAGGCTAAGTGGATTAACCATGGGAAATGCAGGGTTACAGGGATAGGATGGGTCTGAGTGGAATGCTCTTTGGGGGTCCAGTTCGGACCCGATGGGCCAGATGGCCTGCTTCCACACTGTAGGGATTCTATAATTCGCTAGGATTTTAT
The DNA here is from genome assembly GCF_021869965.1 of Rhincodon typus. NCBI lineage: Eukaryota > Metazoa > Chordata > Chondrichthyes > Orectolobiformes > Rhincodontidae > Rhincodon > Rhincodon typus. Next base: position 13,081,838 of record NC_063334.1, read on the forward strand.
TCTAGATCAAATAAATAATTTAGGACACTCCTCTTCATACAATATGGTTAAAATGTGAAACCCAAACTACATTGCTGGTTAAAACCAATAGCACTGAAGCGCTTATGGATGCCTGAAAATATGAACGAAAATGGAGACAAGATAGTGGGAGATAATTAGAATGTCAGCAGATTTATATGGGGCATGAACGTTAACATTGACCAATTGGAATAGATTGTTCCTGCGCTGTTATGTATCTGTATATAAGTTTCTGTAAATTTCAATAAAGAAGTTAATTCAATATGGGCAACAGAATAAATTATTGACACCTATTTGAACCATTGTTCTCAGGAATACAAGTAAAATGTTATTGTGAGCTTCCAGTTGATAAGTAGGCAATGGAACCGGTAAGATTGCATTAATATTGTGCAACAGTGGATGGTGTGTTTCCCATCATACATAGAAGGGCCACAGCCACATATTCCGGAAGCAGTAGCCAGTGAAAGACTGCTGACTGTCCATTGTATTCAACGCACTTCCTCAAGGTGAAAAGAGAAGGTGTGAAGGTACAATTGAGGTGGCAAGTGGCAAGGATGCCTACACACATTGTTGAAAAGAAACTGGAATGCCAGACCCCTTCACTATCCATTTCAAAATAGGATTTAAGAATCTTTTGAGAGCAGTACACAGCTTTAGCATAGATTTCCAGCCACTTTATATTCACCATTTGCTTTCCGTAAGCTGAGAACTTTGAGAACACTGCTGGTGACCACACCTGATATTCTAAGCAGCAGGTACCAGCTTACCTCAGCTTGATATCGACTCTAGTGTTTATTTTGCAAAACATATGTTTTTCAGACGTAATTTGAGCCTTAAGTGGCTTTCTTAATTATTAATTCAGTTAGCTAATTCTAATGCATTATCTTACAAAGAAATTGCCCTGCTGAATGTGCATTGTGTGTAAGTAAACAAATGTAGCCAATGCATTAAAATAATGTTTAATGGTGCCTTAGGAGTTCAATTGATTTACACCCCATAGATATTTATACTGTTAAGAAGATGCTACATATTTAATAGTTTTAGTGGACTTAACTGTGAAAAGTTTTGGAGATGCTTGGATTGTGTTTTTTTTAAAGGAGGTCAATGAAAAGGCACATTGGAATTTATTTTTAAAATAAGGCATTTCTTTGAAACTTTATGGTTCTAGGTAATTTCTGGTCTTTGTTATGCAAAATTAATGCAGGGAAAACAGCTGTCAGTTTCAGTCTGGGTTTTAGGGCTGCTCTGTTTGAACAGTGTTTGCAGGCTTGGGGGTTTGTGCTTGGATTTCGGGTTGTAACAGGAGCACCTATATGGAGTCTTCAAAAGAAATTGATACCTGAAAAGCACAATCCGCCATTATGTCCAAGACAGACCACAACAGGAAGACACAACATAACCAGACTCACTAGTCACCCTACCAAACATCAAGGACATTTCAGAGATGACCACAGGACTACTCAGACCCCGAGGTATCAGAGTAGCCCACAAACCAATAACCACCCTGTGACAGATACTGATGAATGTAAAGGATCCCATACCCACAACCAGCAAAACTGCGGTAATATACAAAATACCATGCAAGGACTGTGAGAAACATTACATCGGCCAAACTGGAAGAAAATTGATAATGAGGATACACGAGCAGCAGCTAGCCACCAAGAGACATGACCAATTCTCTCTTGTCTCACTACACACGGACAATGACGGACACAAATTCGTCTGGGACAACATATCCATAATCACACAAGCCAAACAGAGACATGTCAGGGAATTCCCGGAGGCCTGGTATTCCAACTGGAACTCCATCAACAAACACATTGAATTAGACCCTGTGTACAAACCACTGAGAAACAGAACTGGAAGTATTGCCAACCACCCCAGCAAACTGAGGTATATAATAACTAGCCGGACAGAACACCAACGCTTCACTGGAGGTGCACTGACAATGTTACCTAGCAGCGTGACGAAATGTTTGCAACCAAACACACCAGCTCGGAGAGCAAGTGTACAACCTCATCTACAACCCATGCTTGGATTTTAGTTGGGAAAGGTTGCTATATATCCTACATTGGGCAGGCTCATGTAATGTTCCGGGGACATGGGTTCGAATCATGCCATGGCAGAGGTCGAATTTGAATCCAATTTTTAAAAAATTGAATTAAGAGCTTAATGATGACTATGAATCCATTGTCGATCGTTGGAAAAACCCATCTGGCTCACTAAAGTCCTTTAGGGAAGGAAACTGCCGTCCTTAAATAGTCTGGCCTACATGTGACTCCAGACTCACAGCAATGTGGTTGACTCTTAGCAGCCCTCTGGGCAATTAATGGTAGGCAATAAATGCTGCCTGGTCAGTGATACCTTCATCCTGTGAATGAATTTTTAATTTTAATTTCTGAAACAGCTTTGCAGTGAGATCAGGGTGAAACCTGATCCCTCTTCAGAAAGAGTGACTGAAAGAACTTTCCAATGTTGCATTTCCTAAATAAGCTATGTCTGACAAGACCATAGAGAGAGCCAAGTGTGATTAGGACTTGACATGTACAAGAACACTAGATCAGCATAATTTAGAACATTCTACATCTTATCTTTTTTGCCTTCCTAAATGACTGTCATTGGCTATAACATGTTTTTCTTTTTAAAGTGAATCTCTACAGAAAGAATTTCATTATTTTCCCATTACTTGAAGTATATATGCAGTTTGGGTTAAATGGGAATGGTGACCATTTATCTTTTCAATTCCAACTTGTGTGTGTTAACCAATTCTGCATCTTCGCTGAATGGGACTTGCTTTATATTAAATCAAACATTTTGTATTTATTAAAGAAACCTGACTGGTGGATGTTTTTATTATAATACGGGAAAAAAAATACATTTGGCCATATCTGAACTTTGGTGCAAGACTTTTGTTTTATGTTCAACTCATGGAGTTGTGGGAGTTGGGTGACAGTACGCTCCTACTATCATGGTTTTAACAATACTCAGATACCTGACATTTCATCTGCAGCAATGGGTTAAAGGACAGAACTATTCTTTCCAGTATCTCTCTATAGCCATTTTGACATAAGGTTTGGACCTGATATCCCAGTCCTTTGACCCAATCAGAACAGATAATGTCAGACCCCTCTACCCTGGCCCAACCCTGGTTCTGACATTGACCCTTGGTTCAACATTGCTCTTCCCCCATCAGACCCAACACACCTTGGTCCCACTGCAGATCAACTTCACCCACCAATCTGTCACCACCCCATCTTGGATCCAAAAGTCCCTTTCCAACCCAACCCAACACCCAAATAACACCCCTGCTGACCTGACTCTTTGACTGACCTGGAGTATGCTTTTATCTACCTGACACGCTGTCCCCCTCACCTTCTGGCACTGTACCTACCTCACCCACCTAACACACTACGCTCTCACCCACCCAATACCCTACCCACCAGGCAAACTTCCTCCATCTTCCAACTCACACCATAATCCACCCATGTACTTTACATATCTCCCCTTTCACAGGAGCTATCAGTATCCATCCATGTTGTTGGACATTTAAATCAAAGAACACAACACACTGACTGCTGCAAGAAAGCGTTGTTGTTTCTACGAAGATTATCTCCACCATTGGAAGCCCTAGTGCTGGAATCTTCAGCATTGAACCCCTCTAAAAGTAAGTGGTTAAGTCTTAGTCCAAAACCAAAACAGTAATTGCTGGAAGAACTCTGTAGGTTTGGTAGAGAGACTGGAGTTAACATTTTGAATCAGAGATAGTAGGAACTGCGTCAGCCTCTCTGCTCCTATGATGCTGCTTGGCCTGCTGTGTTCATCCAGCCCTGCACCTTGTTGTCTCTTAACATTTTGAGTCCAGTTCTGAAGAAGAGTCACTGGACCCAAAATGTTGACTCTGCTTTCACTCCACAGGTGCTGCTAGAACTGCTAATTTTCTTCAGCAATTCCTGTTTTTGTTTCAGAACTTTAGCATCTGCACTTCTTGGTTTTATTCAAGTTTTAATCCAGTCCAGGTTGGAAACAATGTTCACAACCCCAATCAGAATAACTGGGCCATCATGTTGTATATTATTTTTCTTGTGCATTATTAATCAAGAAAGCACAATGACGTCTCTACTTCCTCAGGAGGCTAAGGAAGTTAGACATGTCCATAAAGACTCTTACTAATGTTTATAGATGCACCATAGAAAACATTCTATCCAGATGTGTCACAGCATGGTATGGCAACTGCTCTTCCCAAGACCGCAAGAAACTACACAGATTCATAAACACAACACAAACAAAATAAAAACCAAAATAATTGCAGATGCTGTAAATCGGGAACAAAAACAAAGTTGCTGGAAAATCTCAGCAGGTCTGGCAACATCTGTGAAGAAAACATCAGAGTTAAAGTTTTGGGTCCAGTGACCCTTTCTCACAACATAAGCAGAGCCGGAGTCATAAACAAAGCCCAGGCCATCACACAAACCAGCCTTCCATCCATTGACTCTGTCTGAAAGCTGCCCTGGGAAAGCGAATAACATAATCCAACATCCCTCCCAGCCCGGTTATACTCTCTCCCACCCTCTTCCGTTGGGGAGAAGACATAAAAGTTTGAATAAACAACTTACAAGGTCTGAAGTAAAACGGGCCAATATCTTGTTGCCACTGTCCAAAAATGTTGCACTTTTAGTGCAAGCTTCATTGATCATTCTTTACCTACAATATAATGAGAGATAGAGCTTACACAACTGTCCTCTTGCCCTGCTATGACTTCAGCAGGAAACCAATGGAGAGATGGTATAAACAGCAATTCAGAAGGTAAGGCTGAGAGAAAAGGCCCTCTTTGGAACCACAAAGAATCCCAAGGAAGGTGGGCCAGGAGGGAGGTGTGGAAGGAATTGTACCAGTTTAACGAGCACTTATATGGCCTCTCAGTCCCTGATTGTGTTGCTGGCCAGAACCAATAAGACAAGATAAGAGATGTCAAATACACATTTAAACACTGTAATTCATTGTATTAAGCTCTTTTGCTACTTATAATCATTACCCCTGCCTGTTCTGTTACATTTGAACAGTTTGTCATCACTGGATAGTATCCTTTGCACACTAGACTTAATGGCTGGTATTCCTTCATTCACACCTTAAATACACTTACACCTCAAAAACATTGCATACACCATTATCCCAAATAAAGATGGGCATATGTTGGTAATCCTGGTCATTATCAGTGTAGCTGAGGCAATTGAGTATACACCTGAGAGTGGGATATGGCAGCTTAAAGTGCTAATGTTCTTAGTAAACTTTGTTCCTAAAATCTAACTTAATCTGTAAGCGAAAGGTACTGAGTTCAGATTAAATGACTCATATGTAGCAGTGACCACAATATGATTGAAATTTACACTCTGTTTGAGAGAGAGAGAGTGGGTCTAAGACTGGAATTATAAAATTATATAAGGGCAACCACTTAAGTGGTTTATTAGGCTAGGAGGTAGATCAACAGCGATGCGGTGCCACATATTTAAACACATATTTCAGAACACAAAACATAACTATATTCCTACTATATCGAAAAATTCTAAAGGGAAAATCCACCGTCAATGGTGAACTAAAGAAACTAGGGGAAGCATTCACCTTAAAGAAAAAAGCATACAGCTGCCCAGAAATGAAAGCCAGGTAGATGATTCGACAAAATGTAAAGAAAGGCTAAAATGTTAATTAGGAGGAACAAATTAGATTCCACAAGGAAACTAGCCAGACATATTAAAATGGATAACAAGAGTTTTCGCCTCCTGGATGTTGCGAGAGTGAGAATGGGAGTTAATAGTAGATACTTTGATGGTGCCGTAATTTTGAGAGGTTATTTTTGTCCTGGTTTCTTTTAAGAGTGAGATTGAATGAGAGGTTGTGAGCTGGCTGGTTAAGACCACTTGAGTAAACAGCTAGGGAGGCCTTGGTTTTTGTTTTAACAGTGTGAAAGGGTGCAGCCAGCTTTCACTGATCAGGATTTTTGGGGTTTTTTTTATTTTTTATCATAGAATCCCTACAGTGTGGAAACAGGCCATTCAGTCCAACAAGTCCACATTGCCCCTCCGAAGAGCCTCCCATCCAGATACTTTCCCCTACCCTTGCATTTTCCAACATCTAACCCACCTAAACATCCCTGGACACTGTGTGCAATTTAGCATGGCCAATCCACCTAACCTAATCTTTGGACCGTGGGAGGAAACCGGAGCACCCAGAGGAAACTCACACAGACCCGGAGAGAATGTACAAACTCTACACAGACAGTCACCCGAGGGTGGAATTGACTCTGGGGCCCTGGCACTGTGAGGCAGCAGTGCTAACCACTGAGCCACCATGCCGCCCAAAATAGGGATGGCCATGCAAACACCCAGTCAGAACTTGTGGCTAGAATCCTACAGACTTGGTCAGTAGGGGGAATTGGATGCATGACCTTGGTATTATTAGCACCATGCTGTAACTAGCTGAGCTAACCAACCACCACAGGCAGGTTATTTATTTGCTTTATCTTCGTGTGACCTGATTAATCAGGTTATTAATGCTCTGAAACATTCAACACCTATTTAGCTTGACCAAAGGAAGGTGGGAACTCCTTCGAGCTAGAAATGAACTGACAACCTAAGGATGACAGATTTGCCACACAGTACAGTCCTTTGCTCTACCAGCTGAGCTATCATGAATGTGTGCATAGACCCCACTACCTCTCGCATGCTAAGCGAGCACTCTACCATTTGAGCTAATTCCCCATATGTGTTGCTTGCTGTAGCATTGTTTCCAGCATTAGAAAAGTCACCTTTTTAAACCTAATGCATTTGCCAATTTATCACTTGATGCTGAGGGAGAATGGAACATTGCGGAACTGGAGTTGATCATTCGAATATTTGTATAAGCAAGGGAGAATACATCGAAAACTGCCAAGTAGTTTTCATTACAGTTTACAGTAATCCTTTGAAGCAGCACTGCATAACATTAATATTTAGTACACTTTGAAAAAGGACACAATGTGAAAAAAATTAGTTAAATATTTAATACTTGTAACACATGATAAACATCTGAACATCTGAACTGAGGAAGGGTCACTGGACGTGAAACGTTGACTCTGATTTCTCTTCACAGACTTGCTGAGCTTTTCCATCAAGTTCTGTTTTTGTTTCTGAACATCTGAACTATTGTAAGTACAATAGATTTAATGTTAAGCATTTATCTGTAAACTGTTCAGCTTTACATATTCTAGCAGATTAGCATATTCCATTCTTGGCAAATACTAGATTGTTAATTGTCCATCTGATTCATTGCGTTAACACCTCTATGTTTTTGAATCATCCTCATGCCCCAAATAAAACAACATCAGTAGAGATGTTTGATGAAATTGCTTAAAAATCAGACTGAAGTGAGACAAACACTCAAAGTTAACTGAACATCAGGCATATCAGTACTGAATACCCTGTTCAAAGTTCTCTATTTTAAACAACTTGAAAGAACTTAAGAATTAATTTTCTGATGTGCTTGTAATCTACCAAGTTTCTCCTTTTACCTCCTCTCCTTAAGGTCCCTGGGTTGTGAATGGGTTTTGTCATGGGGTCCATTCACAAGTTGATTTGTACACAAGTCAGAACACAATACAGGATCATGTAAAGCAGCCACACATAACTACAGGAAGCGTTCATATGTCGGGTCTTTAAAATTACACCACTGTTTGGTGCATTTGTAAGTCAAGTGTTTGCAAATTAGGGACCTCCTGTAATTCATTACTGATGCACAGTTTAATGAAAAGCTTTTGATATAGGCTGGTGCCCAATATCCATGCATTTATCCTGATATAGTGTTGACAAGCCATTAATATTTTCCTTTATTCTTTCACAGGACATGGGCACTGCTGGCTAGACCTAATTGTCCAGTGGGCAGTTGAGAGTCAAACACATTGCTGTGGGTTCAAAGTTACAGGTAGGCCAGACCAGGTAAGGATGGCAGGTTTACCCTCCCCAACACAAACACACACCCCACACACCATACCACAAACACACACACACACACCATACCACACACACCCCACTCTCTCTCTCTGTCTCACACACACACACACACACCCCACTCTCACACACTAACCACCCCCCCACACACACACCCCACTGACACACACACACCACACACACACATACACACACCATACCACACACACACCATACCACACACACCCCACTCTCTCTCACACACACACACACCACACACACACAACTCACACACACACCACACCACACGCACGCACACACACGCTCACCACACACACACACACACACCACACGCACACACATGCACACCACATACACGCACACACAGACACCACACACAACCCCACACACACATGCACACAAAAAACCAAAAAGATTTCTATATGTGGAGGGAAAGACTAAGAAAGCAATTCAATAATTCCTGCTCACAGGATCTACTGAGGCAAGTCTTGTGCTAATCAGAATGCTGCACCTCAGATTTCCTTCTCCGGTTGCTTCCACTGGTGTAGGCCGGGTACAGATTGTCTGGTTCGTACTTATAAAAGATCTTATAAAATATATTTAAGTATTTATTAATTATAACTTATAAAAGAAGATGGTGGATGCAATGTTAATCAATTAGGCTATTTATCCTGGATGGTGCTGAACTTCTTGAGTGTTGTTGGAGCAGAACTCATCCAGGCAAGTGAAAATCAAACTCTTGACTTGTGCCTTGTAGACAGTGAACAGGCTTTGGGAGTCAGGAGGTGAGTTACCACAGAATTTCTACCTTTCGACCTAGTCTTGTAGCCATGGTATTTTGATGGCTGGTCCAGTCAATTTATTCAAATGCAACTCCTAGGCCATCGATGGTTTGTGAAAGTGATTAAAATCAGATTTCTTAATGAGATAACATGGTGACTGCAACAAGTACAACCAATGTGGCAGTTTAGGGCGCTATTAAAAAGAAGTCCACACTATATTCAGTGCTTTTACGGGTTTAAGTGACAGCATCCAAATGCAAATTTTTTTTGTATTTAACACAGTTCAGTAGATTAAGTATGAAAAAATTGTATTAATAAGATTAAAAAAGATTACTGTATCTTTTACATTCTGAACTGATCATTAATCTTTTTATATTAACAATTAATTTAACATTATCAGAAGTGAAGGTGCTTGGGCTGCATCATTGCATAAATTATGTACGCTGTTTGAAATGTCATTGTCAATTAAATTTAGATTAAGCCTGAGTAATTAAAACTCTGTCTAATCCTGAGCAATGTATGAAAATAGATCTATACCACATTAGAATTGAAAAACGTTCCATTTCATACAAGCAATGTTGGTTACTACACACTGGAAGTGTACAGTTGATGGATTCACAGCTAGCAGCTAAGCCTCTAAACCCCCTCCTCCAGAGATTATTTCAAACACTTACTTGCAGCCTCCATATATGCATCCCAGTCCATGTCTCTCTGAGGCACTGACTGATTGTAATAACTTCAGATGCAGTGGAGTGAAACAAAGTAAGTTTAATCTGACATTCAATTCTGGTCACCACATTATAGGAGGGATATGAAGGCTTTGGAGAGGTTGCAGAAGAGGTTTGGCGGGATGCTGCCTGGATTAGAGGGTATCAGCTATAAGGACAGGCTAGAAAAACTCAGGTTGTTTTCTGTGAAGCAGTGGAGGCTGAGGGGAGACTTGACAGAAGTCTGTAAATTTTATGAGATGCATAGATAGGTTTGACAGTCAGAATGTTTTTTGCCAGAGTTGAAATGTCTAATACCAGGGGGTATGCATTTAAGGTGAGAGGGGGAAAGTTCAAAGGAGATGTGAGGGGCAAGTTTTTTACACAGAGAGTGGTAGGAGTCTGAACACACCACCAGGGGTGGTGATGGAGGCAGATACAGTAGAGGTATTTAAGAGACTTTTAGATAAGCACATAAATATGCAAAGAATAGAGGGTTATGGACCAAGGGCAGGTAGAAGGGACTAGTTTGGCTGTACTGTTCTATGTTCTATGTGCAATTCTTTGTAAATTGTACAGTGCACCACCTTCCGCTTACTACAACAAGTATGCAAATAAATATTTTGTTTTTGAAATTAATATTGGAAATGTTAGCACACTAATGCTTAATACAAGACAGCAGGCAGCACGTTTAAAGTTGTATATGAAATCTTACTAACTTGTCCCCACCCAACTTGATAACCTGTCTTTGTGCAGGTAATCGAAAAAGCATCAAGCATGCTACACTGGAAATTTTTATGTGAAAAAGGATGTGTTCAGCTTGTCTTCCTCTTTTATTTCATATAGATTATGGATGTTAAATGCAGGACAAAAATAAAAGCAATTTCTAGAAGGTTGATGTGCTGTACCTTAAAAAAAGCTGTCTGGTAGTTACTACTTCTGAATTTATTCAATACATTTTAAGTAAAAAGATCTGGGATCCCTGGCTTTGTAAATAGAGGCATAGTGTACAAAAACCAGGAAGTTATATTAAAATATAGGAAAAAGACAAGTCTGAATCAAGCTGTCCAATTCTGGGCACCACATTTTATAAAGAACATTAAGACATTGCAGCAATATAGAGGAAAAGAAGAATATCTGAAGCAATGTGGGACTGGTGTTTGTTAGATGACTGGAGAACCTGGGGGTTGGGGAAGAACTGTTCTTTTCGCAGAACAGGAAATTCAGTGGAGATTCTGGAGAGGTCTTTAAAATCACGAAGGGTGTAGAAAAATTAACAATAGAGAAACTGTTTCCATCTGTTGTAGGACAATAACAAAAAAATAGTGATTGGCAAAAGAACCAATCTTTTGGTTTGTGGTCATATAGATTCTTAAATTGAATTCAAATTCCACCATATGCCATGCCATGAGTTCCCCAGAACATTAGCTGAGCTTCTGAATTAACAATCCAGTGATAATACCACTAGGCCATTGCCTCCTCAATAGTACTCTAGTAAAGTACAATTATTTCATACCAATTACTGTACAAAATATACAATACTACACTTTCTAAGTAGAATCTACAGACTAGTTCCATCACCCATATATTTTTCTATTGTTGCTGAAATCTCCAATGACTGAGGACAATGCCTGAGAATCCACTCAGAGAAATGGCTCACTAAGCCAGTTGGCAAATTTACAAAGAAGCTATTGGCCAGTAAGCCTGCCACAACTCATAGGAAATGGCCTAGAATCCAATATTTAAAGGAGGTTAATGTAGGGTGCTTAGGAAATCATGATGGGATCAGTTGACATGGCCTGTTAAGGGGAAATCGTATTAATTTGTGAGTGTTCTTTTAGGAATCAACAAGAAATATGGATAAAGAACTTGTAGATGTGTACTTGAATTTCCAAGAAGCATTTGGCAAAGTGCCCCATCAAGAGCTGCTACATAAAATAAAAGCATACTGAAAGGGGGGGAGGGATGGATCATATTAGCATGGACGAAGGGTTGTATAGCTAACAGGAAAGAGTAGAATAAATAAGGTCATTTATGGACCAGCAGGCAGTAACTATCGGAATGCCACAGTGTTGAGGCCTCAACTGTTTACAATGTATATCAATGATATTCAAAAATAGGAAGCTAGATAAAGGCGGAAGGATATCACTCCTAATCAAATATTGATGCACCAGTTAGAAATGACCTTGATTCATAAGACCATAAGAAATAGAAGTAGGAGTGGGCCATTTGGCCCATCGAGCCTGCTCCACCATTCAATAAAATCATGCCTGATCTTTTTGCGGACTCAGCTTCACTCACCCACCTAGTCACCATAACCCTCAGATGAGGATGTAGTATTGTTTTGGATGGAGATGGGGAATAGTAGGGGAACAAGTTACAAATGGGGGTGATTATCTACTGCCTCCTGAAAAGTAACCATAAAGTAGGATGCATACAACAAGAAATATTAAGTCAAGAATAGAAACTGGTGACTAACACCGACCTAGATTTTCTCCCCTTCCCTAGCTTACTATCAACCATCCCTTTCTCTGCTTAACTTCTCCCCTCCCTCACTGGGTTCCACCTCCATCTTTCAAGCCACTCCTTCCCCACCCCGTGTCATCAGAATAAATACATTTTCCTACATGCTATCAGTTTGAAGGGTCACTGGACTCAAAATGTCAACTCATAGAGTCATAGAATCCCTACAGTGTGGAAACAGGCCCTTTGGCCCAATAAGTCCACACCGACCCTAGGAACATCCCACCCATCCCCCTATTACCCAGCTAATCTATACATCCCAGAGCACTACGGGCAACTTAGTATGGCCATTCCACCTAACCTGCACATCTTTGGACTGTGGGAGGAAACTGGAGCACCCAGAGGAAACCCAAGCAGACACGGGGAAAATGTGCAAACTCCGCACAGACAGTCGCCCGAGGCTGGAATCGAACGCAGGTCCCTGGTGCTGTGAAGCAGCAGTGCTAACCACTGAGCCACCATGCCACCCCAAATTCTATTTCTCTCTCCGTAGATGCTGCCAGACCTGCTGAGTTTCTCCAGTTTTAAATTTCCAGCATTTGCGGTTCTTTGTTTTATTAAAGAAATATTGAGTGATTGTGATAAGGTGGCAGCAACACTCCTGGTTGGTTTTAATCTATACATAAACTGGAAAAAATCAGATTATGAACACGACCTCCCCCTGCACAAAGCTATGCTGTCTGTTGCTATTAAGTCCGTAGTTTTCCAAATGTGAGTAATACCTATCATCCCTAAGAATCTTCTCCAATAATTTCCCTACCACTGACATAAGGCTCACCGGCCTGTTATTTCTCACATTATCACTGCTGCCCTTCTTAAACAAAAGAACAATGTTGGCTATTTTCCAGTCCTTTGGGATCTCGCTTGTGACTAAACAGACAAAGCTTTCATACAAGGCCCAGCAATTTCCTCCCTCAATATTCTGGGAAAGGCCCCATCAGGTTCTGGAGACTTTTGATTGATTGATTGATCTATTGTTGCCACACAAAGTGTTATTTTGTGTGCTATCTAGTTTAATGCTTTTCAAAACACCCAATGCCATCACCTTCTTACACTGGCATACCCAGTAATATCACATACTCCTCTCTAGAGTCACCATCCACCATGTCCTCTTTCTTTGTGAATACCAATACAAAGTATTCATTAAGGATCTTATCCACATCCTCTAGTTTTACATAAATTTCCTCCTTTGTCCTTCCTTTCCCTAGCCACCTTCTTGTTCCTTGTATACATATAAAAAAACTTAAGAATCTTAATCTTGTTTGTCAAGGTCATTTCATGGTCCCTTTTAGCCCTCCCAAGTCCTTGTTTAAGTCCTTTCCTGCTTCTTTTATATTCTTCGAGGGCTCTGTCTTCAGTTTCGTAAACCTACGTATGCCTTCTTTTTAATTTCTGACTAAGCTCACAATTTCTCGTCATCCAAGGTTCCCAAATCTTGTCTATCCTTTTCCATCACTTTCACAGGAACATGCAGGATACATGCTGTCAGTGCTAATATAACGCAAAGAACAACAGACTGAAGTCCCTACTCAATGACGTTGTATTTCACATCAACAACCAATTAGTTTACATATCTCTCATAGCTTCTTACTGAAGGTGAATTTAACCCTGCATCCAATTACATGATCTAAAAGGCAAATAGTTAAAATCTAAAATATTAAAATATAAAGCCCCAATGAAAATAATTCATTTCTTTTGAAGGTTGGTCCTGAATGTCACATGCTGTTGGAAGCTACCAATGTCATCCACATTGATGAATGTGGATTCATGTACTGAAAGTTGCACCTAATTCTCTCAGGAGACAAGAAATTCCACTTTTGTTTTGAAATTGTATGTGCTGAAACATTTCATTTCAGGGTATAAAGAGAAGTAATGGGAAAAGTGAATTGTATGACAATACAGCTAGAAGGTGCGGTAAGAATGCAGAAGTGATTCTTTTCATGTAATTTAATGGTATATGTTACATTTATTTTATAAGTTTTATTCTATAAAAACACAACTCGGGGTAACCAAATTTTAAGAAGTCCATAGAAGAAACATTTTGCAAACATGTTTCATATTAACAGTATGAACAGGAATGGCAGTAGTCTACTTTGTAGCACCAATTGCTATATTCAAGTCCTCCCAAAGAAATACTGATGTTAAAGGTCAGAAATCAGTTGGTTATGCCTTCAATTGCAAAACATGTATTTTGGAACACTGGAACCTGAAAATAGCTGACGCCACCCCAATATGCAAAAGGTTCCGGTAACAATTCATTATTCCTTTAAAATTATTATTCCTTTACAATTTATAAGTATTAAACATTTTGAGCTGTTTTACTGAAGTGCAATATTTTCTGTCTTCACTAGGCAGTCAATTTTTCTATCAACATTTCTACGCCCTTCACATTTTCCATCATCTTTAACTTTGGAATGAGGCTCTTGAGGGCTTTGTTTACTTTCTTGGATACATCTTCGTTCTTACTCTGAAGAAGGCTGAAAAAAGAAATGCAGAGACATTAATGCTCATACTTAAAACAATATCGCAACAGTTGCTTCCAGAAATGAAGTGTCTTTCTGAAATTCAATTGAAAGAACAAAACACGAAACAAACTACTTGAATTGTTAGAACCCTTGTTGAGTTTTCATTATTTTTCTTTTATTCTTTTGTCTTTTTGGGGTTGGAGCTGTGAACTAAAAATGACCTTTCAACTGTGGGCAGCAGTTTGCATTAAAAAATGGAAGAGAAAAGAAACAAGCTGCTGTTAGCTTGTGAGGCCAGGCCTAGGAGTTAATTGTAGTTTGGTTTTTGATCAAAAGATCCTACAGACTGTCGACACCTGGGGAGCGCATTATTTTAAACAGATAGTAGAACTTGAATATTAATGAGGTCAGAATCTGGGAATTGGTTCCAGCAAGTCTGGGAGAGACCTTATGCTCAAGCAGATGACAGGTATTGAATGGTGGATGGGCCCTCCTGGAGGAGACTGTCAGTTTGACAGGGAGTGGTCAGTTTTGGATTGTGTTGTCTGTGAGGAGGAGTTTGGCTGTTGATACTGCAGCAGGAAGATTTGAAAGCTCCTGCCTAACCGCCTGTGATCAGCTATTGGATATTCCGAGGATAGAAATTAAGTTACAAGTATCACTAACTTCCTCTGAGTGAACAGAAAAGGAGGCCCTGAACGATGCCTTTGGAAATTCAATCAAGGAACATATCATCAATGCCTGTGGAACTACATATCATGAAAAATACTCAAATTGTTGTTTCCTTGTATTTATCCTTAATATTTGTTTGTCTGTCTGCCTTCTTAGTGAATAGGACTGAAGACAAAGGTTATTGAGTTTAAAATCATAAACATTAACTAAATTACTTTGATGTTTAATTTTGCTGTCAAAGTTACTGCACTGCCAATACAGAGGGAGAAAGGCTGATTTGATTCAGCTGTCAGTGTTGTTACAGAATACACAGCAAAGTTATTGAAAATTTGACCTGTGAAACACATTGATCTTTAACCCAGAAAATAGCTATTACTTGATATTTATGCCATACTTCAATGAGAAAACAACTCTTTGGACTGAAGTGAGTGACAGTATTAAGCTTCTGGAGGGAAACAACTTGGAAGCAGAATGCTAGGCGTGATAATACTACAGCTTACTTTATACTTTGGAGCTTGGGAGATACAGTGAGGAAAACCATAACAAATTGCTCCAGTACATCCAATGGACAGGATACAATTCAGCCACAGCAAATTGGTGGTGGATGGAGTGAATTTTTAGGATATTTGATGAGGCTCAGATAAAGCAAACTACATTGCCTGAAGGTAATATCAAGCATAGGTGCTGTAGCCGCCCAACACAACTGGGTATGTGAAATGTATTCTGTCATACTCCAGACTTGTGCCTTTTAGATGATGGAAAATTCTTGAGGATATGACGGGTGAATCATTTGCTGTAGAATGGCCAGCTCCAATTGCCGATGGCAATTAATGGCTGGTTAGATTTCAGGTAGGTTAGCTCAATTGGATGGATTACTGGTTTGTAATGCAGAGTGGCATCAACAGCATGGATTCAATCCTCACACTGACTGAGGTTACCATTTTAATGGCGCCAATCAGGATATTAATGCAGCTACATCATAGAGAGGGGTGAAGTGGGCCAGGGCTTGG
>NC_063334.1:13098090-13123613 GCF_021869965.1 Rhincodon typus
GGTGTGGGGTGGGTGGTGGTGGTGGTGGTGGTGGTGGTGGTTGGTGGAAAGATGTGGTCATCATGGTCAACATACCAATCAGATTATGTGCACTCGGTTGAATAGCAAGGCATATATGTTCTACAGATCTTCCTAGCAGTATCTCCACAACCTTCCTCACCTGTCAAAAGTCCCTTTGGACCTTCACATTGAAATCTGTTCTTATCCCTCTTGATCCACTTCTCTGTCTCCAACTGGAATGCTCACTATTTAACATATTGTAAAAAGCTCTCTAGAACATCTCTGCAATTTTAAAGTTGTTGGAACTTTTGATGATTACTGAGCACGTCATTGGAATCAAGCATTTTCTTATTCTACTATTAGAAGATCTGTCAGACACAATCTGGTCAATGAACATTCAGGTTATTGAATGGTGTACAGTTACAAAGAAATCATGTGACCATGAATTCGGATTTAATTTAATGCTTACCAACAAAGCACAATAGCTCCACGGTTTACCTGCACCCAGGACTTCAACTTTTCAATTCCAACATGTTCTATTAATGTTCTTGCAAAGCATTCTGTAAATTAAAAATTCAAAAATCATTACATAACTTTCTTCAGATGTTTGTGCTCTGGCCTTTAAGTGTTATCCTGGAGCAACTACATTTCATATATAGCAAACAATGCTTTCACATTATTACAACAACACAACTGTTCCTTAAACAGATTAATTTACTATGATAATATGGCAGAAACATAAATAGAGATAGTAGGTATAGAGCTGGATGAACACAGCAGGCCAAGCAGCATCGGAGGAGCAGGAAAGCTGACGTTTCGGGTCTAGACCCTTCTTCAGAACCTTTTTTGAAGAAGGGTCCGGACCCGAAACGTCAGCTTTCCTGCTCGGCCTGCTGTGTTCATCCAGCTCTACACCTTGTTATCTCAGAAACATAAATAGAATTGTTTAACCACTGTGATTCATTTAATTTATTGGCTATCACTGTAAAAGAATACCAGTGTAATCTAACTTCCCTTTCAGTTATCTCAGGTTGGAAAGTCTGCAAAGGTATTTCTTTCAAAATAGGGTGAACATCATTTTGAATAATAGGAATTTCAATACTACTGATTTCAGTGTCAAATGGTTGTCAGATTTATGCAAAAAATACATGCTTAGTAAATAGTATAACATAATGCAAGTTCAAGAGGAAAAATTCTGTCCATTTCCAAATCAAATAATAGTATTCGCATTAACATTTTGAACAAAAGCAATTGACCACTGGTTTTGCACTGAAGACAGATGAGGAGAAAGCATTCTTCTGAGATTTGTCATTCTGTGGAATTTTCTTCCCAGAGATAAGTAAATTCATCATAGACCAGGGAATAAAAGTATATAGGACATAGATAGGAAAGTAGACTTGTGGCCATAACATGTTAAATGGGGCAACAGTGTCAAGGAGCTGAATGATCTTCTGCTCCAAATTTCTATGCTCATAATGTAACACAACTGGACTTGAAGTAACCTTACACTTAAATGACACCGTGAAAAAAATTCACATGACTGAATTAATTTTGGTTGATCGCCATTCTTGCATGAATACTTGAGGGTGGAATGTAGCATTTAAAGCCACACTTGTCAGCTGAATCAGCTCTTAAGCAAGACTTCAGAAAATTATGAAGCACTTTGGAAACGGTCAATAAAGAATGGAGTACAAGTTGGAATGCTGTGTTTAACCAAGCAAGGGAACATCAAAGGATGTCACAACTGTCAGAAGTTTAAATCTTTCAACCCTTGGAGTAGTTAAGCCAGAGCTAGAAAGCTATTGAAGAAAATCTATAACCATGGATTACAACACAGTACAACCAGTCCTAAAGGCAAAGGGGGAACATCCAGGAGAAAGTCAAAAATGCCTAATGCCATAGTAGTTAAACCACTAAAAAAAAATTATTTCTTGTCAGGGGGTTAGCTGAGTATTGGAACTCATTTATAATGTATTAAATACAATAAAGCTTAAACTTAACCACCATAATTACATGGATTGGCAAGTGAAACTCATCTAATAAGATTCTGTGATGAACAATTTTGTGTTGGCATTATGGTCACAATTATGAAGTTAAAGTTCCCTTAGTACTGCTCTGCTGGTTTGGATTTTATGGTTAAAATTCTTCAAAAATCTCAAGTCCCTGTATAACTTACCAATGTGTGTTATAGATGCAACAACATTTTTTTGAGCAATATGACCTTCAACATTTCTTTGAAATTGAAAATATTTGTTGTGGTTATTTGTTTAGATAATTGGTGAAGCTGGCATCTTTTTTTTTCGCAGGTGTGCCTTTGTTATTTTAGGAGGAGGAAGTAGCCAATAGCACAGCAAAAACTGTTTAGACCAGTTCCTGTTCTGGATTTGGGAAGTGTTGGATCACTGCCGAGCTGTGTGGAAGTAGGATCTATAAATAGTAACAATTGGATTGTGGGGATTGAATGATGATCTTCGAGTTTTGGAAGATGGAGAATCTTATTGGGACTCTGTAGAACCTGTCTGGCTCCTGATAGCAACGTGGACTTGAGAGTAATCGGCTCTTGGTTCAAGACTACAAACTTTGTTAGTGCAATAACGCACAGCCCTATTTGATGGCCCCACTGGAGAGTGACATACCATGGTCACAGCTGCTGGATATGGTAATCATACCCATAAGGCAAGAACGCAATTGCTTGTTACTGGCACAAGTTCTTTAGCGTTTTTAAAACTCATCTGAGCTCAAGGCAACATTTGTTCTTATCACACAGTGGAATAGGTTCAGATGAAAGAAAATGAAGCCTATTAATATTCAATTTTCCACTTGCTAAGAATTTCAGCTCAGTGCTGAGGCAAGTCCCTGCAGAATGCGATATAAATATTGAAGAAAGGCAAAATGCTGCTTTTCCAGCTGTGACAGATTTGCCTTACAGGTTGTGCAAGTTTCATAGCATGATACATTTGTGCTGAAAGCTAATGATTAGCTTAGGATTGGACTCGATATAAAGTACATCCAAGGAGTACCACAAGTATGGCATTCTGAAATGAAAATTTGGAAGAACTGTTTTGCCTTCACCCTGTGCTTGTTTAGGCATACTTCAAGGACAGGATTTACATGCATTTGGAAAGGCAAGGACTGATCAGGGATGGTCAACATGACTTTGTGTGGGGGAAATTGCGTCTCACCAACTTGACTGAGTTTTTCTGAAGAGGGGACGAAGAAGATTGATGAAGGCAAAGTGGCAGACCTCCATATGGACTTCAGCAAAGCATGCATCAAGGTTCTGTATGGTAAACCAGTTAAGTAAGGTTAGATCACATGGAATCCAGCAGAGCTAGCCAATTGGATTCAAAATTGGCTTGAAGGCAGGAGACAGAGGGTGGTAGTACAGTGTTGCTTGTCAGACTGGATCCTGCGACCAGCGGTGTGCCAAACGTTTTGGTACTGCTTTTCACCATTTATATAAATGATTTGGATATGAATATAGGATGTATGTTTGCAGATGACACCAAAATAGGTAGAGTAGTGGACAGTGAAGAAGATAATCCCAGAGTATTATAGGACCTCGATCAGATGGGCCAATTGTCCAAGGACAGGTAGGCAGGGTGCTGAATAAGGTGTTTGGCACACTTGCCTTCATTGGTCAGAACATTGAGTGTAGGAGTTAGGACATCATGTTGTAGCTGTGCAAGACACAGGTGAGGTCACTCTTAAAATACTGCGTGCAATCCTGGTCAACCTTCTATAGGAAGAACCTTGTTAAAACCCGAGAGGGTGCAGAAAAGATTTACAAGTATGTTACAGGGACTGGAAAGTTTGAGCTATAGAGAGAGGCTGAATAGGCTGGGCGTTTTTCCCTTGGAGCTTGAGGCTGAGGGGTAACCTTATAGAGTTTATAAAATCATGAGGAGCATAAATAGGGTGAATAGCCCAGGTCCTTTTCCTAGGGTGGAGTCCAAAACTAGAGGGCATAGGTGTAAGGTGATGGAGAAAGATTTAAAAAGGACCTGAGGGTTAACTTTTACACTCAAAGGGTGTTGTGTGTATGAAACAAGCTGCCAGAGGAAGTGGTGGAGGCTGGTACAATTACAATAATTAAAAGGCATCTGGATGGGTAAACGAATAGCAAGGGTTTAGAGGGATATGGGCCAAATGCTGCCAAATGGGACTGGATCAGATTACAATGTATGGTCGGCACGGATGAGTTGGATGAGTCTGTTTCCGTGCTGTATGACTCTAAGTGCACAAGGCCGACATGGATACTCCAGGATGTCTCACCATCCAAAACATGTTTAAACTTAATTGCACAATCCTGAGCTACATGCTCAACCCCCACCCCACCCTAAAAACAAGTCTTACCTGGCCTTCCAAGTTCCTCCATCTTTCCATCTTGTTCTATTAACCACTTAAGAACCAGGTGACCTGCAGGGTGCTCTACCATATGGAGCTAAAATGAGGAAGAGAAAGAATCATAGAACCATAGAGCCCAAAAGGCGGCCTTTGGCCCATCAAAGTCTGCACCGACTAAATCTACACCAGTGCCACTTGCTACCACTTGACCCACAGCCTTGAATGTTATGACACTTCATGTGCCCATTAAAGTACTTTTTAAAGGTTGTGAGGTTTCCTGTATCAACTACTCTCACAGGCAGTGCATTCTAGATTCCCAACACCCCCGTGTGAAAAATATTTTCCTCATATCTCCTCCATACCTCCTGTTTTTAAAATTAAAATTTATGCCCTTTATCTAAGGGTAAAAACTGCTTTCTATTCATCCTGTCCGTGATAATCTTATGCACATCAGTCAGGTCCTGTCTCAGCCTCCTCTGCTCTAAATAAAACAACACAAACCCAACTTTTTCAGTCCCGGGGAAGGGTCACTCAACCCAAAACATTAACTCTGATTTCTCTCCACAGATTCTGCCAGACCTGCTGAGCTTTTCCAGCAATTTTTATTTTTTAACACAAACCCATCCAGCCTCTCTTCATGGCTCAAATGCTTCATCCCAGCCAAAATCCTCCTCTGCACCCCCTCTAGTGCAATCACTTCTTTCCAAATGTGAGGTGACAAGAACTACTCTCAATACTCCAGCTGTGGCCTAACCAAAGTTCCATGCAACTTCAACATAAGCCTCTGCTCTTATAATCTATGCCATGCCTGATAAAGGCACATGCCCATATATCTTCTTAACCACCCTAACAACCTTTGGACAAACACCTCAAGATGCCTCTATTCCCAAGTGTCCTAATGTCCTGCCACTCATTGAGTACACACTTGACTTGTTACTTCTTCCAAAGTGAAACATCTCTCATTTTTCAGGGTTAAGTGCCATCTGCCACTAATCTGTTTGTATTCTCCTATAAACTAGGATTTTCTTCCTTAGTATCAACCACCCAACCAATCTTTGTGTCATCCGCAAATGTATCCCTCCACATTTTCTTTTATATCATTTATATACATCACAAACAACAGAGACACAGCACTGATCCTTGTGGTACACCACTGGACACTGGCCTCTAGTCACACAAACCGCCTTCTATTATCAGGCCAATTTGGACCCAACTTGCCAAGTCACCCTTGTGCCCAGTTCCCAAGCTCTAGAATTGCCTCCCTACACTTCTTCTACCACACCTTTCTCCTTTAATCACACCCCTGTATCATCTCACTGATACCTTGCTTGATGAAGTCACACTTTATCTTACAATGCCTTGGGAAGTGTCTTTAGTTTTTATTACGTTACATGCACAGTATTCATTTTCTTTAATAAAGTTAATTCTACAAAAGCCATTATCCTCTTTTAGTACATTTTCTCTGGTTATTTTTGGTTTCACAGAAATATATTCATTACATTCTGACTAGTCTGACTGACACTTGCATACAGCACTTCATTGACCTGACCCTTTCAAAATAATTCATAAAATCTAATAAGAAATTTTGAGTGTCATTCTGGGAAACATTTTGAAAATTGGTCGAAACGAATAGGTAGTAAGTTCATTGGGGGAGGGGCAGGAAAACAGCTCTTTTGATCAAATTTTAGCATTTTGTCAATTAAGTCTATTAGTAACTACACACACACTAAATACCAACTTTGTCTTGAAAACGTAGTGCAGCATTTCACATTCGGAATTTGACAATTCAAAATTCATTTGGTCTTTTTTAAACTTAAGTGTTATTTTTCTATGAAACCACACAACTCAGTGATTCAAGATGCAGAGTGCTTGATGCAACTCAGACAAGGGGGGAGCAAAATAAAAGATGAATATTTATACATTACCTCACCATTATCGCCTCCAGGTACAAAGTCTTCTGCAGCCACTTCAACGATAGCATTTATGGCAGGCTGCAAATCACCAATAGCACGGCCCAGAATATCTGCCACAATGACACTTTTTGCCTTATTCATCACCATTTCCCGAGCATTCTCCTGTAAGTATTTCAGCAAACTTGGCGAGATGGCTGTCAGCAACTCACGTTGACGAATATCTGAATCCTTCTTGCTGGAATAATAGATAAACACTTAAATCTCTTGACTCTTTCAGGACTTCATTTTTGGCAGCAATGCATTTTCAGAACATTTCAATAAATTCTAAAGCATTTACGTTTGTTTTAATTCTAGTATTCAATTTTCAATCCCCAAATTTATAAAAAGCACTGTATCACTATATAATTCTATTCTACCTCCTTTCTCACCTGAAAGTTGAATATCATATTTACCAGAAAGCAATGGGCAAATAAAGAGTAGTGTTTTTGATCAATTCACATGTAACTGAACAGAAACTGTCATTCTAGACTCAAAAACTATTTTTTAGTAACACCTGAAATGACAATAATGATAATTCAAATCAAAGAAAAAGTGCTAAAGTTATCAGGGACTACATTTAATGGTTGCAAAATTTGTAACCTTGGCAACATGTTTGCAGATTTTGATCAAAACAACCTTCACAACCATCTTAGCCTTCCTTAAAAGGCCCACACTTGGTGTATTCCAGAGTCGAGTCTCTTCTTTGTCAAACAACCATGAATTAGTAATTGCTGTCAATGACATGCCCACTCCTCTCAGTTCAATTCTTATCAATTACACAGATCATCCTGTTTAAGTGTTACTGGTATCACCATGAAATGCTGGAAAAGTAGTTAATTAAATGAGGACATCTGTCATTGGCAAAATCTTAAAGAGTGTCTTATTAAAGATGTAATAATAAAGCATTTAAAAATACTCAAGTTCGTTAACCAGAGTTAGCATGGCTTCATGAAGGGGAAAATCATGCCTAAAAAATTTATCAGAATTCTTTCAGGTAATAAGCAGGACAGATAAAGGGAAACCACCAGAGATTTAGATTTTTAAAAGGGGTTTTAGAGGGCTACTTAAAAAGCTCTGATGTTTGGGATGGGGTCAGGATGTTATAGGAGAATTGATAGAGAATTGGTTAACCAATAGAAGACTGAGAGTTAGGATAAATTGGGGCATTTTCAGGATGGCATCTGTAATTGGTGGACAGTCACAGGGTTGAGTGTTGGGTCACAATTATGTACAATATATATTAATGAGTTGGATAATTGAAATGTGTATACTATTGCCAAGTTTGAGGATGGCAAAAATAGGTGAGAGGGAAGGTGGGTGAGGGTGACACAGTTTATAGAAGGACATAAGTTAATGAGTGGGCAAAAACTTCATAGATAGATGCAATTTGATAATAAGAATAGAGGAGCTGAATATTAGTTAAATTAGGAAAACTGCAGTGCCAAGGGAATTCGGGATCATTATGTATGAATCACAAAAAATGGTGGCATACAGGTTCAGCAGGTAATAAGGAAGGCACATGGAATGTTGGCCTTCATTTCAAAGGTAATGGAGTCAAAAAATGCCTTGCCTACATTGAGAAATTGATAATATTTTGCGCCCTTATCTCAAGGGAGATACACTGACATTGGAGGCAGTCCAGAAGGTTTCTCTAGGCTCAGGACGAACATTTTTTATGAGGACAGAACAAATAGGTTAGCCCTGTGCTCAGTGCACTTTAGAAGAATGAAAGTCAACCTTACTGAAACATAAAAGATCCTTAGGGAGTTTGTCAGGTTCGATGCTGAGAGGTTGCTTCCAGTAGGACCAGAGGGTAGAATCTCAGAATAAGGCTTGCCCATTTAAGACAGAGATGAGGAGGAATACTTCTCTCAGAAGGTCGTGAATCTCTGGAATTCTTAACGGTAGAGGGCTGTGGAGGCTCGATCATTAAGTATATTCAAGGCTCAGAGAAACAGATTTTTAATAAGTGACTCAAGAGTTATGGGGAAAAGGCAGGAAAGTGGAGCTGAGGATCACCGGATTAAGTATGATCATACTTACTGATGGAGTAGACTCAATAAGCTAAATCCCACACCCATGCTCCATTTATGCTCATTTCATGCCCATATGTGCATTTTAAGGAAAAGGAATCATATAACATTCATAATTGCATACTTTGTGCTCTTATCACCATTAGTACCTATACCTTGACCCCATCTAGATAGCCAACTACTCAGACTAGGAGTCTCCTTCCTAGTTGTGCCAAAAAATAATGAGACCCCTTATTTAATGAAAACGGGAGAATCCATCTCCTAAGGTTGTCTGATAATATACGGCTGTAGCAAATACGATCACTGAAAACACAATCTTGTCGAGAGCGAGAGAACATAGAACATTAGAGTGCAGTACAGGCCCTTCGGCCCTCGATGTTGCACCGACCTGTGAACCCAATCTGAAGCCCATCTAACCTACACTATTCCATTATCATCCATATGTTTATCCAATGACCATTTAAATGCCCTTAAAGTTGGCGAGTCTACTACTGTTGCAGGCAGGGCATTCCACGCCCTTACTACTCTTTGAGTAAAGAACCTACCTCTGACATCTGTCCTATATCTATCACCCCTCAATTTAAAGCTATGTCCCCTCGTGTTAGCCATCACCATCCAAGGAAAAAGGCTCTCGCTGTCCACCCTATCTAATCCTCTGATCATCTTGTATGCCTCTATTAAGTCACCTCTTAACCTTCTTCTCTCTAACGAAAACAGCCTCAAGTCCCTCAGCCTTTCCTCATAAGACGTTCCCTCCATACCAGGCAACATCCTGGTAAATCTCCTCTGCACCCGAAGAGGGCAACAACTTTACGTAGATAACTGCAGCTATCACACAGAATCTCTACGGTGCGGAAGCAGGCCATTCAGTCCACACCACCCTTTTGAACAGCATCCCACCCAGACCCCATTCCTGTAACCCTGCATTTCCCACGACCAACCCACTTAGCCTGCACATTCCTGAACACTATGGGTAATTTTGCATGGCCAAACCACCTAACCTGCACATCTTTGGACTGTAGGAGGAAACCGGAGCACCCGGAGGAAAACCATGCAGACATAGGGAGAATGTGCAAACTCCACACAGACAGTCGCCCGAGGGTGGAATCGAACCGGGTCCCTGGCGCCATGAGGCAGTAGTACTAACCACTAAACATTATGCTGCCCTTATCCATCCAATTTGTTGAAAAGAACCTAATTCTTCCTTTAAATTCAACAAATTTTCTTGTTCCACCAGCCATTACAGCAACCTTTTGATCAAGTATCATAAGATAAAGACTTGTTTTTCAGACCCTAGCAAAACTTGAGTCAATGGGAACCCATGGGCACATTGTCTGCTCGTTGGGAGTCACACTCAGCCCAAAAGAAGATGGTTATGACCTCAGGTACAGGACATCACTGCTGAAGCTCCTCAGGGTCGTATCCTAGACCGAATCATCTTCAAATGTTCCAATGACCTTCCCTCCATCAGAAGAGGGAATGCTCACTGATGACTGCACAATATCAGCATAATTCATAACTCCTCAGACAATGATACAGTCAGTGTCCAACTGCAGCACAACCATCAACCAGAAAAAGCCCAAACATTGCTCCTTGACATTCAATGGCATTCCCATCACTGAATCCCCTGCTACCAACAGCCTGGAGTGACCAGCAACTAAGCTAGACCAGCAATATAAATACCGTGGCTGCAACAGAATGTCAGAGGCAGGAAATTCTGCAAGTAACTCAAACCTTGCCCACCCATCTACAAGGCTCCAGCCAGTCGTGTGATTGATTACGGTTTGCTGGTCTGGATGAGTGCAGATCCAATAACACATAAGAAATCCAATTCCATCCAGGACAGAATAGTCATTTGGCATCCTAACACCTTTAGCATTCACTCCCTCCACCAGCACAGTACATGTACCCTCTAGAAAATGCCCTCCAGCACCTTGAAGCTATAGTGTCATTTTTAACTGGCTCATGAGTCAAAATCCTGGCGGTCTCTTCCTAACCACACCAAAACCCTATGGACTACAGCAGTTCCAAAAGGCAGTTCACCACCAACTTCTCAATGACAGTCAAGGGTGGGTAATAGACAATCTCATGCAGTGAATGAGTAAAACAATGCTTCATATTTTGCCACATTCGTTTAGCAATCTATATGAAATTCAGAATGTTCCCACTAAAATCAGCATAGCGTCCTAAAATTTATGCTCAAAGAGCCAAATCCCTGAACACAACGCCAGTCATGTAAAAAATGTAAACAACACTCACCTGTGAGCATTCCCATCACCTTGTTGTAGAAGTTTAATAATCTCCGGCACGGTATGTGCTGGATCCCTCGGACTTAGTAAATGCACCAAAACCTTCTTGCCGTATTTATTGTCAATCAAGTTCGGCAAGGCTTCGATGATCTCCTGCAAAGAGAAAATTGCTACATATTAAATGGAATAATTCTTCTGTTAATCCTGTTTCCAGTTGTACAGACAAATTTTAAATTAGCCAGAAAGCAGTTAGTTATTTATTTTCTTAACTAATTCAATTCTCCATCTCATTCCAAATTCTATTTCATTTCACACTTTCCTTCCTTAGAGTTGTTCAGTTATAGAGATATACAGCACGGTTCGGTCCAACTCGTCCATGCCGACCAGGTATCCTAAGTTAATCCGGTCCCATTTAGCCCATATCCCTCTAAACCATTCCTACTCATGTACCCATCCAGGTGCATTTCAAATGCTGTCATTGTACCAGCCTTCACTACCTCCTCTGGCAGCTCATTCCATACATGCACCACATTCTGCGTGAAAAAGTTGCACCTTTGGTCCCTTTTAAATCTTTCCCCTCTCACCTTAAACCTCTAGTTTCAAACTTCCCTACCCTGGGGAAAAGACCTTGGCTATTCACCCTATTTATGACCGTCATGATTTTTATAAACTTCTATAAAGTCACCCCTCAGCCTCTGATGCTCCAGGAAAAATAGCCCCAGCTTTGCTCTGTATTTCTTGACGGTGGCAGCTTTTGCTGGGATTTAATTCAACTAGTGGCAGGAAAAAATAGAGCTTTGAATTCAGATGTACTTCATGAGTGGAATGATATCGTATGACAACAGCTCAGTGACACTGACAATTTGGGCAATTAGTTTCCAAAAGAAGTGGTTACATGCTAATTTAGCGGTCTTTAGCAATACACAGGCTGAGACCGGAGGATGAAAATGGATCAAAGATATAAACATGATCCAACAACAATACATTAAATTTTACATGCTTGAAAATGACAGGGTTAAACTCTGTCATCGTACTGCCACTCACTA
Source organism: Rhincodon typus (assembly GCF_021869965.1). Taxonomy (NCBI): domain Eukaryota; kingdom Metazoa; phylum Chordata; class Chondrichthyes; order Orectolobiformes; family Rhincodontidae; genus Rhincodon; species Rhincodon typus. Next base: position 13,109,718 of record NC_063334.1, read on the forward strand.
AATGGTGCTAACTTGAACAAGGTGCTCAAAGATCATTATTGTTATATACTCCAGTACAAATTACTGCCATTGGGAGTAAATTGTGGAGGAGGGAGAGGAGAGGAAAGAGACCCAGTGCACAAAGGATGTTAAAGATTTGCCTTGTTCATAAAGTAACTAAACCATCAAGAAAAGATTACTGAGTTCTCAACACACACTTTTAAAAAAACCTTAATCATCTGACTACTTGATTTTCAATTCAACGTTACCTTCAGCTGCATAAATTTTATTTACATAGCAGGCGTGACATTAAAAGAAACTGTTGTGCCCGTTGTTGCTGAGCAGCAAAGGACACAAACTCACTTTAGTTAAAACCTTCAAATACACCCTTTTGCATACAACCATGAAAAAATAATTTGTATTTTGTCTACAAGCTTCATCGAGAATCAAATTGTTTACTAGTCAAAACTATGACCCTCTTTGGATTAGCAGCGTTAAAGGTTTTCAGCAAATCAGAGAATCTTGCTCCTGAGAATGACAATATTCAGAAATGCTCATCATAATTCCTGCATTCACATATCTAGTAAGGAATGATTTTGGTCGGGAGGACCATCACATTAACCAAAATATTAAAACAACATCTAGTTATGTTAATATAAATGATGTCACCCATTGAAAAAATTACTCTAAACGAGCCCTTGAGCTCGTCTTTCCTTCTTTGCCAAGTAGGGTAGAAAGAATTCAAAGACTCACTGATAGAATGATCTGTTTCACAAGTTTTGTGTCATCTATACAGTCAAAAGCTGCCATGAGAACCAAATGGGAAAATTCACCCTGCAAAATAATTTATATGACATGCACAGGTTACTGTTTCAGAATTCAACACTGCAGACGTCTTACACACCAAAATCATTATACAAATGTTGCTCTGCAGGGACATTAAGATTTAAATGAAGAATATAAGAAACTACTAAAAATGCAAACTCCTATCAAACAAACACTTAGCTAATGTAGTACTAAAATTCCATTCTTAAATTAACTTTGATTAGAGAATCGATACAATTATTTCTTCACTGTTAGGCCATAAATCCAATTCCAAAACTGAAGAGTCTAAAAGTTGCATAATAGAAATACGAGGATGCATAGATTGTGCTGAACTGCTTTTCCCAATCAGTGAAGGAACGGATATGCAATTGACTGTAAGATGCCAATTCTCAACAAAGATGCTATCGGTGCCCCTCCTTATAGGTAGGGCTCGTCATCACAGGTTGCTCCCACACCCAATCCTGGTAAAATATTGTAAGTCCATACTAGAAGGTAGAAGATTCAAAGTTAGGAAAAAAAAATTTCAGTCCACTACTTAGAGAAGATGGTGGTATAGAGGTAATATTACTGGACTAGTGATTCCGAAACTGATTCAATGCTCTAAGGCAGACTTAAATCAATTAAGTTCATGTAATACAATCAGGAATTAAAAATCTCAGTAATAATGACCATTAAACTATCAACTGCCTAAAAAAATCAATTATGCACTAATTTCCTTTATAAAAGGAAATCTGCCAATTGTATCTGTGTCTGATCTGTTTGACTCCAAACTCATATCAATGTAGCTAACTCTGTGTTCTCAAATGGCCTAACACGGCCGTCAGTTCAAAGGCTATTAGGGACTGGCAACAAATTCAAGTATTATCAGCAATGCTCACATCCCACAAAACGATAAATAAAATAAACCTCAAAATAAATCTTGTCACTCCATTACACGAGTCATTTGCTAGGAAGCATGGCATTCTGCACCATTTAAATAGCATGGATAACAATTAAAGGAGCTATTGTTCCCATTGTGGTTGAGTCGCAAAGGACACAAACTCACGTTAGTCAAAACCTTCAAATATGCCCTTGCATATATAAGCAGGAAAAAAATACTTTGTCTACAAGCTTCATTGAGATTCAAACTGTTTACAGCTCGATTAGAAGCATCAGAAAGGTTTCCAGCAAGTCTGAAGTAGGGTACTTTCGAGCAATCAATAGGAGGTACAAAGTATTAATGAACTGAGCTCAGGGAGCTCCACTTTTTCATTGGTTATTTACTTCACTAACTACCGTACTACCTCAATGTAAAAACAAAAATCTGGTCACATTTCCAAAGGACTACTAGCATACAAAAAAACAAGCTGCTGATCCCATCTTACAGTGGCAATTTTCTCTATGTAGGTCTTCATTGTTTTCACAATAATTTTTCTGTCCTAGGAAGAAATATAACAACTTTTAGTAAAGAATTGTAACTGAACTCTATGTAGAAGCACGTAATTAACGAATACAGAAATCCATTTATAAACTATGTTAAAACAAAACAAAAATTGGATTAAGTGATCAGTTTGTAATTTGCTTCTTTCACGGCATTAAACAAGATAGTTTAGTTGCAAACTAGTTTGTGCCCAACATCCCACCTCCAACCTTCATTTGAAAACACCATTAGCTGCCAGTTATGCTCTATTGACTCCAGATGTTCAATCCCGTGCCTAAGCCTTCAGTATATTGACAGACTATTCATCCATCACAGTTTTTATCTGACATTCAACTGTCTTTATGCATCTCTACAGGCATGGCTGGACAGTGATGAAGAGTGAGAAATGTGAACATCTATGCCGTCCTTGATTCAAAGGATAGTGAGGTTACTTGTTGTGGCCTACAGTCGTATTTCACTTTCACGCTGCCTGCTGTCAGCAATTTCCACTGAAACTGTGAACCAAAGTGGAAATCTGACTGGCCTGAATTAGATAGCAAATAGCTCAACCTCAGAACTCTCAGATTGACTTACATGTACAAACCATGAAACAGTATTCTACATCATCCTATTTACAAGAAAATTTAAAATCAGGTTAGAAACATGCACTCTTGAATATGAAAAAGAAACTAATTGAAGAAATGAAGCAAAAGTTATCCAAATGTTTTCCGATCAGACAGATTCAGATGTTGGAACATTTTCTTGAACACTTGCATGTTTGTCAATCATGTGATCTATTATTTATCCAAGGGTGCATCCATTTACTTGCCTGGAAAAATACACTGCATAATAAACATCAAACCAAAAAAAAGTCCTGTTTCTTTGGCTTACTTTGGAGGTTCCATGCCATAAGCATTGCATAGCCACTCTGCTTCCATCATGTGTATGAGCCATATAAATGACTGCTTCTCTCACAGCTTCAACCATTTCCTGAATTCAGAAATTTCAGACAGTTACTTCATTATAGGTACGACCATCATTAATCCCTCAGCCGAGCTATCATTAAGTGAAGCAAATAACAAATGCATATTTTGAAAGCTGAAGTTTAACCATGGGGCAAATCTACACTAAAATTTATTCAAGATTCATTTGATGCATCAAGCAACCAAATCCCAAAATTCAGTATTATTTTCTCTCCTGTTGATTTTATTGAAGTGTATTGCAATGAACACTCTGATCAGAAGCAAAAAAAAAAGATCTGAAATAAAAACAAAAATATTCAGCAGGTCTGGAAGTGTCTGTAGTATGGAGAGAAATAATGGTTCTCGAAGAAAGGCCATCGACGCAAAACATTTCACTATACAGATGGTTCCAAGCCTGCAGAATATTTTCATCATTTTCTGTTTTTATTTTAGATTTCTATTATTTGCAGTATTTTGCTAATATTAGTACTAATAATTTAAATGTACTTTAAAATGTTTCTTCAAAATATCAGCCTCTGCTTGCACCAACAGCTAGCCAGAAAACAGAAAATAACAACCAAATTAACATGAAAGAATAAGCCATCCTTGAACAACTGGAAAACGATTATCACTTCAAGCTTTAGATGACAACTGTGAACTATAAAAACAGCAGTAAATCTCACTGGGCTAGTCATCTAGAGGGGTTATGGCGTCATAGGTTCAAATCCCACCAGAGTGGCTGGTGGAATCTAAACTCGATTAATAAATCCAGGGCATAAAGTTGGTCTTGGTACTGATGATCATGAAACTATCATTGATTCCTCTAAAAGTCCAGCCAGTTCTCTAATGCTCAAATGGAAATGTGCCATCCTTTCTCCCATTTAGCCTCCATGTAACTGTAGACCCACAGCAATGTGGTCGACTATTAATTTCCCTTCTGAAATAGTGAGCTACTCAGTTCAAGTGCAATTAGGGATTAACAACAATCGTTGGCCCCATCAACAATGCTCATGTAATACAAAACAATCAAGGTTTGATATTATTTGAATAAATTAATGAAACTACACCAAGCTATCCATATTTTGGAATGGTTGCAGTGGCTTGCTTCCACCATGATTAAATAAATAAAACCTCGTTTTTTGACCCATGAACACACTGTACAAGACATTTTGCACTGATCTACATGTAGTTTGCAACATCCTACGTACAGCACTATTTTGCTTTTAAAAAAAAAGGTTTATGCACTTACAGAAACAGAAATCACTGGAAAAACTCAGCAGGTCCGGCAGCATCCGTGGAGAGAAAGCTGAGTTAATGTGTCGGATCCAGTGATCCTTCTTTATAACTGGAGTTTTGAACAAGGGTCACTGCACCTGAAACATTAACTCTGCTTTCTCTCCACAGATGCTGCCATACCTCGAGTGTGAATACTCATTCAGCTGAAGTTTCTTATTGCCTCTGTTAAAAAAATGCAATGATGAAAACAGTCACTGCAGTTGATTAAAGAGAAAAATAGAGATGGCTTTCATTAGTAAAATACCAGCTCAACTGCATTCTCAAATAAGCTAGTTATTATAGATGGACCAACTTCAATCTGAAATTAGGTTTTGGTGCTAAAAAGGATTAAACTAAGCATTCACAAAAAAAAAGTATACATATATTTGATGATAGACACAAAGATTTATATCCACAAGCCGGAACTTCGAATAGTTAACAAATCCTTGTAAACAAATTAAAACAATTATGAACAATAATAGCAAAGATTTTGGATACAGAAATCATTTACCGTTCTCATTTTATCAGGGCAGTACGTGAAGAAGTCCAAGAATACTTTGTGTACCAACGTGTGCTTTATTACTGCTTCTCTAGAGATACCCAAAGAGATAAAGTGGATTAAACTACATCTGTATGATTGACTTTAATTGCAAATTGCACACACAGCGTTACACAAGCAGCTAACTACCTGTACATTTAAAGTGGCTCCCAATTGATTGAGCAAATTTATATAAGTTAGATCTCCTTAGACCCTTTCACAAGATGCCTCCCTGTGAGTATGCCCCTAACCATAAGAGATAGTCCAACGAAATAGGGTCCATTGACTTCAGAAGTGGAAACCTAGATGATATAGCAATGGGAAGCAAAGCACATACGCCATCTTATCGAGGTCAACTGATAACAGAGCATCAGTTTACACTATTTTACCATATAATTATAAAGAAAAATATTTAGTAGCATTGAAGGACAGTTGTATACAGAAACTTTCAACCCAGGAGTTTGAATTCAGTGCACTGCATTCTCAACAGATCTTGTTTCTGAGAATTAAGACTGTTCAATTCTCTAAGTATTTTACCCGATTTGAATGATAAAACTAAATGAAACATTGGTTATGCACATTTAATCAAATTAAATAAGCACACCTCAAGTTCAGAGATAATAAAGTGTGCAATTCATGTAGGATAGAATGCAGATGGCAAAGTTCTACAGGAGTTGGAGTTAGGTAAATTAACAAAGAAACCAGCATATTTGAGGTGAGGGATAGAATAAAATTACAGACCACTTCAGCAAGCTGAAAATAAAACGGGTATGAAGTTGGTTGGCCAAAAAATTTACTTTACTCAAAACATGAAACAGCTCTGGAACAGAATTCTTTAATCATTCAGGAAGATACTAGACAGAATTCTACAAAATGATACGATCAGAGTGTAAAGAACGGAGCAGTAACTTATCAGAGAAAATAATTAATATCCCTTATTTAGAAGGCACTGGGGGGGCTTCCTTGACGTGAATATCCTTAATGGGTTAATGGTTCTTCCTCACTCCTCCTCATACCTGACTAGTGCTGAGTAAAGGACTTGGTACAGATTGTAATCATGTGTATCAGAAGATCAAATCATATACTTGAAATAGAGATATATTTTGTTTGGAAGTAAGCTGGAATGAGGTCACTTGTTTCATTCTAATCTAAAAGACTCAATATATTGTTAAATCACCAATAGCCTTCTTACTTCTGTGCCATAGGAGTGAGGATTTCTTTCATTTCTCCCATTATGCCCTCTCGTTTATCCGGATTGGATTCAAGAACTTTGTCCAATGTTGGACAAAATACAGACTAGTAAATAAAAGAAACACAAATGTTACAATCCATTCCAAATGCTGACAAAAGAAAAATTTTTAGAAGCTTGTTCTGCAATTATATTATACTGACATGCTACACATTAACAACATTGCAGCTCTTTTTTGTAGAGAATCACTGGTGTCTGGTTCAATATGGGAGATACTCAATAACGAGGTAAACTCAATGTGCTGGAAACTATCAAGACAAAGCCAAGTCTCAGAAGTCTATATCACGCTGCTGTTATGCACCAAGTCATCTCTTGCACAGAATAAATACTTTTCATCTAAACTTACATTGCTTTTACTAGATTTTGTTGTACAATAACAGTTATAATCTATTAAATACAAAACTAAAACTGCAAAATTACAGTGTAGTCTTGCAGGTTTATCGGGTTTCATATTGATGATTAAGTTTTTTAAAAATTCTTTAACAGAGTGCGGATGTCACTGTGAGGCCATTTCTTTTGGGGCGGGGGGGGCGGAGTTTAATAATATTTTCAAACGTACAGCACTGCGGTTAATAGCCCAGATTATCCAGTTTACAACTGCCCAGACCCTGGAAGATGCATGTTTGGATCAGGTAGAAGTCCCAAAGCTCTCAGGCTGCATGAATTGCCCTGCAATTTGAAACTTTCGATGGGCACTTGCCAAGCTTACCCCTACAGACGCTGGGGAGGGTGCAGATGAGATCAGAAATGACTTTTAGGCAAACAATTAACTGGCTGCATCTCACCTCTCATGCATCAGTCTTCTGAGGGTGATCTAATAAATTATTTTTACAATTATGAAATGTTTTGATAGCATGGAAGCAGAATATTTGTTTTTGTGAGGCAAAACATAACTCAAGACCAATACACTGGTCAGGAATCCTTCATCCTTCAACAGGACCAACAACATTTTGGATAAAGGGTATTTTTGGTTTTTGGGTCCACTGTAGTCTGTTCAGGCCCTTTGGAAAAAAAACTTTGCTTAACCCAAATGTGAAGTGTTTTTCTCCCCCCAAAGGGACAGAATGGATCTGTAGACACGCTGAGTTCAACACTTTAGAAGATAAACTTCACTTTTAGGTCCATTCAGGTCGAGCAACGTTTCTGTTCCAAAGGGCCAGAATGCAGCATGTTGACAGGTCTGCTTTGGAAAAGACTTTCACAGTCTTCGGTCTTTTCAGGCATGTGGATAATGGATATCTGAACTGTAGCAGCAAAAAAATTGAACAGGAAACTAAGAAATGTTTCGAGCTAAATAGTGGGAGATTGTGGAATTTGCAACCACAGGGTGCAATTAAAGTAAATATTAGACGTACATATGTGGAAATTAGGCAAACATAGAAGGGGAGAAAAAGAGAAGGAAACAATGGTAGATTTAAAGGAGAATACATGAGAGGTGGCTTAAGTGATGTATAAACAGAGACACAGACCAGTTAGACTGAATGGCCAGTTCTGTGCCATACATCCTTTGTAATCCTAAATCACCAGAGATTAACTTCTGATTTTGAAATGAATAAACTATTTAATTGGTGCAAGGATACAGCCTTGTTAACTAAGGCTGTTAGAAATGATGGCTTTCATTCTCTGATGGGCACTGTCTTGCAACTGCCCCTTTCTAAGCATGGCAATTAAAAATGGAACTGGTCAGATTTCATTCAGTTTAGATTGACTGCCCCAACTACAAAATTGAGAGGAGTGAGTCAGAAGGAAATATTCAACTATAATATTTCAAACTAAACTGAATTGGAGGAAGGGAAAAATAATCTGGTTCAAAACTAAATTACAGTGAGACGGTTTGCGTATAAAAGTAGAAAAAGAGAGAACCATACAATCACTACAGTGTGGATTCAGGCCATTCGACCCATTGAGTCCACACCAACTCTCTGAAGAGCTTCCCATCCAGGCCCAACCCCTCTGCCACCCTATCTGTGTAACCCCGCATTTCTCATGACTAATCCACATAGCCTGCACATCCCAGGAAACAAAGGGGCAATTTCCCATGGCCAATCTACCTAACCAGCACATCTTTGGACTGTGGGAGGAAACTGGAGCACCCGGAGGTAACCCACACAGACACAGGGAGAATGTGCAAACTCCACACAAACACACGCCAGAGGGTGGAATTGAACCTGGGTCCCTGGTGCTGAGGGAGCAGTGCTAACCACTGAGCCACTGTACAGCAGGTAATTGGAAACACTTCAAAGGTTGGTAAAATAGTTTATGTGACTTTTGAGTTTATACAAGCGTCAGGCCTTTCATCGGCAATGTATCACATTTATATTAGCATTTATTTCAGTTACAAATAGACAGTATGGAAATCAACATGGTTAAAATTGTCAAAGACACAACGTAGATTTTTTTTCTGTATTCAAGTATATGTTAAAAATTACCTTGCAAATCATGAACGTGTTTCCATAAAGTTCTTCTGTTAGCATTTTCCTCTGTTCTAATACTGCTTTGTCATTGTATGCATATTCCACAATTGCTGATGCCTCAGAATGTCGTAACATTTTTTTCACTTCACCTTTAAAACTTTTAATTATTTCTGCTACTTGCTGCTTGTTTCTAGCAAAAATAAATCCTACATTAAATCTACTAACATTAATAATTTGCACAGCAGCAAAATATTTTCTTTAATAACTTCACACTTAGAATGATTTTGCTACTGCTCAAAATCAAAGCTAACATTGTAAAAATTAATATTTGGCAGATACCCATAATGGAAAATTAACAGCTCATCTAAATGCACTCAAGAATTTGTTAGATATTCATCAACAATAAATTCCACCCACTCTATGTGTGGCTTCACTGACATCTGCACATAATCACTGCAGCGAGAGAGCTGGGATCCAGTGCTGTATACTTTCCCTCTTTAGCTTCCACAAACTAAAGAAATCGTTTTAAGAAGCAGAAAGATTACCCCAGTATCAATAAAGCAAATGAAAAAGCTATGACAAGACCAGAATTACAGTCTTCTTCCTAGAATGAACCCCTCCCTCTTGGTTTAAAACCGTTAGGACCATTATGTTGGATGCATATGCAATCAAACATAGTGAAACACTGTTTATGATTTGAGGTATTGGAGTCTGGCTCCATTCGGCTACTATGGTTTTCAGAACTTCTTCCAGCCATGGTTCCTTCATGTACATCTCCCTTTACAAATTAGTCACCTCACTTGCTGTTTCTACCTTCCTTCCTTCCTCTCCCCCCTCCAAGCCTCATCTATCATTTCTGCAGGAATTTCATCATGTCCTCCTGCTTCTTCTGGCCTCATTTATTTCACACTCCAGAAGATCATGTCCTAAAATCATCCTGGGAAATGGTTCTTCCCACTTATCCTTTTTCTGTTGGCTTGCTATCTGTGTCATACAGGTCTTGATGTACTCTTTCCATTTATTCTTTTAGTCAATTTCTATAAGCAGCGTATAATCTCTGATACCAATTCGCCTTTCAGCTCGTTTGCCTACCCTTTCTTTAGTCAATTTCTGTCCTTTCTCATTAAGACTGCCCTGCCTTCCTTCTTGAAGTTCTACCAATTCTCTACAATGCTTTCCCAAAAAAAAACTTTTGCTCAGTCAGTCTTTTTCCTATACATTTGTTGCCTGTTTTCTCTATAATTTAGAAGGTTAAGGGGTGATATGGTTTAGGTCTTCTTGATAATAACAGTAAAAGACAGGGTCGATAAATATAAATTATTTCCACTGGTTGGGGATTCTAGAGATGTCAGGAAGCACTTTTACACAAAAAGGTGCTAGTTGTTCGGAACTCTCTTCCTCAAACTGCAGTCAATACTCAATCAGTTGTTAGTTTAAAATCTAAGACAGGTAATTTTTAGCTAAGCAAAGGTATTAAAGGATATGGGTTGAAAAGAGGCATATGGAGTTAGATCACAGATCAGCCATGATCTCACTGAATGGTGGAACAGGCTCAAACAGCTGAACAGCCTCATCTATGTTTATCTTCATTAGTGTTTTTCTTTACCTACTTTCATTATTTTTGCAGAGATCCCTGAATTTCTACCTCATTTCCCTTTAAATATACCAATGGTGTCTTTAGCATTTTGTAATATGACACTGTCTAATATATTTAATTAATCTTGACAACTTCTTTCTGACTGTTTTTAACTGCTGTGTGGGGGAGAGAGAGAGAGACACAGACACATACATTTGCTGGACAACCCTACAGTAGGAGGACAGATCGCTAATGCATATTGAGAAGTTCCAAGAGTTTAAAGTGGCAATATTATAAAGCTAAAGAACATGAGTTAATTGAAGATTAGAAGGATGTGGAGCTAAAGGGCCAAAGACTGAATGCTAAACAATTTGAAATTTGGAAGGTCTTATGAGTCACTGAAGAGAAACAATTAGGACTGTGAGGTGTGAAGAAAGAAAGACAAGGCTTGCCCTTAGATAATTGCTATGTCACGCCCTCCACTCATGAATGTCCCATGTTCACGTTATACGATCTTTGAAACTCCAAGCGCAAAAAGAAAACAACAGGTATGGACATTACATCCTTTTATTCCACAGTTCAGCACATACAAAGCAAGCTAGGCAATCTAGTAACCCTAACCCTACCCACAAATTAGAGATAGTTTAGGATTTTAGCCCTGACAAAATTTAAGCTAGAAGTATAAACCTGTCACGAAAAACAATTTAGCAGTCGATTTAGTGTGCTATAAATCCAACAAATCACATAAATACTGTCAAATGCTAACTTGTGCATTACTGTCTTCAGGGTCACAATTATATCTAAACATCCTACTTACCCATACATCAAAATTTTTTTCACAATATGTCTGCCATATTTGGATTTGCTTAAATTAACCAAATGCTCTGTAAATAAAACAAAAATCAATGTCAAGCAAGAGGAAGCATTTAAACAATATCCATTCTCAATGTAATGAACAGCATACAAAGAATTTAGGTACCTTTCAATTCCTCAAAGACCTCTTGTCTTTGTTTTTCATCTCCAAACTGAATATAACACTGGATAACTCGAGCAGAATCATGTGCAAAAGCAATCTGGCAAAATGATAAGATACAATTCACAATAAATCCAAAATCTGTAGCTTCTTTAACCACAAAGAATTACAAATTTGGTGAGATAAATTCAGGCAACACAATCCCCAGCAACACTTTCAACAGCACTTTTGTGTCAAGTTAATAATCCAATTATTAAAGACATCTTAGAAATCATGCAAGTGCAAGTGGGTTTCCTGTGATCCTACTCACAGCAAGTCAAATGACACATTGTTTGTAAACAGAAGAATAGCAGGTTGGAGCTGTGTTTAATTTGCTCAAAAGGTTGCAAGGCAGCCTGAAATCATAATTTAAATGCAATTTGATGACAAGTTTGACAGATGGAAAACTTCCAATTCCAAGGTAGAATAATGAAAAGCAGCATGAAGTAATTTCCCATCTGTATTTTTAAATTTCAGCATATGCTAGTGTTAAAGCTAAAATGTGATAGACATGCTCAGAACCTGCATAATGCCCCAGGCACTGCTTACTTATCTTAAAAGGGGCAAAATGTTATATCATGTCAAATATGGTGTACTATTCTGTTAATGAAGGAAAGTGAGCTTCTCTTTTAATCCTAAATGAATGAAAGGGACAATGTGATTTATAAATTATAGATCGGAATACTCAAAACACCAACTTAAAAAAATGCAAACATTTTAATATTACGTGTGACATCAAAATTGGAAATTAAGTCACATATTACATCCATGAAGTTGACTTAACCAAAGCAGAAACATAGCGAAAGGTTGAAAGCAGAATTTGGAAATAGCCATACATTTTTAATGTTTCCATGGACTAACTGCTGCAATTCTTTCATCAATTCTGCCCTCTTCTCTTTACTGCACTCTTTCCTACATTTTGAAAAATACAAAAAAATTTACTTTTAGGTGATGTAAATGCTTAAAACATCGATTTAAAAAGAAACATTACTTTCCCATTATACTTTAAAAACATACTTTTTCTTAAAAAAAAAGTACAATGCATTTGTCTTTGAAAGTGAATTGGCAAGGAATTTGAACATTTGACACACACAAATAGCTAACAGCAAGAAAGGGGCATGGTCAAAAACTCAGTACATGCATCGCCGTTATTGCTGGCTTTATGATGTTATCACTAAACAATGTTCTAATTGCAGATGGATGTGGAATTGGCATCCACGAACGGGCTAATCCAAAAACTGAATAAACAATCCAACTTAAATGATTGATCTGAAGCAGCCTCCCGAGGGAACGAAAAAGATGCCTTCAAAAGCAGCAAAATAATAATTGTTTTGAGTATTAAGAAAAAAAAACGTAGTTCAAAGCTTTCTATTTGGCACTCATCACAGCACTGCTAGAATATCAAACTTCAAAGGGAACACAATTTGTACCACACAAAACGAGGATGCTGGTTGTTTATACCTGTGGAATGATAGCTACTCCAATCTGATCACAGCATGTTGCATGCTGAATAAACTCTTGAATGTACCCCAGCTGTCACTTCCTGTCCAGAAGAGTACACAACAGATTACTCTGGAATTGAAGGTGTCTCAAAAATTCATGCAACAGGCATTTGACCCTGCTACTGTGCTGTAGCAACACGAGCAGTTTTCTTCACTACAAGATGCTGCCACAAAGCCAAAAGGTCATTCTGCCTGCTTCAAATATAGGAAATGTGTATATCTTCAGTGCTGGTGTAATGCCAGGTATGTTAGCCATACTTCCTAAATGAATGGCGGATTGTAATATGCCCTTCAGCTGTTCATAATAGGCAGAATACTGGCCATAGAGCCCGTACATTCTTATAAAATTCAGATCGTAGTATCAGAAATTAGATATGGAGAAGATTTGCTAAACAATCCCAATTGTGCAAATAATTACATTTTCAACCAATTCAAGAGGCTCACAGTGTCACTTAGCTATGTGTGTTCTAAGTCACATATATTCACTTGCATGACCCTGTTCTTTGCAAACACAAAGAATATGGAAATGAACTGCACCTTTTTCAACTGGAGATAAACTTGATGAACAACACTGCCTGGTGCATTCCATGTGGCAATGCTTGATGAATCAAAGTCAAGCTGCCCAGCTGAAGTGAAACAAAAGCTTGGCAGTTAATTGTTCCCATTACATTCTCCATGGCAAACCCTCTACCAATCATAGTCCACCTGCCAAGCAATCAGCATTCTTTTCTTTCCAAGTATGATGGTGTTCCCTTTGAAATTTCATGTTGTGATTCAGCCTTGATGGTCACAAGACAAAACGTTTCAACTGCATCTCTCTTTTTTCAGTACTATCAAACAATTCCCTGGTCCCCAACACCTCATCTTCACCATGGACATCCAGTCCCTCTACACCTGCATTCCCCATGCAGATGACCTTAAGGCCCTCCGCTTCTTCCTGTCCCGCAGGCCCGACCAGTCCCCCTCCACTGATACCCTCATCCGCTTAGCCGAACTCGTCCTCACACTCAACAACTTCTCTTTCAATTCCTCCCACTTCCTACAGACAAAGGGGGTAGCCATGGGCACCCGCATGGGCCCAAGCCACGCCTGCCTCTTTGTAGGTTACGTGGAACAATCCCTCTTCCGTACCTACACCGGCCCTAAACCCCACCTCTTCCTCCGT
>NC_063334.1:13148613-13175693 GCF_021869965.1 Rhincodon typus
CCGCCTCCCACTCTCTCCCTATTTATTTCAAAACCCCCTTCCCCTCCCCCTTTTCTGATGAAGGGTCTAGGCCCGAAACGTCAGCCTCTCTGCTCCTATGATGCTGCTTGGCCTGCTGTGTTCATCCAGCCCTGCACCTTGTTGTCTCGGATTCTCCAGCATCTGCAGTTCCTACTATCTCTCTCAAGCTCTATCCTATTGTTTACTCCCTACCCCATCTCCCTCCCTATTTTCTGCATATAAACTGACGTTTTCCCATTAGTTCTGAGTAAAGGTCACTGGACCCAAAAGTTAACGGTTTTTTAACTTCACAGATGCTGCCAGACCTGCTGAGCTTTTCCAGCAACTTGTGTTTTTGTTATAAATGTAAGGAGGTTTTACTGCAGCTGTACACAATGTTGGTGAGACCACATCTGGATATTGTGGACAATACTGATCTCCCTATTTGAAACAAAAGAGGTATGGTTTCTCCAGAAGCAGTTCAGAGAAGGTTCACTAGGATCATTCTTGGGTTGAAGGGCTTATCATGTGAAAAGTTGAACAAGTTAGGTGTATATCCATTGGAGTTTAGAAGAAGATGTAATCTTACTGAAACATATAAGATCTTGATTTGACTGGAGAAGGTGGAAACTCAAAGGTTGTTTCCTTTTTTGAGGGGTTAGAATTCCTTTCCACAGAAGTTACTCAATATTCAGATTCAATATAAATATTAAGACCCAAATGACACAATATAAGGCAATGTTGGAATTTATTTTCTTTCTGTTTGATGATACAAGCAAAAGCCATTGGTATGAGGTAGCTTTCTCACATATCATTCAGTTCAAATGAGATGTTACATTACTGATATCACCCAATGTTATTCAGTAAGCAGTAGGGTGCTGGCCTGCCACTAACAGAGGTTTGTTACAAAAGTGATTATATTAACTGGACCGATTCCTGCTGCATTTATTTCATGTCTACTGGCTTCAGTGTCATAATAGTGATCCTCCATTCTTTAAATAATACAAGAAACATAGTGTCATACATGCAAGAGTTTAGTTTTCACCTCTAACAATTTTTGTCCTACACACGAGAAAATATCTCCCTTAAATTCTGTATTTTGAGTTCATGTACAACAAGTTGCAAGTCTGAATAGCTTTCTTTAAACATGCTGACATTCTAGGAAACTCAGATTGTAAAGCAGAACGGTGTTTTCAGTAGAAAACAAGGGGAACAATCCTTTGGAAGGAAAACCCAGCAGATCTTCAAAACCCTTACACGCGCACCATCAGAACTAGCACTTGGCCTGGAGCCTTTTAGGATCGGGACCGTGCAGATGTCTCATGACCTTGTTTTGGCTGTATGAATTACAAAGCATTACAAAGCATGGTTTCTAGGCATCTCTGCAAAATTAAACAGAACACGTCCAATATTCTCAAAACCTCATTCATCAATACTGACTTCAAATTATTGGCTTGAAGTCATGATTTTCCTTTTACAAATACAGTCTAAGAAAAATAACAATAAATTTGACTGATTGCTTTGATTTGGAAGTGGGTGAACTGGTAACATTTGAACAGCTTTTGAAAATACTAATAATAATAAAGAGCATCAATAATTTGATACAGAGTTTGGTAGCAGATTGGCCTTTCTCTTCTCATGGCTGCCATGATAAAATCACCCATAACCTGGCAAAAGTTAGGACTAAACTAGCCGTCTCAGTTAAGCATACTGCAAGAAAGGCTGGTTTGGTTTCTAGCTGGTACTCCTCTGACCTTCAGGTTGTTGTTCATTGTTGGGAAAGAGTACATTTACTCTATAGCATCCAACCCAGGAATAAGTTTGTTGCACTGGATGACAAAATATGTCGCATCCCCTTGCAGTGACATCCCCCATTTTACTGAGTGTAAAGTTAATTAAAGAAGTTAATAATTCTACGCTAAGAGCTATACAGCACATATTTTCCACTGTAATATAGCTACAAATGTCCAATATATTACATAGAATGCAAAGATATAAATAAGCCATACCTATTAAATATTTGATTATCATGATGTTTGCTCTAAAGCATTTTCTCAATATAATTTATCTATTATTATGAAAGTTGAAATAAAATTGTTACATTACTGTCCAGCTTGTTAAGACTGTCCTTTTTACATAATATTTTTGATCAGATCTGAACTTCTATGGGTACCAACCACTGTCTACATGCACAGGCACATGAACATGGCTACAATTATAAATATCTACATGATTATTACATTATTTCTCTGCTTTGCAGTTGTTGATGGATGGTTTGGTTGGCCGCTTTTGATTGAAGATTTCAGACGTTATTTGATATTTCGCAGAGAAACTACTTCAATTCACACAATGTGTGTTCATTTATTCTTTAATACAAATTGTTAAAATGTTCTATAAGAGGGATTAATGCAACTTGGAGGCATCACAAAAACATCTGAGTCTAGTTGTTGCATTGCAGTCCTGCTCCTATGGGTCACCTGAGTATCTTGTTGGTAGATATGCTGGTGTCAGTTTAGAGAGGGATTTTTCACAAGGATTCATTCATAAAAACTGATGAATAAACAGAAAGCAAAAATAAGAGACTAAAGAATTCTAATGTTTATACTGGAGAAACTGATGATTCAAAAGAAACAATCTTAATCTCTCCCCCTCTCTCCCTATTTATTTCAGAATCCCCTTCCCCTACCCCATTTCTGAAGAAGGGTCTAGACCCGAAACATCAGCTTTCCTGCTCCTCTGATGCTGCTTGGCCTGCTGTGTTCATCCAGCTCTACACCTTGTTATCTCAGATTCTCCAGCATCTGCAGTTCCTACTATCTCTAATCTTAAGATTTATTCTGCAAAGACAAATTTCAAAGCTTTTTTTGAATGCCAAAGGTCCCTTTCAATTTGCAAAATGTTTATTTTGTTTCTTGAACTGAATGAAAAGTAATTCTACAATTGTGGCTGCATCTCATACAAACACCGCATGTTACTTTCTGGCTTGTTCCTGTCTAGTACATACAGTACTCTCAATAACAATAGTGATCAAATAGAGAGGCAGGAGGGGAATTCTACAGCATTCAACCTCGAGAGTCAAAGTCATAGTTAACAATGGTGATACGAAGGAAACTGGGGATAAACAAGAAGTCAGAATCGGAGAAATGCAAAATTCTCAGAAGTTTGTTGGGCTTGTCACAGAAAGGCTGTACAGGTGACTTGTTGGTACAGTCTGCCAATGCCATTGTAAAAATACTTTGTAAGAAGCATACACAAGGGTATATAATTACCAAGTTCTGAGGAAGGGTCACTCGACCCAAAGCATTAACTCTGATTTCTCTCGACATATGCTGCCAGACCTGCTGAGCTTTTCTAGCAGTTTCTGTTTTAGTTTCTGATTTCCAGCATCCACAGCTCTTTTGGGTTTTTTTTCTGTATATAGTTATGGATTGCCCCTTACTATATAGCACTCATCTAGCTAGCTCCTCTGCATAGTCTAACTGACATATAAAGCTGACCTTTCTGAAATGTTAACTAGTCTGTTTTCTCCTGATGTGTTGTCTGACCTCCAGAATATTTCCAGCATTTTCTGTTTTTGTTTTAGAAAATAAACTGCATAATACATTATTGATAACTCTTTTCTAATAATCTTGATATAAGAATGTACTGAATTGTTAAACATTAATTAAACAATCAATAATTCATACCAATCTTTGATCCATTCTAAATTTGTGTCTAAATGTCCCCATTCAAATAGCTGATCACCGATATTTACTTTGAATCTACTGACCTACCTTTTTCCACAGCCTTTGATACCATTACTTAATAAAAGTCTATCAGTCAGTAATGAAAACTTCAATTCATTCATCATCAACAGATTTTTGGAGCAGCAAGTGTAAAATAAATGCTAGCAATGCTTCAGCCTTTGTTATTGGTTTACTCTCTTTGGTTTTTAGAGTTACTGTTCACCTAAATCCCTTTATGCCTCTGCAAGTCCTAGTTAAAAACTTTAAAGAACTAATCCAGATTTAACCTGATTGTATCAAAACTGGATGTGACTTTCCCCACAGTTTTGCCTATTCACTTAGTTTATCGATATCACTTTGTGATTCTTGTGCCTTCCCACAGAACCTACTGTGCCTCCTTCTTACTGGCATCTTCAGTTTTGGATATTTAACTCTTTTCCTTGATACAAATCATGAATAGATTTGGTAAAAAGCTGTAGCCCCAGTACAAACCCCAGGGAAACACTAGCTCCCAGATTCCAATATAGATATTATTAATCTTGCCCCAACATCCCCATTCTTTCTGAAGACCTCATAGTTTGGAATATTTAACTCCTGAGATCAAGTTATGGGAGTGTCTATAATGGCTATATCATCATATTTCTTAAGTTCAGATGTTTCCACAGAACCAAAGAAAAGTCACTGTACAGCAAGTAGCCATTCAATCCATCGTGTGTGCACCAATTAAACTATCTAGGCAGTTTTCAGCTCCTGGTCTCTAGTGTAACAGGTTACAACACTTCAGGTGCAGATCCAAATTCCTTTTAAATGAATTGAGTGTATCCATCTCAACCACCAAGTTGGGCAATGATGCACCCTCTATGTGAAAAAGTCTTGTGTCCCCTCCAATCCCTATCATCATTGCCTTAAATTGGTGCCCCTAGTAAATGACATCTCTGCAAGAGCAAACAGGTCGTCCCTGTCCAATCTGTCTGAGCCCCTCATTATTTTGTACACCTAAATTAAATGACCATGCAACCTCCTTTGTTCTAAGAAAAAGAACCCTCGTCTTTCCAATCTCATCGCAGCTAGTTTGCAATTTTCAAGCCCTAGCAACTTTCTAAATCTCCTCTCAATAGCAATTATGTCCTTCCCATAATGTGTACTGTACACAAAACTCCAACTGTGGCCTAACCGGTGTCTTATCTAGTTCTAGCAAAACACCCCCCTCCTTCTGGACACCACCCCAAGGCCTCCTACCCTCCCTCGACCTCTTCATCTCCAACTGCCATCGTAACATCAATCGCCTCAACCTCTCCACCCCTCTCACCCACTTGAACCTCTTCCCCCACGGAACGTGCAGCCCGCTGCTCCAATCCCAACCTCACCATAAAACCCGCGGACAAGGGAGGCGCAGTTGTAGTATGGCGCACTGACCTCTACATCGCCGAGGCCAGGCACCAACTCTCCGACACCACCTCCTACCGCCCCCTTGATCATGACCCCACCCCCGACCACCAAACCATCCACAACCTCATCACCTCAGGTGACCTCCCACCCACAGCCTCCAACCTCATCGTTCCCCAACCCCGCACCGCCCGCTTCTATCTCCTTCCCAAAATCCACAAACCTGACTGCCCTGGTTGACCCATTGTCTCTGCCTGCTCCTGCCCCACCGAACTTATCTCCACCTATCTCGACTCCATTTTCTCCCCCTTGGTCCAGGAACTCCCGACCTACGTCTGTGACACCACCCACGCCCTCCACCTCCTCCAGAACTTCCAATTCCCTGGTCCCCAACACCTCATCTTTACCATGGACATCCAGTCCTTATACACCTGCATTCCCCATACAGATGGCCTAAAGGCCCTCTGCTTCTTCCTGTCCTGCAGGGCCGACCAGTCCCCCTCCACTGACACCCTCATCCGCTTAGCCGAACTCGTCCTCACCTTCAACAACTTCGCTTTCAATTCCTCCCACTTCCTACAGACAAAGGGGGGGGCCATGAGTACCCGCATGGGCCCAAGCTATGCCTGCCTCTTTGTAGGTTACGTGGAACAATCCCTCTTCCGTACCTACACTGGCCCTAAACCCCACCTCTTCCTCCGTTACATTGATGACTGTATCAGGGCCGCCTCGTGCTCCCACGAGGAGCTCGAACAGTTCATCCACTTCACCAACACCTTCCACCCCAACCTTAAGTTCACCTGGACCATCTCTGATACCTCTCTCTCCTTCCTGGACCTCTCTGTTTCCATCTCTGGCAACCACCTGGGAACCGATATCCATTTCAAGCCCACCGACTCCCACAGCTACCTAGAATACACCTCCTCTCAGCCACCTTCCTGCAAAAATGCCATCCCCTATTCCCAATTTCTTCGCCTCCGCCGCATCTGCTCCCAGGATGAGGCATTCCACTCCTGAACATCTCAGATGTCCTCATTTTTCAAGGAGCGCAACTTCCCCCCCTCAGTGATCGAGGACGCCCTCGACCGTGTCTCCCGTATTTCCCGCAACTCATCCCTCACACCCCCTCCCCGCAATAACAACCAAAACAGAATCCCCCTCATCCTCATGTACCACCCCACCAACCTCCGGATCCAACGCGTCATCCTCCGACACTTCCGCCACCTGCAATCTGACCCCACCACGAAAGGCATTTTTCCCTCCCCACCCTTATCTGCTTTCCGGAGGGACCACTTTCTCCGTGACTCCCTTGTCTGCTCCCCACTCCTCTCCAGCCCCACCACACCCGGCACTTTTCCCTGCAACCGCAGGAAGTGCTACACCTGCCCCCACACCTCCTCCCTCACCCCCATCCCAGGCCCCAAGAAGACTTTCCACATCAAGCAGATGTTCACCTGCACATCTGCTAATGTGGTATACTGCATCCGCTGTTCCCGTTGTGGCCTCCTCTACATCGGGGAAACCAAGCGGAGGCTTGGGGACCGCTTTGCGGAACACCTACGCTCGGTTCACACTAAACAACTGCACCTCCCAGTCGTGAACCATTTCAACTCCCCCTCCCATTCTGCAGACGACATGTCCATCCTGGGCCTCCTGACACAATGATGTCACCGAAGGTTGCAGGAACAGCACCTCATATTCCGCTTGGGAACCCTGCAGCCCAATGGTATCAATGTGGACTTCACAAGCTTCAAAATCTCCCCTCCCCCTACCGCATCCCAAAACCAGCCCAGCTCATCCCCGCCTCCTTAACCTGTCCTTCCTCCCACCTATCCCCTCGTCCCACATCAAGCCCCACCCCCATCTCCTACCTACTAGCCTCATCCCGCCCCCTTGACCTGTCCGTCTACACCTTGTTATCTCAGATTCTCTAGCATCTGCAGTTCCTACTATCTCTAGCAAAACATCCCTGTTTTCTATTCAATTCCTTACCCAATGAAGAATAGCATCCTATATTTTTATTAACTGCCCTACCTATCCATCTTGCCCACTCAAGGCACCTGAGCACATATACTCCAAAATCTCTCAAAACTCTCCATTTATTGTGTAATCCATTGCTTTGTCTGCCCTCCCCAAATCCATTACTTCACGCTTCTCTGGTTTGAATTTCATTTGTTCCTTTTCCATCCACTCATCCAAACCCTTGAGATCATTCTGCAATATATAGCCATCCTCTTCACAATCAACTGGTAGTTCTTGTTTCACTCCCAATTCTACCTCCCACGTTTAAGTCTAAGTCATTGATGTGTATCATAAACAGTACAGGATCCAGTACAGCCCTGTGGAACACATCGGGAAACTGTTCTCCATTCACAAAAACAGCCACTGACCACTACCCTTTGTTTTATGTCACTAAGGCAAGTTAGGATCCAACTCGCCATATTCCCTGCATTGCATGGGCTTTTCAGTTTTCTGGCTGCAGTGTTTTTATTTCTTATCATAAATGCATTCTTATGTCAGACGTATTTATACAGAACTCTTAACTGTGTAACTGGCATCACCTTGTTCATATTTCTTCTTGTTTTTATGTTTCGACAATAATTTTCACTAAACTTGTATAATGCAACTTCAAGCAAAAGTTTTAACCCATATGTCTACATTAATAAAGTTATAGAAGCCTTGTAGCTGTGTTTTCTGGCACCAGTTTCCATATTCTCAAAAATATTCAACCTTTTTGAAAAGTCCATTCATTTGGATGGAAAAGTGCAGTCCTCAATTATTGACAATGTTTTTGATTCAGTTGTAGTGCCATGCATCAAGCGTGTTTGAAATAGGGCTTCCTGGGGGAAAAAAATTCCATACAAAAATAATTTGATCTCAGCAAATATACCAGGGTAGATTTAGAGTGGACAAGAAATTCTCAATAGAATGATGGAACTGAGAAGGAATAGAATATACAAGGGGAATTAAATTCATCATAAATTCATAGCATGATCTAGGAGCCAATATTCAGTATCTGATTCCCAAATAAGGGTGTAGAGGATGCTCAGCAATATACACATGAGTAATGAAAAGGAGGTAAACAGAAATAAGAAAATGGGTAGTGATTAATGTTTTTTGTGTGTTTGATTGAACATTGGGCAGATTCACACTACTAAACATGAAGTCGAAAAATCGTGTACCTTTTGAAATTTATGTTACGAGACAGAAATAGATCACACTGATTTCTTTTTCACACTTATTCACGGGATGAGGGCGTCACTGACCAGACAGCATTTATTGCCCATCCCTAATTGCCCAGAGGGCAGTTATGAGTCAACCACATTGCTGTGGGTCTGGAGTCACATGTAGGCCAGACCAGGTAGGGATGGCAGTTTCCTTCCCTAAAGGACATTAGTAAACCAGATGGGTTTTTCTGAGAACTGGCAACGGATTCATGGTTATTGTTAGACTCTTAATTCCAGATTTTTTTTTTTATTGAATTCAAATTCCACCATCTGCCATGGCAGGATTCAAACCAGTGTTCCCAGACTATTGTCCGGGTCTCAGGATTAACAGCCCAGCGATAATACCACTCGGCCATCACCTCCCCCCATTACTGTTTACACCTTTGTTTAAAACATCGCATTAGCCAGTAATTCTACGCTATTGTTCAAAGTATTTTAAGAGATGCTGTAGTAATGAGCTATTGTATTTTATGGTATCAAAATGCTTACCTGAAAAAAGGATTCTTTAAGTCTAGGAGGTTTCCAGACTTGAAGCCAGTTTGGTCCACCATACCCATAATGTGAATATCATAGCTTTGTCTGTGATAGGAAAGTGGAAGAAAACCCAAGTAATTTAACTGTCATCATTAAAGTTTCAAGGAACAGGATTTTATTAAAGCTGGGAAAATTATCGATAAATTGTCTTCTCACTTTTATTTTGACACAGACTTTGAGAATATTATAATTGACTGATATGGCTTCGTTTGTTTTGTTCATTCATGGGATGTCAGTGTCTCTGAATGGGCTAACATTTATTGCCCGTCCCTAATTGCCTGTAAAAAGGTGGTGGCGAGCTGCCTTAGAACTGCTACAGTCCATGAGCTGTAGGTAGACCCACAAAGCCATTAGGGAAGGAATTCTAGGATTTTGACCCTGTGACAGTGAAGTAATAGTGATATATTCCCAAGTGAGGATGGTGGCTGGCTTGGAGAAGAATTTGCAGATTGCATGTATCTTCCAGATGGAAGTAGCTGTGGGTTTGGAAGGTGCTGTTAACAAAGCCTTGGTGAATTTCTGCACTGCTTCTTGTACTTGGTACATACTGCTGCTACTGAGTGTTGTTGGTGGATGGAAAGCACACAGATGGATGGCACATGCCCAAGAACCCTCTTTCCCTTGGGCCAACATAATCCTGATGGGGTAGTATCCAGAATTCCTGTACAACTGACCAACTAGTAATATTTCAGTCCAGGCTTTGACCGCTTCTGATAAAGCACCCAGTTATTTTAATATCTCCGAGCTCTGCAGGTTTTAATCTGCTTGCACAGTGCCTCCAGGAATTGGTGCATCACTGTGTTAATCACTTTCTGCCTCAAACTCTCCCTTCTGTCTGTCAGCCATATAGCTTTCATATCAGAATTACCTTCATGCTAGGATTGTTTCCAGGTTAGAGTTTCCGAATCACATGGATCAGCATTTTTAATATTCAAGGAAGTTACAATTGATTTCTTCATAATTGATTAAAAAAAAAGTCCTTATCAAACATTCTTTTGAGCTATTACAGATTCCACAGACATCTTAAAGTACACGTGTTCTTTACAGACCTAAGGGACAACTTTTTCATGCAGAGGGTGGCACATGTATGGAATGAGCTGCCAGAGGAAGTGGTGGAGGCTGGTACAATTACAACATTTAAAAGGCATCTGGATGGGTACATGAATTGAAAGGGTTTAGAGGGATAAGAGCCAAAGGCTGGCAAATGGGACTAGATCAATTTAGAATATCTGGTCGGCATGGACAAGTTGGACCGAAGGTTCTGTTTCATGCCTTACAGCTCTATGACTCTACTGCTTCCAGGTCAAAAGTTGTCACATGTTTGTGTCTGAAAATTCCACAACAGAGGACTACGTGTCACATAGTTAAATCTGCCAGTTACAGCCATTCGAGATGTTTGCCCATTTACTAGTCTACCAGGAAAATTGCATCTGACAGGCCTTAGATATCAATGAAGTAGTCCAGACAACAACTTCACCCCTGCAGAACAACTAACCGCCAAATCACAGAGCCATCCATCTTAACCCATTTCGCAGGCTCCAAACATTCAAAGTGAGTGCACTCCACAATGTTCGCTCTTTTTCTGGTTAATATATCCATTTTTACAAACTTATTATCTGTTCATCTTATAGCATGTACATACCAACTAAACATATAACTTTAATGTGTCATTTCCAGGTCAATGCATTTTGCTTCTCACCGTTTATTGGCCACGAATAAGACCTTCCCTGAAAATGTTTCACCTTCTTTGGCAATCAGTGGTGTTTGTAGGAGGCATCGCACTTGATACCAGTGGGTGAGGGGTTCAGCAGGAGATGTCGACAGCCAGACTGTTTTTCTGAAAAGGAAAGATTTTATCCATTAAATATTTGAAGTGCAGTTGCTGTCACATTAAAAAATCATAATTCTTCTACTGGTTAAGACAGACACTGATGAGCAGAGATGGAAATGGGGGTGGGATTTTACCATACCAGTAATGTAACTGAGTGCACTGTTAAAAGTTGTTGAATGTACTGGGGCTCAATTCCACTCCCCATAAAATTATGTCCCGTAATTATTGACCCTTCAAGGGGAATACCTGCTTCCTATCCATCTTGTCCATGTCCCTCATAATCTTATATATCTCTCTATCTTCTCTGCTCCAAAGAAAACAATCTGAGCTTATCCAGCCTCTCTTCATCCCAAATAGATTCCTGATGAAACTCCTCTGCACACCCTCCAGTGCTATCACATCCTTCCTATAAGTGCAGTGACCAGAACTGCATACAGTGCTCCAGCTGCGGCCTCACCAAATTTTGTACAGCATCTTGGGATTTTTTTTTTTAATAAAGGCACTATATAAATGCAAGATGTTGTTATTATTTTGGAGAAGAGGCTTTATTATTCTCCTGCAAATAACATTTTGAGAATAGATAATGGCAAAATGCATTTCTCGTGGGATGCAAGTTTAGTCTTTTTGCGTTATATTTCTAAAACAGAAATGTGAATTACTATAACAAAAGTACAAAATCCTTGAGAGAAAATGGGACATTATGAGAACAAAATACACTTACTGTGTACCCACAAATGCCACATCAAACCAAAATGCTAAGCCATGGACAGGTCCAGACTGAAGAATCTGGAAGACGAAGGGGATCTCCATTCTGCAAAATAAAAATAAATAATGTTACTAGTCCTTGCAATAAAAAGCTATTTATGAGGATTCTGATTATCTTAAGAAATACACAAGGAATACTGCAGTATTTTCTTAATAGAGTTGGCTTTGAATCCTGCATAGAACAGTAAGTAATTTTCTAACTCCACTCTCTCCATTTGTCATCTTGTCCACTTAAAGAAAAGATAAGAAACTCACGTGCATAATGCACTTAATTTTCTGTCCATTTAAGTAACAGTTGGAAAGTCTCTTCTGCACCTCTTCACAATTAAAAAGAAAATTCATTGAAAGGATGAGAGTGTCACTGGCTAGGCCAGCTTTTATTGCCTGCCCCTAATTGCCCAAAATTACTTCTAAGATCTCCTTTCTCTCTGAAAAGGCAACAGTTTGAAGCCAGTTCCTGGCAAACGTATGAGTTCTCATTATGAGAATACTTAAAACAGGCATTAAATTGGATATATCACCACTATATAGCAGAGGAAATAGAAAAGTTTACATAGATGCAATAACATGCTCAGAAATTGCTGGAATAACCACAGCAGGTCTAGCAGCATCTGTGGAGAGAAAGCAGAATTAATGTTTCAGGTCCAGTCTCCTTCAGACCCGTACTGCTGAGTTTTCTCTTTTTGTTTCTGATTTCCACATCTGCAGTTCTTTAAGCTTTCTTATATAATAACATGCTGTTTTTCAATGTGAAGGAGAAGTAAACAAACCACTAAAACTAATTGTAAATTCTGACACTGGTGCGAAATGTAGAAAACACCTTGAATCCATCCTTGACATCCTTTATCCAGACAATGAGAAATTTATCTGTCACTCATATCACTGGAAGACGTTTATAAAATCATGAGAGACATGAAAAGGATGAATAGCCAGGGTAGGGGAGGCCAAAACTAGGGGGCACAGGTTTAAGGTGAGAGGGGAAAGATTTAAAAGGGACCTAAGGGGCAATTTTTTCAGACAAAAGGTGGTGTGAGTATGGAATGAGCCACTAGAGAAAGTGGTGGAGGCTGGTACAATTGCAACATTTAAAAGGCATCTGGATGTGTACATGAATAGGAAGGGTTTAGAGGGATATGGGCCAAATGCTGGCAATTGGGACCATATCAATTTAGCATATCTGGGTGGCATGAACCAGTTGGTCCAAAGGGTCTGTTTCCATGCTGTATAACTCCATGACTCTACTCTCAGACAGTGATTACTCTGGTTACTGCTATCTAAAAAGTTAAAGGCAGAACTGAATCTTACGTTGAAGTACAATCTACGGCGAATTTAGTGGAATGGTTCTCTCTGTGAGGCAGAGAAAATTTTCTTGCTGCTTTAATTGCCATTTTAGCCCTTGTGCTGAGAATCTCATCTTATTTGTGTTCCAAATTAAAGCATGCAGAGGAACTCGCATATGGGGGTCCTCCATAAGCCCTTTGGGCATGCAGTTTCTTCCAAAGCAGGAAGCTGCCATCTGCAAGCTCGGTTACTCGGCTGTGTGAGAGAATGACAGAGAAGGGGAGGCTGGTATTGCGCTCCTCAGAGAGGGACCTGGAGGTCCTTGTGAACAGAGTGGTGGAGAGGAGAGAAGTTCTCTTCCTGGAGGACTGGCAGAGGAGACTAAGCCACTGCACCATGTCAGCGATTACTACCTGAATCAATGCCATCTCCAGGTTGAGAGGAATAGACAGCAGGAAAAACGTCAAGGATCTTCTCTGCCCCATCAGAATGAGTGCAATACTCTGACCTCTGCTGCCGCACAGTTCTGTGCAACCATACCCATGTCTCACCAAGGTGTAAGCTCTGATACCCCCTCCGCTGCATAAAATGCCTCTCCTCACTCACTGTCATTACCCCCCACCAACCCCACATGCCCTCTGCACTGCCACCTCACTCTCTTGGACCACCTCAACACTCTCACCCCAAGGCTCTAGCCCTGACAGCTGTGCCACACACTCTCATCAGGAGCCTGTGCCTTCAGACAGGCGGCGGGTGGCCAGATGTCCATCTCCCCATCCCTCCATGCAAAGGATTTTTTCCCCGAGGCAGGATGTAGGGATGTGGACCTTTGTCCTGAACCTGAGTGAGGAACACCTGTCACCCTACTGCAATAATCACATGGACCAGGAACAGTCTAAGAGTGGGGAAATCTTACTGTCACTGTACAAGGTTCTGGTGAGACTGCATCTCGAGTACTGTGAGCAGTTTTGGTCCCTTTATTTAAAGAGAGATATTGTGTCATTGGAGGCAGTTCAGGAAAGGTTCACTAGGATGATCCCCGGTATGGAGGGATTGTTTTATAAGCAAAAGTTAAACCGGTTGTGACTCTACTCATTGGAGCTTAGAAGTCATTTAAAAGTAGGGACACAGGTAGGGAACGTTTAGAGGGAAATTGGCTAAACATAGGCAACTGGGACTAGGTCAGATTGGGATGTCTGGTCAGTGCGGACAAGTTGGACCCACGGGAGTGTGCCATGCTTTATGACTATGACTATCTCATTGAAACGTATTGGATTCTTAAGGGGCTTGACAGGGTAGATGCTGGAGGATGTACTCCCTCATGGGAGAGACTAGGACCATAGGGAATCATCTCACAATAAAGGGACGCCAATTTCAGTCTGAGATGAGGAGGAATTTCTTCTCTCAGAGGGTTGTGAATCTTTGGAACTCCTTGCCACAGAGAGCTATGGGGGCAGAGTCCTTGTGTATATTTAAGGCTGAGACAGATAGATTCTTGATTAGTCGGGGAATCAAAAGTTATGGGGAAAACATAGGAAAGTGGATGTGAGGATGTTCGATCAGCTATGGTCTTATTGAATGGCAGAGCAGGCTTGATGGTCCATATGGCCTATTCCTATTTCTGATGGTCTTAAACACCATTACTAACCAATGGCTGCATTTTTTTTTCATTCATTATTCATTTGTGGGATGTGGGCGTTGCTGGCAGGCCAGCATTTCTTGCCCATCCCTAGTTGCCCTTGAGAAGGTGGTGGTGAGCTGCCTTCTTGAACCGCTGCAGTCCTCCTACTGTGGGTTGACCCACAATGCTATTAGGGAAGGAATTCCAGGATTTTGATCCAGCAGCAGTGAAGGAACGGCGATATATTTCCAAGTCAGGATGGTGAGTAGCTTGGAGGGGAACTTGGAGGTGGTAGTGTTCACATATGTCTGCTGCCCTTGTCCTTCTAGATGGAAGTGGTCATGGGTTGGAATGTGCTTTCTGAGGAGCCTTGGTGAGTCGCTACAGTGCATCTTGTAGATAGTACACACTGCTGCTACTGAGCGTCGGTGGAGGAGGGAGTGAATGCTTGTCTTACAGGTAGACCCATCTTCCCACAGACCAGCGCATCTTGTGTAGATGACAGTTCCTCGACCTTTCTGACTATTGTGGGGGATCACTACACCTCCTGCACTCCAGAACGCTGACTGCAACAACACATTGCTGGATTCTGTGATGTCGCCATTCATCTCTGCAAGTGGGCAAGGGAGAAACACCTCAGGACATTGGCACCCTCCACACATTTGGTTTGGCCAATGCCCTTTGGACTTGCCTAGCCAAACATCCAGTCCTAAAACTGTTCCCCCTTATTTGGAAGCAAAGCCCCCTAGTCCTAGTTTCACCCGCCAGTGGAAACAACCTCCCTGCTTCTATCTTACCTATTCCCTTCATAATTTTATATGTTTCTGTAAGATACCATATTTGAAAGGAAGAATATGGTACTGGGGTCACTGTTTCAAAATAAGGGATTGCCCATTTAAGACATAGGTAAGTAGAATATCCTTTTCACAGACAATCATGAGTCTTTCTAATTTTAATTCTACTCGTAGTCTTACCAGACCATAGGACTGCTCTCTCATTAGAGAGAGGGTAACAACTGATTGTGGTTTAACCTGAGGGTCACCACGCCTCGGGCGAGGGGAGAGGTTGAGAAGGAAAATACTTCATGGTAACCTCAGCCAGTGTGGGCAATGAACCCACACTGTCAGTATTACTCTGCATTGTAATCCAGCCATCCAAGCTAATCAACCCAGCTCCAAATGCATGTATGTCATATCATGGGGAGGCGATGGCCTAGTGGCATTATCGTTGGACTGTTAATCCAGAAACCCAGATAACGACCTGGGTGCGAATTCCGCCATTGCAGATGGTGGATTTTGAATTCAATAAAATATCTGGAATTAGGAGTCTAATGATGACCATGAATCCATTGCCGATTGTCGGGAAAAACCCATCTGGTTCCTTTAGGGAAGGAAACTGCCATCCTTAGCTGGTCTGGCCTACATGTGACTCTAGACCCACAGCAATGTGGTTGACTCTTAACTGCCCTCTGGGCAATTAGGGATGGACAATAAATGTTGCCTAGCCATCGATGCTCTCATCCCATGAATGAACAAAGACAAAAAAATCTGTAGCGAAGGTTTTAATTTCAGCCATTATCACAGAACAAGTTAGAATTTCAATTACAGCCTCCACTTACCGATGCAAATCATCCTCATCGGACTGCAGGAAATTCACCGTGTACTTGACAGACCGTGCCATCAAAATGACAACATCAAAGGTATCCTAGGTAGGAAGTGCCAAATAGATTGTGTTGATGGCCTGAAAATATTTTGTTCTAATTTCCACTAGAACCTGGTAAAGCACAATATTATCTTGAAATCTATGATGTAAAACATGATTTGCAGCAATCTAACTTGCATTTGGATGATAAATATATTCTTCGGAGAGAAAGGGCAGTGTCCTGTTGAAGTATGCTTCAGTAAAGAGGTGAATGCAATAGCAACATGCAGTTCCCAGCTGTAATCTCTGCGCTATATGTTCAGTTTAGAAGAATAAGAGGTGATGAAGAGAAATCATCAACTGAGATGAGCAGAAATGTCTTCAACCAGACAGCGGTGAGCCTGTTGAATTCTTTGCCCTGGAAAATGGTTGAGGTCAAAACTTTGAATGTTTTCAAGAAGGAGATAGATATGGGTCTTAAGACTCTGGGGGGAAAGCTGGAACAGAGGGTTGAGTTGGATGACTAGTGTTAGCCAGACGCTGCAGAAAGAGAGAGAAAGAGGCAGGCAGACAAGCTGCTGATATTGCTGCCTGGGAGAAAAGTGGAGACAGGGGGTGCCAGTT
The DNA here is from genome assembly GCF_021869965.1 of Rhincodon typus. Classification (NCBI taxonomy): domain Eukaryota; kingdom Metazoa; phylum Chordata; class Chondrichthyes; order Orectolobiformes; family Rhincodontidae; genus Rhincodon; species Rhincodon typus. Next base: position 13,165,249 of record NC_063334.1, read on the forward strand.
GCTGATATTGCTAATAGAAGATACTAGATGTAAAAAAATGCTGACATAAAGAAAGAAGCAGCTTATGAACGGAGGATAACCCAGACCTAGGAGGTGGCCTGAGCCAATCAGAACCACTTGGTGCCAACCAAGCTCTGCAAAAAAACAGTAAGACAGATGAGGTAATGCAAAAGCCTTATTTGGATGAAGTAATGCTACCCAAGTCTCTGGTCCAGGGCCATTAAAGTAAACACATGTGATAATTGAATTAGCCTGAGCCAACAGGAAAAAGACAACACGGCTTGGGAGAGATAAGGAAAAAGGATAAAAGACGACCCTCGGGGCATGCAGCCAGCGAAAACTCCGGAGATTAACTCCCTCAGATGGGTACCCCTGGTCAGGGACGTGGTGACCCTGGCATCGAGTGCAGCATCTGACCAACATCGATCCTCAGCAGCCACAGCAGCTATTCTGCCCGGGTATTCGCTTTTACATTCTGTGACTATTCTGGAAGTGTTAGGAGCCTTTTGTTGGTGTACAGATAGGTCCCAGTTCTTTCGGGAAAACGTATGAATTACTTGTTCATTGTCTAATGTATAAGCCATACGTATGCCTCTTCATAATACGTAAATAAAAGAGGTTAGTGAGTTACAGTAAAACGACTTTTCTCCACTCTGTAAGAGCCAATAATTGAAGCCAGGGTTTGCTGGGCTTCAACACTAGCCAATGATCGTACTGAACAGTGGAGGAGGTGCGAAGGGGCTATGTGGGCTACTCTTGCTGCTACTTTGTGTACACACTTGATAATTTCCCATTAATATCTTTGACGTTAATTCTCATCTGCACATAGAGGCTGACAGTCATACTTACTACGATTGGCTGACTGAAGTACTCTTCCATAGCTGCACTGCAAAGGCCGGTCAAATTAATCCCATGGAAACACTGCTGGTACCTGGAGTAGGGAAGAGGGTCAGCATGTCAACATGGGTAACAAATTAAAAACTGTAATTCCAGTAGTAATTATGAGCTTGGTCGTAGGAGCTTAACTTATGCCATGTGTGATTTTATCACGGCATCAGACTTGTTATTATGGGGAACTTTTCTGTGACTGTCCAATCTCTGGTTTTACCTGTAAATGTCACTGGGAGCACCTGAAGTTGTCACATCTGAGAGTTTGGTAACACAATGCATTGTGACAGACATAAAAAGCTACACAAAATTGTTGTATTATTAAAGGATGGGTTTACATTACAACATCTTACAGCCATTTGAACTCATTCATCTAAAATACCAATTTTACTTTCTTCCCATTAGGACATCCAGCTACTTTTTAAATGGGTCCAGTTTCCTGAAAGGGATAACCATCTTCAACAAGCAATTACAGCAGTTGCTGTTTTGGAAGAACTATATCCTGGTCATTCATACCTCTATACTTGTGTCCTCAGGTCCTGCGGCTTCGGCATCTCTGAACGTGTTGTCACAAGCTAGGGTTTTCTGTAGCATTAAGTATGTGAAATACCTCAATCTGGTACCCTTGGAGATACCTCCTGTCAAGGTTGAAAACCACACCTTAGACACACCCCTCTTTATCACTCATCCCTCAGGAACCAGCAGAGGCTGGATGGTCTCCCGAATTCAAAGTATCCAATTTTGTATTCCAGGTAATGACATGACTATACCTTTGGCAGGATTCTGAGGATATAACTCAATATTCCATGTGGTTTCTTGATTGCTGCCTTTAGAGATGGTGTCTTCAACATTCTTCCTTGACAAATTTTGATGCATTCTTCAAATACATATTCATGATTTTTTTTTTGTTTGCAATATGCATTTTTATTTATTGTAATGGCAAGTCTGAAGCATTTGCAAACATCTTCAACCAGAGGGACGCAATGGCCTCGTGGTATTAACACTATACTATCAATGTCCAGGTACTGCCCATGGCAAATGATGGAATTCACATTCAATTGAAAAAAAAACCTATTGCCGATTTTTGGAAAGAAACTCTCTGGTTCACTAATGTGCTTTAGCGAAAGAAATCTGCCCTCCTTCCCTGGGCAATTAGGGATGAGCAATACGTACAGGCCTGGCCTGCAATGTCTAAGTCTCAGTGAATCAATGAAAAAAAAAAGGTGCTGCACAAATGATCCATTAAGTCAATCCTCAGTATCACAGATGCTAGTTTTCAGCCAATTCGATTCACTCTCTGCATGTTATCAAGAAATGGCTGAAGGCATTGGGTAGTACAAGGACTACTGGCTCTAACAAAATTCCAGTGATAGTACTAAAGATTCATACTCCAGAAGTAGACATGCCGTGTTCCAGTGCATCTATGGCACTGGCATCCAAGTGGCAACGTGGAAAATTGCTCAGACATGTCCTATCCATAAAAAAGACAGATCAAACACAGCCAATTATCGCCCAATCAGTCTATTCTCAAACGTCACAAAAGGGGTGAACGTGTCATTGTCAGTGTTATCATTGACCAGAAACTGAACAAGAATAGCCATATAAATAACATCAGAGGGTGGAAATTCTGTGGTGAGTAACTCACTTCCTGACTCCACAAAGCCTGCCCACCATCTCTTAAGATACAGGTTGGGAGTGTAATGGAATATTCTCCACTGTCCTGAATGAATTCAGGTCGAACAATACTCTAGAGGCTTGACACCATCCATGACTAAGCAGCCTGTTTGAAATGGTATGCTAGACACCACCTTCAACATTTGTCCCCTTCACCACTGATGTAAAACTGTAGTATTGAATGCCATCTTCAAGAGGCACTACTGTCGTTCATCAAAACTACTCCAATTGCACCTTCCAATCCTGCAACCTCTTCTACCTTATTCGATGAGGGCAGCAGATGCATGGGAACACAACCACATGCAAGTTTTCCTCCACACTGCACACCGTCATGGTTTGGAACTACACACATTCCTTCATTGTTACTAGATCAAATTCCTGGAATGTTCTCCCTAACAGCACTTTGGGTACACCTGGGCCATATGGAATGCAGTGATTCAAGACACCAACTCCTTCCCCGAGGGCAATAAGGATGGACAATCACTTATAACCGATTGGGCAACATCACCGTCATTCCGTGAATGTATAATAAAAAAAAACTTGACTTCGTATTTATTCATTTTAAACATCATTTGCTATTATCAACCCTTTCCCTTCTTAGTAAGATCATTGCTATCAGCTCTGGATCCATGTTTCCCATAGTTTACTGTCATCTGCACATTTTACTCCTTCAATTGACTGCAACTTCAGATAACTTATGTACGTCAGGAACAGAAGAGAAGCAAACACCAAAACTAATTTGCATGATTCCTTACATAATAGTTCCCCCAATTTGACCTTGTTCCTTTTATAACAACCATCTGCTTCAATCCCCTTAACCAGTTACTAATCTGTATCCTTGGCTTACAACTGATCCTCATTATTCCCTAAGGTTTTTAATCCTCCTTTCTACAAGAATACTTCAAGTATTTCCTTGCGTTATGTTTTATATCTGACCTTTCAAATTCTTTTAATATAATTAGTCTTCTTTTTGACCTATTTAAATCCAATCTTCCCTCAAATTGCTATCCTTTTCTCCTTATAAATTATGTAGTAGGTCAACAGCAACCTAAAAACAAGACAACCATACTTATAGAAGCACTCCGCAAACTTCGACTCATGTGCAATTTAATGACGCAACTTCTCAAACCGCTTCATGCTTCACAGAAAATATTTCAGTGCAATGGTAACTTTCATAGCACATCACATCTGCTACCAATTTAGTGTTTCACATGAAGTGTTGAAGACAAGTGGGAGTGTGTTTTTTTCAGCATACGTACACAATTCACACAAAGTTCTAATACGTCATTCTCCATTCACTGAGGATAACCTAAACTGTAGCTTTGCCAGTTACATAATGTACGAGATTAATTGGTGAGCATATTAAAGGTTATCTGCCAAGTGACATCCAGAGATTATTTATTTGATTTAAACTAACTTCAGCTGTTGCTTTGCAGTTTCTCCAAACTGGATGCCACGACTTTAGTGGAGGATTGTTGGTAGGTCTGTTTACACAGCCATGAAAGTCACTTGAGTCAATTCTGAGAACTCCTGAGCAAATTCCTGGCTTATATGTCTTTGAAGCCATTACTTTTCTACAACTTCCCTGTGGCTTTCTTTTGCATTTTGTCCATATTCTGAGATTGATATCCATGTGCTTGATTTGTTTTCTTTGCAGCAGAGAACAAGTAGCCCAGTACAACTTCTTAATTTTTCTTCCATGAAATGTGAAGCTGTGATAGACAACGTTAGTGTCTAACAAAGACATTTATGGGCGCATGATGACTTTGTATCAGAGCAAGTCTAGGTTTTACATCTCTCAAACGTTAATTCCATATAAACCGATGGGAAAAAAAAAATCAGGCTTTACAGTACTGCACAAAGTCAAGATATATCCCATAAAGTGGTACACCATCATTTCAAATGCAAGTCAGTATTTTGGATCTTTCAAATGAAAAAGTTTTAGCGTTCCCTTACGAAGAACTAAAAATTAGCGAGTCTCTGATACAGAGATCAAACTTCAGTGGGGAAAACATTTGCTGGCAGCAACATGGGTAAAGATGGAAGATCCACCCATTGAAAACACCTAGATGTTAGAATAGATTGGATTAGGATTTCAGGGATTTTTGAATTGTGATAACACCAACCCAGCCAGAGTGTGCTGGTCAACACAGTCTATTCCAAGGAATTACTAGGAAATGCAGGCTTCGGTGAAATGCTGTCAGCACTGACTTTAACATAAATGTGGGCATTCATCTGTAAATGACAGTCTGATAGAAAGCTTATTTGGAATGTTTGCAAGTACTGGAAATTTCTGGTCTTGTAGAAACCTGTGCTGTACACAGCTCATAAAGCTTTGTTCACAAGGACGCCACATTCCTGTGATGGATCACTTACATGTTCTGCGTCATATCCCATGCATCTAATAACAAGTGGAAGGAAAACGTTTTAGTGTTAGATGCAGTCCTATGTCATTCATCTACAAAATAACTTCTAGCCTGAAGTATCATGGAAATTAAATCACCGCAGGCATCATCTTGAAGACACATCTGGGCTACAAACCTGTTCCCAAAGAAGGTGAAAGTGACCTTCCTTCATCCAAAGAAAAATTCAGATATTTCTCCCCCCACCACAGACATAGAGCTTTTCACTTCAAGGGTTAAATTCTCGCTCAGGAGCTTAAGCTAATTCCCTGTTTTCGACAAATGTTGGCCTATTCCCGCAGTAATCCATATGCTCAGCCTGTAAAAAACATGTTCCCTCCAACTCACTGAGAAACAACTTGTGTCCAAACCGGCCTCTCAGCCTCTGCATCATTCCCCGTTCTGTTAAAAAAATCAAAGCACTGTAGCATTCTCTCCCACGAGAAGATTCCACGCTCACCAACTCCAACACAGGGACGATGGAGTTAGGATATGAAGATGCAGCACGCATTTCCAATGACAGGAAGTCACTGCCTGGTACTCCACCAACTCTCCTCTCCAATTTCCACCATTCCCATATAAGCAAGAAATCAGTACTGGTCCATTGCCATACAGGGTAGCACAGTGGCTCAGTGGTTAGCATTGCTGCCCAACAGCACCAGGAACCCAGTTCAATTCCAGCCTTGGGTGACTGTCTGTGTGGAGTTTGCACATTCCCTCTGTGTTTGCATGGATTTCCTCCGGGTGCTCTGGTTTCCTCCCACAGTCCAAAGATGTGCAGGTTAGGTGAACTGGCCATGCTAAATTGTCCATAGTATCCAGGGATGTGCAGGTTAGGTGGATTAGCCATGAGAAATGCAGCATTATAGGGGTAGCGTAGGGGAATGCATCTGGGTGGGATGCTCTTCGGAGAGTCAGTGTGGACTCAATGGGCCAAATGGCCTGCTTCCACACTGCAGGGATTCTATGAACACTCCATCATCATTTTCTGTAGTCCTTCTCACAATCTCTCCCCTGCCAATCCCCTCATTTGTCACACCAATACACTTTCCATCACCTGGATTTCATTGCTTTCTAACATGCCTAATCTAAAGAATGAACTTTGTCTTGACTCTCCATGTCTGCAATACTTATTATGTGAATATTCATTACAGTGACTTTTCGTCCCGCTCCCACACCATTACATCTGGAGTCTGCGAGGATCTATCCTTGGCCCTTAGTTCTCATCCTCATACTGTCATTTGGCAGCTTAATCAAAAACCACCGCATCAGCTTTCATATGTGCCCAGCAGTTAACTGTAGCTCACCAGCATTGCTCTCTTTTGCTTAATTAGCAGACTGCTTATCCAACATCCAGACAGAAATGCACTACAGAAATTTTCCAAGGTTTCCTAGACAGTACCTTTCAAACCCACAGCCACTTCCATCTATAAGGACAAGGGCAGCAGATACATGGGAACACCAGCACCCCGCAAGTTCTCCTCCAAGCCACTCACCATCCTGACTTGGATGGAAATATATGGCCATTCCTTCAGTGTCACTGGGCCAAAAACCTGGAAATGCCTCCTTTATGGCATTGTTTGTCTACCTATAGCAAATGGACTGCAGCGGTTCGAGGTGGCACTTTCTCAAGGGAAAACAGAGATGGACAATAAACCGCCACATCACCAAATTAATTTTAAAAATTCTTATGTGGCTCAACGTCATATTTGGTCTTGATGCTCCTGCGAAGTGTCTTGGGACATTTTATTACATAAATGGCACATTTTAATTACACGCTGTTGTCATTGCAAATTGGTCCTGTTTTCTTCTGGCTGTAAAGGGAACCACCATAAAGGTAAGACTTGTAAGATCCAGGTTCCTGAAGGAAAACAAATGACATTGGAAGCGATGCCAAACATGGAGAGCAGCTATTCAAATGACAACATTTCATGATTAAACTTGTTTAAATATGAGGTAAATGAATCTTGCACTTCTTAAATACAGGTTAAAAAATACAACTGACTTGCTCTGTGCTGAGTTTTTGGAAAATCTGTCACCAGGATTAATCAGCAGCTTTGTAACAGGATCCTACTCAAACAGATAAAAACATGACACATAACTCATAAAAAGTTAAGCTTTTACACATCTGCACATAGAAACTGGATTTTGGCATTTACATGCAACATCCCACCTTACAAGATCCATTTCATAATGCATTCCAATGGGATAGATTTAAAAAAAAACATCATTTCCTTCTCGTGATCTAAGCATTTCATAATAATATGCCCATTTCTTCAGAAAACAAGTTGTCCTCAAATAGTTTCAGATGGTGGTAAACATTGCCAGAGCCTCTCATGAGGACATACCAGAAATTTGCCCTTGTGTAGTGTTCCATGTAAAGCTGCTCATCAGAAAACGGAGCAAGATGAACATCACCAAAAGTAGGAAACATCATCCCTAAGAAAACATACACAGCAGGGGTATAAACATGCTAGCTTCAACAGATCTGTAATAATGATTATAAAAATGTACACTGCCTTATTTTAAGGGATAGCAAATGCCATCCTTATTTTCATTAAAGCCTAAACATGTGAAAAAAACAGTCTGCAAGCCTGACCTTCTGATGCCTCCTGATGCAAAGGCAGGATCCTTGTCTTTAGAACATTATCACCAAGAAATTACAGACACAAATTGAGTCCTTTGACTGAGCTCCAATGCAATATGCCACAGTGTGAACAGATGCTTGAAATAAATATAAGATACTTCACGTTCATTGGAGATTGAAGAAAGTGAAGACTTGTGTGTTCTGGAAGGAAGTATAGGCTACAAGGCTTTTTCTTTCTGAACACTTAGGTCTGATGGTGCAGTTAGTTAGAATATTGCCCTTTTCCCTCATGAATTTGAGTTTTAATGTCGCTCTGCTTTCAGCTAATGGTAAGGAGCTGAAATACATCCTTGAAATTGAATGAGCTCAACAGTTCTTAAAACCAGCGAGTCCACTCTAAAGAAACCTATCCCTGACTCAGGAATTAGATACTTGACCCAGGAAAACATTCAAATTTCTTATGGAGTGAAGTAACCATCAAATCGAGTAGAAACACACTGTTAGGACAGAACAGAGAAAGTTCTACATTGCTCCTAGCCTGGTTTCAGAGAAGTTGATGCTAACATTGGGTGACAAAGGTACGAAAAATATTCCGTTCCCAACACAAACATACCTTGCTGCAAAAAAAAACTTCACTCTCTTTCAAAATATTGCTAGATTCTTTAGTTATCGACCTCCCATTAACACATCAAGTGACCTCACACCCAAACCTTAGACAACTTTTAAACATTCAGACTACAAATTACACGTTCCTGCATGTATTGACCTACCATTTGGTTTCAACCACTTCTTTGCATGGAGGTAGCTTTCGAGCATCCTCTCATTAAATAACAAATATCCCATAGGTTCTGAAATAATGATGTCCACTTTCTCAGGAATAGTAATTTCCTCGATTTTCCCTTCCAGAACCATTACCCGTTCTGAAAGATTGTTACTTCTCACTAGAATCTGAAGATATAAACAGAGAGCAACATCTTAGCACAGATCAGTATCACAAACAGGTGTGCCTTTTCATGGGCCTATCTACATGTACTTATAAATCAAAGGGTCAGAACACAAGAATAAGACAGTTTACCACGTCTGCATCTTTCTATCAGAAGTCACACGATACCAGGCTATAGTCCAATACGTTTATTTGAAGTCAGAAGCTTTTGGAACGCACCTGATGAAGGAGCAGTGCTACGAAAGCTTGTGATTTCAAAAAAACTTGCTGGACTTTAAACTGGTGTCATGTGACTTCTGACGTTGTCCACCCCAGTCTTACTCCTTATCATACATTATTCAATGCAGGAGGATTTCTTTTTAATCATTCACAGGATGTGGGCATTGCTGGCTAGACCAGCATTCATTGCTCATCCTTAATTGCCCAGAGGGCAGTTAAAAATTAACCACATTGCTGTGGGTCTGGAATTACATGTAGACAAGGCTAGGCAAGGATGGCAGATTTCCTGCCTTAAAAGACTTCAGCGAACCGGATGGGTTTTTCTTTCCTAACAATTTATAGTGGGTACATGGACACAATTAGCTTAGCTTTTCCATTCTAGGCTTTTCTATTGAGTTCAAATTTAACCTTCTGCAGTAATGTGATCAAATATTAGTTTGGGCTTCTGGATTACTAGTCCAGTCACTACCAGCTCCCCCTAACCTGGTTAGAGTGCATGCTAACATGCTGCATGCCCAATTCCAAACAAAACGTTACTGTTCTATGTCTAGTCCTTCAATCTCTGTAGGACCTCTCTTCATTTTTTGCTGTAATTTTGGTGGGATGTCGATCTGAGCTTGGGAAAAATTGTGTGCACAACTGAAAGTGCAAGGAGACGAGGATAACCTCCATCCAAGTTCAGCGCTCTTAACAGCTAGGATACACATTATGGATAAACTCTTGGAAACTCTAATTCCAGTTAAGGTGTGTGTTCAGTATAAGTATCAGAAATTTATAAAAATATGAAACAAAATATCACAACATAATTAGATCCTAATGAATAAACAAATGAAATGTAACTGAAGACTGACAGGTTGACCTAAGAATGAGATTCCACCTTTGTTACTTCTTATATTTAAATTATTATACAGTTCCTGAGGGACTTGAAAGATATTTCCTTCACATCTGTAGTTTCCATATGCAAGGTAACGACCATAAATGGGAGATTTACTTACATTGTTACAACGCAGAGGTAGACAGCTGAACCAAATCAGCCTTTCTACCTCTGTATTTGCAAAGCAGTAAAATTAAACTGTAAAAGACCCCCATATAGTTCATTGCTAACCAGACTTTGTAAATAATTAATTTCCATACACTGGTTTTGTAACTTAAATATGTATTTCGTCCAAAATAACTGAAGCAGCGAGAAAATTAAACAACACGTTAGGCTAATTAATGTTTATGCTTTAAATCCAAACTATTTGTTTTCAGCCTCCATTCACACAAACAAATATAGTTAAGGTTAAACAAAATAAGGTAACAAAACTAGCCAGGTTACTTCAATGGCTTTCACACTGTGTCATTTCACAGGTATAAATGTGGACTCCTTAGCTACTTTTCTATGAAGCATTGATCGGTATCACCTATCAGATTAGGCAGAGAGTTTTCAATCCTCATGCTGTCTTAGCAGCAGCCCAGAATCATTTGTCAGAAAGCATAGTTCTAAAATGCACTTTAATTCTGTTTCCACCCAGTTAGACTGATTGACTCTTCCCAGGGCCTCAATTACCAATCAACAAATACCATTTGTTTGAACACAGGGTCTCCTCCAGATTTGCCAGAACCAATTCCCACGTATGGACCTAATGAATACCTAACTTCCAACAGCTGGATGTCTTGGCATTGCCCCGAAAGCAGTCTCCTCTCTCTTCATGGTTGGGGTGTGTGTGTGTGTGTGTGTGTGTGTGTGTGT
>NC_063334.1:13185693-13283308 GCF_021869965.1 Rhincodon typus
GGGGGGGTGGGGATTGCTGGGGTGGGGGTGTTTATTGCGGGGGGGGTGGGAATTGTTGGGGAGGGAGATGTTTATTGCAGGGGGGTGGGGATTGTTGGGGAGGGGATATTTATTGTGCGGGGGTGGGGATTGTTGGGTGGGAGATGTTTATTGGGGGCGGTGATAAGAATTGTTGGGGTGGGGGATGAGGGACACACTGGATTCTGAGTTCTCTCTCTGCAGTTTGTGCTCAGTCCCTACAAGTGACACTTTAGCTGATCAGGGCTGTCACAGATGCTTCTTCCCCCTGGTTTGAGAGTTCAGTGATTCCCATGTGTCAATGGGAATATTGGAATTGTTTAGGGAGGTTTTCAGACTGTCACTGTAGCATTTCCCCTGCCCTCCTGGTGATCACTTACTATTGCTGAGCTTAGAGTAGAGCAATTGTTTCAGGTACCCTGTGATGGACATGGGTTGAATGTGACCCAGCCATCATAGCCGGGCATGTGTGACCACTGCCCCAATACTGGGGATACTGACCTGGGAGAGGACACTCACATTGGTACACCCATCATACTAATGGATTGGCAGGATTTTGCAAAGGCAGCACTGGCAATAACGCTCTGGTGGTTTGAGGTCCCTGCTCTGCAGATCAGGAGTTTGCTGCTGGGTTCGAGGTCTCGGACTTAGAACACTCTGTTCCTCAGATGTCCAGGGACAGCACCGGCACATTGGAATCGATGCTGGATTTCATCGTCAATGCCTGCTTGGACCAAGAGGAGGTTCCCGAGGTATGGGAAATGATCCGCATTGTCCGGGGGCTCTCCTTTGCATTTGAGGAGGTGTTGGTGGTGGTGGGGGGGTGCATTGTTGAGTGGTAGGATCAGGCTGGTACAGAACCTTTCCTTTCTGAATGTTTAAGATGAGGCCCATTCTCTCATACTCCTCGCTGAATATGGTGGTTGAAAACTCAGCTCCGAGTGTGCGCTCAACAGGCACTGACTGCGTACTGCAGCTCGATGACAGGTATCAGGGTGGACTGGGTTCTGGGTTGGAGGCGTTGAAGGTTGAATAGTTTCCCACTCGACCTGCAGATTAACTCCACTCTAACAGGAAGGTTCGTGGACATAAGGTGGAGTGTTGTGGTGAGGAAGATAATAAAGATGCTGCAGCCCTGTTTGACCCCAGTCTGCACTCGTATTGGAATCTTTGGTGGATCCATTGATGAGGATCACAGCTTGCATGTCACTGTGAAGCAGCAGGTGGAGAATGGTGATGGATCTCTGCGAGCAGCTGGGTTTGAGGAGGGTGTTTTGCAATCCCTCATGGTTGACAGAGTCCAAAGCCTTTGGGAGGTTGAAGAAGGCCCTGAACAGAGGTTGGTGTTGTTCCTGCACTTTCCTGGGGTTTACTGTGCATTGAGAATCATGTCCATTGTCCCTCTGGATGGGCAGAAGCTGCACTAAGACCGAGGGAGAAGCTCTTCGGTCACTGGGAGGAGGTGGTTGAGGAGGATTCTCATGATGCCTTTTCTTGTGGTGAACAGTCAGGAAACCCCTCTGTAATTTCCTTAGTCAGACCTGTCTCGAGAGTTTAATTTGGATAAATGCAAGGTATTGCATTTAGGTAAAATGAACAAGGGCAGGACTTACACAGTTAATGGTAGGTCCTTGGAGAGTATTGATGAACAGAAAGACCTAGTGGTTCAGGTACATAATTCTTTGAAAGTTGTGTTGCAGGTAGACAGGGTGGTTATGAAGGCATTCATTTATTCTTTTATTCATTCACAGGATGAGGGCATCACTGACTAGGCCAGCATTTATTGCTAATCCCTAATTGCCCAGAGGGCAGTTATGAGTCAACCATATTGCAGTGGGTCTGGAGTCACATGTAGGCCAGACCGCGTGAGGGTGGCAGATTTCCTTCCCTAAAGGACATTAGTAAACCAGATAGGTTTTTCCCTGACAATCAGCAATAGATTCATGGTCATCATTAGACTCTTAATTCCAGATATTTATTGAATTCAAATTCCACCATCTGCCATGACAGGATTCGAACCCAGGTCCCCCGAATGTTTTCTGGGACTCTAGATTAACAGTCCAGCGATAATACCACTAAGCCAAAGCCTCCCCTTCACACTTGCTTTCATTGCTCAGACCTTTGAGTATAGACATTGGGACATCATGTTGAGATTGTAGAAGGCATTGGTGTGGCCACTTTTGGGGTACCACATGCAGTTCTGGTTGCCCTGCTATACCAAGGACATTAGTAAATTGGAGAGGGTTCAGAAAAGATTTACCAGGATGTTGCTGGGACTGGAGGGTTTGAGGGAAGACTGGGGCTATCTTCCCTGGAGCATCAGAGGCTGAGGGGTGACCTTATAGTGGCTTATAAAATCATGAGGGGCATGGATAGGGTGAATAGCCAAGGGCTTTTCCCTGGGGTGGGTGGAGTCCAAAACTAGAGGGCATAGGTTTAAGGTGAGAGGGGAAAGATTTAAAAAGGACCTGAGGGATAACTTTTTCATGCAGCAACTAATGCATTGATGGAAATGCACTGCTAGGGGAAGTGGTTGAGGCGGGTACAATTACAACATTTACAAGGCATCTGGATGGGTACATGAACAGGAAGGGTTTAGGGGGATACGGGCCAAATGCTGGCAAATGGGACTAAGTCAGATTGGGAAGTCTGATCGAAGCGGATAGGTTGGACCAAAGGGTCTGTTTCCACGCTGTATGACTCTGTAACTCTTTAATAAGGAGGGATCTTATAAAAACCTATAAAATTCTAACAGAATTAGACAAGGTAAATGCAGGAATTATATTCTTGATAACCGGGCAGTCCAGAACCAGGGCCACAGTCTAAGAATCTGTGGTAGGCCTTTTAGGACTAAGATGAGAAGAACTTTTTTCACTCAGAGAGTGACGAGCATGTGGATTTCTTTGCCATAGACAGTATTTGAGGCAAAGACATTGAATGTTTTCAGGAAGGAGTTAGATATAATCCTTACAGCTAGAAGGATCAAAGGATATAGGGGAGAAAGCATGAACAGAGTACTCAGTTAGATGATCAGTCATGTTCGTATTGAGTGGTGCAGCAGGCTGAATAATTTACGCCTCTTCCTATTTTCTATGTTCCTATGTTGATTGTGCGTGATCCATCTTCTCTTTGAGTGTAGCATACTGTTCAGCTCCTGTTTCTCCCATCAATCTTCAATTCAGTCTATGTGGCTCAGCTCTGTTCTTACCCCATTGATGTCTGCTCCCAGTTGATTATTCTTAGACCATATTGTTCATTGTTACTTTAAACCACATCCTAAATCTTATTGTACAAAAGTCACTCTGCTGTAAATATTCCCCATTGACACTTGTTGCATTTGGCCCACATCATTACCCAAGAACAAGGCCTAGCACTTGTTGGATTGAACACATATTGCTGTAGAAAATTCTCCTGAACACAACGTAAAAAATGTTTGCCATTCACTAACCTAAACACTACCATTATCCCAGTCTATATTCAGTTTATTCAAGCCCCCTTAATTGTAACTACTCCATGATGTTTGCACCTCTATGTAGCTTCCCTGTGGATTTGTTTCTATATATATCCTTCTCATGAGTGGGTGGCCTACAAATTATACCAAGTAATGTAATTGCACCTTTTTTGTTCTTTAGCTCCAGCCAATTTGACTCTGTGAACCTTGTCAGTTTATAGAAGCTCAATTATTAAAGCAACTTTCTAGATTAAATCCACGTGAATAGCTTTTGCTGTAAATTACTGATTTGGGCTTTTTTAATACTTTTGCAGAAATATGCTAATTATCTTTTTTGCTTATTCTGAAAAACCATTAGTAGCCTAGTTTGTTACAACAAAATACTCTGCTTCTGAATGCACACATTTTTAATCTCTCTGTCTCTCTCACACACACACACACACACACACACGCACACACACGCGCACACTCACGCACGCGCACGCGCACACGCACACACACACACAACAGAGCAATTGAGCAATGCTCAGTGCCAGTTGTGGTGCATTTTCAGGTGGAAGCAGAGGTCAGAAAGAGAACTGATTCTATGACCCCATAACCTCCTGTGGTAAAACTGCACAGAAGCCTTTCAACAAAACACACTAAAAAATGTTTAAATGTGTAAGAAAATGGATTTAAATAGTATATCGTGCTATCCTGCAGATATTTTATATCTATTCACATCCAATAAATTATGTTTTTAAGTTGGGTCATTGAATATGACAGTAAATATGCACATAGCAAGATCCCAGAGTTAGCACATATGATAACTGTAGGATCAATGACAGGATTCCTTGTTCTTTTTCATTAGTTACTTTACATTTGCTTGATAGACAGATAAGGGATTTGTTCAACATCATTTCCAAGTGATAAGTTTTCAAGTCATAGTCATAGAGTCATACAGCATGGAAACAGACCCTTTGGTCCACATGGTCCATGCTGACCATAATCCCAAACTAAACTAGTCCCACCTGTCTGCTCGTGGTCCACATCCCTCCAAACATTTCTTATTCATGTACTTATCCAAATGCCTTTTAAATATTGTAACTGTACCCACATCCACCACTTTCTCTGGAAGTTCATTCCACACACAAACCACTCTCTGTATAAAATAATTGCCTCTCATGTCTTTCCTGGGCATGGGTCTTGAGGCTTTAGCCTTTTGACTCAGCGGCAAATGGGCTCCCGAATGCTGCGTAGAATAACTTAAATAGAGAAAGGTTCTCTGATAAAATCCCCAATAAATCTTTGTCAAACAATCCAACCTGACACCATCAGAAAACAGTAATTCAATCAGCAGTGTATGTATTGATGTTAATCTTGGTGATGTGTTTGTGTAGTACCTCTGCATATTTTGACATTGAGCTGGCCTCCACAGCGTAGACTTTCCTAGCTCCTGCTTGAACTGCGAAGAACGAGAGGATTCCTGACCCACATCCCACGTCAAGAACAACCTTTAAACACAATAAAACACAATAATCAGAACCAAAGTACCCTGGTAATGTTAAACCTTAATCACATCAAAAACCTGTGCCTGGCTGAGTAGGCTAGACCCAAGTTAATACAATTTAAGATTATGCTTTGTTCAGAAGATTGTAAGCTGGCAAACTTTATTGCAGAATTGACAGCTGTACCAAATGGATGGGACATAAGTTTGTGTGCACAAGTCTTTACAATCCTGAGCAATAGCAATAGCGAATATGACTGAAAATTGGATATTTCTGTACAGTGTAAGGCAAGTTAATTTCTGACATAAAATTATACAAACACCATCACCATTGGCATCTGACAGCCAAAGTTACATTCACACAATAAATCTTGTTGTGCATATCAAATCCCACGTGTGAACAGATAAGCATGACAGATCTAGTAGGAACTGCCGATGCTGGAGAATCAGAGATAACAAGGTGTAGAGCTGGATGAACGCAGCAGGCCAAAATGAAGAAGGGTCTAGACCCGAAACGTCAGTTTTCCTGCTCCTCTGATGCTGCTTGGCCTGCTGTGTTCATCCAGCTCCACACCTTGTTATCTCAGCATGACAGATCATCGTTTTCAATTCAAAATCAAATCTGAAAATTTGAAAACTTTAACAAGGCTCTCAGTTGGTGTAACACTTTAAAAGTTTTTAAAAGTTATGAGAACACAAACCTTTGCTGTGAATGTGTGATGTTCACGCAGTTTCGATCTGAGGTATCAAATCCCTTAAATACATTTACATGTGCTTGCACAAACATGTACAAAAACAACTTAAATAAAAACCAAAAGAACCGCGGATGCTGTACATCAGAAACAAAAACTGTTCTGAAGAAGGGTCACCAGACCCGAAACGTTAACTCTCATTTCTCTCCACAGATGCTGAGCTTTTCCAGCAACTTCTGTTTTTGTTACAGAAACAACTTGTTGGGTTCAGTGCCTACTGCAGTACAATCTTAGAGGTTGAATTAGTAATTTCTCTGCAGGTTTGCTGTTGATGAGGGGCTGGTAATGGCAGATAGTGTCACCCAGATGAATAATTTGAATTTTTTTTAACTAAAAAAATTAAAGGATGTGCTTTGATCGATAATTTGTGCTGGTAAGAGTAAATTGATGCGCAGTTTGTCTAAGTTTTCTGATAGGGAACATATTAATCTCTCGTCAGTTCAATTATTTCTAATTGATTACATGGACTCCAACGTTTCACGCAATAGAAAAGTTTAATTATGCATGTGGGGACACCAAAGGTTACTATCAGATTCACAGAAGTAAATGATAGTACGTTCTGACAGTTTCACTATGCTGCTGCAAAATCATGGCTATGGCCAAATTGCCAAATCCAATCTTGCAATAAAGGTTTAAAAATAAATATCATATTAATCAGGTGACTCAATTAACCAGAAAGTCATGTATTGTCAGAGATGAACAAATATTTGCTGCACTGAAAACAACAAAAGCTGGAGATCACAGCCAATCAGGCAGCATCCATGGAGAGAAAGTAAGCTAACATTCTGAGGCTGGATAACGTTTCATCAGAGCTGGGAGTTCTTGTCGAAGTGAAGAGCAAAACTTCATTTGGCATTCCTCAAAGAGATGTCGAATTAAACACAATGTCGGAGAAAATTACTGCAGACGTTGGAATCTGTACTGAAAACAAAAAGTTCTGGAGATCACAGCGGGTCAAACAGCATCCACGGAGAGAAAGGAAGCTAACATTTCGAGTCTAGATCTCTCTTCATCAGAGCTGTTAGCTTCATTTAATTTTAAAGCAAAATGTAGTACTAGCCAACTGTGGGATTGAATACCAATAGGTAATTAGAAAGTAAAACAGTGCCCTACCCTACCCCACTAACTCAAATGCACTCACCTTACCATTAAAATCATCATGATTCTGAAGCATTGCCTTTTGATAAGTAGCTGTCTTTATATAGTCTTGCATCATGTTCTGTTGTTGTGATAAACAACCATAAAACTAAAAAAAAAAGGAATGCATGGCTTTAAACAATATCTGATCAATCTGATTTCCTGTTTTTCAGTATTTCAGATCTTCTTCTACTTGCTGCTACTGTCAAAACTCCACACTCCCTTTAATTCAACAAAGTTTCCATCAACTAAACATTAGCTCATGGGTTCAGATGTCAGGAATTGGAATCAAACTGACAGTTCATCCACAAAAAAAATTAACATTTTCAACAAAGTGACAAAGCAATATTGTTCACAAATATGAATGAGACAAATCAAGATGTAACGGTTCAGAAATGTTGAGTTGCCAGGGAGCCCATGAAGAGTTATTTAACATGGTGGGAATCGTTTTCTGGTAAGCATCAATGTTCAGAATTAATCTGAAATAACTGCACAGAGGCCACTATTCTGTCACCGAGTCACACTTTATTTACTTGAACACAGTACACTGGCCGTGCCCAGCCAGCTCAGAGTCAGTCTCCCTGAACTGAGGAGATTCTAAATCTCCTGTTTATATTGGTCAGCCAGGGCTTCTTGATTGGCCCAGGTTAACAACCTCAATCAAGGATCTCACAGTAAATGAGATCCACCTGCTTCCAATCACTACGTAATATAACCCTTAAAATGTTAACATTTTCAGCAAAGCTATAACCTGCTTAAATTTAGTTTGTTTGGGCTTTTCTACATGAATCGTACTTTCTACTTTCCTCTCCACAATTCTTGAAGATGTTGTTACTTCATAAATTTATGTCCATCTTTTCAGAGAGTCCACGTTCAGCTCTCTATAAACTGAGTGCATTAACCTTGCCCATTGACCCGAATGATTAGAATCCCAAATGAGAGTGGCCATGCTGCATTGTTCCTCCTCAAAGACCACTCTTACATTTCCAACTCATTTGATTTTGCTTTTATCTATCCCATTGTAGCCAGAGTATCTATCTAGCTTCTCCTCCCAGCCTCAGACCATGATCCATCTGTGGCCTTCTCACCTCGTTCATCTATATGCTACTGGCAACATAGTGTGCACATCTGTGAGTTCAGCTTATTTTAAAACTTTTGGAATTAAGATTGGTTATTGACAAGCTTAGCAGCGATGAATCATAGTTAGTTCTATCCATCTGATCTTTACCCTTGATTGCAGATGTACCTTTTCAATATTATATAAAATTTCACATTCAATTCATTCCATTTATTGACACACTTTGATTTGAAGTTCAAATTGTCAGTCACGATTTATCATATCTCTAACAAAAACAGAAATTGCTGGAGAAACTCAGCGAGCCTAGTAGCATCTGTGGAGAGAGAAACAGAGTTAAGGATTCACATCCAATGACCCTTCTTGAGATCTATCATATCTATCAACAAATATTACATACTCCAGTGTTTAGTAATGAATGAGGAAAGATTATGTTGATATATTTTTGATTATGTTTTAGCCCTATCTTTGAGCAGGATTTTAACAACTGATATCCCCACACTTTCAGCACAATTTGGTTCCCAGAGATTTTTGGAAAACAATGGTTAATGCGGCTATTTTCAAGTTATACAGTTATACAGCACAGAAACAGACCCATCAGTCCAACTCGTCTATGCTGACCAGATAAGAAGAACAATACAGCACAGGAGCAGGCCCTTCGGCCCTCCAAACCTGCGCTAACACGTTTTGCCCTTCCATACTAAAACTAAATATCCAGATATCCTAAGTTAATCTAGTCCCATTTGCCAATATTTGGCCCATATATATAAAGTTCCTTTAATGTTTTATTGAAAGGAGTTCTTTTATAGATACCATTGAAATCATTCAATTGTTCTTATTTTATTAAAGATACTGAATAAACAGTTAAACTTTTGATATATAGAATCCCTACAGTGTGGAAACAGGCCCTTTGGCCCAACAAGTCCACACCGAACCTCAGAGCATCCCACCCAGACCCATCCCCCTACAACCCACCTAATCTACACATCCCTATGGGCAATTTAGCTCGGCCAATCCACCGAACCTGCACATCTTTGGACTGTGGGAGGAAACCGGAGCACCCGGAGGAAACCCACACAGACCAGTCGCCCGAGGGTGGAATTGAACCCAGGTCCCTGGCGCTGTGAGGCAGCAGTGCTAACCACTGTGCCACCATGCCGCCCAAAATGAGACTTTCCAAGGCTTGTCACTCCCTTCACCAGGAAGAAGGCTACACCTAGATTTGAATTAGGATCACAGGGTTCAGAAACCAGCGCGCTCACCATTACACCGTGGCAACCAGAGCCAAGACATGTTCTGCCTTTACTTCAAATTTACAGCATTTCATTTATCATGGGTTAAATTATCTAAGCCATTGTAAGATATGGTCTATAATTTGCCTTGGGCACTTGACTAGTTCCTTACCTGGAAATACTGTATTGCAGATGCATCTTCTGTTCGTTGGCTAAATGCTGAACAAGCTTTATTGGAGTTTTTAAACATATTTAAGGAATTGTAAAAGGTAAAAAACTCTGAAAACAAAAAGATAAAGATTTTGTGAAAACTCAAGCCTTGCTTATACAGTGACCATTATGACCACAACTATCGTCTAACAGCACCTCTGACACACCCAAAATCGGATTCATTAAAATTTTTTAAAAAATCAACTCACACCAGTTTTAGAAATGTTCACACATCACCCTGAGTGCAAGCAAAAAGCAGAAATTGCTGGATAAATTCAGCAGGTCTGTCAGCATCTGTGGAGGAAAAGCAGAATTAACGTTTTGGTTCAGTGACCCTACCTCAGAGCCAGGACTAACTGCAAAACTGGCACTTCTGAAGACAGGTCACCAGACTTGAAAGGTTCACTCTGCTTTCTCTCTGCCAGACCTGCTGAATTTCTTGATCAATTGATTTTTTGTCACATGTACCGGAATACAGTGAAATGCTTTGTTTACAAGTGGTACAGGCAGATCACAGCAAGCAAAGGATGCACAGATCAAAAAGCCTTAGGTCTGTTCTTGTGTCAAGTTTCCAGCATCTGCCACTCTTTGATTACACCACTTAGTACAATGTGACTGGTGCAATGGAATCAGCATTTTTATACCTGTTTGACCAACTCTGCTATTTGTACAGTGCTACAACAGGAAATGTTGACACAGTGAAACCTCTTCAGAACTGAATAAAAACTGGAAGAACTGCAGATGCCATAAATCAGTGACAAAAACAGAAACTGGTGGAAAAGCTCGGCAGAACACAGCATCAGCAGTTCTTTTGGTCTGAGGAGGAGTCACTCGATCCGAAACATTAACTCTGATTTCTCTCCACACATGCTGCCAGGCCTACTGAGCTTTTCCAGCAGTTTCTATTTTTGTCACCGATTAAAAACCGATCCAAGCTAATACCAGTTACAAAAAAAATGTACTACCCCTCTCCAGTTTTTAATATATGATAATCTACTTATAATACGTAAGTGGATTGTTCAGAATCTGAAACACCAATGGACCAATCAGATCAGTTTAGGTATGTATGCACTGAAAAAAGCATCAAAACTGAACAGTGGGTGGTTGGGATGTATAACAGGTAAATATAAAAAGAAAAATCTAGAAATGAACAAATAAACACAATTCTATCCTGACAAGATCAAGAAAACTTGCATTCACGCTCACTGTTGCTTGGTCAGATTTAATTTACCTGTGGCCTTCACTGTACTGAAGTTTTAACATTACTTCAGTCATTTAACAATCAACTGGTTAACATAATGACATCTTGTTCTCTCCTGGAGAAAATTTTTCATTATCTACCATGAAGTCAGCTCACTGCCCACAAAATAGTTTTGTTTCAAATCACATGACCTTAGGGAAAGTCAGTTCCATTGCCAATAATTTCTGTGACAATTATGAAGCAACAACCATCACTTGACAAAACCTTAGCAGTTTTCTGTATGTTGCTTGGCCAGTAGATTTGGAACAAATTATCACTGGAACATTGGTGTTTTAAAAATTAGATGGACAGGCCAAAATCCTATAGCTGAAATGATGTTCTGAAGTCCTGGTACCAATCTCCTCTTGGAACTGCCCTTCTGGTCAATTCCGAAAATGCTTAGCACAAGTACTGTTTGGTTACAGCATTTGTTTTGAAGCAAGTAGCTCTTAATGGAGTCCAAACTCCTGTAGCTTAACAACAGAAAGGGAGATGAACTCTCTTTGTCTGGTGTCATTCCAACCCTATTATTTCCTCTGTCCTGACTGCAATCCTGCATGGTAACTGGACATAACTTCCTGTTCACCCCACAATGATTGCTGCAGGTAATTAGCAATGCCAATAAAATGAACAATGTGATTTCTTCAAACCCTTGAGAATTTTAAAAGCAAACATTGATTTACTTATTTATTGTCACACATATCCTGTCACAAATTAATGTGAAAATTGATGTAGCGTGCAGCTCTCTGGTTCCCTCTTAAAACACAGAAAAATAAACCAAAATATAGAATAAAAAGGCAGAAAAATGAAGAGATACAAAAAGTGTCCAATTCTACAGTCCTTCTTGTCAAGTGCTCTGCCATGGGCCAAGGACCTGGTGGCCGGGCATGAGTCCCCTTCACCAGGCCGTAGGAATGGAAGTGACTTCCCTTCAACACATCTCACCTCCACCGATATAACCAGCACCATCTTGATCACACACTTAATTACAAATCCGGAATTAAAAAAACCCAGCAGAAATAAAGGAAACAAGGCCAAAAGGAATAGAGACGTCCAGATTAAAGTCTTATTTAAGTCTTATCTCCATGCAGGCACCCAGGCTGAGTCATGGCCTGGAGTCTCGGGAGAAGCTGAGTGTTTGCTGCTGCTGACACTGTGCTGGAATGAGCTAGAATCCTGAGCTTCTACAGGACTACTACACAGTGCGCTAAATATCTGAAAACCAACCAAGGTCCTGTTAAGGCCTCAATGCTGGTGCGCAGCGTGACACAAAGGAGAAGGGAAGGTGTTCGAGATCTACTATAGGTAGTTCTGCCATAACACGTGTCTCGTTAATGCAAATTGGCTGTAATGTGATTGATAAATAGTCAACGCTGTTTGGATAATGCAAACTTTCTGCTGTACAGGTATAGTGATTTCACAATAATCTGATTTTTTTCATGGCAATTTTCTCCAGTATCATTCTCTAAAGCGTGAGATTGCACAAGAATGCAATTATTGCGTTATGGGAGAACGACCTGGACACTCGCTTTTTCTCTCCTTTCATATTGTGGATTTTCTTGTGTTTTGGGGTACACAGTAAACTGAATGTGTTTACAACAGTTGGTAATAAACTCCAGCTGAACTGAAGGGACCTTTGGCCCTGATTTTCTGTTGTTGGACTGGGCAGGAGAACATTACATTCACACCCTGCCTTCCTCTAATTGGAAGCTTAAAAGGGTTAAAAGCATCTTTCTTCCACAGGTTACACAGTGAAACTTTGCATTTCGACTTTGTTGCCGACAAAAATAAAAAAAGCAAACAGAAAAACCTTGCAGTAACAATCATTATCCCTGCTTGAACCCGAAGGCTGGATTTCCACTCCGACTGAAGGTAAAGTCCTTGGCAAGGAGTGAGTTTGTGTCAGGCTGAGCGAGGAACATGCAAACAGAAACATTCAGGTAGAACATTGCTTGGTCCTTATTTTGACAAGATAATTCAGAAGGTACAAACAGCAGCTATGGGGATATCTTCATACATTGGAACAGGAGTAGGCCATTCAGCCCATCAAACCTGTCCCACCATTCAATGAGATCATGGCTGCTCTGTGGTCTAACACCATATGCCTGCTTTTGGCCCATATTCCTTAATACCTTTGCTGAACAATAAATGTACTTTTCTATCTTTTGAAATTAACGTCTAATCCAACATTGACTCGTGTTTGCAGAAGAATTCCAAGCTTCAAGTGCCCCTTGTGCATAGAACCTTCAACCTTCTTACATTAAACATGCTTAATGAAAACAACATTCAAATGCTTTTGTTCCGTGTAAGGTCTGCATGGAACAAAAATATCTACTCTTTTCTGGTGACTGTGGAAATATGGTTGTGAAACAGTAAGTAGGATTTCTCAATTAACGACCTGACTGTCCATTTAATTTTAAATCACTTAAAGAACTCATGATTCCAGTGAAAATTTATTCCAATTCTACTGGACAAGCGATTCACAGACAACTATTAACAATAAGAACCAAAAGAACTGCAGATGCTGTAAATCAGAACAAAAACAGAAATTGCTGGAAAAGCTCAGCAGGTCCTGCAGCATCTGTGAAGAGAAATTGGAATTAACGTTTAGGGTCGAGTGATCCTTCCTCAGAACTCAATTAAACTATTAACTATTAACAATAGCTGTTACAATTTAATGCAAATAAACTGTAGCATATTCACATTAGAATGACTCATTTTCTTCCGTATTTTCATAAAGATTTAAGTAAAAAAAAAGAAGCTCTCTACAATAAATCAAACACTTGGCAAGTTCATTGATACCACACTCTCCTGCAAAATCTTTATGCTGCCTTTCCTGGTACAGCTAACACATTACAGGGATGATTTCCAAATAAAAGGCCACCCATCTGTCACCCAAACTAAAAGGCAGGTGGTAGATGAAAATTATGGGGTCCTTTTGTCACCTGATTGACCCTCACGGCTCACCAGCTGTACTTTCAGGCAGGCTTATTAACAGGCAAGCCACTGCTGTCTAGGGAAAAGAGGCTCTGCCCTTTGTGTCGACACATTTGCAATTTTCCCATGAAATGGGTGGATCGTGCAAATTTTACTTTACGATCTATCGCTATCCAGCCCATTTATGGAGGCTAGAGGGGTCAGGTCGATAGTCTACTCCTGTTCTTTTTCTTATGTTCTCTCTTTAACTTGCCCAAGGAATGCTCAACTTCCATAAAAAGAGATGGTTCCTGAAATTTCTCCATGACCTCCACAGAAACCTAACACATCCTTACATCCGACAATCTGCATTATTCAACCATGGCTGATTGCATTCCACGGAAGACTTTCCCATGGTCTCAATAGCAGTGGAACAATATTTGCCTATAGTACGTTAATCAGTGGGGAGGCAATGGCCTAGTGGTATTTTCGCAGGACTGTTAATCCAGAGACCCAGATAATGTTCTATGGACCTGGGTTCAAATCCCACCACGGCAGATGGTGGAATTTGAATTCAATAAAATATCTGGAATTAAGATTCTAATGAGACAATTAACCCATTGTTGATTGTTGGAATAACCCATCTGGTTCACTAAATTCTTTTAGGGGAATGAAACTGCCATCCTTACCTGGTCTGGCCTACATGTGACTCCAGATCCACAGCAATGTGGTTGACCCATAACTGCCCTCTGGGCAATAAATGCTGCCTAGCCAGCAACGCCCTCATCTCGTTAATGGATAAAGGACCTCTATCTACACCTACTGTCATAATGGTTAATTGTATCCTTAACTAGATAAACATCAGGTTTATTCTTTGCTTTCATTATTTGCTTTTCTTTCGTATCATTCTGAGGTCAAACATCCATTAAGAAAGTTGGATTTGGTAGTAAACTGCAAATTTACTACATTAAAAATATATTTCTGGAAGTTCTGCAAATCTTAGCAATCGGCTTATTGCAGGATTAAAAATAAATGCTTTGTTCCATCATTTCTTTAAAAAAAATACTTTCTTTGCAAGTCTATGTAAAGTCGGAAATATACAGAATGAAAGAGTTTTTCATACAATCCATACAGTATGGAAACAGGCCCTTCGGCCCAACCAGTCCACACCGACCCTTGGAGCATCCCACCCAGATCCATCCCCCTATAACCCACACATCCCTGAAACACTATAGGCAATTTAGCATGGCCAATCCACCTAGCCTGCACATCTTTGGATTGTGGGAGGAAACCCACGCAGACACGGGGCAAATGTGCAAACTCCACACAGACAGTCACCCAAGGATGGAATTGAACCCGGGTCCCTGGTGCTGTGAGGCAGCAGTGCTATCCACTGAGCCACCATGCCTCCCTATGCCCCTTCCTTTTGGTATTTTTAAGCTATAAGTGAATTTCTTCCTTCTCCATTCACAATGGCCAATACTGATGAATTTGTTCATTCTCTAGCCCTGAACACATGGGATGGGAATGAACGCATGGCTTTTGGGTAGATGCAATGAACAAACCTAGATGTAGGTCTGTCGACAAAAATCAATGATCAAAAGAAAATAACAACACAAAATTATATTCAATCACCATTCAAGTCAGTATTTGGCAAAGCATAATCTAAATCTGGGGACTAACGTGGTCAGGTGAATACTAGATCCATTAATTCTTGTTAATATCTTCTAAATGCATAATTTCTGAGAGGTGAAAGGGCCTCAACTAACAAGTGAAAAGTTAAATAAATGGCCAAGATAATTATTGCCACAACTTTGGAGGGAGCCAATGGCATAGTGGTGTTATCACTAGACTATTATTCCAGAGACCCAGGTAATGTTCTGGAGACTCAGATTTGAATCCCACCACAGCAGATGGTCAAATGGTCAGGCTTCCATGATGCCTATTATGGTAAATGCACACTCAAAACTCTCAGATTGAAAGGTCTGTGATTCAATCCAAAAAAAAAGTGAAGATTACTCAAAAGGCAAAAGCTGAATCCAATTTCAAAATGCAACAAACAATTGAAATGAATCTCACCAAAAGGCATATTGGTTCAACTTATTACATCTTGATATAATGGGCTAAATTTCCATCCCAAGGCTTAAGTAGGTCTGAGGACACATATGCTATTTCTCAGGTCTGTTTTCAAGGATGCTAGCTTTTAGGAGTGACCTCCTCAAACATCTCCTCTCAGATCACGCCACAGCCAGTGCCAGGTTTCTGCCCAGAGTTCGGTCCACCATCAGATCGGAATCATGAAAATTATGGGCAGGCAATGGCCTAGTGGCATTATTGCTAGACTATTAATCCGGACACCCCAGTAATGTTCGGGAGACTCGAGTTTGAATCTCGCCACGGCAGATGGTGTAATTTAAATTCAATAAAGATCTGAAATTAAGAATCTGATGATGACCGTGAATCCATTGTTTGAAAATCCCATATGGTTCACACTAATGTCCCTCAGGAAAGGAAACTGTCATCCTTACCTGGTCTGGCCACAGCAATGAGGTTGACTCTTAACTGCCCTCTGGGATGGACAATAAATGCCTGCAGCGCTCTCATCCCACTAATGACTATATATTAAAAAATGTGACATCCATCACAGAGCACTGCCAGATTGAGCCCCTAACCACATACTTACCATTTATTGATTGAAACTGAAGTAGCACACTGCTGCATCCCACTGTAATGAGAAAGGTCTGTTTCCCCACACGACAACTTTCCGTCTCATGGTTCATGGAACACTTGAATACGCAAGCTCCATTTCCTGCAAGAAAAGACATCTTATCTCAGAACGCATCCTTGGCTGCCATAGGTTGAGCTAAGTCCGGTTGCATCCTCAATTTCTTAGTAACATCTGAAATTTACGAGAACATCAGGAAATAGGGTAAAATTATTTGTGTTGCCTTTATGCATAATTCTGGATTTATGTATATTTTGGATTTATTGTTTCCATGCACACAGAAATATGAAACACATTTCTTGGTAGTGATGATGTTTGGACAGTTGATTTATTTACAGAACCAAAATATCATGATTTCTTCCAAGGAAATCAACTTGTAAGGCTCATTTAGCTGTTTCCATGAAGAGGCATGTCGTACCAATGTTGCAATAGCCAATGCAAAGACTGAGGGGATGACTCAGTAGAGATCTTTAAGCTTAGGCATGGGTTTGAAAAGGCATACATAGAGATGTTCTGGGAAGGAAATTGAAACTCTACCAAAACTCTCTCTGGAACATAATGCTTCTGCTGTTTACATAGGGTCCAGGAGCTGCATGGCTGACTCCTGGTCTTAGTTTCTATGTTTAATGTGCAGTGCTAGTCTATAGCTTCACCAGATTGACATCTTAACTTTAGTTACACCAAATCCTGTTCCAAGTATGTCCTTCTACATGCTAAGGTTGATTAAACTAAGGTTGATCCTTTATCTTGATGGTAATGACAAAACGAGGGAGATACTGAGCCAACTAAGTTATAAATTGTGGTTTAACATAATTCTGTTGTTGCTAGCAGCTCACAGTTCCACGTGGACGGTTTGAGCCATCTGAAACTGTCTCCGTTCAACATGGTGCTAGTGTCACAAAACAGGATGGATGGTGTTCAGATTGTGAATTCATGAACTTGGTTTCCACAAAGACTGTGCAATGACCGCTCCTACCAAGAATGCTACAACCAGATGCATCTGTGACAGGAAGAATGAGGAGGGCGAGGTCAATTAGATGTCTTTGTTTTCTCATGACCTACAACAGGCCCCAATTTGGCGGCTACGTCCTTCAGAACCTTTCTGATGAACATTGACATCCTCCAATTCTGTGCCCTTGCTAGACTTGGTGCTTCTTTAAGCGAGTATTCAATATGAAGGAACACTGACTCATCACTTGAGGGAGTGAGTTATGTAGTAATTAGCAGGTTTCCTTGCCTTTGTTTGACCCAATGCCATGAGACATCATGGAAAACTGAACGAATGTTGGCCACTCCCAAAGCAACATGTTGTACCCAGGAATAGCGATGAAGGGGGTCTAGGATCTTGGCTGAAAGGTATGGTTCTGTGAGAATGACTATGTCAGACTGTTCTTTGCGTAGACTGGGAAACAGCTCTCCCTCTTATTGGCACCTGTCACCAGACATTTGTGTGGAGAATATGCCAGTGTCCAGTGGACTAGGGGTGCATTTGTCATGTCTAACTGGACCAGGTATCTCTTCGGTTTTAGTCTTATTGAAGTTACTCATGGTAGTGTTGATCCAGCTGAACAGTTTGCTAGTGCATTTCAGAGGGCAGTTAATAGTCCATTATATTCTATGGGTCTGAAGATACATATGGCAGGTTGTCTCGCTCGATGACATTCATGAACCAGGTGGCCTTTTAAGAAGCTATGATGACCATTTAATTTAACTCTTTTCCCAAAGTGCCATGCTAACATTTTGAGCCGTGTGTCCGATCATTAATGGAGGCTGCTAGCATACCAGTTCTGTAACACAACCATTATACTAGATACCTGTTAGTAATAAATCTAGTAGAGGATCCTCTATCCAGAAAGTGGGTAGAATTGTAGCACATGATACACTTAAAACAGGGCAATATTAACATGGGAGGAAAAAGGGAACAGCAATGATAATGACGATGATAGGATGAAATGAAGTGGAATTGGAGGAGACTAATGTGGAGCTTAAACTCTGATATGGATTAATTTGACCAAGTGGCCTGCTTCGAGACTATACATCCTCCATAATTCTATAAAATGAAGTGATCCCGTGTGCTTAGTAAAGGTTGTAACAAGTCATACAGAAGTGTTTCTCCCATCTATCTGTGGGTGAAGGCCACCACATTTTACCAGGGGATTATATAGTCAGCTTACTCCTACTTCACAGCACTTTGAAGCTCAGTCACATTTCTTGGTTATAATGACATCAAGAGATAGGGAACAAGCACAGGAAAACTGATCTGAGATAGACAATTAGCCCTGATTTAGAATGGTGGGGCAGTTTTCAGAGTCTGTCCAGCTTACTCTTTCCCTAAGTTTCTATAGTATTACCCTCCAAATGCATTTTATAGGATATAGCTAACAGTACGCTGTAATTATACAAGGCATTGGTGAGGCCGTACCAGCTGGAGTATTGTGTGCAGTTTTGGTCTCACTATCTGAGGAAGGATATTCTGGTGATGGAGGGAGTGAACCAATGGTTTCCTGGACTGATTCCTGGGATGGCAGGACTGCCGCATGAAGAGCGACTGGATTAGTTAGGAATATATTCACTGGAGTTTAGAAGAACGACAGGGATCTCTTAGAAATCTATAAAATTCCTAACAGGATTAGACAGGTTAGATGCAGGAGGGATGTTACTTGATGGTGGGAGAATCCAGAACCAGGGGTCATAGATTAAGGATGAGGGGTAAACATTTTAGGACTGAGACAAGGAGAATTTTCTTCATCCAGGGAGTAGTGAGCCTGTGGAACTCACTACCACAAAAAGTGGTTGAGGCTTAAACATTGTGTTCTCAAGAAGAAAGTAATAAAGCTCTTGTAGCTAAAGGGATCCAAGGATATGGGAATACAGTGGGATCAGCCAGGATCATAATGACCAGTGGAGAAGGCTTTAAGGGTTGAATGGCGTATTCCCATCTTCTCTCATTATGTTCTCAACTTGGCTTTTTCTGTTTCTTGAAGGCAAGTGTTACCTGTGCTCAGCATTATTCCTGCCTTCACAGCTGCAGTCAGGAATTTACCAAGTGTAGAAACTACAGTATGGGCACTTGTATTTTACAAAACTCACAATGCAGCAGCAAACCGTAGCAATAATATCCTGCATCCACAGCGTGCCTTGTTTTTATGCTGCAGTAATGCTGTTACTCAACTATTAATTGCAAATTGTGTGGTACTCGGCAAACATAGGAATTATGTATGAAACTCATATCTGCCTGTACCAACAGATATACCAAGACAGTCTCCTTCTCCATGATGAGAGAAGGTGGTTTGTTTTAATGAACATGTCACTTGCCTCGGTAAATCTCTTTGATTGACTGAGCCAAGCTAATCTCATGATCCTCATGTTAGCTCATTCACAGGCAATGCACACAACTCCCCAGAGCAATATGACAGGAGGGAGTTTCCTCTGCTTGCTCTGACATGAGAAATCACTGAGGGAACTGGGTTAACAAAACACGGTTCAAGAGTTCAACAGCCTGTTGTCACACTCTATCCATCCTTAAAATGCCTCAGCACTAAAATAACATTGCAGCTTGCTGCTTAACAACACCTGCCTGTCCCTCGAGACTTACCATATGACGCAGTAAAGCCTTCCAAACTACAGTAAAGAAGCACTGCCTGACAAATGCATTATTTAAAAGTTGTCAGAACTACAGCCTTGCAAAATTTTTGAGAAAACAATACATTAATTGCATACGTTGCATCAGAGATTACATAAAAACAAGGGACTGAAAACATAAATTATGTTGATCCTATAGCTGGACATCAATAGCTATTAACTGGTTTCAATTACATTCTTGTTAGTTTCAGTTAATACACGTTAATAAAGATGGTGACATCATGATAATTCCAGGCTAATGTTTTACAGACATCAGACAAATCCCACCATCGCAGCTGGTGGGAGTTACATTCAATTACTTAAGTCTGAATTTGAGAGGGCTCGTGTCACAATTGTAGTGTCCCTATCTCTGAGCCAGGAGAGCTGGGTTCAAGTCCCTCCTGGTCCAGAGGCATTGCTGAATGGGTTGATTAGAATCTAAATCTGAAACTGAAAGCTAGTTTCAGTACTGATGATCTGAAACAATCATCCCTTTCTTGTAAAACACCTATCAGCCCCTTTGGGAATGAAATTGGCTATCCAGACCCAAGCTGGTCCACAAAGGGGATTAGTGAACCAGATGGGTTATCTCTCTCCAACAATCAGCAATGGCTTCATGGTCATCATTACACTCTTAATTCCAGATTTTTGTTGATTTCTAATTGCACTACCTGATGTGATGGAAGCCTGGCTCCCTGGAACATTACTTGGGTCTCTGCGTTAATAATCAAGTGATAAGGCCACTAGAACATTGGCTCCCATGTCCCTGAATTTGAGAGGGAAGCTTTCCTGTTTGTGATTGCTGCCTATTGCTGACCCTGTTGGAAGTACTATTACGGGAACATTGGGTCAGGACAGGGTTGCCTTACAGCTGAGTAACCGTTTAACGCTCACACAGGAAGAATAGGCTCTGGGTAAAGTGGGACTGAACACTCATTAAACCATCATTGTGCAAGGAGTCATCACAGGAGAGAACTGGAAGGGAAACAGATAAAATGAAATAATTCACAAGAACGTTTGGGCAGGATTCTTCCAGTCCCGATCTGGTGTGCTGGGTTGTGAGAGATCTGGGAAAATAGCAGGCAGCTGCACTGGGACTCCTGCCTGATGCAGTTCTTTCACCCAAAAGGGTTCCAGCAGTGGGACCGGATGAGAACGAGAACCTACCAAACGAAAGGAGACGGCCAATGAAAATGAAGCTAGGGCCCATGAATGACAGTTTCCCCAGGCAGTCGGCATTCTGCGGGAGCTGAGCCCTCCACATGGGGAAGCTGCTGGATTCCCGGAGACAGCCTACTTCCAATCAGGGAATATTGGAGCTGGAGGCTTCATGCTACAAGGAGGGAGGGCCCACAATGGGAAGGCCGTCACATGACCCCATTGGGCTGTCTGAAGGGGCCATGGTCCTTCTCAGCTCCATTCTTCTTCTTCCCTCGCTGGGGAAGCTTTTGTCTTAGATGTCTTCTTGATTTCCTGCCAATGTCAGCAGTGATCTTCGATATTGTTCCTCTCCTGAAGATTCTCATTGCTTGACTTTACAGACAACCTGATTCCAGTTCCAAATGACTTCATATTGTGTGAGTCAAAATAGTTACTGGCAGCATGTTATTTGACTACGGGAGCCATCAAAACCAAATGAAATCCTTTACTCACCAGTGAGGTAAACAGTAACGAGAAACATGGCTGATTTCACACTCCACTCAGACCTATTTTCCCAATTAACCTGTTCATGGATGTTATTACACAGCTCTGGAGCAGGTGGGACTTGAACCTGGGTCTCTCAGTCCAGGGGTAGGAACACTACAACTGTGCATCAAGAGGGCCCTATGACACCAGATTAAACACAGTGGTCTCAATACTATACTGGCTTAGGTTGACTAACTGGAATACTTCTGTTCTCACTCACAGAGCACTCAGTGACAATGACTTGCTTGGTTAAAGGATAAGTCTAATATTTCATTTTGAAGACATTAACAGGTGAGGGATACAAACCCACAGATTTTAATCAGGTTGAAGCAGCTCCGAGTATAAGCTTAATAAAGGCTAGGGTCCAACTAAAGATAGGAGTGTGATAGTCTAAACTTCAGAAGTTCAAGAACTGCTCATGGTTTGAAAAAAGCAGCAATAACTCTGCCTGGAATAAACTGTCAAGGGACAAGGACAAACTTATACAGGAATTGACAGCATTTAGCCATGTCTGGGAGAGGATAAAGTCAAAAGCTATATAAACAACATTTGTTTTAACAACTATTGATGATTAGCCGCCTTATGCTGCAAGGACAACTGCGTAATTTGCAGAAGAGTTAAGGAGTTAACTGCAGGGAAGCCGCATCTTCAGACAATCGATGCCAAATGTAACAAGGAACAGGGAAGCTACTTTTGATAAGGCAGCAAGCTACAGACTCGATGGCTCCAGAGGAGTACTCCATAATTTGGATGAAAAATCTAAAGTATCATCAATAATGTTATAAACCTGGAGGACTGAAAACTGTACAAACATTCAACCCCAGGAATCTTCAGCAACAGTACTTCAAAGAACAATACTACACAAGGATCGAACCCTGGACACATCTAGAGACAGACACTGTTGGTTGGAATCGTAGCTAAGTTCCACCATTAACTGGGTAATAGCTAAATTGCGTTGTGAGGCTTAACTTGATCACTTAAGGTGTGTTATTTTGATTGCTACATGCAATAAAGTTTAAATAATTACTTCAGTTTTGATTGTCTGTTACATTTCTTAGTAAGTAGCTTGTGGTAATTTTCCCATAACAGGAGACAATGAGTCCGGACTGATTTTTTTTTGGGGGTGGGGAGAATTTAAAAATTCATCCAGCTCTACACCTTGGTATCTCAGATTCTCCAGCATTGGCAGTTCCTACTATCTCTGCCAATAAACTCATCCCAGCATGCAAGGGAAATGATTATCAAGAATGATTACACACCTTATCTTCAATAAAACATCACTTTGATTCCATTCTGGTATTATTTATCCTTGGGCAGAATTCCACAGGACAAACAAAGCAAGCCCAGCATTCATGAACAAGCTTGTGAAATGTAGTTTCCAAAGCAATCAGAGCCAGATTTGTCTTGGTTCACTTCTAATGAAAAAATAAGCCACAGCGCAGCCTAGTTTTATTCTGAATTGTTCTCAGTTCTCCTCTATGGATCTCAACATAACTTATATCAAGGGACTGAATTTGCCCTTCACAAATTCACACGCTTCCAGCACATTATTTACTTGGCATTATTCTTGCTGCTGGCAAATGTCCATTATCAATTTAACAAGTTGATGATCTATGCAGCATGCAGTCTCTTGCATGGAGTAAATGATCAGATGTTCACCTAGATCTTTCATTTCAACAATTACATGATTTAGAAGCTGCTAATGCTCAATCCAGGATGCCTCCATGTAGTTCCGTTATTTGTCCTTTTGTTGGAAGAGTGTGTTTGTCATGAGGCTGTGTTAAATATCAGCAGGAGAGCTCCATTTGCACTGGAAAATGTGGGGTGGTAAAAACCAATAGTTGCCCCCCAGATTTCAAAGTCACAGGTAACCCTGACAACAAATCCTTCCAAAGGATAATTTTCTTTCTTCTTTTGGAGCGGCGGTAAGGTTTCATCAAGGTCAGAATAGAACCTTTCTTACATTTTTCAATCACACTCTGTATGGAACCTTGATACTGTAAATAGCTCTACCAGAACAAAGAACATTGCAGAACGTTTTCTGAAGAAGGGTCTAGGCCCGAAATGTCAGCCTTCCTGCTCCTCTGATGCTGCTGGGCCTGCTGTGTTCATCCAGCTCTACACCTTCTTATCTCTACCAGAACAAAGGTGCTTCCAACATTGTCACTTAAGAAATGCACAAAGCTCCTCTGTAATATCAGGGTCATGATCCATGGAAACGTGAGATTTCACCTCCAGAGCACCGATATTTCTATAGTGTCCGTCTTGACCACAGCATACCCTGATTGTAATTCAGGAATAGGCACAGATGATTTGCACAATAATGACTAGATGAATGTTCTTGTGATGACTGAAGGACAAATACCAGCCAGGGAACTAGGAAGGACCCCAACGTTCTTCTCGAAATTGTTGTCCAGAGCTCAATTCATCCGTTGGGAATCTCTGCCACAGGTCTTTATGTGACTGAACAGGCCAAGACTTTATCCATGGATCCTCGGTAACATGGGACAAGATGTAAAATAGTATCATAGGATCTTTTACGGCCACCTCAGAAAGAAGACCTGACCTTGATTTAACATCTCATTCAGAAAGACAGAATCTCTGACAGTGCAGCACTTCTTCAGTGTTGCTCAGAGGTGTCAGTCGAGATTTTGTGCCAAATTTCTGAAATGCAATTTGAACTCAGAAACTGTTCTTTGAAATTAATTTATGGGATGTGGGCACCACAGGCTAGGTCAGCATTTATTGCTCATCACTGACTGCATTAAGAGTCGAACACATATTGCTGTGGGTCTGGAGTCACACGTAGGCCAGACCAGGTGAGAATGGCAGTAAGGACATTAGTGAACCAGATGGATTTTTCCCAACACTCAACAATGGTTTTACAAAAAACTTTACAGGAGTTGTCACCTTTAGCCTCCAGTATTGCTGGCCTCATCCACCTACCCATTCAGACCAGCAGGTGACACAGTTCAATGAGAGTGTTCTGGCACATCCTCTCTCTGTGGTAACACTATACCTTGCTCATTTGGAGCAAATGGCATCAAGGCCAATCAATTCTCTGCCTTGTGCATATCATTTGCAATTTGACGGGTCATTCAGACATCTTCACGCACAGGCTGTTTGCCAGCTGCTTGAGATTACTGCTGAGCCTGGGTTTATTAGTGTAACTGTTGCTTCCCAATTTCTCTGTGTTGTTGTTGTATTGCAGTCACAGTGCCAATAATCCCTGCAGTGGCTCGATTTGCTGAACTTGCAGGGGGAACATCAGCAACACATCAGGTCCTGAGTACCATTAGCACTCAATGTTCATATCACACATACATGGCGGTTTAGCATAGTGCTTGATGCAGTGGAACACAGAGAGCTTTGACACGGAAGACCATGGGATACATCTACATCTTTGACATAGTGACCTTATTCTGTTGCATGCATCATAAGCCATGTCACATAGTGGGAAATTTTAAGTCCAGAAGGATTACTGAACCTTGTCTCTCCACCCCAACACCATCCAATCCATCCCTGCTTCCCCACTCATCACCACATCTCCCCCACACTCACCCTTCCATTTTGATTTTCTAGTCTGCGTTGATTATATTTTGACTGTTTAAATGAATGGCACAGCAACTATTATGCATCATTTCATGAATGAGATCCCATTATTTGTTGCCCAGTTCCCCTTGCATGGCTACAAAACAAGCAATATATATTTACTTTCACCCATGTGTTACTGGTAAATCCTATGAAGAGAGCACATGCTAACATACAAGTACTGTTTAGACAGTGATTTATGTGAGAGCTTTATCAGGTTATGGCAAGAGATCAGCAATATGAAAACTGTCAATACACTTCTCAACTTTAATTATGTTGCCATGCTCCCAATTTTGTGAAAATAATCTTAATTGCTGGTTAAATAATTGTGAACAAACATTCTCTTGTTACGGTACACTCACTAAAATCCAACTACTGAAAAATTGGAAATGTCCAAAAATCAAAACTGTTTCTTTCATTCTGCATTGAACCTTAACCCACTTGACCCAACCTGGAAAAGTTTGGGAAGTTGGCAAGTGCTGTATGGACTTGTACACTTCTGGTTTCTGAGGTTACAGTTAACCTTGCTTCCCCCACTGAATCAGTTCAAAACAGGAAAAGGTTATTGCAGTGACTGCAATGAGGTCAGCCAGCTGGACCTCATAAAATATGAGTTTCCTGATTAAGCTGTTAATCTAGTCTAATCAGGGAGCCCTGGTTGACAGACGTAAACAGGAGAGTCAGAGGTTCTCCAATAGTAGGAACTGCAGATGCTGGAGAATCTGAGATAACAAGGTGTAGAGGTGGATGAACACAGCAGGCCAAGCAGCATCAGAGGAGCAGGAAGGCTGACGCTTCTGAAGAAGGGTCTAGGCCCGAAACATCAGCCTTCCTGTTCCTCTGATGCTGCTTGGCCTGCTGTGTTCATCCAGCTCTACACCTTGAGTCAGAGGTTCTGTTCACTCTGAGGAAGATATATCAGTGTCTAGGACCGTCTGTGTCTAAATAAAGGCTGACTTGTTGATGGGATACCAGCCTCTGTGGAATTATTTCAGTTATTAAATCCAATGCCTGAGAAATTAATCAATACCAGCAGCAACAGAGATGAGCAAGAATTGCTTGCCCAGCCAGCAATACCCACATCTACTGAATGATTTTATCTTTAAATGGCTTCAGCCATCCCTGCAAGTGTCAGAGATGGTTGCACTACAATTCTGAGTTCTAGTGAATTTTTAATTTGCTTCACATTTGCTGAAAAAAACAAGCAAACAAGATTTCGATCTTGCAGGACGAGTTTGAGATTTATGCACTAGCTGATAAACAGGACATTAGGGATGCTAGTGGTCCTATGCTGTGTCAGGAGAGAAAGATAAATATGTGTGAGCAAGCTGCATAAAGGGTTTACATTCATGGAACACTGAATCACATTCTGGAATTTAAAAAAAAATCTATGGCCTTCACCTAAACCAAAATACAAGAGTCTGCATCAAATTCCTTCTTGATCTGAACTCTCCCTGTCTCTGAACCCTGCCATTGATATGACCTCTCTGCACTTCTCTGCTGCCAACCTCTTACTTAATTACTTGCTGACCATATCTTTAGGGGCCAAAGTCCCTACATTCTGGGTTCCCTCCACTGAATTCAAACTAAAGTTAAATTCAGGACCAAATTATTCTTCACAAAGAGTGATCAAAACTTGGAATACAGTTCCATGCAGTGGCAGAGGCAAAAACCCAGAAATAGTTTAAGAAATAATGTAAATGTTAGGGAAAGGGGTTGCAGTGCGTTTTGGGATATATATGTGGCTGTCCTCACCTTTAATTAATTGTGAGTCTTTAAAAATACCCCGATTTCACATGAAAATACCCAATATCCTCCCAAGCAGCTACGAAGGCAGTAATTACATTAACACTTTAAGTGACCATTTATCAATGGCCTTCTCAGTTTCAGTTTGTTATGCTACTTCTACAGATTTTTCCCACATATATTTTTATCTTTAAAGTTACTCTAAATCTGATCTTAAAAAAGTGAACAAAATAATTCCCACAGGCTGTCATTTTGCAACTTTGATCGTCTTTTCCCTGTATAAAACCACATTGCCATGTGTCTGGAGTCACATACCGACCAGACCAGGTAAGGGTGGGAGATTTTCTTCCTTAAAAGGGACAAAAGTGAACCGTTTGTTTTGTTTTACAACAATCCAGCAGTTTCATGGTCATCCTGCCATCCTGATGTATGGAATTAACTGGACAAATTCCTCATTATGCCAAAATGGCTTTTGAAATGACATCTCCAGATTATTAATCCAATGACATCACTGTGTTACCACAAAATCACCTACCAGATCTATAGGGCTGCTCTCTCATTAGAGAGAGACGATTGGTGGTGGTTTAACCTGCGGGTCAAAACACCTCAGGCAAGGGGAGAGGTTGAGAAGGAGAGTCCTTCATAGTCATCTTAGCTGGTGTGGGAACTGGAGCCTGCTATTGGCCTCACTCTGCATCAGAAACCGCCATCCAAGCTAACTGTGTCCCTCCCACATCAGTAACAAGAATCCACTGTAAGTAAATTGAAATAACGGTGATATGACTGTGGTCATCAGTTAGTCACATAAGGTCACATCACATCGCAGGAATACTAACACTGTTTTACAATTTTAAATTACAGAAGTGTAGCAAAATTAAGTGATTTAATTAATACATGCATATTTTTGAAAACTCACCTAGCTATGCTATAAAATTTGTGCTGTTGCTCTTCCTCCCAGATGTCCCTTCCTCACATTGCATTGCAAACCAGCTGAGCTAACCAATCCCATCAATGTTACCGTGCACATGATAATTCACCTTGATAGTCAGGTTCCTGTGTGAAGTTAGATTCTCTTTAGTAACACAGACCGAAAATTTGTACCATTTTGTGGTTAACTTCAGCCTGAATTCAATCCACTGCATATTGAGGCAACTTTGTAAACTTCTGAAGAAGGGTCGAAACTTTAACTCTGTTGCTTTCTCCACAGATGCTGCCAGACCTGCTGAGTTTCTCCAGCAATTTCTGTTTAAGATTTCCAGCATCTGCCGTTCTTTGTTACAGATCTTTGTAAACTCCATTCTGAGCCCTTGTTGTAGGAAAAAAAAATCAACGCCTTCAGTACATTATATCCAGGAGTATGTTTTTATATATAAATAGCAATGGAGTGGGGAGAGTTGTGTTTTAAGGTAGTGTGTGGATGAAGATGAATTCAGCCTGGACTGATTTATACTGCAGTAAACCCCCTGTGGCCCTGCCATTCAAACTGAAGCAAGCCCAAGGCCAGGTTTGTCTTGTACAACAGGAGAGAGAGAGGAAAAAAACATAAAACTTACGGTCAATCAGACGCAGAGCCGCTCCTTCCTCCTCTGCTTTCATTTCCAGTTTAAGGGGCTGTTGGCTCTCCGGGGAGTGAGCGAACTGGAACCCTCCTTTCTGATCCTCGTTCACAAAGACCAGTGACACACTGTGTTCCTGCACCGAGCCAGCCATCGGCAGACAGAACCGACAACAAAGAGCTCTCACTACAAGCCGCCAGCGAGGCTACCGAGAGCACAGGGCGATGGTAACCGGAGCTGTACCGTCCCCAAGCTACAGAAACCTGAATATCTCCTGTCCCCTGCTGGTGAACTCTTGTGAAAACCGAAAGAGAACTGCGAATGCTGGAAATCAGAAACAAAACCAGAAATTGCTGGAAAAACTCAGCAGGTCTGGCAGCATCTGTGCAGAGAGATCAGATTTCTGAGCGAGGGTCACACAGTTTGTGTTTCGGGTCGAGTGACCCTTCAGCAGAAAGCAGCAATGTTGAGGGGAAATGGATCTGCAATTTGTACAATAAAACTAGAACAGCTGATTGTGGAGATCTGAGATTTCTGTTTGTGTGACAATCTGTAGATTTACCCCCCTCCCAACTGGAACTGATGAATGTTTGGTAAATGGTAATCTCAGCCAGTGGGGGGAATTGAACCTATGCTGTTGGTGTTACACTACATCACAAACCAGCTGTCCAGCCAACTGAGAGATAGTAGGAGCTGGAGAATCTGAAATAACACAGTGTAGAGCTGGATGAACACAGCAGGCCAAGCAGCATCAGAGGAGCAGGAAAGCTGACATTTCGGGTCTGGACCCTTCTTCAGAAAAGGGTCTTTGTCTAGTCAACTGGATGCTCATGTGTTGCTGCCCCTCTCTGTAGGTGCCTGCCCTGTCTCTATGAGAGGAAGGAACTCCTGGACACAGGGTGAGCTTTCTTGTCTCCTTTTGATCTTAACACTGATGCTGAGCTGAGGAAAGGCAGGTCCTAACTGTAATCTGCAGCTATTCAGCGTTCTGCAGAATCCGAGTCTCCAAGGTGACTGACAGTGCGTTGAGTATAGGAGTTGGGAGGTCATGTTGCATCTGTGCAGGATGTCGGTTACACCTCTTTAGGAATTCTGGTCACCCTGCTGTAGGAAAGATGTTAAACTTGAAAGGGTGCAGAAAAGATATACAAGGATGTTGCCAGGGTTGGAGGGTTTGAGCTATAGGGAGAGGCTGAATAAGGCTGGGGCTATTTTCCCTGGAGCGTCTGAGGCTGAGGGGTGACCTTATAGAGGTCTATAAAATCATGAGGATCATGGATAGGGTAAATAGACAGGGTCGTTTTCCCTAGGGTGGGGGAGTCCAAAACTAGAAGGGCATAGGTTTGAGGTGAGAGGGGAAAGATTTAAAAGGGACCTAAAGAGCAACTTTTTTACACAGAGGGTGGTGCGTGTATGGAATGAGCTGCCAGAGGAAGTGGTGGAGGCTGGTACAATTACAAGACTTAAAAGGCATCTGGATGGGTGTGTGAGTAGGAAGTGTTTAGATCAATATAGGCCAAATGCTGGCAAATATGACTAGGTCAGATTGGGATGTTTGGTTGGGGTGGATGAGTTGGACCAAAAGGCCTATTTCTGTGCTGTATGACTCTTTGATTTTCCATGGAGGGATCTGAGTGCTCACATGCCAGAGTCACCATTGAAAACACAGATTAGCATCTTTATCTTTGGCTGCAGTCTACTGAGTGCCTTTGACACAACTGCTTGATATTCCCCTGCCTCTCTATCTGGAGGTTAATCATACAACTTACAGCTGAGTACAGAGGCAAATGTTATGCCTGGGACCGGTCTTGCATCTCCAGCAGTGTGCTCAATGTCAAAGACTTTGATTGTTTCTTCCTCTCTCTAACAGCTGCAGAGATGTATCAGCGATGCACTCACCAGCTAGTGACCCTGATGCAGTGTCGGGAAAGCACCTGCGGAAATGACTGTCTCTGTGCTGGTGAACACAGCAGGTCAATACCTTTGAGGGCTCACAGTCTTTTTCCTCCAAGGTATAGGGCTCAGGTTGTGGTCTCTTCCTTTGTTGATGGTGCCTGGGTGCCACTAGTGTCTATGGAAGAGAAGGGACCGATTTACTTGGTGAAGATGCAGAGAGACTTATAGAGTCATACAGCACAGAAACAGGCCCTTCGGCCCAACATATCCATGCCAGCCAGGTTTCCTAAACTGAACTGGTCCCATTTGCCTGCGTTTAACCCATATCCCTCTAAACCTTTCCTATCCAAGTACCCATCCAAATCTCTTTAAAATGTTGTTTTAACCAGCCTCTACCACTTCCTCTAGCAGCACGTTCCATACACGCATCACCCTATGTGCAAACAAGTTGCCCCTCAGGTATCATTTAAATCATTCCCCTCTCATCTTAAACCTATGCCCTCTAGTTTTGGACTTCCCTAGCCTGGGGGAAAGACCTTGGCTATTCACCCCATCCATGCCCCTCATGATTTCATAAGTCTCTATAACGTCAGACCTCAGCCTCTTAGGCTCCAGGGAAAAAAAGTCCCAGCCGAACCAACCTTTCCCTATAACTTAAACCCTCCAGTCTCAGTAACAGCCTCGTAAATCTTTTTGCACCCTTTCCAGTTGAATAACATCCTTCCTCTAGCAGGGTGACCAGAATTGTACGCAGTACTCCAAATGTGGCCTCACCAAGGTCTTGTATCTCCGTAACATGATGTCCCAACTCCTGTACTCAATGCTCTGATGAAGCAAAGCATGCCAAATGCCTTCTTCACCACATTGTCTACTTGTGATTCCACTTTCAAGAAACTATGTACCTGCACCCCTAGGTCTCTTTGTTCAACAACACTCCCTACAGCCATACCGTTAAATGTGTAAATCCCTCCCTGGTTTGTCTTACCAAAATGCAACACCTCGCATTTACCCAAATTAAACTCCATCAGCCAATCTTCTGCCTACTGGTCCAGTTGATCAAGCTTCCCTTGTACTCTGAGATTACCTTCTTCACTGTCCACTCTACCACCAATTTTGATGTCATCCACAAACTTACTAACCATTTCTCCTACATTTTCATCCAAATCATTGATATAAATGACAAACAGTGGACTCAGCACTGATCCTTGTGGCTCACCACTGGTCACAGGCCTCCAGTCTGAACACCATCCCTCCATCACCACCCTCTGTCTCCTATTGTCAAGCCCATTATGAAGAAAAATTTGTTGGCACTGGTGCCCAACTGAGAAGCCCAGAACACAATGTTCTTCCTGGATTTCTGTCCCATTAGTATTTTCCTTCCCTCACAGGAAAAGTTCTGGTTAGCTTAAGGCTCCTTTCTTTCTAGCGGTTGAGGAATCTGATGTCCACCATCCCACCAGCAATCAGACACATGTTGGACAATTTAAAGAAGCATTGCAAGCTGATTCACCCTCAGTCACAGTTGTTTCAATGTTAGTGCGCAGCAATCAGAAAGAAACAGGCTGTGATGAAGCAGTTTCAGAGATAGTGGGAACTGCAGATGCTGGAGAATCTGAGATAACAAGGTGCAGAGCTGGATGAACACAGCAGGCCAAGCAGCATCAGAGGAGCAGGAAGGCTGACGTTTCGGGCCTAGACCTTTCTGAAGAA
This sequence comes from Rhincodon typus, assembly GCF_021869965.1. Classification (NCBI taxonomy): domain Eukaryota; kingdom Metazoa; phylum Chordata; class Chondrichthyes; order Orectolobiformes; family Rhincodontidae; genus Rhincodon; species Rhincodon typus. The sequence continues at coordinate 13,217,742 of NC_063334.1, forward strand.
GGGTCTGTGCTGCCACCATTACTTCCCAGAAGTAAATGAACAGGCCCCCTTGCTGATGGTATAGGCTGGAGTGGGACTTATTACAATGAACTCATGGCCATTCGTTGAAATAAGAAGCAGCAAATATCTGCGAGCCTGACAACTGCTGGTTGCCAGCAGAATCCTGTGAGACAGAGAGAGGAGCTAAAGTACTAGCAAATGGCAAGAGCTCCTGACAATTAGGAGGAAGTTCAAAAGCCAAAGAAGTTGAAAACCACAGACACCAACAGGGAACTGTGAACTTTACTTGCTGTCCTGGTTTCCAAGCTTTGAGGACTGAATGCTGTAAGTTGTGTGTAAGTGAGTTTTAATCTTGTTGCACAAATCTAATTTTGTTAGAAGTTAGCAGTAGTTAGCACTAAACTGAACTTGACAGTTTAAATTCTAAAGTTCTCAGCCTTGCACAGGTTTATAACACAATGGTCGCTGGTAGGTCAGTTGGTCTTAGTTAAATAAAGAAGTGGTTGAAACATGGTCCTCTACAACTGGATCAGCTAGGCTTTTCAGGTTAGGAGAACATAACATTTGCCAACATAGTGTGACTTCGCACTTAAATACAACTTAAAATAGAGTGCTGGGAATTGTATAATGAAGGGAGTTGGGGGAGGAAGAGCAAGGTTTGCTCCTTTACTATGTTTTTCCATATTGTTTTTCAGCCTGTAGGAATTATTTTTGATCATACAGTCATAGAATCCCTACAGTGTGGAAACAGGCCATTTGGTCCTTCCAGTCCACAGCGATGCCTCCAAACTCAGACCCACTGCTACCCTTTCCCTGCAACCTTGCATTTCCCATGGCTAACCCACGTAGCCTGCACATCCCTGGACACTATGGGCAATTTAGCACGGCCAATCCACCTAACCTGCACATCTTTGGACTGTGGGAAGGAGCTGCTATGTGAGAAGGAGCTTTTATTTATGGTGATGGTGGTGACTGGAACTTTGTCTATAAGGTATGATTCTGAGAGTATGATTATGTCATCCTGATCATTGACTAATCTGTGGGACAGCTCCCCAAGATTTTGACAAAAGCCTCCAAATGTGAGGATGTTTTGGCAAGGTTGACAAGGCTTCATTTGTGATTACTGTTTCTTATACCTTGGTTAATGTTGGATGGTCCATGTGGTTTCATTCCTTTTTTGAGACTTTGTTGTAGTTTGATGCATCTGAGCAGCCTTGAGGGTATTTCAGACGGCAGCTTAGAGCTAACCACATTACTGTGAATCTGGAGTCACACGAATACTACACTGGGTAAGGGTGGCAGAGTTTTTTTCCTAAGGGACCTTAGCAAATCAGATGGATTATGTGAAATGAAACATGGTTAAACACATCAGTCATCAAGGCATCAGAGTGCACTGCTCTCATAAATGCCCTGAACTCCCAACTGAATACTCTCGGAAGTTGGGGGATATACCACTCAGCATTCACACTACATGGCAGTGAGGAGTCTAGCGACAAGCCTCATTATGTAGCTCTCTGTTAGCTCTACATACTTCAGAATGCAGCCTCTGCATTATTGTGGGCAGTAGCTGTTGTTACTGTCACAGGTAGAGTAGACATGGGTTCTGAAAGAGGGGCTGAGGGGTTAGAAGACAAGGACATGGAGGTGTTCTCAGAACTTTCACTCTCTTCCTCACCAGTCTCCAGAGCTGTAGGTTCAGGTGGATTTGGCTAATGACGTTCATCCAGCCCAGCAACCTCCATGCCTCTGGTGCCAATGTCCTATCAAGGAAGTGCAATTTCTAATATATCCCACGGATGTCACTTCTCCTAAACTGAGCCAACTGTTCTAGGTTAGAGCGGGCCTTGTAATGGACTGATGCTGTGTATTTATCTCTCCATGACATGGACCATTTTCTCATTTTCGAAGTTCACTCGGTTGAAACCTGACACAAGGCTGAGTCCATCACTGCCATTTTCTGCTTCAGTCACAGTGTGACAGTTTGTAATGCCTCAGGGATTTCAGCTACATGTCCACACGTATGCCACTGATGGTCCAATACTGTGCCTCATAAGACTACACCTGAAACCCTATGTCCATACAGCTATGTGACTTTCCTCTTCCTCTAAGGAAGACTGTGCTGATGGCTGTGTCAATAATATTTACCATGTACCAATAACTGCACACACGCTATATCCCTGCAACGTGCTGGTGGGTGTTTTGGTAGCACATGTTAGGCAAATGTAACTCTTTGGATGCCACTTTCTGCTTCAGATGACTCTGAGATGTGGCGGCTCAGGGCCAGGCAAGGCCATGGAATGGGTGGAGCAGCTCTAGACCCTTGGTGACACACTAAAAGGAAACAGGAAGATATAGCCCTTCACCTAGTGAGAATGTACTGTAATATATACCACTGACTTTAGCCTCTAACCATAACTGCACTGTGCTTATCATCCACCCTAACGTTTTCATGCTAACATACTGTTCTGCTCAGTTACCTACAGCATTACCATCCTGCTCCAAAACAGGAGACTCTCCACCTGAATATCTCCATGGCTGTCTCCCTTACATTCCTGATCGCCCATAACCTCTCAGACCCCTGTGGAAACCCCGTCACCTCGCTGGAATGATCCTCCATGGGTTCAATTCCTGTACTGACTGAGTTCACCATGAAGGACTCTCTTTCTCAATCGCTCCCCTCGCCTGAGGCTTGGTGACTGTCAGTTTAAACTACACCCAGTGCCTCTACTCCAGCTTCCCTCAACCAACAGCCTACTTTCAACTTTTATTATATTCATTTTCTATTTTCCCTCTGCTCTGTTTATAGTCTGTCTCAATTTGGCTTCATTCTGTGTCTTCTGTTTCTATTTTACTTTAAACCTCATATCCAGGGCCCACTAGTTTATCTCCTGAGGAGAATATGCTTGCTTTGCAGCTCACTGGTTTCATCATTTGTGTTCTTTTGACTTATTTTTGTTCTGAATCCAGCTGTGCTAGACTCCTTCTTAAAGAACTGGAATGCTTGTCAGGGGGAACATTTCACACAGGACGACTCCATTTTCACTCACTTGGCACAGAAGCAGGTGAGTTCCCATCTCCACAAGCTGCGCGTTGCAAACTGGCTGTCTGAACATCTGATTTTCAGTCTGGTGGGGGAGGTGTGAATTTGGGTGCCTGGCCAGGTGACCTGAAAGCTGCCGGTTACTGAAAAGGGTTGCAGGGAAAGCCTTCCATGGGGTTCCAGCGGTGTGGTCGAAGTTTAAAGATTAAAACATAAAATATCCCTTCTGCTCATTCTGCGTCACCCCCATTGACCCATCAATTCAGCTCCATGCTCATTCACCCAGGATACGGTCCCTTGCCACTCAAGACCCCCCTTTCAAGTGGGGGCTTGAAATGGGAATGTAGTTGTGGTATGGGCCAGTATAATTAGGGAGATAGGTACTGTTCTCTGCAGCTATGAGCAGGAGTTCTGAAGGCAGTGTTGCCTGCCTTGTGCCAGGGTTAAGGACATCTCCTTAGGGCTGAAGGAGAACCTGGAGAAGGAGGGGAGTAGGACCTGAAAGGAGACTTTGCTGAAGGGATTTGAACAGTTGGGAGCTGAATCAGAAAGCAGAATCTCAAAGTCTCAGAATTGCTACCTGAACTACAGGCAAACTGGCACAGGATAAATAAAGTTGAGGAGTTAAATGCATGGCTCATGGATTGGTGTGGAATGGCTTTCAGTTTGTGGGCACTGGCACTAGCACTGGGGTAGAGGCGAGTTGTTCCTGGCAGATGGACTTCACTTGAATCACACCACCCGAGCTGTAGAGCGGGCTTTAAACTAACTGGGGTGGGGGGGGGGGGGGGGGGGGAGGTTTGGGAGACAGGAAAAATATAGTTATAAATCAAAAGAATACAGTGGCATTACAGGGCAGCTATTTAGCTAACAGTACCCAGAGTATGATAGGGTGAGACAGGATATACAAACAAAGAAAAACAGCAGTAAATTGAAAACAAGGAAAACATTCATGGCTCTTTCATTGAATGCATGAACTATTCAAACAAAATGAAAAATTAACAGCACAAATCAAAGTTAATGGGTATGATTTTGTAGCCATAACAGAGACATGTTTACAATGAACTCAAAGCTGAGAGCTAAATATTCAGGGTTATATGAAAGGTCAGGCAGGAAGGAAAAGGTCGATGGGGTGGCATTGTTGGTAGAGGATGGAATAAGTACAATAACACAAAATGATTTTGGATCAGAAGATGTAGAATCTATATGGATGGAGATAAGAGGTAATAACAGAGACACTGGTAGGAGTATTCTGTAGGTCCCCTAATTGTAGTTATACAGTGGGATAGAGAATAAATCAGGAGATAATCAGGACATGTAACAAAGGCAGTGCATTAATCTTCATGTAGATTGGGATAGTCAGATTGGCAGAGGAAGTCATGAACCAGCGTATAGCCGGGTCAATAGAACAATATGCTGTGGATCCAACCAGGGATCAGGTGATGTGGAATAGAATAATTAATGTCACAGTAAAAGAACCCCTTCAGAAATAGTGACTATGCTAATTCTATCATATTATTCAATTTGGGGGAGGAACTTGAGACAGAAAAAAAACTCTGCTAAGTTTAAATAAAGATAATTACAAGGGAATGAGGGCAGAGCTGGCTGGAATGGACTTGTAAAGGAGTTTAGTGGCAAAGATGGTTGAGAAAAAATAGCAGTCATAATGAAAAAAGTTCATGACTCACAGTGATGACATATTTCAGTGAAGAAGGTGGATTTTATGAAGGGGATAAGCCAATCATGGTTAAAACCAGGCAAGTTAAGGATAGCATCAGATTGAAAGCAAAAATATAGGATGTTGCAAAGGTTAGTGACAAGCCAGACGATTGGAAAAATTTTGAAAACCAACAGATGGGTAAAAGTAAATAAAGAGGGAGAAAATAAACTTTGAGGGCAAGCTTATAAGTGGATAGAAGAAGTATATTAAAATGTATTAAAAGGAAGAGAGAACCAAAGTGAACATAGCCCCCTACAGACTGAGGCTGGGGAAATAATGATGGGGAACCAGGAAATGGCAGAGGAGTTGAATAAATACGTTGTAGCATTCTTCACTTTATTGTTTATACTTTATATTGTTGTGGAGACAGAATTTGGCCAACTAATACAAGATAGGGTTGGGATTAGGGGCTGATTTTCAAGATGGCAACTTCTAACTAGTGGCGTACAAGGATCAGTGCTGGGGTACATAATTATTTACTATATATAAATAACTTGGATAAGGACAGTGAAGGCATTATCATCAAGTTTGTGGATAATGCAAAAATAGGAGGGAAGTGAAGTGTTGAGGATGAGACAAAGAATTAGCAGAGGGATATACACAAGTTAGTCAAGTGGGCAAAAACTTGACAGATGGAATATAATGTGGGAAATGGCAGGAAGATTAGAATCATGGAGGTATAGAAAGGTATTTCATAGGGAATGGAGTATAAAATTAGGGAGGTTTTGCTAAAAAACACAAGGCAATACTCAGACAACAGCTAGAATACAGTGAACTGTTTTGAGCCACGGCTCTAAGGAGAGATGTACTGGCATTGGAGGCAATCCAGGCAAGTTCACTAGGCTAACACCAGGAATGGACAGACAAGGACAGATTGAGTAGGTTGGGCCTGTCCTCATTGGAGTTTAGAAGGATCAGAGACAACCATATTGAAATGTACTACATTCTTAGGAGAGTTAACAGGGTAGATATAACCAGTTGTTTCCCCTTGTGGGAGAGTCTAGGGCCAGAGGGCATAATCTCAGAATAAGGGCTGTCACATTTAAAACAGAGATGAAGAATAATTTCTTCTCAGAGGGTAGGGAATTCTATGGAATTGTTTACCAGAGGGCTATTGAGGCTTGGGTTGTTAAGTATATTCAAAGCTGAGATAGACAGATTTTTTAAATCAGTAAGGGAGTCAAGGGTTATGGAAAAAAGGCAGGAAGTCAACTTGAGAGTTATCAAATTAGCCATGATCTCATTTCATGGTGGAGCAGACCTGATTGGCTGAATGGCCTACATCTGCTTTTATCAGAAGATATAGGAGCAGAATTAGGGTATTTGGTATCATTGAGTCTGCTCCACCACTCAGTCATAGCTAATCATGACATATATTATGGTGTCATGTTCATATACCTGTTTCTAAAGACCCTCATGCTCCCAGTACCATCCTATACCCATTTACCAATTCCCCAAGCTCCAAACCACAGCAGTCTAACTGATCATCTTCCTGCAGAGGTGGTGACCCGGACTGCCAGGATTATCTTTGACATCCCATATACCGCAGGCTGTGTAACACACATCTTTATTACATCATTAGATGTCTTATCGTGAGGTTGGCGGTAACTTGTTAAAGGTATTTTTAATGGAAAAATCAAGCACCTTAGCAACTTGATCTCTGTATTCAAAAAGTGTTGGCAGAGACAATGATAAATGATTGTTATTTTTAAATGACAAATAGGGTCTTGCTATTTCGATAACCACTCAATGTTCCTGCTGATTACACTTTGTGGTACAAGATGGTAAAAGTTGATTTAATACTGAAAACAGCTCGTTAGGCCTAAGTTAATATTTTCATCAAGATTAAGGGAAAGGCATCAAAAGGAAAGGGTTACTAAAAATAAGTCCCCACATAAAGTCAAGATTAAATTATAAAATATTGCTACATATAAAACTAAAATCCGATCTGTGGCTGCCATAAGAAAGACACATTTGCTTATTCTAAGCAGCATATGGAAAATGATTTGTAGCAGCAGGGAGCAGCAAACATAGAACATAGAACATTACAGCGCAGTACAGGCCCTTCGGCCCTCGATGTTGCGCCGACCTGTGAACCAATCTGAAGCCTATCTAACCTACACTATTCTATTATCATCCATATGTTTATCTAATGACCATTTAAATGCCCTTAAAGTTGGTGAGTCTACTAGTTTTGCAGGCAGGGCATTCCAAGCCCTTACTACTCTCTGAGTAAAGAACCTACCTCTGACATCTGTTCTATATCTATCACCCTTCAATTTAAAGCTATGTCCCCTCGTGCTAGCCATCACCAGGTACAGGTTCCTTTGTATTGCCTTGAGCACAAAGAGAAAGTCAGATGTAATCTCACCTACACATTGATAGGGACTGGAAACACTAATTTCACCAGTTATTTTTTGTTCTGCTGAAATTATTAAGAAGTGTCGGCCTAGTGGTATTATCTCTGTACTGGTCCAGAGACCCAGACAATGTTCTGGGGACTTGGGTCAGAATCCCATCATGGCAGACAGGAGAATTTTAATTCAATTAAAAAAAAATCTGAATTCAGAGTCTAATGCTAATCATGAACCCATTGCTGATTGTTTGAAAAAAAGAAATCCATTTGGTTCACTAATATCCTTTAGCGAAGGAAACTGCCATCCTTTCCTAGTCTGGCCTAAATGTTACTCTAGACCCACAGCAATGTGGATGACTCTTAACTGCCCTCTGGGAAATTAGGAATGGACAATAAATACTGCTTGTCCAATGATGCCTTCATCCCGTGAATGAATAAAGAAAAAAAAAATGTAGATACTCGATGTACAAACAAATACAATTTGCAAGATTTAAAATAAAACTCTCTTTAACCAAGAAAAACAAATTTTTTATTGATTTTTTACAGACAAGCCACAGCTTATAGAAACACGACAAGAAAAGCTAGCCTGAGTTCAAGTCTGAAATATTAAGAAAAAACTTTCTACACAAGTGTCTTCAGTATATACTAGTTGCTTGTCTACATGTAAGAACACACTGTAAGATTTCATATTCCTGTTTACAAAAAATTCCTGTTGTTGTACAGTACACAGTACAAACCTTTCACGCACACTATCAGTTTGCTCCAACCAATTTATAAAGGTCATGATATATTGAAAGATTTCATAAAACATTTCTCACAAAATCACAGCATGAAATATATATTTACATAATTGAACATTATTCAAAATCACATCATAGGTTTTTAAATAATTAAAACTATATGCAGCTGTCATTCAAAAAAAACAAAAATTACATAATTTCACAATACATTCTCTACAAAAAATCTGAAAATCTTAACTTTTACATTATTAATTCACACAATTGAGATGTCATTAGACCAATTTAAAAAATCCCCAATATTTTGGGCCTTTATGTGCTTGTGCATCTTAATACTCCAATTTGCCACTTAGTGAATTCTAAAATGGCACTGAAAAGCTCTATTTAAAGGGGGGCAAATGTTGCTGACTGAATTGCCGACTAGTGACTCAGTGTTAAAGGTTGTAGTTACAGGAGTCTGTCATTTGCATTCAGTTGTGTTCATGAATTGTCAACATGAAGGAATCTGCCAACAGGCATTTTGCACAGAATACTTCCTGTCACAACATGATATCGTGATACAGCCATGAGGGGAGAGTGTTCACTTCAGTCCATTTATTCAATTCTTGTTGTTGGAGTAGAATGTTGTCTTGTAAAGTGAAGTTCTATATACAGTCCTTAATATTATAAAACTTAAAACACTGTAACAAGGGGCAATTCAGGCACAGTACAGGTATCTTTATTTTTGAGAGACTTGGGACAATGGAGTTAAATGCATGATTTTTGAATTACTCAATTTTAAGAACAAAATATAATGATGTGGAGTTCAAGGAAGCAGTGAATCAGTGTTGTTCTGCAGCCTGGGTGCATATCTACAATTCAGGCACAAGATTAACCAGTGTTTTTAAAAGGCACTCACTTGTCTCCTCAAGGCCAATTATTTAAATAATAATTTATATATTTGGTATACTGGGGCTTTACTTTACATTCTTTGTTTTGGAGTCTTGTTTTTTCTAAGCGAGGAATTCTAACTTGTGCTGAGGTGGGAATGATGTGTTTGCTATAACATTCTAGTTTTAAATACACTTCATGGAGGAAGCAACTGGGAGAAAGAAGTAAAAAGGCATCCAATATTGACAAATCATGTAACTGGGATAAAATATGGGATGTTATTACTCCCTCCAACAGTAAGAATTGGGTACGGGAGGAGCTGAAGACTAACTCCAGCCACTGCATTTACCAGAGCTGTAATTACTATGACAACAGTTCCCGCCATCAGTGAGGTTCTAAGACTTTCCAAAACTACAGTGCAATTATGCTACCAGCACTGTGAAGAATTATTCAAGCCAGTGAAGTGATATGTCTTTGAGCTTAATAACAATACAACAGCAGAAGTCCACGAAGTCAAAATAAGTTTAGAAATTTTCACCTTCTGTTTAAATGATGGTTAGCATTGCTGCTTCAAAGCGGCAGGAATCCGGGTTTGATTCCACCCTCGGGCGACTGTGTGGAGTTTGCATGTTCTCCCCGTGTCTATGTGGGTTTCCTCTGGGTGCTCTGTTTCCTCCCACAGTCCAAAGATGTCCAGGGTAGTTGGATTGGCCATACTACATTGCCCTATAGTGTCTAGGAATGTGCAGGATAGGTGGATCAGGCATGAGAAATGCAAGGTTACAGTGATAGGGTGGGGGGTGAGAGAGTCTGGATGGGATGTTCTTTGGAGGGTTGGTGTGGACCCAATGGCCTTTTACTGCACTGTAGGGATTCTATGATTCTAAATTCCTTGCGGACTAGAACAGCAGTGCTCCATTCAGGCTCACAAAGATTCCTTGGCCCTCCCAATTCCCAGCTTCCTCCTGATCAAGATGGAATTACTAGTCTTTGCTTTCAGATCGGAATCCCAAAGATTGTTCCCATGGATTCTAGGCTACTCCTCTTCCATACTGCTGTCAAATGGATAGGTAGTGAATCTGGCTGGTTTTCTGCCTTTGTCAACATCAGCAAAGCCTTTGAATCCCTAAGCTCCCAGAATGCTCCATCTACTACTCAACTCTTATATTCTGATACCATTACACTGCCCTCCACCCTCCAACCCAAATAACTACCTTATAAAAAAACAAAGCAGTTGAATTAAATTAGGAAAAATATGTTAGACTGGGCCCTGAGTTAGAATATAGCTAGCTAAATAGGCTGAAAGACCATTTCTCTTTCCCAAATTAGAGTTATTGTCAAGGAAAATCAAGTTGAAAATGGACAAACCAATTTCACATTGTCTGTTATGCCACTTGACAGAGTTAAATGTTACGATGATTTTTGGCTCTTTGAAGTCAAACAGAGTGTATGAGAGGGCACCTTATTACCATAAAGATGCTAACTGAGGAAAAAAAAATTAAAATTCAACGTATTATTAAGTTCCAATTCAACTGCGGGTCAAATAGGCATATACATAATCTGGTAATAGAAAAGTTCAGCACTGAAGTTAATGTGTGCTTCTTCAGGCAAAGAGTAATTTAATATTTGGAATTGTCTATTCAGGCAGGGTAGTGGAGGCAAATGGTCTGGACTCATTTGAGGGGCAACCAGGTATTATGGTGGGGACATGTAAAGACGAGTTACAACAGCTGAATGCTTCACTCAGAGGTAATTTTCTTTATGAAAGGCTGTGAACGTGAGCCAGTCTCTCTCACATTCTAACAGTGACAAGACAGCATAGACAGAGAGCCATAGAAACAGATTTCCTGTGCTCTCTCTTGGCTCAAGGAGCTGCCAGAAGAAAAGAAACCATAAGAAGGGAACATAAACAAGGAAAAGGAATATACTCATGCACAATTCTGAAATACATTGAATAGAATTTCTTATTTGTTTTAACTATTTTTTAAACTAAACTATCGGTTATCTAGCTGGCACCAAAGCAAAAACCACAATCAGGTATTATCGTAACTGCATTCTGAAAAATGTCCTTTAATATTTTTGCCATTATAGAAGTGTTCCTTCTTACAATTTCGTGCTTTGACCATGAATAAAAATACTGTCAAAATCTTTGCTGTGTGGGTTGTTAAAAACAACTTAAATTACAAAAACAAAACCATGTTGGAACCACTGTCTATTTTAATATCCAAACCTGAAACAAATATATTGCATATGTTCTTAATGCTCCCGATAGATACTCAATGACTGGAAAATATAATGAAAAGGTCCCCTAAATGTTTGAACTGCTTCCAAATCTGAGTTCAATTACTATTTGTGGATTCAAAGGAATAAGTTGATTGATTCCATGAACCCTCCAAGGAATGCAATTACCATGGTAGCATATTTCAAGAGACAAACTAAGCTATGAATGAATTAAATTGCATGAATTAAATATTCAGTTTTCAAGAATCCATGCTTTCGAGCAAAATTCAGAAACTGTATTTGTTCAATGAAAGATAAGAAGACTTGGCATTTTATTTTGTAAACAGCAAAGTAACATTTTTCTTAAATCTAAAAGCTAACTGTAAAAACATTTCAATACATAACATGTGGCCTCTGATTCTTTGATTAAAACTTCCCCGGGTATTTCTGATCATTGAAACTTATTTTAAGCATCTCAAAAACAGGAATGGAGCAGGTACTAATGCCATGCTACACAATGATTTGAAATAGGAATAGGTCCTTTGCAGCAGCCTCTCAGATTGTAACCTGAACTCTCCTTTTCTGCTTGGCTCTCCATAACGTTGAATTCTCTGCTGGGTCACAGAACAGTGAGAAATGTATTCTCTTCTTCTATTAATCCTATTCTCTGCACAGTAAAATTTCTCTATCGAATCTGATGGCTTGAATGCCATTTTTACACACCTTCTAATGGCTAGAAGAACACCATCAGAAAAGGCTTGAATTCATGACATTGGTGAGTTCATGGTCAGCAGGTATGTGCATTTGACACAGAAAGGAGTCAGAGTCATACAGTGTGGCAACAGACCTTTCGTTCCAACCCAACCGTGCTGACCAGACATCCCAATCTGACATACAGCAAAATTACCCAGGAACTGGAAGAATAAAGTTATTAATGACAGATTTTTAAAAATAAATTGTAATTATTCCCAAATTAGTTGAACTTTACCAATAACATTCTGAATCATAATCACTGGATACTACTTTAAATTTTAAATTTAAACAAATTGATAACTAGCAATACCATAACTGTGTAAGCAAGTCAAAATATTATCACCATTCAGAGCTTCTGTATTCCACATCATACGATTTGGCAAAAAAAAGTAGTTTAAGCACACTAGTAAACTCTACAATAAGGCGTAAATGGATTTGTACTTTGTTTATGTATATATTTTTAATAAAGGCTGAAATAATTCACTCTAAGTGGCTGTTTGAAATGTGATGGTGTAAGCAGGAAAAAAAGTGCGAAAAATTAAAATGCGGTTACCCAGCTGGCACCAAAACAAAAACCACAATCTAGCAGCATATAGAAAGGCATGCAGACTGAGAAGCACTTCTACTGCCAAAACACAGAGCTTTCATTGCATACCTTCACGTATGAGAACAATTCACTGCACCATTATCCATCAGTACTGAAACTCAATATAAAGGTCATGTTTCAATTCCAGTTTCTATACCAGGTAAAATGCCCATTTCTACCAATGTTCAAGGAGTCTATTGATTAAACAGAGCAATGTGTGTTCTGTTCCACAGAACTACAGTTTGTTGTTAACATGGGGTGTAAAGACAAACCCTATTCCCCCACCAGCCCCTTAACAACTCTAAATTGCACATTACGATCCAAACATATCTGCAGCACAACAAACTAAACACTTAAAAAAAAAGTACAAAGAAAAGAAATACATAGAAGGCTTTTCTCAACCATTACAAACACACCAGATACACAATATAAACACATTTTGGTCCGGAACAGTATGTAAATGTTTACATAAGACAGAAATAAGTAAAATAAGGTTTGTTTTTGTTTTGAAGATTGAAGGGGCAGAATGTTCGTGAAACAAATGCCCCAAATTGTTTTAAAACCATTAAGACTTTAAATATATTGAAAAACAAACCTTTGATGTTTGGTGTTGAAGCACAGAAAACAGGATCAAGGACAATCCTCCCCAAGGGACAGGTGAAGCTGCCTAATGACCTTTGATGCTGATCAGCATCAAAATCAATGATATTGAGAAGAATGAGTATGTTTGTATAAACCTAATTTAATTTGTTTGATAAAACTATTTCAAAATGACCAATGTTTTTGTACTTTTTGTAGTTTAGGAAGGCAAAGACTTCAAACATTTGATGTGTTTAATTGGTTTGTCTTGCCTGAAAGTTAAAATTCAGGTATTTTCTTTAAAAATGTCTGTTTAAAAAAAAAGCCAAAGTGACCCCTCTCTTGGTGGGGGTGGGGTGGGTGGGAGGAGGAGGTGGTTGGAGTGTTCTTCAGAACTTTTAATTGTACCTCAACAAAGTTTGTAAACATTACTGGTTTCAAAGAAACCCTTTTCAAAATGTACACTCAGTTATTTGCCATTTTACTTAATGGCATATATGTGTCTTACTGTCTCACAGCACTGGGAAGTACCTCATCTGAAAATGAACAGAAGTCATTGTGCATTACAGGAAGCAGGATTTCCTTTTGTCTTAAACTTTTAAAAATAATTGATCATACAGCAGGTTTCTCCAAAGAGCTCAATAAATATAATCACCAATGATCTCCATCCTCCCCCAAAAGGAAATTATATATTTTTAGAAATTGAGGCAAATTTGTGAAAACATTTGTAAGTATCATATAGGATGGTTTATAATGTGTTTAACCAAAGAAATGACCATTAGCAAACTGCATTTTCATTTCTTCAGGATCTATATTCACAATATGTAGAGAATATACTGAGTCTTGTTAAATTCTAAGCAATTATGAGAGAAAAAATGTGCGCAATGCCTTTGTCAATAGATGTTTAGAATTTGTTTTTCTATAGAATATGCTAAAAATGAGTCAAGTATTTTGCATTAATTAGTAATTTCCAGGTTTCTACAATCCTTAGACACTATGCTTCCTGGATTATGCAATTGAAATGTGTCTCAAGTCTTGATTAATGCATATACTTACTCATTCCTCATGGCTTCATAAGACAAATATACTCATTCTTAGTATAAGAAAAAGACATAAGTTTCTAACTAAGAATCATCACTCGAGCTTCCATTCCATAGTTTCCCCTGTGGGTAGTAGAAAAACAGCAGGCACACCTTGCTGAACTACAAAAATTAACTCTTTCCATAACTGTTTAAGGCACTGTGTAATAGCCGAGGTACAGTAATCCCTGACGTACATTCCTGAAGTGGCATTTAATTGCCTACCAAGTCTGTTCCTACAGAATTGATGAGTATGTGTGAGGTGTGCCAGCTACAGTACTTTTGGTCTCGTCATCTTTGACAACCACATAGACCACATAGAAAACTCAATGTAAAGCTGCCAAGACTATGCTGAGTGCTACATTCTTGTGTTCTGTAGTTACACTGAGGAGTTGGCTAATACAGCTGCTGAAAACAGCTAGGATATCACATTACTTAAATAGCGATCATGCTAGATTTAAACAAATTTGAATATATATATTTAATACATATTCAGAATTTTCACAACATCAAATTTCTATGCTTATCCATCTTAAAATTTCCTATGTTTAAAATTTCAATCCAATTTTTTAATGTTGTTGTCTTATTGAATGGAAAACAAACAGCCATAGATACTTCACTTAACCAATGAAAAAGTATTGAAGTACTGGCAACAGGTAGTATTGGTCAACCCCTTGTAAAGTCTTATCATAGCAGCTTAAGACACTACAGCAAAACAGATGGAACAGAAAAATCAATTCACAATGATTGATTTCTGTCTGTCCTAACATTATTCACAGGTACAGTGGACTTCAAATGAAACAGTATACTTTTTGTTGGTCTAGCAAGACCTCACCTAGAAAGTATAATCATAACTGGAACAAATGCAACATATTTTATGACTTACTGCAGCCTTTATCATTAACACTTTTTCCCAAAAAATGTTTATTAAACTAATCTAGTTTTTAAATATGGCTGCACTACTTTGCAAATCAGTAGCATTCAAAACTTTGATGTTTCAAAGGGAACTCCATTGAACTTTCTGCAAAGGTAGGAAGTTGTTTAAAGAATTGAATAGATTTTGATTTTTGACAAATTTTAAATACAGTACAGTTTTAGGAGGCTAGTAACAATGAACACTGCCTCCTCTCTCAAGCTTTCAACTTCAACCATAAATCTACATTCCAAAATCTTCAACAGCAGAAGTCTGGTCCATTAATTTGAAAGAAAAAAAAAATTAGATTCCTCTACATATAACAGTCAAATATTTGTGGTCAAAGCTTAGAGCACATCAATATGCTGAAATAAACTGCTTCATGGTTAGAATCCAGTACAACAACCCAGTTACTTGCTCAGATCAACAATTGTGATGAAAGGCAGAAAGGTGATTTTCTGCATGCAACTTCTGAAAGGAAACTTACAATTTTGTGGAAAATTGCTTGCAACAAAGAAATATTTCCTGGAATAACATGGGCAGAAACATTGAGGATTTTAGGTGCTCTGGTCTTAAATTAATAGAATGTAGTTACACTAATCTTTGA
The DNA here is from genome assembly GCF_021869965.1 of Rhincodon typus. Taxonomy (NCBI): domain Eukaryota; kingdom Metazoa; phylum Chordata; class Chondrichthyes; order Orectolobiformes; family Rhincodontidae; genus Rhincodon; species Rhincodon typus. Next base: position 13,233,202 of record NC_063334.1, read on the forward strand.
GGTAACACCAAAATTACTAGAAATCTGAGGCATTAATGGTGGTGAGGCACAGAATTGTTACTTAAGCAAACACTTTGGTCAAGAATGCTGTTGATGATTACCATGTTATGTCTCCAATCCAAAAAGTAACCATTACTCATTCATTACAATGTTTGGCTTAAGTTGTTTTAAAAATACACATAATGCATGAATGATGCAACCACCTAATGTATAAGTAGTGATTAGTACAGCTTTATCATATTGCAACTTATTCAAGTGCTTTCAAACAACACAGCAGAACTATCACTCCTGGATCCTTTTGAAACAGATTCAAACCAAAAGAAAGATAAAATTAGCAGTGAGATAACAGGATATTGTTGGATTCTAGCCCTGACCTTTACGTACTTCTGCTGTCAAGTGAGCATATCCTGTAGTATGTATAAGAATATATTTTCAATCAAAAACTGAACTAAACAAAACAACTTATACTGATAGAAATTCATCAATTACAATTGTAATGTCTACTGAGTCCCTTTAGTCGATATGATCAATATGGGACCAAACATAATCCAAAAACAAAACCTATATACACCTAGTTAGTGTATGAGAGTAACATTCAGCATAGCAGTATGTGTCATCTCAATGGCTGAAGCCACAACACAGTCAGACTTCAAGCTTGAAGTACAGAAGAGAAGGATAATCAATGAATGGTCAAATTATTGTTTAGACTGCCGTGTATGTGCTTCCAGCGGTGCTGCAGTGCCTGGCACTAGCCACACTTGTAATGATTTGTTCAGCATGTAGAGGGATCAGAGGGTCTTGTTGCATGCTGCTGTTGAGAGATGGTGCTACACAGACACCCTGTAGTGTCTGGTTCAGGTCTATTTTTTCTCTCTTGAACGGTGGTTCTCCAGAATCTTCCAATTCATCATCCATTTCACTGTCAACTTCACTTCCTTCATCTTCAGAGGGAAAGGAAAAAAAAAGGCACTTAGTATCTGATTATAACATTGCTGAACCATGTTATATTGGATAACAGATTCAGACATTTGAGTATGCTTCATAGAAGACAGGGACTAGAATTATAAATGGTCTCAAGGGTTAAAAGATATTTTAAATTCGAGACAGCATTATGGATATGATGAAACACGGTCTGCAAACAGAAATATATTAAGAATAGCACAAAATCGAGTTAAGAAGTTGTTACAACAGTTAAATTCTCAGGTTTTACTGATATCATTGCAATTTGAACTCTAGAATGCAACAAACTTGGATAATCCATACAAACCTACTGTGTAGTTATTTTCTAACCAACCTGCTTAGAGACACATTATTACATGCCTATGGAGCAGGTGGGACTTTACCTGGGTCTCCTGGCTCAGAGGTAGGGGCATGCCACTGTATCACCAAACTATTTTATGGATATTTTCTCGTCAATCTGTTCAGAGATGTTGCTACGTACCTCCTAAGGAGGTGGGACTTGAACCGGAGTCTACTGGCCCTGAGGTAGGGACACTACAACTGCACAAAAACCGTCTAACCTATTTGATACCACAACACTACAAACTCAGAGTCATAGAGTCATACAGCGTGCAACCATATCCTTCAGTCCAACCAGTCCATGCCAACTGTGTCCCTAAACTAAATTAGTCCCACCTGCCTGCATTTGGCCCACATCCCTCCAAACCCTTCCCATCCATGAACTTATCCAAATGTCTTTTAAATATTGTAACTGTACCTGTATCCACCACTTTTTCTGTTCATTCCACACATGAACCACTCTGTGTAAAACAAAACTTGCACCTCTTTCTCCTTTCACCTTAAAAATACACCCCATTGTTTTGAGCTCCCCCATCCTGGGGAAAAGACCCTTGTGATTCACCTTATCTATGCCCCTCATGATTTTATAAACCTCTACAAGGTCACCCTTCAACCTCCTACCCTTCAGTGAAAGTTGTCCCAGCCTTGCCAATCTATTTTTATAATTCAAACCCTCCATTCCCAGGAACATCCTGGTAAATCTTTTCTGAATCCTCTTCAGGTTAATAATATCCTTCCCATAGCAGGGCGACCAGAACTGCACACAGTACTTCAGGCGAGGCCTCACCAATGTCCTGCACAACCTGGAGATGACGTCCCAACTCCTGTACTCAAGTTTCTGTGCAATGAAGGCAAGTATGCTAAGCACCCTACCTACCTGTGACATAAATTTCGAAGAATTATGTACCTGAACCCCTCGGTCTCTCTGTTCTACAATGCTACCCAGGGTCCTACCACTAATTGTACAAGTCCGTCCTTGTCTGTATTACCAAAATGAAATACCTCACATCTGTCGAACTTAAACTCCATCTGCCAATCTTCAGCCAATTAGTTAAGATCTCTTTGTAATTTTAGGTAACTTTCTTCACTATCCATAGTACCAGTGATTTTGATGTCATCTGCAAACTTATTAACTATGCCTCCTATATTCTCATCCAAATCATTTGTATAAATGACAAACAAAAATTGCCCCAGTACTGATCCCTGTGGAACACCTCTGGTCACAGACGTCCAGTCCGAAAAGCAACCCTCCACCACCACCCTCTGTATCCAACCATCAAGTCCATTTTGTATCGAATTGGCAAGCTCACCCTGAATCCCATGTGATCTAACTTTGTTAATTAGTCTAGCATACAGATCCTTGTTAAAAGTTTTACTAAAGTCCATGTAAACAACATGTACCACTCTGCCCTCAATCTTTTTGGTTACTCCATTAAAAAAACTCAATCAAGTTTGAGAGACATGATTTTCCTCACACAATACCATGCTGACTATCCCCAATCAATCCTTGCTTCTCCAAATGCATGTAAATCCTATCGTTCAGAATCACTAACATCTGCAAGGCATAAGTCAGAAATATGATGGAATATTCTCCCCTTGCAGTTTCAACAAAACTCAAGCACAAGTCAGTACAAAGCTTGATTGGCATCACATCCACATTCACTCCTTCCACCATTGACACTCAGAAGGAGCAACATGTACCATCCACAAGATGCACTAAAACAAGTCACCAAGGCTCCTTAGCAGCACCTTTCAAACCTGCAACCTTTACATCCAGAAGGACAAAGGCAGCAAATACGCAGGAACACCATCAGCTGCAGGCTCCCCTGCAAGGCACTCACCATCCTGACTTGGAAAGATATCCTTCAAAACCACGGAGTGAAAACCCTGGAATTCTCTCCCTAAGAGTACTGTGAATGTACCTGCACCAAAAGAGCTACAGCAATTCAAGACAACAAGTCACTATTATCTTCTCAAGGGCAACTAGGAATGGGAAATAAATGCTGATCTAGGCACTGACATGCATATTTATTAAATGAATTAATTTTTATAAAAAACCAAAATAGTTTCTGGCACTTGCTGTTGTGAAGCTCAATCCACCCGCAATTTGCCAGCAACTTAACTTTCATCAGACCCCCACATGTCAGAAGTTGACTTTTTCATTTCTGCTCAATTAAGTACACACAAATGCCTGCCTTGTTTCCCACTCCCAAACACTTTACAAGATTTTAGAACATAAGATACAGGAGCAAGAGTCGGCCAACTGGCCCCACAAACATGCCTTGCCATTCAAAAAAGATCATGGCTGATCTGGCTGAGGCCTCAACTCCTCTTTTAAGCTAGCTCAGCACGGGGGGCCATTAACTTTCTGATATTTCATCTAACCAATCACCTCCTCTTTAAACAGTTTCATTGATCTTACTTCCACAATTTGCTGCAGTAGAGAATTACAGACATTCACTATCTTGTGGAGGAAAAATAACTTCACAATCTCAGTTTTAAGTGAATACCCACTTACTCTGTAACTATGTCGCCTAGTGTGAGATGTCTCCCTAAATTGAAACATCTTGTCAACATCTATTCTGTTAAGCCTTCTTCAGAATCTTGAATGTTTCAATGAGATCACTCCTCATTCTTCTAAACTATAATGAATAAGGCCTAACCTGTTTAGTCGTTCTTGGTAAATCAACTCTTTCATCTTAGGAATTAGCATGGCAAATCTCTTTTGAACTGCCTCCAATGCTTCCAGAACATTCCTTTTTTCAAAAAAAAAGTACAGGGTCAAACACTGTACATGGTACTCCAAATGCAGCCTCACTAACACCCTGTACAGCTGTAACGAGACTAATTTCCAACACCTTAACAATAAAGGCCAAAATTTCTTTTGCCTGCTTAATTACTTGTTGTTCCTGCATGTTAACCTTTTGTTTCGCGATCCCTCTGTACTGAACGTTTTTGGAGTCTCTCCATTTAAATAATAGCCTGCCTTTTGATTTTTCCTACCAAAGTGCATGACCCAATACTTTCTTACCTAAACTCCATCTGCCAAGAATTTGCCTACTCACTCGACCTACCTATATCTTCTTGCCGATTCCTTACATCCTCATTACAACAAACCTTCTGACCTATTTTTATACCATCAGCAAATTCGGATAATATACACTCTACCCCCTCCTGCAAGTCATCAATATAGGTAGCAAATAATTGAGTCCAAGGACTGGTCCTTGTGGCGTTCAACTAATGGGTAGGTGATGGCCTATTATCGCTAGATTATTAATCCAGAAACTGAGCTAATGTTCTGGGGACCTGGGTTCAAATCTCACCACAGCAGATGGTGGAATTTGAATTCAATAATTTTAAAAAAGTCTGGAATTAAGAATCTACTGATCACCATGAAATCATTGCTGATTGCCAGAAAAACCCATCTGGTTCACTAATGTCCTTCAGGGAAAGAAATCTGCCACCCTCACCTGGTCTGGCCTACATGTGACTCTAGACCCACAGCAATGCGGTTGACTTTCAACTGCCCTTTGAAATGGCCTAGCAAGCCACTCAGTTGTACCAATCACTACAAAGTCTCAAGGAAATGAAAGTGGACGGATCACCTGGCATCGACCCAGGCACTGAAAAAGACAATGGTAGAAACATCCCTGTCGACCCTGCAAAGTTCTCCTTACTGACATCTGGAGGCTAGTGACAAAATTGAGAGTGCTGTCTCACAGACTAATTAAGCAACAGTCTGACATTGTCTGTAAAGTAGAATTCTGAGAGTATGACTATGTCCCAGACACCACCATCACCGTCCTTGCATATGTCCTGTCCCACCAGCAGGACAGACCCAGCAGAGGTGGTGGCACAGTGGTATACAGTCGGGAGGAATTTGCCCTGGGAGTCTGCAACGTTGACTCCGGACCCAATGAAGTCTCATGGCTTCAGGTTAAACATGGCAAGGAAACCTCCTGCTAATTACCACATACCATCCTCCCTCAGCTGACAGATCAGTACTCCTCCATGTTGAACAACACTTGGAGGAAGCACTGAGGATGGCAAGGGTGCAAAATGTACTTTGGATGGGGGATTTCAAAGTCCACCGCAAATAGTGGCTCGGCAGCAGTACTACTGATTGGGTTGGAAGTTCAGCTGGACTGGGTCTGTGGCAGGTGGTGAGGGAAAAATATACTTGACTCATTCTCACCAATCTGCGACCTGCAGTTGCATCCGTCCATGGCAGTATCGGTAAGAGTGACTATTGCACAGTCTTGTGGAGACAAGTCCAGCCTTCACATTGAGAATAACTTTCATCATGTTGTGTGGCACTATCACCGTGCTAAATCGGTCAGACTTTGCACACCTAGCAACTCAAGAATGGGCATCCATGAGGCGCTACGGGCCATCAACAGCAGCAGAATTGTACTCCAGCACAATCTGTAACCTCATGGCCCAGCATATACCCCAATCAACCATTACCATCAAGCCAGGGGATCAACCCTGGTTCAATGAAGAGTGCAGGAGGGCAAGCCAGGAGCAGCACCAGGCATCCCTGAAGATGAGGTGTCAACCTGGTGAAGCCACCAAACAGGACTACTTACACGCCAAACAGCGAAAGCAGCAAGTGATAGACAGAGCTAAGCGATCCAAAACCAACAGATCAGATCTAAGCTCGGCAGTCCTGCCACATCCAGTCGTGAATGGTGGTGGACAATTAAACAATTCACTGGAGGAGGCGGCTCCACAAATATCCCCATCCTCAATGATGGAAGAGCCCAGCACATCAGTGCAAAAGATAAGGCTGAAGCATTCGCAGCAATCTTCAGCCAGAAGTGCCCAGTGAATAATCCATCTCAGCCTCCTCCAGTGGTCCCCACCATTTTAGATACCAGTCTTCAGCCAATTCAATTCACTCCACGTGATATCAAGAAACAGTTGGAGACACTGGGTACTGCAAAGGTTACAGGCCCTGACAACATTCTCGCAATAGTATTGAAGACTTGTGCTCCAGAACTTGCTGCTCCCCGAGTCAAGCTGTTTCAGTACAGAACTGGTATCTACCTGACAATGTAGAAAATTGCCCCCAAGTATATCCTGTACATAAAAAGCAGGACAAATCCAACCCGGCCAATTACTGCCCCATCAGTCTCCTCTCGATCATTGGCAAAGTGATGGAAGGTGTCATCAACAGTGCTACCAAGCAGCACCTGCTCAGCAATGCCCAGTTTGGGTTCTGCCAGGGCCACTCAGCTCCTGAGCTCATTACAGCCTTGGTTCAAACATGGTAAAAAAGACCTGAATTCCAGAGGTGAGGTGACAGTGACAGTCCTTGACATCAAGGCTGCATTCGACAGAGTGTGGCATCAAGGAGCCCTAGCAAAACTGGAGTCAATAGGTATCTGGGGACAAATTCTCTGGTGGTTGGAATCATACCCGACACATAGGAAGTTGGTCGTGGTTGTTGGAGGTCAATCATCTCAACTCCAAGACATCCCTGCAGGAGTTCCTCAGGGTGGTGTCCTCGGCCCAAACATCTTCACCTGCTTCAGCAATGACCTTCCCTCCATCATAAGGTCAGAAGTGGGGATGTTCGCCGATGATTGCATAATGTTCAGCACCATTTGTGACTCCTCAGATATTGAAGCAGTCCATATCCAAATGCAACAAGATCTGGACAATATCCAGGCTTGGGCTGACAAGTGGCAAGTGACATTCGCACCACACAAATGCCAGGCTATGACCATCATCAATAAGAGACAATCTAACCACCACACCTTGACATTCAATGGTGTTGCCATCACTGAATCCCCCACTATCAACATCCTGGGGTTATCACTGACCAGAAACTCACCTGGACTCACTACATAAACACAGTGGCTACAAGACCAGGTCAGAAGCTAGGAATACTGTGGTGAGTAACTCACTCCAGACTCTTCAAAGCCTGTCCACCATCTACAAGGCACAAGTCAGGAGTGTGATGGAATACTCACCACTTTCCTGGATGACTGCGGCCCCAACAACACTCAAGAAGCTCGACACCATCCAGGACAAAGCAGCCCACTTGATTGGCACTACATCCACCAGCATTCACTCCCTCCACCACTGATGCTCAGTAGCAGCAGTGTGTACTATCTACATGATACACGGCAGAAATTCATCAAAGATCCTCAGATAGCACTTTCCAAACCCATGACCACTTCCATCTAGAAGGACAAGGGCAGCAGATATATGGGAACACAACCAACTCCAAGTTCTCCTCCAGGTTACTCACCATCCTGACTTGGAAATATATCGCCGTTCCTTCACTGTCGCTAGGTCAAAATCCTGGAATTCCCTCCCTAATGACATTGTGGGTCAACCTACAGCTGGTGGACTGCAGCTCACCACCACCTTCTCAAGGGCAACTAGGGATGGCCAAGAAATGCTGGCCAGCCAGTGACACCCACATCCCACAAATGAATAGAAAAAAACCTAATTGTGTCTTTCCAACTTGACTCCCTGCCTTGTGCGTTAACTAATCCACAAACCATGTAAATACATTATTTCCAATACTGTGAGCTCCTATCCTGTGGACCTTATCGAATGCCTTTTAGAAATCCAAGTACACTACATTTACCAATTCCCTTTTATCAACTCTGCATGTTATATTGAAGAATGATGCAAGCAAATTCATCAAACATGATTTCTCTTTCACAAAACCATGTTGATTCTGTTTGATTGCAGTAAGCTTTTCAAATGTTCTTTTATTTCTTTCTGCCCTGGGACACTATATTAAAACAAGCTATTTCTGGAGTATAGTATGGAAAGTTGAAATTTATCATTGTTAGTCCATTTCATCAAAGTTATTTTGAAAGCTGTAATTAAACAGTCATTATTTGAAAAGCAACTTCTGTTGAGGCCAAAAGTCAAATTGATATAACTTTTGAAGTCAGTACTTTTACAATCAATGTTAAAACTAGGTGAGGAAGGGTGAATTTTCTCCCCTCTTTTTAAATCGCTTGTTGCAACAAATTCTTTTAACTTTTTTTTATAACATAGTTATCTCATATTTCAATTAAAACACAATACTGGCTAAAATCAAGAAGTCAATTAAAAGTTATTTTTGAGTGAAAGAATGGGGAATTTTATTACTTACTAACCACAAGAAAAATAACAAAACACAACATGAAACAAAAAAAAATCACAAATATAAAGTTTAAAAAGTAGAGATTCACAAGTAAAATAAGATAAAGGATATGCTGTTTAGACAAAACTCAGGGTTTTTAAGAAGTTAAGATGTTTAATATGAGAACTAGTTGTTTTATGGAAGTCATGTATCCACAGCAATAGTATAGTTTGTAAATATTCTTGGTTTGATAGAAGTTTCTCCAATTTGCTTTATCGCTAGGCACAGATTTTCAAGAGCAGGAAAATAGAGGAGGTCTTCCAGTTTTATGTTACAAAAGCACTTTCCTTCTCAGTTTTGCTCCAAAAGTTGTTTTTGTGTAATATAGTTTGCTTATGTATTCCCTTAACTGTTATGAGTGTTTTTTTTTAGGCTGAATAATCTGCAGGTCCAGGTGACTGTTATCCCAATATGTGAAATTCCAGAAAGATGTAATTCAAAAATACAAAATCAGCACATTGGCATAAAGGAAACAAGGTTAAACAGATGAACGTGTGGCTGAAAGCCTAGTTTTGGAGAAGTAGGTTCTGGTCCGTGTAGCACTGTCACCAATACGGGAGAAAGTGGGATCTGTACCAACGATATGGTCAAAACCTGAACCGTACTGGGGCTGGTGTTCTTATGAACCATGTAAGTAAGGATGTAGAGCAGGTTTTAAAGTAAATAGTCAGGGCAAGGACCCAAATTTGGGAAGTTGTGGTAAATCAAAGAGTGGGGAAAATGCAGCAGAGGAAGGAATTAATGTGGAAAATGATACAAAATGACAATAAAGGGACAGAGAATGCAGATGAAAGAACAAATTAACAAATACGAATAGAGACTGTAAAAACAACAAAAGGAAAAAAAACTTAAGGCACTGTATTTGAATGTACATAGCAATCAAATGAAAATAAGTGAACTGTTGGTGAAAATCGAGATAATCAAGTACAATCCAGTGGTTAGAACTGAGACATGGCTGGAGGATGACTTAGATTGGGACCTGAATATATAACAGTATATAACATTTAGGAAGGACAGGAAGCTAGGAAAAGGTGGAGAAGTGGCTCCGCTAATTATTAGAAAGTGATGACCTAAATTCAGGAAATCAGGATATAGAAGCAATCCAGGTATGGATGAGGAACAATAAAGGCAAGAGATCACTTGTGACAATTGTCTACAGGTCTCTAACTGCAACCACATGGTAGAACAGTATATCAAGGAATAAAAAATGAGGTATAATAAAACTAAGGACTGCAGATAAAGTGATTGCAGATAAATTGAACATATATCTTATGTCAGTCTTCACTTGAGAGGATACAAGTAGCATCACAGAAATAGCTATAAATCAGGAATTGAAAGGGAAGGAAGAACTCAAGAAAATTGCAGTTACCAGGGAAGTAGTACTGAGTCAATTGTTGGGACTGCGAGTTGACAAGTCCACAGGCCCTGACAGATTTCATCCCAGAGTCTTAAAAATGGTAGCTGTTGAAATAGTTAATGAATTAGTTTTAATTTTCCAAAACTCATTAGTTTCAGGGAAGCCTCCTTTAGATCATACAGTATCAAATGTAGCTCCTTTATTCAAAATGATGGAGAGACAGAAAGCAGGAAACTACAGGGTGGTTAGCTTAACATATGTCATAGAATCATAAGTAGAGGGGCTTTATCACCAAAAATACGCTAAATCTACACTAGTGCTGTAAGCATTGAATGTTATGACATTTCAAGTGCACATCCAAGTACTTCTTAAATGTTTCCATCCTCAACTATTGTCCCAAGCTGGGCATTCTAGACCCCTACCATCCTCGGGATGAAATAGTTTTTCCTCAAGTCCATTCTAAACCTCTCTTGTTATTGAATCTTCAACTAAAAAGACAATGGCTATTTTCTATCCACGGTCCTCATAATTGTATACATCTCAGTCAGGTTCTCCCCTCAAGCTTCTCTGCTGTAAAGAAAATAACCCGAGCTTATCTAGCCTCTCTTTGTAGCTGAAATGCTACATTCCAGGCAACATTCTGGTAACTCTCCTCTGCACCCTCTTCAGTGAAATCACATCCTTCTACGGTGCAGTGGCCGGAACTGAACACAGTACTCTAGCTGTGGCCTATCCAAAATCCTGTATAGCTCCAACATAACCTCCCTGCTCTTATATTCTAAACCACAACTGATAAAGGCACGTGTCCATTATACCTTAACTACCCTATTAACCCACACTGCTGCCTTCAGGGCTCTGTGGACATCCACCCCAAAATCTCTCTGTTCCAGTGAAGTTTACAGGATCCTGCCATTCACTGAGTACTCTCTTGGCTTGTTACTTGTTTCAAAATGCATCACCTCACACAATCAGGGTTAAAATACATCTGCCAATCTGACAAATCCTGTAATCTATGACCTCCTTACTCACCGTCAACCACTCGGCCAATCTTTGTGTCACCTGCAAGCTTACTTAAGATCCTGTCACATTTTCATCCACATTGTTTATATATAATCACGAACAATAAGGGACCCAAGCATTGGACACCGGGCTCCAGTCACACAATCAGCTCTCTACCGTCACCATGGCCTCTGGCTCAGTTCTGCTGACCAAGGATGAGACTAATAGAATAATTCACAACTATCAACAGTATTGATTATCAACAAATAGTATTTGTTCAGACCAATATTAAGGGAAGTATTCCATATATTAAATAATTATAAACTATTAACCTTCCAGCTTCTCAAAAGTTGCAATTCTAATTGTCATCTCTGCTACCTCAGTTTTAATTCATCTGCTTCACTATCATCAGTTTCCATCTCTAGATATTTCACTGCAAGAGAATTATTATTTGCAGTAAGTTTTTAGCCCTGCACAACTAAGTCTTTTCTAACAATATAAAATACCAGTTACGGATCATAATATCATAAGAAATACATTTGGCTCCTTGGGCCTGCTCTGTTATTCAATCATATCATAGTGGCCTTAACACCACTTTCTTGCCTGTCAAACATAATCTAAAACACAAAGAAATGTGCATAACCCAACCTTGAATGCATTCAATATCCAAGCCTCCATTGCCCTCAGTGGAAGAGAATTCCAAAAATTAACGGTTACCCTGAGAGAAGAAATTTTTCAAAATCTCCATCTAAAATTAGAGACTTTCTTTAAAAATATTCTAGATTTTCACATCTGAGCATCAATCCTGCAGAGTCTCATCAGAATGTTATATGGTTCAATAACGTGACTTCTAATTCTTTGAACTCCAACCAATATGAGCACAACTCGTTCAACATTTCCTCATAAGATGAATTTGTGACAAAACTTCTCTATTTTAATACTCAAACTTCCTTGGAGTAAAGGCCAGCATTCCATTTTCCTCAATAATAAATTATGTTTATATATAGTAGTGTACAAGATTCAACATCTTGATTTTCTGAACCAAGAACATTTATCAGATAGTACTGATCTAATAATTCACTAACAGAGCTACCCACCTCCTTTCTCTTTATCCATATTCTACAGAAATGTCAAAAAGCCAGAATATTCAGATCTCATCCTGGTGACCTTTTAACTAGGTCACTGTAATGGCTGTCATACTCATTTATTTCTATTTATCCTGTTAATCCATTCAGCTTGTTACAATACTGCATACGTTCAGTTAAAGAGCTTTTAATTTTGTATTTTTACTGTCAGTAGTAGGCAGGAATGTGCAGTTGAGGCCATAATCAGATCAACCTTAATCTTAAGAAATGGTAGAGCAAGGTCAAGAGGCTGAAATGTCTAATTCCTGCTCCTAGTTTGTACATTTCAACTTTCTTAAATTTGACATTTTTTCTGGGGCATTGATATGTTCATATGCTGTGACCATTCCCATTACGCTCTGGATACCATTATTTACATTATTAACATGAGCCTACCCCAAACCCCCAACTTTCCTCCAAATCATTTAGTTTAAAGCTCTATCTACAGAACATTGGTTCCTCTGCGGTTCAGGTGAAGATCACCCTGATGGCAAAGCTCCTTCCTTCCCCAGTAACTGGTGCCAGTGTCCCATGACTGGTACTGTTTCCTACTGAGCAGAGAAACTTAACAGAGGCATTCAAAAACAAAGATTTTGGTATAGATTGAAGGTAAGTAGCCAAAAGAATCAGAGGTGACAGGAGGTTTTTTACCCCACAAACAGTGTTTTGTTAAATGCACTGCCTTAAAAGGTGGAGGAGGCAGATTTCAGTGAAAAAAAAGAACAACTTTCATTTGGGAGTTAGAACAGTACAACACAAGAGCAGGCCCTTCAGCCCACCAGGTGTGTACTGACCATGACATTTTAAACTAATCCCATCTGCCTGAACTTGGTCTGTATCCTTCTATTCCCTACCTGTTTACGTGTCTGACTAAATGCGTATTAAACTTTGCTGATATACGTATAAAATGCCTTGGGATTTTCCTTAATTCTACTTGCCAAGGGCATTTCATGTCTCCTTCTAGCACTCCTAATTTCTTTTTTAAGTTATTTTCTGCTTCCTTTTTACTTCAAGGGCCTTGTTTGATTTGTGTTTCCTAATTGGGTAAACATTTGAAATGAAAATTTTCACAGAATTATTTGAAATGAACTGGCAAGTGAAGCCAAGTGGAACCCTTTCAAGGAACTAGCAAAAGCTCAATGGACTAACTGGTCTCTTTTTATGCCACATCATTCAATGATTTTAAGACAGTATCCAGTGTATATACATCATATCAATTATTCATTGACAAAAACTTACATTTACTATATTCCTAAACATCTTTGAAAATGCTTGATAATGTGATTAAATGAACAACTAATAGCTGAGAAACAGTTAAGTGATAGACACATCATTCTGAGCTCATGTATATAACAGGAACCCTAAATCAGTTCTTACAATATTATCAATGAAATTCTGATACCTTTAAGACGAAATAAACAGGCCACAAACACCACACTACTTTGGTTCTTTTACATGCAACAATTGTTTGTGTTAATGGTGCTTGTTACTAATGAGTATTTTATGCTCGTTAAAAAACTGTAGGACATAACTGTTAGTGCATAATCCTATTTCTAATTTGTCAATTTTTGAGACATATTAATTATAGACATGATGCAGTAATTTTAATGCTTGCAAAATATTCCAAGTGCATGTAGTTCTACCAAGTGTGAAGTAGTGGTAGTTCCAAAAAAAAAGACAGACTGATTACTTCACTGATACAATACATTATTAACATTAATAATATTGTACATCATCTTACCTTTATCCATGTTTACTGGGGACATACCACTGAGATCAGTAAACTGAAACACAAATAAGTTAGATTTATGAATCTTAAATCTCAGTACAGATATTAGACAAAATAAAAACAGGGTTTATCATTCATGGTATACGGAAGTTGCTTGCAAGGCCAAAATTTCAATTCTTGAGGTTGGTGGTCAGATGTCTCCTTGAATTGCTGCCGCTCAAATGATGTAGGTGCATCCAGTGTCGTCAGAGCTGGAGTTCCTGAATTTTGATCCATTGGCAATGAAGGAACTGTGATTTAGTTTCAAGTCAGGATCCAGCATGCCTTGGAGGAGAATTTTCAGCTAGTAGTGTTTCAATGTGACTGCTGCCCTTTTTCTTCTAGATGGTAGGGGTCAATATTTGGAAGATGGTGTTGAAATAATCTCGGCAGATTGGTACACTGCATTTTGAAGAAAGCACACACTAGGCTGGATCTTTCTGAAGGTGGGTAGAGGGGAGGAGCTTGTTGCACTAGTAAAATGTTATGTACGACCTGCCTGCCGAACCTGTCTCCCATTTTACACAGGCTGTAGATGAGTTCGGCAGCACGCATTCTGTGAGTTGAGGAAGGCCCTTAGGTGGCCAATTAACATCTACTTGACTGCTTCCATCAGCCTCCGCCCCCATTTTAGATCACAGCAGAGGGAATCCTGTACTAGGTGGATAGATTTTAGTAAGAAAATTGGAGAGAGGCATCGGGGAGCCTCTTTGGTGAAGTCCCTATTGGCAACTGTGATTCTTCACATGGGCCTGGCCAGCTAGGCTGCTCCCACCCACCCAAATCTAGACTTACACAAGTCTGACTTTCATAATCCTAAACTGTCCCCAGTAGGGACAACCACTCAAACCTGGTGCTGACGGGACTTAGGAGCTGTGGAGCACTCTGACTGCCCAACAACTCTTTAAAATATCCCAGACAGGGGTGAACGTCTTGCCCTGAGACAACTAACGCTGTAACAAATGTAAAATGGCTGCGTGGCAGGTGGCTTTTTCATGCGTTTTCTCCAGGTTGTCCATTTATTTTGAAGGGGATGGATGTGGGACAGGGATCATAGTACCTCGTAACCTAAAGCTCATTGTTTCTACAGTTTATGAATGATTTTTAGGGTGTTAGATGGGCCACAAATTATATGGGCTATTTTGTCTTGGATGGTGTTGAGTTTCTTGAGTATCATTGGAGCTGGACTCATACGGGCAAGTGGAGAACATTCCATCATACCTCTGACCATGTATTGTAGATGCTGGACAGGGTTTGAATGTCAGGAACTGAGTTACTCACCTTGTCATGTACAGCCAGCAGGTACAGCAAGTAAACAGGAAAGCTAATAAACATTATCAATTATCACGTTGGGAGCGGAATACAAAAGTAAGGGGGATTAAATTATGCAGGGCATTGGTGAGACCACATCTGGAGTATTGTGCAGAGTATTGGTCACCTTATTTAACGATGGAAATGCACTGGAGACAATTCAGAGAAGGTTTACCTGAAATAGGTGGGTTGTCTTATGAGGAAGGCTAGGTTTATATTCTTCTAAACCCTCCAGGGAATAAGAATTGTCTTGACTGGAACACACAAAATCCTGGAAGGTCTTGAGAGGATTGATGGGGAGAGAATGTTTCCTTTTTGAAAATCAGGGTTTGTCCATTTGTAGCAGCTATTAGGAAAAATCTTTTTTCCAAGAGGGTCAAGAGTTGATTGCCACAAAACAAGTTTCCTTTGATATAACCAGGTATTTTATAACATGGAAATATTCCAATTGTAGGAAGTAGAAGAAAGAAAGCCAAAAGAAAAAAGGAGGGCAGAAGACAGTGAAAGAATTGTAGGCAGATGATGGAGATGTGTGTAAGCACCATAGAGCTTTTTATATACTTGAGATAAACTATGTATTGCCATCACTGTACAAATTTGAAATGCTTAAATGGATACTAAAGGGTATTGCACCTTCTTTAAGGGCCAATTTGAGTATGCTTCGACATTGCAGAAAATTAATAGCAAAAATATACTGTGTACAAAGTTTCAAGACTAAAATTCTTACCTCTCCCATTACTGCTATGGGTGTTTCCCCAGTAGCTTGAGCCACCCTGTGTTCCACCAGATAAAACATATACTCATCATACAGCAGACGAATCAGATGAAAGGAACCAAAACTTGCTGCACTCCGTAGGGTCAGGTCTCGGATAACCATGGAACTATTGCAACAAATAAGTTATGAGGTTAAGTGATCTTCACTTTCATAAAGTGACCTACTAGCCAATAGTCTCTTGAACTTTTAGGCCAGTAATTCACATACCACATGTGCGAAACTCAGTCACACAGATCATGAGTTTTCAAATTCGACAACCTTCCTCTATGTCAGAATAGTTCATCTCATCTTGGACGGTAATGAGTTGCTATGATTGGATTCACTGTTCATGGTCTAGGGAGGAATACTATCACCTATGTTTTCTGTTGACAATCAAAGATAAATAATCTATACAACATATTGGTTGAGAGAATGAGATTCGGTTGTGATGATCCTTCACAGTGGCAGACTGGTGATACTTGCTATTTAGATTAATAGTGAAAGGAGGTACCTGTGGATGAAGGATCAGATAGTTACTGGCATATAATCACACATCAGCATATTATACCCTTTCAGAGAGGGCAGCAGAAAAGGTATAAAAAGAGAACAATAGCCAAATTTGAATCTAACAGATCTATCAAGTTGATAGAAGCTTGAGGTTGGAATTAACCGTGTAATGTAAGGCCTGGAATACGGAATATTTTCTCTTTTTTTAAATTCACTTGTGGGACATGGACATCAGTGGCTGGTATTGCTCAACTCTGGCTGTCAGTGAACTGAGTGGCTTGCTAGACCAATTTAGAGGGCAATTGAAAGTCAACCACATTGCTGTAGGTCTGCAGTCACATCCAGGTGAGGATGGCAGATTTCCTTCCTTGAAGGATATTAGTGAGCCAGATGGTTTTTCCAACAATCACCAATGGTTCTTAATTCTAGATTCTTTGTTTTTTATTGAATTCAAATTACACCATCTGCCATTCAAACCTTGGTCCCCAGAATATTAGTTGAGTTTCAGGATTAATAGTCTAGCGATAACGATAGATACCTATCCACACATTCTGTTGTCACCTTTGTAAATCTCTTCTGCAGCAGTTTCTAGTGTGCATATCTTTTCTATAATATGATGACAGAGCTATGGAGTTCACTTACTGCGGTCTAACAAGATTTGATTCAGACTTAGCATAACTTGCCTACTTTTCAATTTAATCCAGCTAGAAAATACGCTTAACATTGGGCTTGTTTTTTATTAGCTTTGTTAACTTGTGGTGAAACTCCTTGTGATTGACATATTTGTACTTTGAGATTCTTTTGTCCCTCTATTTCAGCTGGACGTGGAATTTCTATCCAACAAATAGCCACCCTAATCTTCCTGTAGGAATATATTACCTCACATTCATTGGTTTTGAACTTTGTCTACTAATTATTGGCCTTTTGTGCAGGTTTATTCATGACCTGCTGCAAATTCTTACATTATATTAAATAATTAAGGAACAGATAAACTCAATCTTCATTAAAGATTCTAAGGTCTGCCTCAAGCCTACTATTCTCCAACAGATACAAAAGAACAATCGTTGCATTTCAAAGCAATTTAAGTGCAGTGTGGTGCATTAATAGTTTTTTGAGGTACTGTATAAATGCAAGGTATTCTTTCAATGTTAATATCTGGAGAGTCCTTAGCCCTACTCAGAGCTCAGATAGCCTGAGAAAGTGCTTGACCTCTACTTTACTCAGATGGTATGCATCACCTTTCTGGTTTATTTTATTTCAGATTATTTATGATATTATAACTGCTTGTTTCTTTCTGTTCTCCAAACCTACCTGTAAAAGGACCACTTAAGCAGGAACTGACGGGCAGCTTTGGGAAAATTAGGACTTCCTTCATATGGCTTCAACACCTGTGTTACCACATTATCAAGCCAAGCGGCCCACTGTTCCAGGGTACTTTGCTGCTGAAGGGTCATCTTGAAGTCATGTTCCAGTCTTTGTACTGTGCTGTCATCACACTGACATACCCAGGAAGCCTGCTCCTACCAAAACATAAAAAAATCAAGTTTATATTATCATTAGTATCATACTAGCAAATACCTAGACATAATCTGTGCAACAGTTGAATGGAAAAAACTTTAGTGTTTTTGAGCTCTGAAGACTGGGCCAAGGTCTGTCCTACAGCTGAAGTGCAACCAAGCCACAGGTCATAGCTATGTCAGTTGGGGTGCTGTGGAGACATCCATCTGGGGCCTGGGCTGTCCTCAGTCACAGCCAATGTCACCCTTAGCTGCACAGTTGTGCATGCACGCAGCCACCTCTATGTTTGGCGCATGGCAAACAGTGTGCCAATATGAATTGGAGCACTGACTTCCAGTTCTGAAAGTCCCTACCATGTTCAGACCTCAAAGGTCCACACAGAAGAAAAGAACATGAGAGGTCATAGCGATCCACTTAAGTCAGTCCAGGGATATGGACATGAATGGTTGGGGGCGTATTATGGGGAAGTCTGTGCAGTCCTGGGGAGAGGGAGGAGCTCAAGACTGAGGTCTGGGATCCTTGGATAGATGGCTGGCTAACCGGCAGTTCAATTGCCCAGCTATTTCTGCTGAATATCTGTACAGAGAGTAGAATGGAGACCTCTTGTACATGTAGCGATGTTATCTAACTGTTTTATAGGTACAGCCCGAGATTTGTGCATTAATACAATATGCCTTTTTCTCTTTGAAGAATAGGAAAACTATTCTGATTAATATATACAAGGATGCACATTGGTACATTGTTTTTATACGTTAAGATAATGCTTTTGCAATATGGCCAGATCTAATCTTTATACAATTATCATGACTTATTGAGAGAAGCACTCCGTAGTGTGCTCTCTGTCGTTGTGGATGGATGTGCATGCATCATTGATGTTTGGTATGATATTTGCAGTATCAGAGGTGTATCTTGTCATCTTGTATGATGGACAATTGGGTCATGTACAACTTGGATGTGTTATCTGTTTCATCGTACAATTTGACCATTGTTTGTGACAATATTGCTCAAACTGAGTTGGACAATAACACTGTAATATCATTCCGTGAATGGAAGTTTATCAAGATCTCAAACACTGATGATCTGTCCAGGTTCAAGTTGGGACATCAGTCTATATATTAGTTGATCATGCTTTTGTACGATTTTCTCTCATGTTTCCAACAATGCTGTGGTGATGGTGTGGAGGAATAATTGTGGGGATCTGTCATTCATAACAGGAGCTGCTGGTGAGGATAAAATATTACCTTGAGTAGCTGCAGGTATATTTATGGCTATCCAAAAATCTTGGCAAGCAGCTGTGTATTAATGATCATGAACTTTATCATATTGACAGCGTGTTCCAAGGGACAATTAGATTGATGACAGTCAGAAAAAGACTGTTTGGAAAGAGGCCGTTCAGCCCATCAAGTCTGCACTGATCCTCTGAGGAACCTATCCCTGTAAACCGCATTTGCTGCATGTTTTGGAAGGATGCACTAGCATACTAGTGGGATTTATGGGCTTAGGTTCCGCGGAGAGTCAGTGTGAACTTGATGAGCTGAACGGCCTCTTTCCAAACCATCAGGATTCTGTTTCTCCAGACCATTGTTGGACCCAATTTGTTGAGGAACAACAAACATACTGAATGACAGTTATTATGTCAATAATTGCTACACAAGTGGGACCTTTGATTAGTCTCACAAAAGGGAGCTTAATGAAGTAGCCAGTCACCAGAATGTAGTTGTAATCTTGGAAAATATCAGTCTCCAGCAGTCCTACACCACCACTTAGTTCCACTTCAAAGTTCTCTTTTTCAAAATTTTTACTTCTTTGCCTAAAGTTTTGATGATTTCACCTAACATTTCTGTTTGGTTTGTAGCTGATTTTTCCTTCTCCAAAGATGCCTTTGCGAAGCATCTTTATCTTGTTAAAAGTGTGCTATCGATTACCAACCTGGTACTTGTTTCCTATAGTTTCAATTCTTCCCAAAAGCTAAGTTACGTATAAAAGGGTAAGCATATTACCACAGCCACTTAAAAAAAAATGTAGGATCTCCTGTATGGCATTTGTTGAAATTACGGTCTGAAGAGGATATTTTTAAACTCTTAAAACTGGTTCAGTTTGTCGTTTCACAAGCACTTATACTGGTGGTATCTTGAAGTATTCTTTTGCTTCTGTATGACCTCATCCTGAATGAAGTTGTTTGACAGCATGGCACTTTTCTGCCCCACTCAAGGCTAATTTGTAATCTTTCACAGATAATGGAGAACTGGGTCACTTAATTATCATCTCATCAAGGGATACATAATGGAAAATCTTACAATTTTTGATGCAATTTACCTCAGTAAGAAGGATACTCCTATGGCACGTTTTTCTGTTCACACATGCAATGATTTCTAAATTTTGTATTACAGAACCATAGGCTTATATTAGAGTGGAAAAAGCCCAAATTATACTACGTTCATATAATTGCTGTGGGAGTACTTGAAGCACATTCTGAGGAACAAAAGTGGAAAATTCTTCCACTTTTTCAACTTGGACATTCTGCACCTTAATAATCAGAAAAATTTGCACATAAATACATGATTTGTGTGAATTTTGTATCTGCGGCGCCAACTCAAAGTCCCCTTAATAAAGAGTACAGACTCCTTCCTAACAGTGAGTAGGTATGAAGGTGCTTTAGAGATTTCAATTCAGATTTAAAAAGGCAGATTTTTCTTTATAACTGTCAATTAAGTTCTCAGCAGGTATGCCCTGGCTATCTTTAAAAAAAGACAGCCAGTGATTTTCTTGATCAAATTTACTTGCATAGCATGGCTACACATGCCTGCACCCTGACTGCGACTTCTACCTGAATATTGAGGAGGAAATTGAAGTGTAACTGCTAGTTTGAGGGGCTTGGAGCTGCAGTATAGCCTGCTCATCAGGAGACCTCTTTTTAAACATTTTGTAGAATGTGAGTCTCACTGGCAAGGAACCATTTGTTGCCTATCCTTTTGTGCTCTTGTTAAGCTATTGGTGAGCCAGCTTCTTAAACCACTGCAGTCCATGTGATGTAGCTACAGTCACAGTGCTATTAAGAAAGGAATTTCAGAATACCAACGAGACAGTGAAGGAGGAATAATATAGTTCCAGCTCATGATGCTATGTGGTTTGGAGGGAAAATTGCAGATTGTGGTGTTACTATGCATCTGTTGCCTTTGTCTTTTTAGGTGCTTGAATTTATAGTTTGGGGATGTACTGTTGAAGAAGCCTTGTTGAGCTGTTACAATGCATCTTAGATGGTACACACTGCTGCCATTGTGTATAAGTAGTGGAGAAAGTGAATATTTAAGGTGGTGGATGGGGTATCAATCAAGTGGGCTGCTTCTCCTGGATGCTATACAACTTCTCGAGATGATTAGATGATCTCTTCTTGTGTATGGTTATTTCCTAATATTTGTATAACACAAAATGGCCGAATCCTCAATGTTCTCCAGATCTTGGTGCATTTGGACAAGGACTGCTTCAGAATCTGAGTCGTCACAAATGGTACTGAACATTACACAATCAGCAGCAAACATCTCCACTCCAAACTTAAGATGGTGAGGTCACTGTTGAAGCAACTGATTTAGAATCAAAGAATACCTTCATTACAGAAGCAGGCTATTCGACCCATCGAGCCCACACATCCAAAAAGCAGACCTGCACCCACCACAGTGCGCTCCCCCCCAATCCTTATAACCTTGCATTTCCCATGGCCAATCCACCTAGCCTGCACATCTTTGGGGTGTGGGAAGAAACCTACTTTTTTTCTAAATTCGTCATTTTTCTAACACTGCAGACTTTGATCAAATACTGACAGGATGGATATCTTTCACCATTGGTTAAAATCTCAGTTCCTGTTAGCTCAGGATGAAGACAACCTATTGGGACAGAGTCAGATATTTTTTGCTTGCGTTGATACATTTGAGTCAGTCCCTACTTTCTTCCTCCCATGGATATAACCATTTGCTTATTTTCACATTGGTCCATGTCATGGAGCCCTTAGACTAACTTCATTCGGAAAAAGGTGAAAGGAGTGAAAAATTTTGCAGCTGGCTGTAGTTGCATCGCTCCTGGGAGCATTCGACATTGAGACGAAATGATAAGATTGATTCGGCAATGAAACTTAGTTGTGCTCTCAGGCATATTTCACTCATGAGCAGAAAAGTACCAAGGTTGATCTCTACAGAAAAAAGAAAGGCTGAATGTTCAATCTACTTGGATAGCTACATTAGGATGATGATGGAAAATTGTCTTGGCATACTCCCAGTCATCTGTTTTTTATTTTACCTCATCCAGAAGTACTGGCCAAGAATAAAGTTAACTTGCAAATTTGTTGGGGCCTAGCACAGGACCCTGAGGAACTATTTTAGCGATATCCTAAGACTCAGATGATTGCCCAAGATGAACCATGTCTTTTATGAACAGTAAGATCCCACTTCCATTCACTTCAGTTTTGCTAAGTCTCCTTGATATCACAGCTGGTTAAATATTGCCTCGACATTAAGAGCAATCATTCTCACTTCACCTCGAGTTCAACCCTTTAGTTCATCCTCAGACCAATGAGATTAACTTTTGGTGAAAGCCAGACTGATTTCAAATGAGCAGGTACTGTTATGTATGTACTACTTGATAGCACTGTCAATGACATCTTCCATTATTTTGCTGATGACTGAGAATAGACTGATGGGTGTTAATTGGTAAAGGAGGATTTGTCCTGTTTATTGTTTATCACAGGATACACTTAGCCTCTCTTCAACTTCGTCAGACAGATGCCATGCTGTAACTATCTTTTTTTCATTCACAGAATGAGGACAAAGCTGGCTAGGCCAGCATTCACACCCATCCCTAATTGCACAGAGGCCAGTTAAGGGTCAACCACTGTGCTGTGGGTCAGGAGTTGCATGTAGGTCAGACCAGATAAGGATGGCAGTTTCCTTCCTTAAAAGGACATTAGTGGTCCCTCCTTAAAGAATCAGATGGGTTTTTCTGACAATCGAAAATGGATTCCCAGCTGTCAATTAACTCTTACTTCCAGATGCTTTTTCTTCCCCCTTTCTCCTTTAAAGCCTGGAGAGTGGTGGTGAAGGAGGAAAGCTCCGGTGATGGCAGCAGCAACACCACGTTAAGCAAGGAGCAAGTCCTGGGCTGAAGCCCCCAGCCTGAACTCGCAGGCTGAGCCGACGCTCTAGTTACGCAGTTAGGCTCAGACACCTGAAGGAGCGGAACGGTTGGCAAAAGGGATGGCAGAGGACTCCTACAACTGATGACTGGTGGCAGCATCTAGAGAAGCATCAGATGAGGAACAGGAAGTATGGAACCTGTGCATCCCCAGGCCCATGACTCCAGCCCAGATGCAGAATTGTGATTGTGGCGACAGCAGAGGCCTGTAACCGAGACCCCAGACCTTGTCCCAGAGACCCAGGAGCCTGTTTCGGAGACTGTGGCCAATGTCAAGCAGTGACTGGAGGAGCAGCAGAGGAGGAACAGGAAGAGAGAAAGATGTACTCTACTGCAGTAAAATCTTGCATCGTTTTCAGCATTGCACCGGAGCGTGGTGATGATTTGCACATAACACTATTTTTCTACACATGTAACAATAAATCTAAATCTAAATCTAATTTTTATTGAATTCAAATTCCACCATCTACCTTGGCGAGATTCAAACCCAGGTCCCCAGAACATTACCTGAGTCTCTGGATTAAAAATCCAGTGATAATACCAGTAGGCCATTGTCTCCGCTTCGATTTAAACAAATGTCATCTTACTCTGTAACTTTTTCTCCATTCCCTATCATGTTCTCAACATCTACCCTATCAAATCCTCTCAGCATCTTGTATAAGATCATCCCTAATTCTTCTAAATGCAAATGAATAAAGGCCTAACCTGTTTAGCCATTCTTGATAAGTTACCCACTTATCCCAGGAAGCAGCCAAGTGAATCCCTTTTGAACTGCCTCCAATGCCAGTATATCTTTTCCTTAAATATAGGGACGAGAACTGGATGTCCCTGCTTTTACACTCTAACCATTGAGCATTATAGGCCAAAATTCCTTTTGCCTTTGCAATTACTTATTGCATTTGCATCCTAATATTTTGTGTTTCATGTGCAAGAACACCCAGGTCACTGTGTGTGGCATTTTCTTGGATTTTCTCTCCATTTAAATAACAGTCATGCTTTTTGATTCTTCCTACCAAGGTGTGTAACCCCACCCTTTCCTGTGTTAGACAGCTTCCGCCCAAGATTTTGCCCAGTCACCAGCTGATCTATATCCACTTGCAGATTCCTTCTGTCCTCATCACAACAGGCGCTCCCACCTATTTTTGTATCATGAACAAATTTGGAAACCCCACCCTGTCCCCTCCTCCAAATATTAAATATAGATATTAAATAATTGAGACCATAGGACTGATCCTTGTGGCACTCCATTAGTTATGTCTTTCTAACCTCAAAGAGACCTTTTAATCCAGACTCTCTGCTTTCTCCATTTTAAGTAGTTCTCAATCCACGCTAACACATCATCCCTAATATCATGAGCTCCTACCTTGTGCAATAACATTTTCTGTGGCACCTTAGCGAATGCCATCTAGAAATCCCAATTATTACATCTACCGGCTCCCATTTATGAACTCTGCTTGTTGAATCAAATGTGTCAGACATGATTTCCTTTTCATAGAACCATGTCGCCTTCATTTGATTGTGTTAAGCTTCTCTAAATACCTTGTTATTTCTTACTCAATGACAGATTTAGGCTGACTAGCCTATTGTTTTCTGCTTTCTGTCTCCCTCCCTTCTTCAACAGGGATGTCACAGTGCAGTTTTCCAACCTGCTGGGTCCCTCCCAGAATCCAAGGAGTTCTGGAATATATTGGGACAAATCTCCACTATGTCTGCAACCACTTCCTATAAAATGAAAATGATTAGTCAAGTGTTCAGTCAGTTATGCCTGAATATGACAGAGATTGGTTGTATTCACATAAATTGTAACTATCTTCCACTCAAGGTGTTTTGCTGGAGAGCACAGTTTTTTAATCAGGTGACTTTGCCACAGCTGGATAGATGCTGGATGGCTTGTAAATTGAAGGAAGTTTTGGGCAAGTGGAAAAAACTGGCATAAGTTAGAGAATTATGAAAAGACCATGAGAAAGCAAGGACCCATATAGAAGGGTCTTGTGGTGGTGTGGTAGTGTCCCATCTGGATATGTGTCATAACAGGCCCGAACAGTTTCAATAAAAGTTACTAAAGCAGGGACCTGTTTTTGGGTAGAGCACACATGATGATGATTGCTGCAGCTTTTGTCACCAGTTGTGTTTGCTATAATTCACAAAGTGTATTTTTTTTTAAAATATACTTTGTATACTGTTTGCTGTAATGTGCTATTTAATCAGATTCTGCTGAATAAATAGAGATTGTTGGTTGTAAAATGGCTTTATTGTAAGGTCTTTAATAACCCTCAGCCCAACTAACTGGTTGGCATGGTGATGTTAATAGAAACACTGATGAAGTTTCGAAAAAAAAATTTAATTTATAAATTTTAAAATAATTTGTATATTTTTTAAGAGAGTCTGAGGTGATTTGAGGAAATCCAGTTCCCATTCCTCTACACAATGATTGTTTGTTTTCACCAGAAAAAAATTGGATAACGGCTGAGAAGGAGTAATTTTCTGTTTTTTTCTTCAGGTTTGTGAAGAATCATATATCTGAACTGTAACTGAAAATATAACTACCACTAAATACATGAATGCATTAGAACACAAAACAGTGCCTGTTCCCACCTGAATTCTTTTCTGTTTTGCTGAAAAGTTAATTTTTGTTTTCAACAAATTGAAGAATGTTAATATCACAGAATGAAATACTTTATTGGCTATTTATCCATTGACTACAATGGACAAGGATAAAATATTTCGATATGAAATAAAGTTTCTTCTATATTGTCTTAACAATGTGCTCAAACCCCAGCTATAGGAAAATATTGTCTACTGTACAGGTATAATATTTCTAAGCAAGATTTCTAAGGAGTTTAGAAAGATGGGGGGAGGGAGTCTTATTGACACTTAAAGCATAGCAAGAGGCTTGGATACAGAGCACATGGAGATGATGTTTCCACTAGTAGGACAGACTGAAACGTGAGGGCTCAACCTTATAGTGAAGGGATGACCCTTCAGAGCTGAGATGAGGAGTAATTTCTCAGCCAGAGAGTACTGAACCTGTGAAACTCACTGCGATAGAAGGCTATGGAGACCCAGTCACCGAGTGTCTTTAAGACAGAAATAAATAGGTTCTTGACTAGTAAGGATACCAAAGGTTACAGGAGAAAGGAGGAGAATGAGTTTGAGAAACATATCAGCCATGATCAAATGGCAGAGCAGGCTCAATGGGTTGAATGGCCTAATTCTGCTCCTATATCTTATGGTGTTATGGTCTAATACTAACAGCACTGGATTTTACAAATAGGCACAGATTATGCTTTTATCACATATAATCTTAAAAAGGCTGCATTTGGTTGGAGTCCAAAATCATATCTGACCCAGTGTTAGAAAGCAGCAAATTAAAACAAATTTATAGTCCACACTAATGGAATTTTAAAATTCAGATGCAGCTTTACAAACAGCTGTGGCATTCACTCGAACAAGTTAGTTCCACTATGAATTTGGTCAACCTACAATCACTGACTATTTTGCCATAGTTGAGGCAACTTTGCTGCTCTAAACTTGGTTCCTTTCAAAAGTCAATAAGTACTCTTTTTAATTTAATGGTACAGAGTGCTTTCAGATTTTGGAAATAATTACAACAATATCTTTGTCATGTACTGCAATACCCACAATATCAGCTCCATTTAGCTTATGGCATTAGAGAACAGAATTCACATTAATTACAAACAAGAGGAGCAACAGGGCACAGCTATTCGCAGTTTTTTTTGCAGAGTTCCTTTGCAGAAGAAGAGAAACAAGAGCAGTGCTGATAAGCTAAGCAAATGTTCGGTAAATAAGTTTTTAACAGGCAAGTCAATCCAGGAAAGTGCAACTTTGGGTAAATTTTAGTACTTTATGTCCGATAATAAACCTAATTTCAGAATTATATTTCCACCATGAAAGATCTCAAACGGGTTCTTTCTGTTGGGCCCTTCAAAGAAAGAAAGTTGTCAAACACAGAATAATTTAAAGTTTTATTATTGAATTCTTACTCAAAGGCAATTTAACAAAAAAATGGAAGATCCTGATTATTCTAAACTTGCTACTGCTGAAGTCAATTGGAGTGCCTTCAGATGATGCAATACTAACCACATAACAGTTCAGCCATTACTGATGGTAGCAGAGGTTAACATCTTCGCAAACCATGCTTCTGCTTGAGAAAGGAATGGGCTCATAATGGAGGTCATTAAAGCGGCCTCAGAAATCTCTGTGCAGGAAATAAGATTAAAACTTTTCTGAAAATGTGAAGCCTACTGTTATTGTTCAAAATTAAATTGGGGAGTACTTGGATGAAAAGCAGACTTTCCTATTCCAATGAGTAGTAATTCTGTTTAGTGCAGGACTAACTTGCCAAACAGCCTAATCAATATTTGGCTTAAAGGATCACGCATATAAAAAGATGCAAAAGTTCTCTTCATATACACCAATCACCAGAAAGGCAACAGTGCCATGGACTGAGTGTGCTGACCTCCATGCCAACCTGGATTTAACCTATGGAACAGCAATGTGGTGAATGTGAAGTTAGGTAAAGTGTTTAAAATAGAAATAGATTATTGCTTAACCAAGAAATTGAAGTGCCTCCTCTTGTGAGGTGAGGCACCCGGAGGGGATCCCTGATTGACAGAATTGTTAATTGGAGAACCAGATGCAGATGCCAGTGTGCCTGCTTTGTGATGCTTCCTGTTTCCTGATAATTAATTTTAATGATAGGGAAATGTGAAGTGTCACGATCTGACGTTCAGATTTCAGGACTGAAACCTCACAAGGTCTACCAGAGAGAGATTTGGGCTTTATGCCGACGCAGAAAGAAGATAAGTAATGTTTTATGCAAATAATTTATGAACAATGAACCAAAGTAGACAAATTTCCTATATTTCTTATACAACTGGCTGTATACGTCAGTGACATCAAGAACTTTGTTACAATGATAAAAGGTTCAAAATTGCAGCATGAAATACTAAAAGCAATGAATCTATACAATAAAACCGGATTCAGGAAGAACTTTCTCACAGAAATATAAAAAGATTTCCCGTTCAAATTGTGCCATGTGTAGATTCTGATTACTTAGTAATTTTTCACCAGAATTGAAGGTAATCTTTAAGTAGACTAGATACATTTGTCAACAGTTTCTGCTCATTTCAAAGTTCAATTTCTGCTTGAACTCATTTGCATTTCGGTGAATGCAAAATTTTCCATGTAGCAGTATACTGTGGCAGTGTGTTATAATGTTCAGAAAAAGTAGGAAAAGGAGGGATGGGGTGGCTGTATTGAATAAAGAGAACACTGCATTGCTGAAGAGACATGGACTGTTCTAGTAAGGTCAGGGACAGAATCCATTTGGCGAGAGCTAAGCAACAAAAAAACTGATGCAATTAGAGTGTTTGGTATTATCTATAGGCCACCGAGTTAAAAAGATGTACAGAATAAAAATTTCAAGGAAATTCAAAAGATGCAAAAAGTATGGATTAGGCGGATTCAAGGCAGAGATTTTTAACTCTCCGAATATAGGCTGGGATTGTAGTGGTGTAACGTGCAGGAATTCCTAGAATCTGTCAGTGGAAAGTTTCTATTGCAGTACACTTCCAGTCCAACAAGAAATGAGGCATTGTTGGACCAGGCTCTTGAGAATGGGTTGGGCTGCATGGATTAAATGTCAGGTGGGAACGTTTAGGGAATGGTGACCATTTTATCATAAGGTTAGGCTGGCTCTGGAAAAGGAGTATGAAATGTTTAAAGTATAATCATTATCTAGGTCAACTTGAAGTAACACTGAATCTGGACCAGATAAACTGGAATCAAAAGTGGCCAAGCAAAACAGTACTTGAACAATGTGCTGCATTCAAAGAAGTGATATTTTGCACACAGTCAAGGTATATTCCCATGAGTTGGAAGGACAGGGCAGACAATTGCTGGATTGTGAAAGAAGTCAAGGTTAGGAAGAAGAAGAAAACGTACGCTTGACAACTAACTTGGGGATAATATGATGTGCAGGTTCTGGTACTGGACTGGGATTGGACAAAGTCAGTAGACACAAGACACCAGGTTATAGTCCAACAGGTTTATTTGAAATCATAAGCCTTCAGAGCACTGCTCCTTTGTGACATCACCTGACAAAGAAGCAACACTCTGGAAGCTTG
This sequence comes from Rhincodon typus, assembly GCF_021869965.1. Lineage (NCBI taxonomy): Eukaryota > Metazoa > Chordata > Chondrichthyes > Orectolobiformes > Rhincodontidae > Rhincodon > Rhincodon typus. The sequence continues at coordinate 13,262,322 of NC_063334.1, forward strand.
TGATTTCAAATAAACCTGTTGGATTACAACCTGGTGTCATGTGATTTCTGACTATGTGCATAATACAGTCAAGAACGAAATACAGTCAATACGAATATGGTAAAAGGAGCAGCAGGACCAATTAAGTATCAAAAAGATTATGCTTAAAGTCAGGATTCAGGTATTAAATGAATATCATACATTCGTCTTCATCAAAAACAAAAGAGCAAGCTGTCCAGGTCATGGTGCAAGTGGTGGTATTACAGACTTCTGAAGGATTTAAAATTGGTGAAGAGGGGTGTTCTGGATAGATTGTACTTAAAGCTGAAAAAGGCAGCAGCACCAGATGAGATTCATCCAAGATTACTAACGGAAATGAGAGTGAAAACGGTCAGCCAATGGCCAAGCAATTTTCTGGTTTTCCTCAGACTCAATGTTCAGGAGACAAGGGTGCAATCAATGCCAATCAGTGGAGCGTCCACTTCCAGAGAAGCCAGGTTCAGTTGCCCGGTAGCTTACTAATCTGAATGGTCAAAGTGTGAAACTGGTTAAAACATTCAAGTGGAAATGGCAGGCACTAAATGGGACAGTGACCCCTGGGCCCCTGCGAGGGAGGGGAGGAATGAATATAAAAGAGTGCGCACAAAAGAATGAGAGGTGTATGAACTAGTTTGAGAAAGAGGGTAAGTGAATGTGCGGGAAAGAGAGCGCGAGCACAAGTGTGTGAGAGCGAGAGAGAGAGAGCCAGCTGGTGCAAGAATGAAGGAGTCAGCGAATGTGTGGACCAGGGGAGCGAGTGCATGGGAATGAGAGAATGAGCATGAGTACACAAGAGCAAAAGAGAATATAGGCTAGTGGGAGAATGAGGGAGAGTGAGCGAATGCAAAGGATAGATCAAATGAGAGTATGCAAGAGTGTCAGAGAGAGAGAATGAGCTGATACAAGAATGAGGGAATACGTGAGCAAGTGTGAACAAATGTGTGACGAGTGAGCAAGTGTATGATGAGGGAGTGAGTGTGCAAGAACGAATCTGTGCAAGAGTGACACTTAGCAGGTGCACAGGCACAAATGTGAGAAAATAAGAGTGACAGAGTAAGTGCATGATTGAGAGTGTAAGTGACTGCATGTTAGAGCATAGGCAATTACCTCATTTGAGATGGTACAGGGGACTGCTGTTGAATAAAGGCAATGCGACTGGAATTGACGTGCATGATTCTCCATCTGTTGTCACATACCAACTAGCAGCAAAGGGTGTGGAATCCTGTTTTGTTATGGTATGAATCAGAGTCAACATTCCATGCCGTAAAGCAATGTGTATGGAGGCAGTGGCAACCTACAGCCAGGGAAGTAAACCTATCAGAAGTTTTCTTTCCCCTCCTTTTTGCAGCAATTGTCCTGACATATGCCACCTCTATGTCTGTGTAATAGCTGCAGTTTAAAGGATTGCACAGGGCTAGACCCATTCTGAGAGTAGGTGATTTGTGTCACCAGGCCTGAAAGTCTGTGCAAAGTCATGTGACATCAGTCCCTGTAAATTTTAGCAACTTTAAGGAAGACTACAAACCACAATACATTTCTATAATTGTAGCAAAAGCCAGGGTCAGCTAAAGCCAAGTGCTAGGAAATGAGATTAGAATAGGTGGATGTTTGCTGACTGGCATGGACATGATGGGCTGAAGGGCCTCTTTCCATGCTGTAAAAACTCTATCACTCTAAGTAGTTTATGATGCCTATAAATAATGCTCATGATATATTTCCTGCTGCTGAATGTGTAGTTCAGAGATGGTGTTAGCCGGAGGACTGAACTCCAAATGGCAGTGCTGGTACTAAATCAGTGTGGCATGCTGACTGAGGTTTAGAACTGCCTAGCCTCCATACTTCTGACAGACAGACCTTGCATGAGTGGCACTACAGGTTGATGCAAACATCATTTTGGATCCAAAACAGTACTGAAATTGTCAAGAAAGTTGGTGCTATGAAAATGAATTTTTCTGCCATACTATTTTGATCAGAGTGCCTTACTCCACCATCTGACAGTAATGTGATTTTAAGTAGCTGTAAAAGGAATTTTGTTTTCCAAAAAGCCAAAAGAAAGCCACTTACTAGTTTCATTTGCGCATAACAGTGTTTGAGTGACTTCATTTTTAAAAATAAACACAATTAACTTTAATTGAAGCAATATTGTACAGTCTTGAAGCTTACCTGGACATTGGCGAAGTCTACACGATTGAGGTCACTGAGCATCTGGTTAATTTGAGATGTGTTTTGCAGCACAGCTCGAGCAGCTTGAGCTAAATGATTGAGGGACGTATATCTACGCAGTGTCTGAGCAAAGGCACTTACAGCTCCAACCTATCAGAAAAAATGTGCAAATACGAAGAAAGTTAAAGCAATGTGGTTCTTGAAATTATTACAGGCTTTTCTGTATCTTTGGATTGATGGCAGGAAGGAGAGGTGAATGGAAGAAAGGCTACATGTTGGGAGGGATAGAGGGTTGAGAGGAGGGTAGGTTAGTTGGATCGACCTATGGAGGGAGGGATGGATGGCTAAGGAGGGTTGAAGGCATGAGTGAGGGAATTGTAGACCCTGAATTCAGGATATCCCTCGGCAATTTATAAACAATTCCATATATTTGAATTGTAATTACTGTTTTAATGTGAGTAATATGACGTTGCCGTGGGACTTTTACATCCATCTGAGAGACGAGGGGAGACCTCAGTTTAAAGTCTCTCCAAATGTTGGCACCTCCAACAGTGCAGTACTCTTAAATATCAGTCTAGAAATTTTCTGTTCTCATCTCTTGAATGGAACTTGATACCTACAACTTTCTGACTCAGGTGAGAATGCTACTAACTGAGCCATAGCTGACGTAATACAAGAGCATAATTTTATTCTAATGCAGATTAATACACGTGTATTGTCAATTTTAATGCATTTACAACGTGGATGTTAGGAAAGCTCGATCATAATCCTGAAGCTCCCTTATTTTGTATAGTCAGTTGTGTCTGAAACCAAATCACAGGCTGTAACACCGAGTAAAAGCAGGGGCAGAATATTACAAAGAACAGGTCAAAGCTGAAAATTCAGGTAAGAGAATAAATGTCTAAAGCCAGCAACTCCTCACTGTTAACCTTATTTGTTTATTGAGTCAACATTATAATTCTACCCTTCTACTTGAAAGCAAACTTTTAGCATACAGATGGAGCAATTCACACATGACTTTACATCCATATTAATGCACACAGCTTGGAAAATGAAAATGAAGTGCAATAGGTCTGAAGCACAATTACTCAGGCTCTAGTACATTAAACTAAGGAATGATGTTGTGAAATAAAATCTGATGAACAACAACATCATCACTATAAACCCTATCATTCTAAGAAACTGAACAATGGGAATGAATAATACCCTGAAACATAAATATCATATTAGAACACAATCTGTGTGTGATACAACAAAGAACTACTCTAGATCATTCAATTGGGAAAGAAAATATCAAGAACTAAACGCGCAAGTGTCTTTGAATCAAAGGTCATGGTCTAACAAAAGATATTAAACAATGCCCCATCTGTCATTTTGAGACTGACGTAAAATGAATGCAATTACATAAGAAATAGGACGAGTAGGCCTGGAGCCTACTCTAGCACTCAATAAGATCATGGCTAATCTGACTATAGCTTTAGCTTGACTTTCCTGCCTGCCTACAGCACCTGAGTTCCTTTTCAATCAAAATCTGTTTAATTCTGGGTGGGTGAGTGCGAGTGCGTGCACACTTGTGAGGGAGAGGCAGAGTATGCCTGTGCACGTATCTGAGGTGGGGGGAAGAGGGTGTGCATGTGCATGTGTGCGGGGGGGTAGAGAGAGAGAGAACGTGTGTGCGCATGCGCACTTGACAGTGTGTATGAGAGAGGATCTGTATGAGTGTGTGTGTATTTATGTGCACGTGCGTGTGTGAGAGGGTGTGTATGTATGCGTGTGTGTGAGCGTGTATAGTCTGGTGGGGTCACTGATAAATCCTTTAGTTCTCTCAGGAGAGTAACCTCAAAGGAATTCAGGGATTTACATATATATATTAATTAATTAAAACCTTCTAACTGATGAAAGATTTAACAGCATCTCAGGTTTGTTTAGTACATCCTCATCAATGGTGTGAACCTTTGATCTTTTACTTATAAATTCTGTGTGTGATACCACCTCTCTCACTAACACCTGAAGGAGGACTGAGGGTCCGAAAGCTGGTGTTTTCAAATAAATCTGTTGGACTAGAACCTGGCGTCTTGTGACTTCTGACCTTGACCACCCCAGTCCAACACCAGCACCTCCACATCATATTACAAAGCCGTGCTGCCTCTCATTAATTAATACAAAACTTTCCAAGTGTCTCTGAATTTGTCCCCTGATTATTGCTTCCAAACCCTTGCTGCACTAAATATAAACTACAGCTACTGGGAATGTCTTCATACCGTTTCTCAGAACAGGACATCACATTTGCCGCTTTCCAATCTTTGGCAAATCTCCAAAATATCATGGGAAGATTGGAAAAGCTCTCTCCACCCCCCACAACCATTTTTCTGTTCAGTACCTCTTGGAACTGCTCAGATACTGAAGCAATGCATGTCCATGTGCAGAAAGGCCTGGGAAAGATTCAGACAAGTGGCAAGCAAAATTTTTGCCACACAAACACCTGGCAATGACCATCTCCACAAAGACAGAAAAACAGTTCTCCTTGATATTTAATCGGATTATCATTGCTAAAACCTTGCCATCAATATCCCAGGGGATTTCCTTAACTTAAAACTTAACTACAATAGCCTTAGCAATTCCATTTCAGTCTTCTTGACATCTAACCTGTTTGGTGCACTTGGCAAGATTGGAACTTAATAATGATGAGGCTCGTTGGGCTGTTAACCAGTAACAATCCTGAATTGGCAACTTGTCACCACCCGGTGAGAAACTCCCCACACCTCTTCTATGTTTCAATAAGGCCATTTCTCACTCTTCCAAACTCCATTGAATGCAAACCCAACCTGCTCAACCTCTCCTTGTGGGACAATCCTTACATATCCGGGATTAACCGACTGTCTCCAATGCTAATATATAATTTCTTAGATGAGGGGACCAAAACTGTTCACAATATTCGATATGTGGTTTAAGCACCGCCTTGCATTGTTTTAGCAAGACTTCCCTATTTTTATACTCTATTCCTTTTTATGTCAATTGACATGTCACTTAATAATCTGAGTGGAATCTAATACCTCAAACTGTATCAGTAGAATACCATTCTTAATTCTGCTCATGTTGTTGTTTCCTTTGTGGAATATTACAATTGGATCCTCCTCTTCCCATTTCAGGTTTGTCTTTAGTTGAGCGGAGTTGAACTCAATCTCGCAGTCTACAAGAGCTTTGGAACTCTGGTTCGATTGGCAAAGATCACCTATTCAGTATTATCAGTCTAGGATATTTGAGGAATTATATACCCAAATATTGCTTTCACACATTGTAGAAGAGCCTTAAAGCTTCTATTTTAAACAATCGGGATTACAATTTAACTTAGTCTATAACAATTCCATTTGACTCACCTTGGTGCGAACCATTTGCTGCGGAATATTGTTCATGGCATTTGTCAGCCATCCTTCGAGGCTTTTTGCAAAATTCCGAACGGCTTGGGTCAAGGCACCTAATAATGGCAAAAGTGAATAAAGATAGACGAATATAATTCAATAAGAGATTTACACTCTTATCTGAAGGCTATAGTTCAATATTTATTTTTCACAGATTTTAGAACTGAAGAACTTTACAATTCAACTGGTAAAATGTTGCTAAGTGTTAAGAACTGGGCAGTGCCAAGGATTAGATATTAGCCTTTCACATCAGCTACTTATGTAGCCCAGATGGAATTAAGTTCTCGCAATTTGTTGGAATACAAGTTGCGTACAAATGGAGTTTGTACAGCTCAATCCATTTCATAGAGGACATGAACCTACAGGAAAAATAATTTTCCTTATTGGCATTAACTGAAAATGTTATGAGAGATTGGTAGGTGAAATATATATTAAAAAGGCACGCTGCTGGATTAAATGTCTCTCTTTTCTCGCCAAGGCTTATCATTTAGACAGAGTTGCACAGACTTTGCTGGTTGTGCTATATATGACATTAGAATGACTACTACTGCCATTAGGTGCTGAAATGGAAAGTATTCTACCCCTTCCTGTACAATGAAAGTACTTGCTTGTTTTTGTGTAACAGCATAATTATACAGCATTTCTTAATGATATTAAATTTGGTGATCTCCCTTCATATTACACCATGTACTTTGAACACTACAAGAACACTTGATTAGGTAATATTTATACAGGAGTGAGAAAATATTACAAGACTCAGTGCCCGCTTACAGTCTGTGAAAAGTTTTGAGCTTCATAGAAATGGCCTCATTGGTAACAGTAATTTATTTGAACAATGACCTTTGCACAACTATTTTTACATCCAATAAAATTATTAGTCAGTATTTTTTAACATTAGGGAATAGAAGCAATAATTTTCAAATTGCTGCTTATTGTCCAGACGAATTCAGGGGCAGGACTGAATGCAAAGTTGAAAAACACAAACATAGAAAATCACCTCAAAAGGTTTTGGTTTTGGTATAATCTAATCTATAACTAAATGACCTCATTCATGATCAAATTGATGATACCTCTATTAATGTTTTCAATATATTTCTATTTTTCTACTTATGAAACAACTCCAGTTCTCCTGTAGAGGCATCTCATCCACAAGTTGCATGAAATAAAAGTCAACAGTCCATGAACCTGTTCTGACTGCACTGTCCTTAAACAGTCATAACTGGGTCTATCTTATCTATGAACAAAAACAAAGTTGCTGGAATAGCTCAGCAGGTCTGGCAGCATCTGTGAAGGAGAAAACAGAGTTAATGTTTCGGGTCCAGTGACCCTTCCTCAGAACTGAGGAAGGACAAAGGAAATAACAACATGAGTAGAATTAGGAAAGGTATTCTATTGATAGAGTTTGAGGTATTAGATTCCATCAGATTATTAAGTGACATGCTCTGAGGAAGGGTCACCGGACCCGAAACGTTAACTCTATTTTCTCCTTCACAGATGCTGCCAGACCTGCTGAGCTATTCCAGCAACTTTGTTTTTGTTCCTGATTTACAGCATCCGCAGTTCTTCTGTTTTTTATTTACTATCTTATTTATGGCTTCATTCAAGCAGGGAGAATGTCAAGCAAACCACACTTACATCAGAAAGATAAAGCAGAATATCTTTGAAATCTGAGGGAAGTACTTGCACCGAGTGGGAAGAAAAAAATAATATGGAATCGAATTCAGGGGCAGGACTGAATACAAAGTTGAAAAACACAAACACAGAAAATCACCTCAAAAGGTTTTGGTTTTGAAAGCAAGTCTACATTAAGAAGTGATTTTGAGAAAAAGCATAAAGGTATGTTGGCTGTCAATGTACAGGCAAACAGGAGTCAGAGTCTATGTCAGGGAGAGCAGTGACTTAACGGTCAAGAGGACACTGAAGTAGAATGGGATGGTACCATTGCTGTAAGTGAAGGGGAGGAGAAGAATCTTGAACTTAGTTCAAAGAATTAGACGTGGCTTAGTAAGGACCAGGTCATGGAGGTGAGAGTTTTGGATCTTGTAAAGATGTGCAGCAGTATTATGAATGAGTTGTAATTTGTGGAAGGAAAGGCACAAAAGGAGACGATGGACACCAAAGGATATTTTAACTTTTACAAGATTGAACAACATACGTCTTTCATTAATTGTGAACTTAAATTTGAAATGTTTATATTGATATATAGAAGGCAGAGCATTTAGCAATTCAGCTGCTAATGATTGGTATAATGATGAGAAGCTAAATGGAAGCAAAGAATTATGGCTCCATTATCTATAGAAGCAAAACTTTGCTCATATCAGTGTCTAAATTCAAAATGAATGCATTTGTCAGAACTGTTTTGATCTCAAAGTACTTATTTAAATTTTGAGGGACTGATATTTAGAATTGTAGAATTATTGAATATAATTATAGAATCCTTGAAGAATAGAATATATCCTTAAGGGCATTAGACAATTATTTGGATAAAAATAATGTGCAAAGACATGGGGAAAACACAGGAGATCGGCAGCAGGTAATGATGCTCATTTGAACATCAGGCAGGAATAATGGGCTGAATGATCTCCTGTGCGGTAAAACTTCAGAGATTCTGCAAACATATCAGTTTGGTTACATAGATTGAGGAAAATGGTAAATGGTAAATGATAAAGTCCAAGAAAATATTCTAAGGGCATATAATACATTATAATTTGCTCTTCTGAAGACAAAACCAAAAATTCACTAATATTTAACATCAACACCATTTTCTTCCATTCTGACAAATAATTTCTTGAGGTTGTTGGCTGGCTCGCTGAGCTAGCTGGTTATTGTACAGACGTTTCCTGGTGATCAAATTTAAGAGAGAGGAGGAAGACAACAATCAACTTTTGTTCCTAGATGTCAGGGTAGAACAAATGACCAACGGGGAGTTCCAAACCACAGTATATAGGAAGGCAACCCACACTGATCAAATCCTCAATTTCCACAGCAATCACCCCAATGTCCACAAACAAAGCTGTGTTAGGACATTATTCAAACAAGCCACAACACACTGCAGTGCACCAGAACTATGCAAGAAGAAGGAAGAGCATCTATACAAGGTATTGCTAACAATGGATATCCCAACAACTTCATCTGCATGGTGCCTAATAGATAGACAACACCAAGAGGACACAGTATGCACCAAGACACTGGCCACACTACTCTATATCAATAGCATATCAGAACTGACAACGACTCCTACAACCACTAGGAATCATGGTAGCACACAAACCCACAGCCACACTACCACAAGCACTCACAAGGAACAAAGACCCCATACCCATAACATGCTGGAACAGCGCAGTTTACAAAATACCTTGCAATGGCTGCAACAAACATTACATTGGCCAGACCACAAGGAAACTAGCCATCAGGATACACGAACACCAGCTAGCAGCAAAACGACACAACAAGCTTTGCCTCATCTCAGTGCACTCGGACAATGAAGGCTATCAATTTAACTGGGACGACGTGAACATCCTAGCTCAAGGCAGCCACAGACACGTAGGGGAATTCCTACAGACCTTGTTTTCAACCCACATTGCAATCAACAAACATGTGGAATCAGACACCATATACAAATTCGTGCAAAAAAGAACCGGAAATGACACAACCTAACAACGGACCAAATCATATAAATTCCAAGCGGAGTAGAACAACATTGCTTCATCGGAGGCTGCACTGATAATGTTACCTAGCATGGTGACGAAACATCTGTACGATAACCAGCCAGCTCAGCGAGCAAGCCAACAACCTCATCCACAATCCGAGCTACAAATCTTCGCAAGAACCTTAAATAATTTCTATCCAGTGAGACAAAAAGCCAGTTTGTGAGCAATTATCCTGTGATTTTGTTAACAGTGCTGTATGCATAGCTGAAGGTGGTCATAAAAGTTAACACCAATAATCATTTTAATTACACTGACAATTTTAATACTGGATAAGCATATTCCTTAAAAACATGTTCAATTGTTTTATTACCAGTAACAAATGATGATTTTACAAAATTGTTTTCCTTAATATACCCTGGTGGGCAAAGATGCATCCTGGAAATTTGGCCACAGTGCTTTTCTGACCTTTCATTTTAATGTTCAGTAAATCATGGAACCATAGACCTGAATTCTGAATTTAAACTATAGCCTTAAATTTGGTTTTGCAAAAGTAAACATAATGCAAAAATCTGAAATTTGCATAAAGTCCAGCATCACAATTAAGCAGACCTCAAATTCTCTATAATCAGGACTACATAATTTCTTTACTATCCAATATTTTGTTAATCGATAGATTGGCCCTGAATCGTAACAAGGAACCACTGCTTTATACCAGTTACTGAACATCACATATATTACTTTTTCTTTAAGGAAGGCAGAGAGAAAAACACTGTATTGAAACAAATCTCAATTTGTAAACTAATTTATTTCACATAAAACCCAAGTCCACACTTGATATTTCCAGATGTCACTGCTGTACTGCACTCCTAGCTGGAGTCCCAAATTTTACCTTCCATAAACGTGAGACCTGAACACTTCTGCCTAGGACCTAATTTGCACTAAATCCACTTGACCTTTTGTTCCCATGCTCCCTGATTTGCACTGACAACCAATTAAAATTCTTGTCTTCCCTTACAAATTCTTCCATAGCCTGACCAATCCCTACCTCTCAGTACTGGCATTGAGTGCTTTTGCTGGTGGGATTCTCTCAGAGTCCCTGTGGCAGCATTTACTTTTCAGCTTTCTTCATGGTGAGTGGTGGGATGTGACCCTGAAATGGGTATTAACTGCATATATAAAGGCTTCAATGGCAGCATGCGAGAAGAGCAGGGACCTTATGTCATGGGTTAAGCAGGGAAGAGGTGGGAAGGCAGTTGCACGTCCTCCTGCCACACTCACACCTGCTTAAATTCTCTCCAATGGCAAACTCGCCATAGGCAAGACCGGCGCAAAATTCAGACTTGTGCCGATAAGTAGAAAGCAACATTCATGACACACAGATGCTAGGCAATTTTAAACAAGAGGGAATTTAAACAAGAATTTTAAACAAGAGAGTTCTGAGGAAGGGTCACTGGACCCGAAACGATAACTCTATTTTTTTCCTTCACAGATGCTGCCAGACCTGCTGGGTTTTTCCAGCAACTTTATTTTTGTTTGAGAATTTAACTACCTCTGCTTGACACTGAATGGCGTCACCATCACTAAATTTTTCTGTTATCAACATGGGGTTACTGTTGGCCAGAAACTGAACTGGACTAACCATATAAATGTCGAGGCTACAAAAGTAGGTCAGGGGTGACTAACTCACCTCCTGACTTCCCATTGCCCATCCACCAACTACAAGCCACAAGTCAGGAGAACAATGGAATACTCTCCACCTGCCTGGATGAGCGCAGCTCTAACAACAGTCAAGAAGCTTGACATCATCCAGGATAAAGCAGCCCCCTTATTTGGCATCTCCATTGCCAACTTAAACATCCGCTCCCTCCACCATGAAGCCACTGTGACAGCAGCTTGTACCATCTACAAGATACACAGAAACAATCCATCAAGGCTCCTTCAAATGCATCTTCCAAAACTGTGACAACTGGAAAGACAAAGATAGAAGATGCATGGGAACATCATTACCTACACATTCTCTTCCAAACCACACAGTATCCTGACAGGGAACTGGATTACAATTCCTTTACTATCACTGGGTCAAAATCTGGAATTCCGTTCCTAACAGGCCTAGCCTGTGGAATCCAGATCTCACAAACAAATCAAATAAAGAAAAGAACTGAGGAGCTAACGGGACTAAACAGTGAAAAATCTCCTGAACCAGAAGATCTGCACCTTTGAATTTTCAAAGAGACAGCACCAGAGATAATAGATACATTAGTTAAGATCTTTCAATATTCTTTCACTTCTAGATGAGTTCCGAAGAATTGGAAGATAGTAAACAGAACACCACACTTTAGACCAATGAATGACAATGTGGAAATAGGAGCCAGTTAGCTTAATATCATTTGTAAGTATATTGCTAGAACTTAAATTAGGCATGCCAGAACAGCACACTTAGAAAAATCAGGATATGATTAACTACAGCTAACATGGATTTATGAAAGGAGAATTGCATTTGATAATTTTGGAATTTTTTGGGAATGTAACTAGTTGGGTGCAATGTTTCTGCATTTTTGAAAGACATTCAAAACAGTGTCTTAAAAAGAGGTTATTTCACTTCTTGTTATAATAGGTGGTATTATGCCTATTGGTGGTAATGTATTATCATGGATTGAGGGTTGAATAATCAACTGAAAACAGAAGCAATCAACAATGCATTTTGAGATGGCAGGCTGTAACTTATTATTGTACGGAAAGAATCAGAACTTGTGCATCACTCATTTAAAATCCAAATTAATCGATTGAGCAAGTGACAGTAGATGAAGGTAATTGGTCTAAGTCTAGTTGGTGATACAAAGTTAAGCAGGAAAAATAAATGGTTTCAAAAGATTTTCAAGCCCCATATTTTGGCAGAAATCAAGTCAGGTCATCTCCAAACAAATTCCAATGATCTGTAGTGTTAAATGTATTTTAAGATGTGCTTCCAATGATTATTTTAGTCTGTACTGCCTAACGAGCTAAACCCTGTACCGGTACTCATATTTTGTCTGGCTAAGTCATCATTGGGATTCAGATTTGAACACCGTAATGAAAGTTCTGCCTCCTTCAGCCAGGTGCCATGACTGTCCTTTTGAATGTGCCAAATAAAATGATGGCAGCTGGACTGGCACCAAAACAAGGCAGCAAGTTTGAATCATGAATTTTGGGGAGATTCTGCCCCACTCCCACCAGAGACAGTCCCTTAGAATCAGGGCCAACAAATCTAAATCATCATTCACAAAGAACCGAATAACAATTTAAAGTGATTATAACAGTATAAAAGTCAAACATAGAGAAGCAGATCACAACAGAAGTGAAAAACTGCAAATCTTATCTCCTGTGGGGAACAAAAAAATCCTTAATTTGCTTCAATTATTATAGTTAGTAATTAACTTAATTATTTGCAGCACATTGCAGCATGATAAAACAAAAGATCTCAAATAATTTTTGGTGCACCTTTATGTTCCTGCCACTCCTTAAAGCTGATGAAGAGACCAGGCAAGGATTAACAGGGCTCTGTGATTGCTGCTCTTTAGTTGACAGCACGAAGTACAACAAAGGACATGCGGGGAAAAGCATTCCTTTCACTTGGTGCCTTTTCTGAGCTAAATGGAAATACCACTGAGGTGCATTATAACTGTGAATACATGTCATATTAAATTGACTGATAACAAATGCATTTCTATTACAGGACGGAATCATTTGCCAGAACAGAAAAATTAATATGTTACTGAAGTACAAAAATAATGTGTGCTGGTCCTGCGTTATTACAATGAACCTACATATTTGTAAGGTCACATTTTCAACTAAATCAGATTAACAGTTTAACACAAAGATGAGAAAAACAATTTCTAAGTTATTTCCATTTGAAAACGGAAATGGGAGGTTGTGGGGCATCTGCTACCCACAACCCTCATGGGTCATATTGCCAAGATAATTTCACAGACAGGAATAAAAAAAATCCATCTGGATAATTCTGTGCACAAATAAACTCATCTAATAAAGGAAAGCGATGCTACATCGTTAGCACAGAGCTGAATTTGGGGAGGGGGCGGTCTGTGTAAAAAATCAGGCATAAGCCCATTTCTATTCAGCCTTTGGGTCCTTCAAACTCAAAGCACCAATTTCATTAGGAGCAAAATGGCAAATTTCCCAATTTTATGTGCCTCATTGCCTGCTAGCATTCTCCTAGGGGCAGTAACTCCAATCAACACGTCAATTCGCATAGATGATACAAGTTGATCTTCGAAGCTTTGAAAAACCTTTCCGAAAACAGGGGTCAACTTAAACATCAAGTATATAAGTGAACGGCTTACATATGTGTGGCTGGTCACTATCTTTGTCATCTTCCATGTAAGGTTTGCTCTCTTTGGGAATGTCTTAAACTCCCATATTGTTTTGCAACACCGCCTGTATTACCTGGACACAATTATATGCTAATACTAAGCAACATGCGATTGTGGGATGACAAATTGAGGCATGAAGCAAGTGCAGTTGCCATGTATGAAAAGCGGTGCTAAAATGGATGCTGAACACATATAAAACATTATTACTGGAGGTGAGGAATAGGTTTGTCTTTAACCCTGGTTGACTTATATGCTGCGATCTGGGGTTACGCTTTTTTGCTTTTTAGGTCTGAATTTCCAAATTTAGAAAAGCAAGCAACTTGCGGTAGTACTTACTAGGAATAGGTCTAAGGACGTCTGGAATAAGGATTTCCACCAAAGCCTGGTACATTATATGATCGCAGGTACACATCCACTTGAGGACGGAGTCATTCTTACACAGAGCAGTGAGCTTTGCCTTCGGAAGTCTACCTTCTATCTCATTCTCACTGCAGGAGGACAGATGTAGAATCAAATCAATGATTATTAAAATACCAGTGATGAGAGAGAGATTTTGTTTGAAATTAAATGGTGGATTTTTATACCCTCAGGTCCAATTTAGCAAGTGTCAACAGTAACTGTTTTCCCAAGTAATGTGAAATCTGAGACAAAAGATGATATTTTAATATTCCAAAGTCCTTGGGTTTCTGTGCAGACAGCAGGTTAAAAAAGCAAAAAGACTGCATACAGATTGGGAAACTGGAAGGAACTCTGTCATGGTCATATTTTCCCAGAGGATCACTCATGGCACTTTCTGGTATTCAAATATTCAAATTCTGGTATTTAACGGGGAGGCAATGGCCTAGTGATATTATTACTGGACTGTTAATTCACAAACTCAGGTAAAATGTTGGAGATTTGAGGTTTCAAAGAAAAACTGAATTAGCAAATTCTAATGATGACCATGAATCATTACCAATTGTTGGAAAAAGCCATCTGGTTCACTAATGTCATTTAGGGAAGGAAACTGCCATTCCTACCTGGTCTGGCCTGTATGTGTCTCCAGACCCACAGCAATGTGGTTGATTTTCAATTGTCCTCTAAAGTGGCCTAGCCAGCCACTCAGTGATATGAATTACTACAAAGTCTCAACGAAGCAATGAAACTGGACAGATCACCTGGCATTGACCCAGGCACCAAGAAAGACAACAGCAGAAACAGCCCTGTCGACCCTGCAAAGTCCTCTTTATGGCAATGGATTCAGGGTTATCAGCAAATTCTTATTTCCAGATATTTTTTACTGAATTCAAATTCCATCATCTACCGTGACGGGATTGGAACCCAGATCCACAGAACATTAGCTGCGTTTCTACATTAATATTCTAGCAATAATACCAATTCTAATAGGATTATGCCTATGAATGCAATTTCTGTGGGTTGGGATATTAAAGAATATTCTTGACATACAAATGAATGCACAACAGTTCCTGTCAATGAAGGCTGGGAAATCTGACCCACCTGCAGGTTTCTGAGAACTTAGTAACTACCATTCAACCTGAATCAAGTTCCATTGCCTGCTCTTCTAAAAACCCTGTAAGAATCTGCCCCTTCTTTCCATCCAAAGACTGTGAGAGACAGAAAAATGGGTGGAGCCAATGCAACATGAACATTAACCCCTTCAGAACCATTTACTTCTTTAACAGTGGGCTCTTGCATTTAACCTGAGTGCATGCATTAGCTACTGGAAATCCCCCATGAGATGGGGGCAGGGTCAGAAAATGTAAATATGTTCCATGGAAATGAAATAAAGTTGCTACCCAGGATCCTGCCTTTAACTCATGAGTGCACAAGTTTCCTGGATTTCACTAGGCAAAATAAGTTGAGAAGACAGTGGGAACTCAACAACTGAGAAGCAAGAAAGGTTTTATTTACTAAGATTTGACAACAACTACCTTGGCCAAGTGAAAGGTTTCATTTTAAAGCTGTACTCTGATTTGGAAGCAATTTTCAATAGCTGGTAGTCATTTCTGCCACTTAGCAGTTTTCTGCCTTGGATCTACACTCTCCAGCTGTCATTATTAGCAGCACAGGAGCCATTGAGGATTGATCCATCTTGTGCCTCTGATAAGGAACAGGAGGAGTAGCACAAGCAATGAGAGTCACAGCAAGAGCAACACCAGGAGCTTTCTCCCCCACAAACTGTTGCTGCAAAAGAGGCGAGGAGCACAGAGATCTACTTTGCAGGAGATTATATTCCCAACACAAGACATGGGCAGAAGAACAGAATTCTGGAAATGCCTGATTCTAAGTGCCGCAGGAGACTCAGACTTTTCTTGAAGGCAATCACCTCCATTTGCATCTCTTGGAAAAATTCCTCTCTCTAAGTGGAGCGGGTGGGCAAACATACACTGTGGTTGGGGAAGGTCACTGGAGCTCTTAATTTCTTAGCTCTCTGAGATCTGCTCGTGATATTTTTGAAATCTCTCAGTCTGCTGTCCCTAAATGCTTCTCCTAGATGCCATGCTTGTCTCAACAATACTTGAATTCACCTAAATACTGATGAGGCTAGTCAATATCAGAGATTTACTGTTGTGGTTTGACATTTCACAGGTTCAGCGAGCCACCAAGTATGCACATGTTGTATTTAAGGCACGTTTAGATCATTCAGGGGTATTCATAAACTGAAAGGGACTGATTTCCATCAATTCTCAGGTGGTTTGCAACAACTGAAAGATCATGATGCTGTAAAGATTCCTTCATCCTGTGAGTCAATTCTCCTACATGCACTCCAAGCAGGGTTAGCCTGTGGCTCCGCAAAAATAAGGCATGCTCACAAAGGTTGTGGCTGATGACACTGAAAGAAGCCCCTTCACTGACACGCAGGAAAGAAATCACATCAGGGAATACCAAGAGGCCCGGATAGAATAGACATGTAGAAGATGTAGGAAAGACTAGGACCTGACGGCATAGCCTCAGATAGAGGAGACAATCCTTTAGAATTGAGATAGGAGGAATTTCTTCAGCCAGACAGTGGTGAATCTGTGGAACTCACTGTCACAGAAGGCTGTGAGGACTAAGTCATTGAGTGTATTTAAGACAGCAATAGACAGGATCTTGATTAGTAAGGGAATCAAGGGTTAAATGGAAAAGGTTGGAGAATGGTGATGAGAAACATATCAGCCAAGATTGAATGGAGGTGCACACTTGATGGGTCGAATGGCCTAATTCTGCTCCTATATCTTATGGTCTTACAGAATTGTCATTGAGCAAACCATTGGATTGCTCATGAAGTATCTCAGGTGCTAGGACAAATCTGGGGGTGCTCTTCAATATCTAAAACCAATGATTTTCTGAATAAACATATGTAAAAGGACATGGCCAACATGCTTGCTTCAGCATACAATATGTCCAGGGTTAATCTTCTATTTAAATCCAGTTTGCTGCAATATCCTCATATTCCTTAATTCTCTTCAGCATCTAAACATTCATCAATCCATGCCTTGAGTACACTCAATGAGTAAGGATTCACACTCCAGGAAGGTAAAGGATTCCAAATATTCACAACCGTTTGAAGACATTTCTTCTTGTCTCATCCCCAAGTTATATTTTGGTTCAGGATAGATGCAAATCGACTTAATAAAAATCAAGAAATATTGATTTTAAGAAACAAAAATATCATAAATAAATTAGTTACACATTAGAAGTAATTCTAAGAGACAGCTTGCTTTAGTCAAACCATTTCCAGCAATGAAAAGTACAATTTTTCTTTTCCACTGTCTGCTATTACAAAAAGAGTGGTAGGTAAGGAGATAATCAAGTTATATATATGGAACCAAGCTTTATGGGAGTAAAGCATATCTGTCCCAGATGCTGTTCGAGAAATACATGAGCCTGGATATTTAAGAAAAAAAAAGTTTTAAACTCTTTCAATTTGTGAATTTTTTTTTTTTAAAAGCCCCAGAAGTGTTGATTTACAGTTATACATATTTCAGTACCAGATGAATAAAAGAAAAGGCTACAAATAACCTCCTAAATAATCAATTAAAATGCTAACTGACATACTTTCTGCATCTCCTAAAAGTTAGGAGGTGAAGAAAAATGAATTTCTGGCATTGTAAGTGCCTAATACCCACCATGCCAACAAATGGAAGCCAAGCACTTCCACACCACAGAGAAAGGAAAAAATGGAACAGACTTGCCTCAGGCTTCCCACAGATGCATTCTAGGAGTTATTTTCAAAATTGTTGAAGGATATATATTTTACTTGCATGTGAGAGAGATAGGAGAGGTAGAAAATAAAGAAAAATATAAATATACAACATATATCAGGTTAGAAATTGGTGGTCTTTGCATCCATTTTTCAGGTGATGTAAGATTTTCCACAGGGTTATGTATTGTTCCCCAAAAACACCTGAAATATGATGTGAGGCATCCACCTCAAAGAGGCACTGGTCCCTATGTATCTGCTAATAAGATATAATGCTTGTTAACACCCCTTCTTCAACATTGATCAATTTCATGTGGAGCAGAGTATCAAGCCCCCACTACCCAGGTTTTGGTAGGATTTTTGCTGTCTAAGAAACAGTTCCTACTGCTTATCTTGAACTTACCTTCCCATTCAGCAGGCAGCAGCAGAAAACTACTCTATACTGCAGTTCTGTGGGACCCAGTCCTTGTAACTTACACAGTCATGTTCTTTTCTCATCTGATCAAAAATTACACTTAATATTTGTCTTTGTTTAGTTTGATATTTCATAAATCAACATTTTGTCTGGTTTTGAAAAAATACAAGAAAGAGAATAAATGCTTTTAAACCCCAAGAAAACAAAAGCAAACATATACCGTTCATTTTCCCACCCTTGGCTGGTCGGTCATGTACTTCATCATTAAATGGTGGCTGCCCCACTGCCACAAATGCTGCACTTCTATTTCCCCGTGGGGAGTTTTATTTGTGTGTGGATAATTTTGACTTTGTTTTCATCTAACCAAGGCGGCTCTGGATGACATTGTGCCTATATACCAGGATTCCCCAAGTCCAATCTGATATCAAACATGGACACAAGTCGTTCTTCATAATTCACTATATTTCTCTTCATGATGCCCGTGCAAGGGCCGAACAATGTTTCAAATGCTTGGATACCCATCACCAAGCACTTGATTTCTCCAACAGCGCTAGCTGTCCAAAATACTGCCCCTGGTACATCTGGCAATCCCTACTTCTGTCTTATACTGTTGACTTGCCAGTGTCATGTTCTTGATCATGATATTCACTTCAACCAATTCTACAAAAGGGACAGTCTGCATTACCATCTTGTGCAATGGTATGTTTGTTGTCCTGAAATGTCCTCTCTCCATTTCCTTCTCAGAAACTTAGCTGAAATTCACTGGCAGTGAGGAATACAGCTCATTTTTCATTGTCAACTTTAGTTTTGCTGCCTCCAAAGGTACAACAGGTATCAGCAGCTTGATTAAAAGAAGGCCTCAGACTGTATTTTGGGAGAATGTCAGTCCTCTGGTTTCAGCAATGTGCTTGCAACATCTCACTTAAAGTGGGCCTAAACTAATCTCACCCAGATTAACATAACCGGCCACATTGTGAAAGTCAAATGGATCCGCATAGACACTTGCCTGGTTTGACTGATTGTTGTCCCTTCAGTTGAAGTTGATGAACTATAGTGCCAGAATGTTTGCCATAGCTTTTCAATTAGGCTAAACTGAAGATTCACCACAACATCCAGTATCGCCTATAAAGTAACAAAAGCACTCTGTAAGCAGAAGGTATGGCTCAATCAAAAAGCAGTTTAAAAAATTCATTATTCTTTGCAATTTAAAAACAGAAGCTCTTCAGAGGAGGTGTGGGTGTATAGGGAATTAGAATTTTTATATTAGATCATAGATATTAGAACATGAACACTAAGAAGTTTATTTGAAACTCTTCTATCATTTTAGTGGAGGCTTTAACAAACTTAAAATGCATATGCTAGCTTAATTATTTAATACATGACACATTAAAATTTGGTCACTGTAGGAAGATTACCTGTGCAGAACTTGGATTGTGAGATCTGTACACTGAGTTAAAACAGCTCTCTGCTAAACCGATATGCTTTGTGAAGCTGGGCTAATGCGAGGATGAGGAACTGAAGGTTATTCATCCAGATCTGGAAAATGTGGATCTATCACTGCACTTTTAGAAATAAAGTGATTGGAAAAGTTTAAGTGAACTACCTAAGTAAGTAGGAGAATGACTGACAGAAGTTGAGATAGGTCAAGTGTGTTTTTTGCCTCTGTGTTTTATAGTCAATGTCACTTAGCGCGTCTATTAATTTGTTGTTATTTAATAGAAGTGTACAAATGTAGAGATTGCTACTCTTGGGCATTATTGGTCGAGATGTCAGTTCATGGCCTTTCATTGAATTGGGAAATTTTAAAAACATAAGTTATCAGGAGGTGAAAAGGAGCACGGTCAAACACAACACCTGATCTCCTACTTCAGTACCTCTCCATGTAAATGTAGGAGATGTTACACATGCTATTTTACCTGCTCTCTCCTCAGTGTCCAAGGCCCCAGTTGCTCTTTTCCAGACTGTGCAGTGATTTACATGTGCTTGTTTCAATTTAGCAAACTGCATTCGCATCTCACAATATGGTGTCCTCTACATTGGGAAAAGCAATTTAGATTAGGTGACTGCTTTGCAGAACACCTCTGCTTGGTCCACATGTACGACCCGAAGTTTCTGATAACCTGTCTTTTTAATTCTCCACCTTGCACTTATCCTTGTTCTCAGCATTTGGGTGAAGCTCAAAACAAGCTTGAGAAGCAGCACTTGATCTTTTGAAAGATTGTGGTTTTCTAAACCAAATACTAAGGTCAACAATTTCTGACTTTAATCACTGCAACTGACTCCACTGCCCTCAACCCCTTTAGTTTCACTTTCGTTTCAGGTTTCAGTGATAACTTTGTTTTTCTCACTTTTGCTTTCGACAGCAGCCATTCACAATCACACCATTTCTGGATCGATCTGCATTTTCTATCCTCGTCCTCATTTTACTTCATTTCTTTCATGAAATGTGGGCACTGGTATGGCCTGAATTTGTTGCCCTTACTTATTTGTCCTTGAACTGGCCATTTAAGAGTGAACCTGTATACATTTAGTCATATATTGACCAGGCCAAGTAAGGATAGCAGAATTCCTTTTCACTCAGTTGATGATGGCCTCATTGTTACTGTTACTGACATCTAGCTTTATATTCCAGATCTAAAGCACATGGGATTGGGGGTAGTGTGCTGACAAACATAGAGAACTGGCTGACAAACAGGAAACAAACAGTAGGAATAAACAAGGTGCAGAGCTGGATGAACACAGCAGGCCAAGCAACATCATAGGAGCAGA
>NC_063334.1:13283708-13293304 GCF_021869965.1 Rhincodon typus
TTTTTGAGTTGCAGCCAGTGACTGGTGGAGTACCACAGGGATCAGTGCTTGGATCCCAGCTATTCACAGTATCTCTTCAACAATTTAAACCACCAAGTTTGTAGATGACACAAAGCTGGGTGGGAGGGTGAAATGTGAAGAGGATGCAGAGATGCTTCACTGTGATTTGGACAAGCTGAGTGAGTGGGCAAATGCATAGTAGATGAGGTATAATGTGGCTATGAGAGTTTATCCGCTTTGGTAATAAAAACCAGTAGGCATGTTAGTGTCTGAATAGTGATAGATTAGGAAAGGGGGAGGTACATCAAGACCAGGGTGTTCCTGTACGCCAGTCGCTGAAAGTATACAGGTGCAGCGTGCAGTCATATGTTGGCCTTCATAGCGAGAGGAAGTGAGTACAGGAGGAGGGATGTTTTGCTGCAATTGTACAGGGCCTTGGTGAGATCATACCTGAAAGTATTGTGTGCAGTGTTGGTCTCCTTATCTGAGGAAGGATGTTCTGACGATGGACGGAGTGCAACAATAGTTTTAACAGATTAATTCCTGGGATGGCAGGACTGATGTATAAAGACAGAATGAATCTTTTCAGACTGTATCCACCCAAGTTTAGAAGATGATAAGATATCCCTCAGAAACTTTTAAAATTCTAACAGGACTGGACAGGGTAAACACAGGAAGGATGTTTCCAATGACCAGGCAATTCCAGACCAGGTGTCACATGCTAAGGAGATGGGTTGGCCACTTAGGACTGAGATGAAGAGAAATTTATTCACCCAGAGAGTGGTGAGCCTGTGGAACACACTGCCACAGAAAAGTTGAGGCCAAAACATTAAATATTTTTAAAAAGTAGACAGATATAGTTCTGAGGTCTAAAGGGATTAATGGATATGGGGAAAAAGCAGGATTAAGGTACTGAATTGATGATTAGCCAGGATAATATTGAATGGTGGAGCAGGATTGAAGGGCGGAATTGTCTCTTGCTGCTCTTATTTCACATGTTTCTGTGTTTATTAATTTAATGTAAATTCCAACCGCTGCCATGGTTGGATTTGATCAAATATCCCAGAACCTGAGTATCTGGGATATGAGGCCAATGACATTATCACTATGCCACTATCTGGCTATTGCTTTGTTATTTAATGTCTTCCACCTTTAACCAAATCTCAGACCTTTCCCTTATTTCTCTCTACTTGCCTCCATTTACAGAGGTCTTGTGATACAGTGGTAGTGTTCCTATCTCTGGGCCAGCAGGCTCTTGGCACGAACAAGAATAATTTTATTTTCTGAGGGACTAACCACACATCTCCTTATAACATCATTAAAAGTGCTTATGTTTCTAATATTTGCCAGTTCTGATTAATTAAAATATTGAGCGGTTCTCTCTCCACAGATTATGCCAGACCTGCTGAATGTTTCCAGCACTTTTTTTTATTATTTATTTCCATCGTCTGCAGAATTTTATTTTAGAAAAACAAAGAGGTCAGTTTTATGATTTGTTTTGCAATGGCAAAGTTTAATATGAAATTGCAGTCATAAAAGGATTAATAATTTACTTTTAAGTTGTGCAGATTAGAATTCAAAATTAAGTTTAAATTAGAGGTACTACATTCCTTACCTCACAGTGCTCTCTATAAAGAATCTGTAATGTTCTGATATCCTCAAGGGTGATGCCATCCAATAATGGAATGTCTGCAACCTCAAGCTCTACAAATTCAGGAAGAGCGCGAGAGGCATCTATTATCAAAAATAAGATTTATTAACACTAGTCATCTGAGAGACCAAACCATGCTTCATTTACTGACATCAAAAGGCCTTTAGAGCTTGGAGGGTAAAGACTCTGAAGCAGCCAACTGTGTTGCAATTTTGGTCTTCTTTCACCGAAAATGCTAGCAGACTATTCTTACATATGCACTCACACAATACGAACATTTGTTTTATTTATTTATAGGATGCAGATGACATTGGCAGAGTGAGCATTTATCGCGCATCTTTAATTGCCCTTGAGAAGGTGATCTTGAACTCCCACAGTCACTGTGGTATAGATAAGCCCAGAATGCTTTTAGATCTTGAATTCCAATGTGAATATGAGGAGAACTTGCTGCTGGTGGTGGTGTTGCCAAGTGCCTGAGTCCCTTACTCCTCTACGTGGTAGAGGTTATGGCTATAAAAGTCTTTGGAACGTCAAGCAAGTTTTTGGAAAGTTGAGGTGCACCTTGTAGATGGTACACAATGTTGTCATTCAGTCATGGTGTAGTAAATGAATGTTCAGAGTAATGAGTAGGATGTTGATGAAGTGGTTTGCTTTATGGTGGTTTGGAGCAGCAGGTGGTGAGAGTAAGCCATCACATTCCTGACCTGTGCCTTGAAGACACCAGAAAGATTTTGGAGGGTTACGCACCACAGAAAATCCAGCTTCTGACCTGCTCTTTATTACATGGTGACTTGCAATTTTCTAGTTAATTATGGATTTGGAGACATGTGTTAGTAATTAGCTTACTTTATTTGTTGAAACTGCACTTTCCATTGATTATGAATGAATTGTGATTATGATTATGAATTAATTGCCTCAGAAGTCACTCAAGACACATTATCAGTTTCCTGCATGGTTCCAGTGAAAATTAAGCACAGCATCTCATCTTTCTGGACTCAACACTGAATTCAACAATTTCAGATCATAGCCACGATCCCATTTCTTCCGGGCAACACTGTTGGTAATGATTCTGCAATCCTCATCTACATCTACTCTCGGCCCAGCTTTTATTTCTTCTCTTGTCAAATAGGAAACAGGCTATTTTGCACCTCATTTTGGCAGCGAGGAAACACTACGAAAGAGGCTTAAGGGGAGAGAATTGTTTTAAAATTTTTTTCAAGGGATGTAGGCATTGCTGGCTGGCCAGCATCCACTGTTCATCCTCAATTATCCAGAGTCAACCACATTGCTGTGGGTATACAGTTATGTGTAGTCCAGACTAGGTACAGGAGCACAGAATGGAGTGAGGAATATGGGGAAGGTACGAGGCCATAGGGTTCCATGGAAGCTATAAGGAAAGTGGGAGGCCTTTAAAAAAGTGTGATAGCTAGAGTTCAAGATCTTTATGTTCCTGTAAGGGTGAAAGGCAAGGTTGGCAGGAGTAGGGGACCCTGGATAACAAGAGGTATTGAGGCTTTGACCTGAAAAGAGGAGGAGGCATGGCTCAGTAGCAGGCAACTGGGATCAAGGGAATCTGTGGAGGTATATAGGGAATACAGGAGTTTACTGAAGTAGGAAATCAGGAGAGCAAAAAGGGGCCATGATATAGCTTTGGCTGAGAAGATTACGGTGAATCCAAAGAGATTCTTTCTAAGTATGTTAAAGGAAAAATGATAACTAGAGAGAGAATAGGACCCCTCAAGGCAGATATGTATGTGTGGAACCGCAAAAGATGGGTGAGGTCCTCAATGAATACTTCTACTCTGTGTCTATTGTGGAGAAAGACAAGATGACTTGGGAACTTACGGAAGTTAGTTGTGATATCTTGGGGACAGTCCATATCACAGTACAGATGGTGTTGGAAGTATTAGAATGTACGAAGGTGGATAAATCTTCTGGTCCTGACCAGATAGATCCAAGAATGCTGCAAGAGGCTGGGGAAGAAATTGCGGGGTCCTGGCTGATAGACTGGAGACTGGAAGACTGGAGGGTAGCGAATGTTGTGCCCTTGTTGAAGAAGGGCTGCAAAGAAAAGCCTGGGAATTATAGACCAGTAAGCTTAACATCTGTGATAGGTAAGTTACTTGAGAAGATTCTGAGGAATAAGATATACATGCACTTGGAAAAACAAGGTTTGATAAGGAGTAGTCAGCATGGCTTCGTGCGTGGGAGATCATATCTCATAAATTTGTTAGAGTTCTTTAATGAAGTGACCAGGAGGGCAGGGCAGTGGATGTAGTCTATATGGATTTCAGTAAGGCCTTTGATAAGGTTCCACATGGTTGGCTGCTCTGGAAGGTTAGATCACATAGAATCCAGGGAGAGCTGACAAACTGGATATACAATTGGCTTGATGGTAGGAAGCAGAGAGTAATACTGGAAGGATGCTTGTCTGACTGGAGGCCTGTGACTAGTGGTGTGCCTCAGGGGTCGGCGCTGGGCCCATTGCTGGTTGTTATTTATAAGGATGATTTGAATGAGAATGTACAAAGGCATGATAAATAGGTTTGCAGATGACACTAAAATAGGCGGTATTGTGGACAGTGAGGAAGGTTATCAGAAATTGCAACAGGATCTTGATCAGCTGGGGAAGTGGGCCAAGAAATGGCAAATGGAGTTTAATTTAGATAAGTGTAAGGTATTGCATTTTGGAAAGTCAAATCCAGGTAGGAATTTCGTGGTGAACGGTAGGGTCTTAAGGGGTGTAGTGGAAGAGAGGGACCTTGCAGTCCAGGTGTATGGTTCTCTGAAAGTGCAGTCACAGGACAGCAAAGGCGGCTTTTGGCATACTGGCCTTCATCAGTCAGGGTACTGAGTATAGAAGTTGGGAAATTATGATGAAGTTGTACATGATGTTGGTGAGGCTGCACTTGGAGTAGTGTGTTCAGTTTTGGTCACCTTGCTACAGGAAGGATGTTATTAAATTGGAAAGAGTGTGGAAGAAATTTACAAGGACCTTGCCAGGACTCAAGGGACTGAGTTATAGGGAGAGGCTGGGCAAGCTAGGATTTTTTCTTTAGAGCGTAGGAGACTAAAGGGGGCATCTTATCGAAGTGTATAAGATCATGAGAGGCGTGGATAGGGTGAATGCACTTAGTCTTTTCCTCACGGTTCGGGAATCAAGGACTAGAGGGCATCAGTTTAAGGTAAGAGGGGAAAGAATACATGGGAACCTGAGGGGCAACTTTTTTTTTTTATCCAGAGGGTGGTACACATATGGAATGAGCTGCCACCGGAAGTAGTTGATGTAGGTTCATTAACTACATTTAAAAGGCACTTGGACAAATAAATGGATATGAAAGACTTAGAAGGATATGGGCCAAGAGCATGGAAATGGGCTTAGGATGGGTGGAGATTTTGGTTGGCCAAAGGGTCTGTTTCCGTGCTGTAGGACTCTATGAAATAACTGCAGCTTACCAAGAAACTGCTGATGGTGTTGACTCTGTGCTACAATGGTTTGCTCTGCAGAGTTAGGAATCTGTTGGCCACTTCCTGCGAAGCCATCTCCCATTCCATCCAACTTCTGCATAGGTTTATATCTAAGAAACAGTATTATCAATTTCAAATTGAAAACACTAGAATTAAAGCATTAGCAAAATCTAAAGTTCCCAAGACTAACATCTTGGAAAAAAGAATTAAGAACAGAGAACATACTGGAGTCTCAATCTACAATAAACTTTATTACTCTGTGTGCAATAACAGCATAGACATACATTAAGAAAATTACATGAGCAAGAACAGAAATCAGTCCATTAAAACCCCCTTTTTTGATGTATTACTGCAGCTCTCCCATCATAGTATTTAACTATGTTTCAACCATTACTAGGAATTTTATTTTTGCCACCTACCTGGCAGATCTTGCCAAACATTCAGCAGTTGTCAACTAAACGGTTTCTTCCTGACTCAAACTTTAATTTTGGACTAATGTAAATTAGTTACGATTCCAACTTTCCAGGTTTAATTTAAAATAATATTGTGTGTTTCAATTATCCAGCTGCTGCTTATGCATAATCTATACCTGTTCTAATGATGCAACGTTCCATACCTGCATTTCTGACACTTGATTGTTTTCACTCAATAAGAGACTCACCTGGAATCATATCCATCTGTTTTATGCACTTTTGCTTTCATCTTTGCCTCTGTCACTCAGAACCATTTCCTCTTGCCCTCACTAGCCTCCCTATTCAAAGGATCATTATCCCCCATTTCGAGCAAGCACCTCTTCCAGTCTCCTCCTCTTTCATCATTTGGAAAGGACAATTCCACCTATAACAGCTTGGCTCCCTTACAATACCCTCTGCTCAAGCAAGTGCAGAAATACAACAGTTGCCCATTCACACCGTCTCTCCTCACTACCTAAAACCCCAAACACTTCTTCCAAGTGAAATAATAATTTGAAACTAGTACTTTCAATTTAGTATGCTGCATTTATCGTTAAATGTAAAGAGAGATCAAATCCAGTTTAGATGATGTCTTTGTAGAACATATACATTCAGTCCGAAAACAGGATCACAAATTTCTGTTGTCTCTCATTTTAGTTCTCTGCCTTATTCTCGCACTGACATTTCAATCATTACATCCTGCAGTAATGAAACTCACCAAAAGCTCAAAGGCACATCTTTCAATGTGTCACTTCACAGCCATCCAAACTCAACACGGAATTCAACAACATCACACCTAACCTCTGGTGCATTTTCCCAACAGATTTTTGTTTTACTCTCATTTTACGGTTGATGTTATTAGCTTTGCAGTATAGTAAAATTATCTGTGAAACCATTTAACATTCTATCCAGCAGCATGTTTTGCTGTTCAATAGTACTTGTTCATCGTTAAGCCTCACAGAGAAGAAGTGGTTTAGTAGAATGTTTCCATGTGTGACAAACTTCAAATGAGGATAGAGTGAAGAAATCAGGACCGTTCACCCTGGAGAGAAGACTGATTGAAGTTTTCAAAATCATAAGAGGGCTGCACAGAGTAGTTGGGGTGAAGTTGTTTCCCCTTGTAAAAGAAACAAGAACAAGACGACATAGACTTAAAGTGATGTGCAAACCAAGTGAGGGTAATGCAAAAATACTTTTCACTCAGCAAATTGTTAGAGTATGAAATGCACTGCTTGGAAACGTGGAGGAGGTAGGTTCAACTGAGGCATTCAAGAGGGGTACTGGGCGGTCTTTTGGATAGTGATGATTTGCAGAGATATGAGGAAAAGGCAGGAGATTGGCATTAGATAATAGAGCTAGTACAGGCACAATGGGCTGAAAGGCCTCCTTCTGCATCATAATATTCTGTGATTATGCCATTCTGACCTCCCCTATATACGTATTTTGTTCCTTTACTTTGGAACATAGGATTTAGGAATAGGTCATTTGGTCTTTGAGCTTGCTCCACCATTTAACAAAACAAGTCTGATCCGCTGGGGTCTCAACCCTACTTTCCTTCGTCCCAATTCAATGGCCCAGTTTCCATTGCTTTGGGAAAGAGAATTTCACACATAATGATCCTCAGAAAAAAAAATTCTTCTCTTCTCCACTTTAAAGGGAAATGTCTTATTCTTAAACTGTGATGTTTAATCTCCCTGCAAGAGGAAACTGATTACTACTCCCTTTGTTCCTGCACCACCAACTCCCTTATTGTTTAATCTCTTCTGTCTTCCACTTTATCAAAGATCTTCCCTTTTATTCTCTTGCTTGCCATTCCCCCTTTCATTTGCTTAAAAACTATTACATTTATAACTTTTCCCAGTTCCAAATAAAAATTACAGACCTGAAAAAAATTAATTCTGCTTCTTTTTCCACAGGTGCTGCTTAACTTGATTACTTTCAGCATTTTGTTGTTATTTTAGATTCACAGTATCTACATTAGTTTGTTTCTGTATCATCTTATCTCTTGCACCTTAATAAGATCTCCAATCAAGCAGTATCCTTCAAGACTGTTGAGTGTATATTTCCCTCATTTGCAGCAGTGGCCATTTGGAGAGGTGAATGGATATATGGAGCACCATATTTCTATCTTGTTACATTTTCTGACAATGAAAGATGAGAAGCATCATCTACATTGTAGGGAAATGCAAGAGTGATTTGCAGTTGGGGCATGTTGGCCCTGCTTGCAAATTTCTGGCACAAAGGTCATTTGAATTAGATCAACGGGGTTGTTAAGTGGCAATAAATATCCTGGAAGTGATGGAAAAGTCACATTAAGGTTTTTATTATCTCCTTGTTGGCACTTATCTTCTTAGGAATAGCCACTGACCTTGACAATCATTGGAGGTTTGTATCATGGCGAATCGCATTTATTACATAAATGATAATCTAAACCGGATCCAAGGAACAATTAGCAACATGATAACATCAAACTTAAGTGTTGTGATACACACTGTGGATGACTAAATGGTGACATAGATAGTTTAATGGAATAGGCTGCACAATACTGAACCATTGGAAAAAACAATTAAGAGAAAAAAAAACCTTAAATAAGTTTTAGGCAGAGTATAGGAACAGAATGATCGTGCACCAGGTACACATGAAACCCAAAACTGCAAATAATGTTTTCTTTTTCAGCACAGCTATGAAATTTGAAAAGTAAATTGATAGAGTGGTCTTATGTAACAGAATAGCTTACAATAAGATAGGTATTGTTTGATTGTATTCATGCAATTGCATCATGTTTATGCACAATCAAAAATTGTAAATTGGTAGTTAGAAAAATAAAATCACTTTATGAATGCAGAATAATTGGCAACAAATGTTTCTGAAGCAGGATCAGTAAATAACAAAATAAATGAGATAATTGCTTGTAAAAGAAGCATCTGTGGATTCTGGGAGTAATTAGAAGAATGGTATTAGATGAAGTTCCTCATGAGTAGAGAAACGAAGGACATTTGATACGCTGAATGATCCGTTTCTGCACTGCAGTAGTCTAGTCTATCGACAAAATCATTCTCTTTGCAAGAACCTAAGAATTGAATTAGCTTCTACGTAAAAGTACGTTTAGAATTAATAATTTATTTAAGGTAGCGTAGAAAATATTAGGAGTTGGCAAAAAAATTCAACAACAACAGATAGAAAAAAAGGGATCGCAGACAACAAATACACAAATCACTAAATGTTGAGCAACAGGATAGAAAGGCCAGAGAAAAGTACAAGGCATTTTTTTCTCAAAAGATAAAACTAAAAAGTAGGAAAGTTATTCTGAACCTGTATCAAACCCAAATCACACTACACTTGAGCTACTGTGTACAGTTTGGGCTGCTATCTTATGAAAAGGATATAGAAACACAAGAGATGGTACAAAGGAGATTAACAAGGATGATACAAGTATGTGGGTATATGAATCAGGAAAAGACTGGCAGATTGGGTCTCATTTCTCCTGAATTAACGAGGCTGAGAAGTGAACTAATAGAAGTCTTTAAAATTATGAAAGGTTTTGATAAACGGACACTATTTCCTCTGGAGAACAGCATAACAAGAGGCCATCAATAAAAGATAGTACAAAGAAATCCAATAAGGAATTCAGGAAAATAACGTATTTCCTAAAGAGTGGCAAAGATGTGGAGCATCTCATTCAGGCTGTGATTGAAGCAAACAGCATTTTTAAATGTTACAGAGATAGTAGGAACTGCCGATGCTGGAGAATCTGAGATAACAAGCTGTAGAGCTGGACGAACACAGCAGGCCAAGCAGCATCAGAGGAGCAGGAAAGCTGACGTTTTGGGTCTAGACACTTCTTAAGAAATGGAGGAGGGGAAGGGGATTCTGAAATAAATAGGGAGAGGGGGGAGGCGGATAGAAGATGGATAAAGGAGAAGATAGGTGGAGAGGAGACAGACAGGTCAAAGAGGTGGGGTTGGAGCCAGTAAAGGTGAGTGTAGGTGGGGAGGTAGGGAGGAGATACGTCAGTCCAGGGAGGA
>NC_063334.1:13293404-13360263 GCF_021869965.1 Rhincodon typus
GATGGGGGTGGGGCTTGAGGTGGGAGGAGGGGATAGGTGGGAGGAAGAACAGGTTAGGGAGGCGGGGACGAGCTGGGGTGGTTTTGTGATGCGGTAGGGGGAGGGGAGATTTTGAAGCTTGTTAAGTCCAAGTTGATACCATTGGGCTGCAGGGTTCCCAAGCGGAATATGAGGTGCTGTTCCTGCAACCTTCGGGTGGCATCGTTGTGGCACTGCAGGAGGCCCACGATAGATATGTTGCCCAAGGAATGGGAGGGGGAGTTGAAATGGTTCGCGACTGGGAGGTGCAGTCGTTTGTCGCGAACCGAGCGTAGGTGTTCCGCAAAGCAGTCCCCAAGCCTCTGCTTGGTTTCCCCGATGTAGAGGAGGCCACATCGGGAACAGCGGACACAGTATACCGCATTAGCAGACGTGCAGGTGAACATCTGTTTGACGTGGAAGGTCTTCTTGGGGCCTGGGATGGGGGTGAGGTGTAGCACTTCCTTTGGTTGCAGGGAAAAGTGCCGGGGCTGGTGGGGAGTGTGGAGCAGACAAGGGAGTCACGGAGAGAGTGGTCCCTCTGGAAAGCAGATAAGGGTGGGGTCAGATTGCAGATGGCGGAAGTGCCGGAGGATGATGCGTTGGATCCGGAGGTTGGTGGGGAGGTACACGAGGACGAGGGGGATTCTGTTTTGGTTGTTTTTGCGGGGAGGGGGAGTGAGGGATGAGTTGCGGGAAATGCGAGAGACACGGTCGAGGGCAGTTTCAATCACTGCGGAGGGGAAGTTGCGGTCCTTGAAATACGAGGACATCTGGGATGTCCGGGAGTGGAATGCCTCATCTCGGGAGTAGGTGCGGCGGAGCCAAAGGAATTGGGAATAGGGGATGGCATTTTTGCAGGAAGGTGGGTGAGAGGAGGTGTATTCTAGGTAGCTGTGGGAGTCAGTGGGCTTGAAATGGATATCAGTTTCCAGGTGGTTGCCAGAGATGGAAACAGAGAGATTCAGGAAGGACAGAGAGGTATCGGAGACGGTCCATGTGAACTTAAGGTTAGCATTTTTAATTTCATGCTTTATAGATGTCACTGGCAAGGTGATGTCACCCATCGCTAATCACCCTTGAACTTAGTGGCTTGCTAAGCCATTTCAGAAGGCAATTAAAAGGCAACCAAATTGTTGTGGCAGATTTACTTCTTTAAAAGACATTAATGAACCTGATAGGCTTATAACAACAAAAAAAAAATGGTAGCTTCACAGTCACGATTACCAAGATTAGCTTTTGATTCCACATTTTCATTAATTGAATACAAATGCTATAGTGGGACTTGAATGCATGCCCACAAAGCATTAGCCTGGAGTTCTTGATTGAGTGTCCAGTGGTATTACTATGACACCATCAGCTTGATGCAGTTATGGGGAAACTAGTCAGGCATATGGCAGGGAAAAATTTAAATGAGAAAATTGAGCAGAAACACCGTACAGCACAGAAACAAGCCTGTATAAAATTATATTAAAATACAAATAAATTATGCTCAGAATGATTAAAAGCTATACTATAATGATGAAATTCGGATACATATAACCCAATGGGCAGCTTCTGATGCCACCTGAATTCACTGGATTAAACAGCTGCTTTGCAATCACATTTAGATCATCCATGATCTTCTGTACCAGCTAAAGATAGATGCTTTTTTAAAAGGAGTGCTACTATCATACAACAATCTGTTTGAGAATGTTGCTTCATTCATGGCTAAATAAGAAAGTTAAGCGCAATATTAATCAGAATAAACACTCTACATATCTGCCAAGAGTAGTGGCAAGTCAGAGTATTGGACTTTAAGAACCAGTAGAAAATAAGAAATAAAGAGATAGAAAGCAGAATATATGAGGCAAATCTAGCTAGTAATAAAAAAAAACGGATAATAAGAGTTTCTACAAGTATTTGAATAGAAGAAAAGAGTAACTGAAGTTAGAGATAGTAAGAACTGCTGATGCTGGAGTCAGAGATAACACAGTGTGGAGCTGGAGGAACACAGCAGGCCAGGCATCGTCAGAGGAACAGGAAAGTTGACGTTTCGGGTCGGGACCCTTCTTCAGGAAAAAAAAAAGAGTCCTGACCCGAAATGTCAGCTTTCCTGCTCCTTTGATGCTGCCTGGCCTGCTGTGTACCTCCACCTCCACGCTGTAGTAACTGAAGTTAGTACCGATTCACTCTCTCTCTCTCAGAAATTGATAATTGAAAACAAAGAAATAGCGGAGGCTAAGAACAGATATTTTGTGGCGATCTTTATGATTT
This sequence comes from Rhincodon typus, assembly GCF_021869965.1. Lineage (NCBI taxonomy): Eukaryota > Metazoa > Chordata > Chondrichthyes > Orectolobiformes > Rhincodontidae > Rhincodon > Rhincodon typus. The sequence goes on from NC_063334.1 coordinate 13,295,679, forward strand.
TCAAATATCATTGGAAAGTTAAGAGGCGAGTTTAAAACACTATAGTCGAGAAAGGTTGCTGGGAAATATATTGAACCTAAAGGCGGACAAGTCCGTATGACTTTATGGCCTGTTTCTTAAAGGCTTAAAAGAAGTGGCAGCATAAACAGCAGATGCATTAGTTATAATCTTATAAAAGTGCATGGATTCGGGAAGGGACGTGGTTTGGAAAGTAGCAAATGTAATATTTTTATTCAAGAATGGAAGGAGGCAGAAAGCAGGAAAGTCATAGGCAGTTATCATGACATCTGTCATAAGGAACATGCTGGAATTCATTATTAGGGAAGTTATAGCAAGAGACTTAGAAACTCACCACGTGATCAGGCATGGCCAACATGGTAATAGAGTTTTTGGATGAAGTAATGTTCACTGTAGTTAGAAGGGATTTGGTAGCTTGTACTGTACTTAGATTTCAGAAAGGTATTTAATAAGGCACCATATCAAAGGTTGCTGCATAAGACAAGAGCATATGGTATACAGAGTAACATATTGGCATGGTTAAAGAATTGGTTAGCTTACAGGAAATTGAGAATAGGGATAAATGGGTCTTTTCTGGGTTGGCAAATTGTAACTAGCAAAGTGCCACAGGGATCAGTGCTGAATCCTCAACTATTTACAATCTGCACCAATAATTTGGATGTAAGAAACAAATATACGATAGCTAACTTTGCTGACAAGTAGGAGAGCAAGTTGTTAAGAGGTGGAAGATACTCTGCAAAGGGATATAGAGACAGGTTACGTAAGTGGACAAAAAAAATTGGCAGATGGAATATAATGTGGGTAAATGTGAAGGTAACCATTTTGGGAAGAACACAAAAGCAATACAGCTTTTAAATGGAGAGATACAGGATTTAGTTGGTGTCCAGGTACAAGTATCATATAAAACAATATAAGTGTAAAGTGTATCAAATAAAGGTACAGAAAGTGATGATGAATGCAAATGGAGTGTTTTTGCCTATTGCAAGGGGAATGGGATATAGAAGTAGGGTAGTTATGGCAGTTGTACAGGATGTTACTGAGACTACATCACTAATACTGTGTGCAGTTTGGTCGTCTTATTTGAAAAAAAAGATTAATTGCTTTAGAAAGAGCTCAGAGAAGGTTCATTTGACTCATGAAGAAAGTTTAGGCATATGTCCATTGAAGATCAGAAGAATGAGAGGTGAATTTGTTGAAACACATAAAATCTTGAGGGGACTGTATAGAATGGATACCAGGAGAATTGTTTGCGATATTAAAATTAGGAAACATAATTTAAGACAATAATGGCAAAACTTAGCTTTATAAGGCAAAATTTAATGTGTAATCAATGAGAAAACCCAAGGCCCTAAAACCACAGGGAGGTTAAGGATGAAATGTCTTTTTTAGTGCAGCTAATGGGAAATTAGCATTGCTCAGAAAACTAGCCTTTATTGTCAGAGGTGGGCAATTCAGGGTGCAGTCTTGGTTGGATTTGGGGAAGTTGTCTCAGATTTGGTCGGAAAGACTTTTAGGTTTGAGCTGAATGCACCCAAGTTGGTGGATCTAGACATTTTTAATCAACCTGGTTAGATATATTATAACACACCTCTGGAACAGGTGGGACTCGAACACACCTTCAAGACCCAGAGATAGGGACACTACCAGTGCACTTCAAGAGCCCTTAGACATGTTACTAAAGACTGCCAGGCCAGGTGGGATTTCAACCTGGACCTCTTGCCTCAGAGACAGGACACTACAATTTTGCTTCAAGAGCCCCAAGTTGGTGTGTGTAAATCCCGAGTTCAGCATGCAGAAACAAAAACTCTGCAGAGTTGAAAATAACTGTAGACCAAAAGCATACGGGAAAAAGAAAAAAGCAGTACTTCTGTGGTGGAGCACCAAGCAACAGTTAGGCTCAAGCTTGAGTTGAGAAGTCCACAGTCATGAGGTTCTCAAGATATATTTAAGGATCACCAAAAATAATGGAAGGGTGCTCACATAATTTCATACCATGAAGAATAGCTCGAATACTGGTGACAGAGTGAACTCCTGAGAGCTGTGGCACTTTGGTTTGGTACAGTAAGCAAAGTATCAAGAATCTGACAAGTAACCAAAGACTTTGGGGGTGGAATTTATAAGGAATAAGGTGAGGTTCAGTTGTTCTGTAGTATACGTTATTGCATTTTATTATGCTTTACATTAAAAAGTACAAGCATTAATCTAAGATTGTGTTGATTTAGTATTTTTTCCTTCACTTGTTTCCAATATAGTAAAACTTATTTGTTTTCATCCATGGAATCTTGTGATATGATTTCTTTCAGTTGATCACTGGGTGCTTGATTTTCTCTTTAAACATTAATGCTCACTCTTGGAATGTAACAAAGTTAGAGGTGTGCATATTTACAGCCACTTAAAGCTCTGTTACCTCTGTTTTTGATGCATTGGTTGTTGTCTCATAGCCATATACTGCATGTCCTCCTGTAAGCGATTTAGTGGGGAGTCTGGTTTAATTCGGATGCCATAATAGTGATATTTAGAGTTTCCCCTGAGAGAGAAAAAAATGTTTCAAAATAAAAAAAAAATGTGAAATGAATCACTGCAATAATCTTTGGAAATCAGGATTCAGTCTGATAAATAGCTAACCTTGTGCCTAAACGCCTAGTGCGCAGACCCATGAAAATGGAACGAATGAGTTTTCCAAAAGAAGCTGCATTGACTGGATCAAGCTTCTGTTCCTGACAATGACGCAGATAGTGGTTGTAAAGAGTACTTCTAGGAAGGCTGACACCTTCTGCTGTCTCATAGTTGTCCAATAACCACTGAAGCTGAAAATAAATGTGAAAATATTGTTATAAGACTACTTTGAACATACAATTTGAATATAACTACCACATTGGGGCTGGCACAGTTGATTAATCACAATAAATACTTAAATTGGTTGGTTTACTGGCCTATGAAAGACAAACATTAAAGGTGTGCAAGGTGAAGCGAAATGTCCAATGTGACTGTCATTGATTCGGATACCATAGAAAGAATCAGAGTCCAATCTTTTGACATCATGAAAATGAAGGCAAGGCATATGTTTATATGTCTCACAAAATAATAACATTCTTACTCTTTAGCTAAATCATAAAGTCTACACTTTATAAATCCTGATATTCTTGTAAAGATTCCTTGCGATGACATTTTATCAAACTATATAACCATAAAATTATTTTATCACTCAAGGACCTTCTGTGGTACTGTTACAGATAACTATCCAGCATTCAGATCCTTCCTAAGAAAACATACTTCTCCCAGTTCAGCTCACTTGTAAATTATATTCTTCTTTTAAAACATTAAAAGTTTTAGATCAAAATAAGTTACAAAAATAAAACAGGAATCAGGTGGCTTGAAATCACCTCCTTAAGTATGTCTGTTTGCTAAAGTCATTGAATGTGATAGGTGGCTCAGAGTCTCAGGTCATGCTTCCCAAGATGGTGTCCACCATGAGGGCCAGAGGGAAATAAAATTATAAGTGTATTGTTGAACTAATCTCCTATGACTTCTGTACAATGCTGTGTGATACAACCATTGCCTAATAGAAAACAACCATGTTCCTGAGACTACTCAATAAACCTGTAAGACTCTGAACACAAAGCATGCAACATTTGGAGTACTGAGTACAATTCTGGTCACCCTGCTACAGGAAGGGTATTATTAAACTGGAAAGGGTGCAAAAAGGTTACTGAGACTGGAAGGTTTGAGTTATAAGGAGAGGCTGGATAGACTGGGACTATTTTCCTGCAGGGTGGGAGACTGAGGGTAACCTTAGAGAGGATAATAAAAATCATGAGGGGCATAGGTAAAGTGAATAGTCAAGGTCTTTTCCCCAGGGTGGGGCAGTCAATGACTACAGAGCATAGATTTAAAATGAGAGGGGAAAAGATTTAAAAGGGACTTGAGATGCAACTTTTTCACACAGAAGGTGGTGAGTACATGGATCACGCTGCCAGAGGAAGTGGTAGAGTTGGGTATTTATTTAAAAGACATTTGGATAAGTACAGGGATAGCAAAAGGTTTAGAGGGATATGGGCCAAATGCAGGAAAATGAGACTAGTTCACATTAGGAAACATGGTTGGCATGGACGAGTTGGGCCAAAAGGCCTATTTCTGTGCTGACCAAAATTGTGTCCATCTATAAGGCAACTCTACCTTTTCTTTCTCCCCCTCCATATCCCTTATTATTCAATTTCAAGCTTAGCAATTCCCATTCTCTGTCCTTTCTATACCATTAGTCTCTGTCTGCCCACAAAGCCTATCAGCTAAACCATAAACACTCTTCTGACGTGATCACTTCCTCAGCAACATGCTTGCAGAGGCCACCAATCTCACTATAAACAATCAATAGGCCTAATGGGAGGATGGACGTTATAAATAATCACATGGAGTGCAAAAGCAAAACATTATGGTGAATGTTCACAAAAAGACTGGTTCAGCTTCAACTGCATTACAGCAACCAATTCTGACACCACACTTTAGAAAGGACATGAAGGCATTGGAGTGAGTGCAGGAAAAAAGTCATTAGAGAAGCTCAAAGGATGACAGGCTTCATATTTAACAAAAGATAGTCTGGGTGGTTCTCCTTAAAGAAGAGACGGTTCAGAGGAGAAATGATAGAGGGGTCCATATCACGTCTGAACAGAGTATATGGGAAGAAACTGTTCCCAACAGTGGAAGCGTCCAGAAGCAGAATGATAATTTAAAGATTGGCAAAAGAAGCAACAGTTTTTTTTACACAGGTGATTAGATTCTGAAATGCTTTGCATGGGAGCTAGTAGCATCGGATTCAATTGTGGTTTTCAACAGGGAATAGGATAAATTCTCTGAGGAGGAAAAAAAAGTGCAGGGTCAAAGGTAAAGGACAATGGAGAGGGCCCAGCTGAGTAGTTCTACCACACAGCTGGTAGGGGTAAGGCAGGATGAATGAATTTCTACCGTTCTATAACTGTTTTATATTTCTATAAAGGCTGCTGTTATTAACTTCCTAAAAAGTCTATTATTTAAATTTACAATTCTCCAGATGCCACTGGAAATTCAACCATTCCTTTCTTTAAAAAATTACAGGCTAACTTATTGTCTCACAGCAACACCATAATTTCTCCCATTTATTCTTAAAATCCTTTGAATGTGGTTTTCATCACAGCTACTTAACTAGTCAAAGTCACAAGCAATGTTTGGTGACACCTACAATTCCATAGACCTGTTAATTTAAATCCTTTCCACCAATGATTATTCTATCCTCCTGTCTTTCTTTAGCTAAATTCACCAATCACACTCATGTGCTTATGCCTGTTTCAACCCAACCACAACTCTGCCTTCAATGACTTTGTTCCCCTGTAATTACACATTCATCTCCAGAGATGCACTCATAGTCTCTTATTCTTTGTCAGCTACACAAGCATGGGTTAGCTTCTACATTTATGTTGAGGATACCCAGCCCTAACTTTCTGCCTCAAGTCCCAATACAATTGAGATAGCTGCCTGACATCAAGAACTTAATAAGACAACATTTCTTCCAGCTTAATACCAGCAAAATACAGTACGATTATTTTTTGTGGATCCTACTAGCACCCATTTATCTCTGTCCTTGACTACATCAGCACTCTGACCACAAGATTGGGCTTTCAGAAAATGTGGGAAATTGACAAACTATTTGACCCTAAGCTCATATCCCCTTCCCCACAACTACACCATTACCAAAACAGCTTTCTTCCAAGTGTCCACTTCCACTTTCTTCAAAGTATCAGCTTGGTTCAGTGGTAGCATCCCTGCCTGAGTTAGAAAAGAAAAAAAATATAAACATTTGCAGTTATACAGCACTTATCATGACCTCAGGACATTCCAAAGTACTTTTCAGCAAATTAAAAGTACTTTTGACTTGTAGTTACTGTATTAATGTAGAAAACATGTGCTAATTTGCGCAGAGTAAGATCTGACAAACAGCAATGTGATAAGCTGTATTAGTAATGTTTGTTGGCAGATAAATATTGATCAGAGTCCCCTATGATCTGGCCAATTGTCAATCGATTGTGGGTACCAGTCCAATATCAGCAGCTGAACACTTTAATTTAGTTTGACACTTCAGTGTGGTACTGATGAAGGACTGCATTGAGAGGTAGCATATTTGAGATGAGATGTAAATAGAGACCATGCTTGGCTGTCCAGATGAATATAAAAACTGCCTGGGCACTTTGACAAATGGAAATTTTACCTGTGTCCTGCCCAACAATCCTCCTTACTCGACACAACCAAACAAATCCTTACAACATTCATTTCATTGCTGTTTGTGAGAATTTACTGTGGACAAATTTGCTTGTTATTCTACAAAACAACAGTAACTACTCTTCAAAAAGTAATTAATTCTGATAAGCAATTTGGGATATTTTGAAGACATCAGAAGTGTTATATAAATGCATGTCTTTATTGCACTTCTACAACATTGCCTGCTTCCATTTCTAATTCTTAGCCCAGTCCTTGATCATCACGTAGTTCGATCTCTCCTCTGGTCTCGCAACTGACCTTTAAGTTTTAATCCTCTACATTATTCAAATCATCCCAAAAGCTGCAGCTTGTATCCTTACCTGCATTCCTATCAGCTTCAAAATCAATTGGCTCACTCCTCTCTAATTTTGTGCGTTTTTTTTCTTGTTTTAAGTTCTGTTAAACAACTTTCTTTTCTCCCTATTAACACTAAATGACCATGTATCCTTTGCACCCTATGTTTGAGCAGTTAGCCACTTGCTCAGCCATTACACATTGGCACTCAGAAACTATCTTCCTAGTTTTTCTATTTTTGTGCCTTCCTCCCCACTGCTCAATAAACTCCTCAAAACTCTTCTTTTCAATATATGTTTGGTACAGCACAAGGACACTCTCCACTTTGCTTTTTCTCTCTACTACTTGGGCATTGAAACATCGTTCTTTTGATTTATATACCTCACTGGAACATCTTACTTCATGTGAAGGCAGCTATAAAATTAGAAGGGGTTGTTTAGTAAGAAGTTAGTAACATTTTACAGAAACAGTAAATTCAGAATCTGCAAGTCAAATTTACAGGACTTGGTAAAAATTAGTGACAACAATTCAAATGATTATTACTATTAATTCTCACTTTACATGATCCTTTATTAAAATGAAAAACTATGCCTGTTGCCACCTGAAATTTCTGTACCGAGTGCCTTTGCAATTCCAAAAAGGCACCTAGGGCACCTGTGTGCACTTGTGAGCTGAACTGCCCGGACAGTCTGTTGAAACAGGAGTTAGCACGCTTGCAGTAAATATCTGTTGGAAGTATGCGCAGCAAGCAAGTCGTGACATCAACCAGCACACTCATTTGAGAATGTGCTGCTATCTTAAAAGTTCAAAGTTGCAAAGTTTTATTCTTGTACATTTCAAATGTGCATTCAGCAGAAGGAATTAGACCACGCCTCCCAGCACTACCCTGCCACAAGAAACATTTTCAGGAGGATCAATTTTTTATATGTTGGTGTTGGTTCATTTATTCTGACTATTGCTATTATTCGCTAAGTACTTGGTACGTTCTACAGCTCTTTCAAGTTGCATTCTCTGTACAGAATGACATGGTGGGTGGAGGAGGACTTCTTGCTGATTTCAATGTGTCTACACAAATCAATTTCAGGTACAACTACACCAGTAACCACTGACGTCAGAATACAGCGTGATTTGGAAAATTAACAGACATTACCAAAAGCAAGACAAGAGGCTCCAAGAATGGGAGAAGAGTCCTCATTAGGATGTGGTATTGCTAAGCTTGGCAGCAATTTTCCTCCATCAGGAAAGAACAAATAATGACAAATCTGGACCTCAATTAAGAATGTCTCCATGTGCAACTAGCTGAAGCCACAAATGCAACCTCACAGCAAGGTGAGGACCTAATTACCAAAGTCTGTGAAGGTGACTGAAGCAATGGACCTCTATAAATCTGGCTCTTTCCTGGTTGAAGCTGGAGATGCTTGCAGCATCTTGAAAGTTTATTGTTCACACTCGAGTGAGGAGGTCACTTTGGTTCTCTATTTTAAAAACACCAACTGCAAGCAGAAGGAGTGAGCATGTGGCTCTGTGAAGACTGCAAGCTTACCTACGGTGTATTGTATCAATCACTGCCTGCGTGTCACTTTGCGGGTAATGCACACCAACTATGCTCTATTTTGGAACCAAAAGGGATTCCAGTCCCTCAAAGTGCAGCTTTTATGTAGAACACAGAGGCTGAATCAAAGCCTAATGTATCCTGGCAGCAAGTATGAATACCTTCCTTCCACAGCAGTCCTTGGTGCCAGCTGTTTTTAAGCCACCATGACAAACCAAAGAGTGGCTAGTAGGCAACAAGGGCTCCTCACTGGCAAGAGGCAAAAAAAAACTACAGATGCTGGAATTCAAGGTAGACAAACAGGAGGCTGCAAAAGCACAGCAGGCCAGGCTGCATCTGGATGAAAGGAGCAGTCAATGTTTCTGGTATTTTGTTCAGTACTGGATGTGGGGATAGGGAGCTGCAGATAAAGTGGGGAGGGGGTGGGGGGCACAGAGGGGTGGAGGCGGAGATGGTGGCCCTCCCTTCCAGCCACCAACCGGATTCATCCCTCACATCAACCAACCAGGTCGTCCCTGCCACCAGTGTCCACCTATCACTGCCAGTGTGCCTCCAACCCCTGCCCCCCACGACCACCGCCCTCCCACCCCCCACTTTACCTGCAGCTCCCCCTAACCCCGCATCCATTCCTGAAGAAGGGTAATACCCGAAACGTTGACTGCTTCTTTGTTCCAGATGCTGCCTGGCCTGCTGTGTTCTTCCAGACTCCTGTTTGTCTACCTCGTCACTGACAAGATAGCAGTTGACTCCAGCGGACAATCCGTGCACATATGCACAGTGTGCTGATAATGAAAGCCATTCTGCCATAAGAAATGTGATAGAACAGACCTCCGGCTTGCTGAAACAATCCATCTGCTGCTTGGAATGCTCCAGAGGTACCCTGCATGACACAGCAGATTGGGTGTCAAGTTTTCATGTTGATCCATTTCATGCGGCCTAAGTACTCAGCCCTTTTGCCATCAGCTATATGGCAAGCAGCTAAGGAGTAGCAGAAGGTAGAAGAGAATTTGGCAGAAAATAATGTAGTCACCCCTTCCTGTGCCTGAAGAATTCATCAGAGTATAATACCATTGTTTCAACACCAACTCCTACTTTCCTTCTGTCACTGACCATTGTGATGTCCACTTGCCATAAACCAAAATCAAACTCAACTCAAAATAAATATTTGGTTTGGAAAATAAAACTCACATCATGTAATATTGTATGCAAAAGTCAACTAATCAGCTTTGTGCATTTTCTTAACGGTCATCACAAAAGATGAAGTATGACTGGTAGAAGGCTCCTGACGCTCAATAGGGAGGCCTGGAGAAAGCTTTGAAATGTGATAATGAAAAACGTAGGGCACAGAACACCTAGCTGCATCTGGTGTCATCTTGGACTGGCAGAAGCAATTTAGACCAGTTAGCTGAAGTCAACAACAAGGCCACTTTGTTTTCCTGAGAGAGGACAGAAAGTTTATACTCCATGGAGTCACTGATTTGCACCATATCATAGTAATCTGATGAATGACACTGCAGTATTGCAGTGACACTGCAAGTGTCACCTGCTCTGATGTCAGCAGTCTGAACTGCCCAAAAGTGCACAAAATAGATCCTTCCAGACTTCTTGAAATGGCCTGCAGGGTCTCTGGGAAGCTTCCCAATGCACCATGCATTTAGTAATTGACATCTCTCAGCTTTTGCTTTGTTAGCTGCCCTTATTGAAATCTTCACCTAAGTGCTCTGCAGTGCAATCTTTGAGATATCTTGATTTTTCCAAGGACACACAAAACCCCTGCAAACTGTTGCAGCTGTAGCCTAAGCATGCCTAGTATGTCACCATATCCAGATTTCACTGCAAACGTATCCTCTAAGTTACTTAGAGTGTTTGGGCTGTTGCCTGTCAAGTGTGAAATCCACCGATGGTTTTAGGACTGCGCCATCACTTTTTTGTTGTTGAAAATGTGTGGCTTTTATAATTGAATAGTCACACGTAGGCCAGACCAGATAAGGTTGGCAGACTCCTTCCCTGAAGAGCATTTGTGAACAATAGTTCTGACAATCGACAATAGTTTCATGGGTCATTAGACTTTATTTCCAGATATTTATTGAATTAAAATTCCACCATCTGCCATGGCAGGATTCGAACCTGAATCCCCAGAACATTACGAGGGTCTCTGGATTAACAGTCATGCAATAATACCACTAGGCCATCACATCTCCTTTTGGCAGTTCGCAGTGTGTGAACCTAAGATGTGGGCGTGAGCATTGCAATGTGTGTGATGGTGAGGTGAAGATAGAAATGTGCATTGGTTGAGAGTTAGTTGATGGGATATAGCATTAAGATCCATTAATTAACCTTGACTGTTTTTCTGATGTAATTGAATTTCTTGCAGCATTACATCTAAGGTTAGACACCCGACATTGGCCTTGATGACTATCTCCTTACGATGCCTTTTGACCATTTGTTTGGCAGGTTTCTTGTCCCCCTGTGGGCACAGAGCACCTCTTCTCCCTTCCAACTCTTCTATCACAACCTTCAATGCAGTGTCCAGATATGTGAAAGCCTGCTCTCTCTACTGACAACTCCTCTTCATATGCTTCAGCCATAATACACTGCCACTGAAAAGAAATTAGCGAACTTTAAATCGTGCCAGCCGCTCACAACTTTAGTTGTCTGGACAATATATCCAGCTAATGAGCAAGGTTATAGAGATCATGGAAATGAGAGCAGAAGGGTGTTCTGCTGCATGTCTTGCAACCAACCAAATTTACTACTTAATCACACATCACAATCCCTGCACCCATTTTCAGAGTCTATCCAAAGCATTTCCCTTAGTTTGAACTCTGACTTAGACAAACCCAGAAATATCTACCTCCCAATCCTCAAAAAGGAGATCGAAACTTAGCTCTGAAACAACCAAATGATAAAGATCCCTTCATCCCCTGTAAGTTACCTCTTATTAAATAACACTCAAATCCTTTTCTTGCTATGATCAATGCTGTTAATTAACATGCAAAAGCTACAATAAAAGATTTCTTACAGCCCTTTGCAATTTAGTGTTCAAATTATTCTTCATTTACTTTTCAATTTCATGCATTTCACAGGAAATGGCTAGAATTTATTCAAACTTTTAAGGACTGAACTTAATTATTTGATTCACCAACAGAATAGTAATCTTACAAAATCTATACATGCAGGTCCTTGTACCACACTGAAGGTTGATACAGAATTTGAGAAACAATTTTACAAAATAATTCTGAATTTATAGTTCTCCTTAAATCAGAATAATGCAAATTAATTACATGTTTAAATGTCTGAACATTTTTGATAATGTAAATAAATACAGAGCATGTTATCATACTATAACTACTTACAATGCAAAACTATCGGCATAAGCATAATTTAATTGGTACCGTCTGATATCTGAGGTGTTAAAAAGCTACGTTCTTTAGGCAGAAGAAATAAACAATAAATAGAATAAACAAACACAATAGCTAAACTGTCAGCCTACCCTCACGCAGCTAGATGTGTGTTAATTAACTATGAAAATAAGAGGTTTGTCTGCCACAACCGGAAAAGATTTCCAATGTTTTGGTTTATTTACAAATTTTCTAATCTTGATAAGTTTAAATTTCTGGGGCAGATTGTATGGCCCTCAATGGCAGGCTTGCATTTTGGAGGGACAGCAAAATTCCCGGGGGGTGGCCTTCTTGCTCTGCCTACCAACCTGTCCCCAACCTGTCAGTAACTTCACAGCAAGGCCTGCCCATTTCAAGCCTTAAACTAATGGCCAATTAAAGGCCATTTCATGGCTGCTTCCTGCCCAGCAGTGATTCGGAGGCCAGGAAGGGTGGGTAAGCTTGGCTGCTTTTACTGCTTGGGCCTCAGATGAGAAATGGGCTGTTTCGTTCGAGGTCTTGCAATCCGAGTTATGTCCTACTTTTCCAGGCCTTCCAAAATGGAACACTTGCTCCTGGGGCTTCTGGCATTTAGATTCCTGTGACTACATGTAGAAGGTGATGGCCTTGTGGTATTATCAGTAGACTGTAATTCCAGAGATTCTGATAATGTTCTGGGCACCCAGGTTTGAATCCTGGCATGGCATATGATGGAATCTGAATTCAACAAATATCTGGAATTAGGAGTCTAATGGTGACTATAAAACCATTGTCGATCGTTGTAAAAACTCATCTAGTTCCCTTTGGGGGAAGGACTGGGTCTGATCTACACATGACTACTGTGGTCAATTCAGGATGCGCACTAATTGCTGGCCTGGCCAGTGACACCCACATCCTGTGAAGGAATTAAATAAAAAAAGACTCTGGTGGCACTACTAGTAGTAGAGAACTCTGTTAGACAGACAGTCACATAAGACGGCAGCGCTCTGCAGCAGAATGTCGTCCTCAATGGGCAGTGGCAAGCCTGACTTCCAGTCAATCAACACTCTGCTGCAAGTCTGTCAAAATCTCTTAAGTGGTGTAGTAGGCATCCAATAAATAGCTCCCCATGGCAATTCATACATACTAAATCTTCTGAAATTTAACATTGTTCGAACTGTTCCACAATAACTTAAAATGTATAGCTATTATCAATCATGATGCATTAACAAATTGTTGTCAATACATTCTGACACAATGGTCAAAAAGATTTTGACAGGGTTGATAGGACCCTCAACTGAAACTGACCTATCACATTTGCATCCACCCTTGCCCCTTCCTATCACTCACAACAGCATGATCTGGTCCCCCTTGTTCTCACTTTTCATCCCACCAGCCTCCACATTCAAAGGATCATCCACTGCCATTTCAGACAACTCCAGCAGAACACCACCAGTAAACACATCTTCCTGTCACCCCCACCCCATCTGCATTTAGCAGGGATTGTTCCCTCCAGGACACTAGTCCATTTCACTGCTACCAACACCACCCCTCTTCCCACTGCACCTTTCCATGTAACTGCAGAAGGTGCAACACCTGCCCCTTCACCTCCTCCCTGCTCACAGTCTTTCCAGGTGAAGCAGCATTTCACCTGTACCTCCTCCAATCTGGTCTATTGTATTTGCTGCACTTAATGTGGCCTACTCTACAGTGGAGAAACCAAACACAGAGTGGGTGACTGCTTTGCAGAACACCACCGGTCCATGCACAAGGATGGCCCCAGGCTTCCCGTAGCTGGTCATTTTGACAAAGTATCCTGATTGCATGTCCACTTGTCTGACCTTGGCATGCTCCAGCAAATCACAGGTAAACTGGAGGAATATCTTGTCTTCAGACTAGGCACTTTACAACCTTCTGGCCTTAATATTGAGCTCACCACCTTCAGACTGTGAACTCGCTCCCACTTCTTTCTTTTTTTTTTAGCTTTACGTGTTGCATTCTCTAACCTCCCCTCACTCCAACGTGACTATCTGTTCTTTCCAGTTTGGCAGTTAAACACCCCATTATTCTGCCATTCTCACATTCCAATCACTTAATTTACAATATCAGCAGTTTTTCTCCCCCAGCACTCTGCCCCACCACTACTGCATAAATGCTGTCCCCTCTACACTTCAGAGTCATCTAGACTCAAAACATTAAATTGCGCTCTCTCTCTCTCTCCATGGATGCTGCCTGCCCCACTGAGATTTCGAGTATTTTTTCTTTTCAGTACAGTGCCACTCAGCTCCTGACCTCATTACAGCCTTGATTCAAACATGGACAAAAGCACTGAATCCTAGAGTGACATGAGCTGAAAGTAATCTTGATCAGATGGGCCAATCGGCGAGGAGTAGCAGATGGAGTTTAATTTAGATAAATGCGAGGTGCAGCATTTTGGAAAGGCAAATCAGCGTAGGACTTACGCACTTAATGGTAAGGTCCAGGGGAGTGTTGCTAAACAAAGAAAGGCTTTAGGGAGCCAAGAGCTGGAGTTACTCACTACAGGATTCCAAGAATCTGATTTGCTCTTGTATTTTGTGTGGCTTGCCCAGTTCAGACTTTGGTCAATGGGAGCCCCCAAGATATTAATTTTGGGAGGATTCAACTATGGTAACACCACTGAAAAGTCTTCATTGACAAAGTTTTCAATGCAGTATCTCGGAACCTTGGGAGTTGAATCATTATTCACTTTTCTTCCATGATAAGATGATTTGTATGAAGACTTGAACCAAATGCTTCAACCTCACTGCAACACTCGTTTAAGTACTGCAGCCTAACTTTAACTGGTAAGAGCCTTTTACGATTTTAGGCCTTCTGCGGAGGCTTGCGACCATTCAAAATGGTAATTAGATTTGGCTGCACGGCATTATTGTATTCATCAGGCAGTGTGAAGTTCTGCATCACATTGAATGGGCATGGGGCAATTGTGGATCACAAGCCCTGTGCCATTTTTCACAGTCTATTCAATTTCACCCACTAAGTGTCAACAGACACCAAGTCAAAGAACAAACCTGCCCTGTTCCAATGTAGAACAGTGATTATACTTTTAAAATAGAGTATTTCATTGGATATAAAGTGTTTTGGGATGTCAGAGGTCATGAAAAGCATTACATAAATGTAAATTTTTTTCTTGGACATTGCTTTAAAGTCTGCACGTATTTGCTTGCAACATAAATCACTGTCCACTTGTCCTACTCATAAAACAGTGCATTAAACCTTACTGCAAACCATTAACAAGAAAGATTGAACCTTGGAACTTCCTGATCTGCAGGGCTCAATTTCACATTGCCTTAACGAAATAAATGACTGAAACAAGGAACAACATAAAAAAATGGGGTAAGCCATATGGAATCTTAATATTACATAGATTTTACTAGAATTTCAGTGTTATGTTCATATGGATATAGTTGTAAAAAAAGCATCAAAAACAGCAATGCTGAACCAATTGTGACAGTTTGTCTGACTCTTCCTCCAGTTGGGTGGTGGCATTGGAAAACATTAAGAACCTTAAGAACACGTTTGACTTACTGCAGCAGTTTGTCAATGAGCAGTGAAGTGCAGAACTAAATCACACTACCCACTGAACTCTCAGGCTGGATTTCCCACAAATATTGAATAAACTGTAGGTTTGCAATCTCTCAAAGGATGTCCTGGGCTTTCATGGAACTAAACATTAAAATCTCCTGAACATCACTCTGAGCAATTAAGGAGAACAATTATAGGGGCAGAAAAATTAATGGTACTTTTCCACTTCTTTACAATGTTTTATTAGTTATTTGGATTAAGCAACTGGAGTCATGCAATTAACTTAATTAGATGGGTTGGGAAGGGAGAAAAATTGGCATTCCTGAAATAAAAATACAATATTGGGCTAGATTTTGTCAGGGTGCAGCAGTTCCCACAATCATCTCAATAGCCAGAGGAAATCCCACCTCACCTGTGTGGGGAACCTCTGGCTGCATTTCAGGCTCATCCAGCAACCAATTAACTAGTATCAGGGCTACTGTCATTTGGAAAGGCAGGAGCCTGCTTTTGGACAGCTTGCAGCCAATGGGTAGAGTAGTGAGCACTGTTAGCCAACAGTCACAGTAACGAGTGCCTGATCTGGAGACCAGGGATGGTTAGGCAGTGCGTGGTGAGTGAAGGTGGTTTAGAGGCATGGAGGAAGAGTGTTGTTAAAACCCAGCGCAAAACATACACATCAGTAAAGGAAAAGATTGGTTAAGCTGTGATTATCATCACTTTGAAACAATTAGTTTCACAAACTGTCCTCATATATGGACAATGAATACTTTGCCTATTAATAAAACATAATCCAGTTAGGAATTCATCTAAAATTCTAACAGCAAAAGTAAACTTGTACCATATTTTACTAGTCAGCTGAAGCATTAGAACTGGCTGAGCAACATCTATACATATGTGTGTTTTTATATATCTTATACTAAGTAATGATTCTCGCTACTTCAGATGAGGGTGTATAATATCTACAGACTTTTATCCAGCATCAGAGCACTCAGGAGAGAAAGGATAAAATTGGAAAGGGAAAGAAATATGAGGTGGAAATGTGAAGCGTGAAAAGTGGAAAGAAAGCAAACAGGTATTGGTGCAGTCATATCTGGAATGGGCAACAACATGCGATAGGGGCAGAGTAGCTGAGGTTCCATTTATAAATACCAGATTAAGAAAACAGAACAGAAATTTATTTTATGACACTTTTATGACAGTGATGCATTTTATTTGTTCACCTCTTTAATCATGTAAAGACTACATCTTTCTATTTATTTTTGAGCTGTGGACTAAAAAAGGAAAATACTGTTTTAAACATAGAAGATAGTGCAAAGAGATGGCTGCAGTTTTAAAAATCACATTCACTGGAACATAACATGAATTGTATACAATGCTGTTTTTACCCTAGGACAGGGAAAACAGAAACAGAAACAGAAACCATAGAGCCAATGGGTTCTCAACAAAAGGAAAAGTGATTGGCTCCCGATCGGATGACCATGTTTTGTGTGAGGCCAGCAGAACACACAAGTACCAAGCTGTAAAGAGAAAGCAATTGGCAAAGTTCTCTTTGTATCTCTCTCTCTTGTGTGGAAGTACCAGAATATCTTCACTGACAGCTAGCTGTCTTTGACTAAATTTTCGCTAAATTTCCTGCTCAAGGAGGAATAACACACCTTTAAGGACAGTGAAAAAAACAAATTCTCAACCAGGAAATGAAAAACAGCATTAGTGTGCAAGCAATCTTGCGTCAACAGCAAAGAGCTAAAAGAAGTTGGAAGCAACCAAAAGAAACAACTCATTGAATCTATGGTCCTGTCCGTGTATCTGACTGCTTCTGAAGGAGGAAATTTAAGAAGGGATAGAGGTTAAGTTTAGAGTTATAAGTTAGCATTCACATTTCATAATTGCCATTCTTTAAAGACAGTTTGTTTGTAATAAACATTTATTTTCTTGTTAAGTACAGAGACCTAGTAAGTTTTGTTCTTTTAACCTCTTCATCAGTTGGGTACTAGCCCATATTGGAAGTTTGGGCCAAAAACACAGTAAGCAAAAAGAAATCAGACTGTGAAGATTCTGTCCTAGATCATTGCTTGCTCTCCCTAGAGGTATCGCCCAGTGTTGTGACAAAGTTGTGGTCAGAAACCAGTGGAATCACTCGGAAATGTTCATTTCACTTTTTTCTAACATCACATTTCAACATGATCGATTGTTCATTCCAGTAAGGGGAAGGAAAGCAATACAAAATGCTAATACATGATGCAAAAAGTCAGTACAAACAAAATAAGCAGAAGTAGCAGCAGAATTATTCAGAAAAAGATATTTGTAACAGGTGAAAGATTCAGGTGGTTTTGAAGGAAAAGACAACTTACATGGCTGTTGAGAAGAGTACTTCTGTGAGCTGTCAAACCATCAGACTTTTGGAGTGTCTCAATCGCCATTTCAATCTGATGATAGATAGCATTAAAAAGAGCTCAAGATAAGACAGTGAAAGCAGATTTTAATGCACATAGAAATAAATGAAAATTAACAAAAAAAGCACAACAGGACTTTTTAAAGAGCAAGTTTTAAGTGACAACTTTATTATACAGAGTGCTCTAGCTCTATACAACTTAAAAGCAAATCATTTTCTTAAGTTCAATTTATTTTAATGAACTCAGGGAAAAGACCAAGTCATACTGCAGTACAATGTGCTACTTAAGAGGTATGTGGATTGCAGACCAACTGCCAATTATGCAATGTAACAAATCTGGTAAATCGTATGTGCAGATCAGCCATGATCTCACAGTATGTAACAGTTTGTATTTGATTGCATATTCTAATAGAATAACAGCTATGCATTGCACTGCATGTACTAATGCATCTATATGCCACGTGACATGTAACAGCTACATGTTATACTTCAAAGATCAACTGCATATTCTGCTATTTGTATCAGACACAAGATTCACTTCAAGTGCCAACTATATTCTACATTTTGTGTTTGAGCTCGGACATTGGAAAGTTAAAAATCTGTTGAAAGTAAAATTACAAAGAATTACAAACAACATCATGCAGGTGATTTATCAGAGTTTAATCTGAATTTATGAACAAGGAACAGGTATTTTTTTAAGTTCACTTGTGGGACATGGGCATTGTTGGTTGGCCAGCATTTATTGCCCAACCCTAGTTGCCTTTGAACTGAATGGTTTGCTAGGCCATTTCAGAGGGGAGTTGAGAATCAACCACATTGTTGTGGATCTGCAGTCACATGTAGGCCAGACCAGGTGAGGATGGCAGATTTCCTTCCTTGAAGGTCATTAGTGAACCAGACGCGTTTTCCTGACAATCAATAACAGTTTCTTGTCATCAGTGATGACAAGATTCTTAATTCCAGATTATCACAGAATTCAAATTCCACTATCTGCCATGGTGGGATTTGAACCCAGGACCCGAGAACATTAACTGAGTTTCCAGGTTAATAGTCTGGCGATAATACCATTAAGCCCTTGCCTTCCACTACTTGGCCCTTCAAATCTGCTCTGCAATGCTGTAAGATCATGGCTGATCTGATTTTAACTTCAATTCTACATTCCTGCATATCCCCGATAATCTTTCATCTGCTTGGTTATCAAGAATCTATTTACCTCTGCCTTCAAAATATCTTAACATTCTCATCCACTGTCTTTTGAGGAAGGAAATTCCAAAGACTCAAAACCCTCACAGCAAAACAAGTTTCCTCATGTCTATTTTAAATGGGCATACCCTTATTTTTAAATTGACTCCTAGTTTTAGATTCTCTAGACAAGGGGAATCTATGAAAAATTGCAGAGCTCCGAGATAGAGAGATTTGGTGTCATAATGCTTGAATCACAAGTTAGTATACAGGTACAGCAAGTAATCAGGAAAGCTAATAAAATGTTACAGTTTATTGCCAGGGAATTGAATGCAATAGAAGGGAAATTACATTTGGAGTACTGTGTAGAGGATTGGTCACTGTAGTTACAGGAAGATATTAATGCATTGAGTCATCCGGTCAGGATTCAAGTCAGATTGCGGATTCAAAAATTATTTTTAACAGTCTGAAGTTTTGAATGCATTGGGCAGATTCTGGGGTTTTAAAAGCTACAGAGACTGTGGACACACTGGTTTTAAACTTTCATTCTCTAGATTTTAGAATGGTTCTTGCAAATTTTAAGAGAGCAAACATAACTTCCATGTTCATGAAAAAAAGAGAGATAAAGCAAGGAACATCAGTGATTTTGAACTCAAAAATCGACCTGGGCTGTGATACTTCATGCAATGGCTGAATACATGACAGCACAAGCATACTGGCTTTTACACAATGCACTGGAGATCTTAGCAATAGAGCAGGAAAGAAGAGATATTTGAAAGAAGGCAGGAGACATTCTAGAAATCTAAACAGCAGACAGTGATAAAAGTAGTGACAGAAGTTTGTGTCAGGAGTGTTACTCCAAAAGAGATGAATCACTGGAAGAATTGTAATAATCTTACCAGATTAGTCAATGTAAGTGAGCTCACCTTCGAATGGCATATCCAACCAAATGCATCACTAGCCTTATCCTCTGCTCAATTCTCTACGTGTCATTGGCTACCAACAATGTCTATCGATATCTAACACTGAAAGTTCTTCTCACCCTTACAAACGTAGCAAGATTGCAAGTCTTCCACCCACAACTCTCAGTTTGCACACACTGGTAGCTATTCAACTTTGACAATCTCACGACTAAAACAAATTGCAGGATGCTCATTGACAACTTTCATTTTTCTTGTTGGAGCTGGTGTTGCATAAGAAGAGGCAAAAAAGCTAAGGACTGGAGGAGAACAATCAGCCTACATACTTTAACCTCCGATGGATTGCACTCTAGTTCAATCACTATAGAATCTGATGATGTCTTTGATGCATTAGGCTACAATATAAAGTTGATAGGTAAACATAACAAAATTCTTGATGCATTAGGAAACCTACCAGAAGAGTTCTGTGCAGGCCTTAGAGCTTTGCTTACCAAATTGGATGTGTTGTCACTTTCATCATTATACTTCTGGAATCTAACAACATACAGCATCTGTTGGCCAATGTCACATTGCCACAAAACCAGCTGCTATGATCTGACTGTCATCATTGTAACTGGGGATTTCCAGGGCTGCTTAGCACCATCGATCCGTTCTTCGATAAATCTATGGAATTACAGAGACACCATCCAGTAAAACTGTTTGTGTCTCCATGAACCATGAATCTGCCATCTTCTCTTAAGGAAACATCAGTCCTGCTCCAACTCTACTGACGTCCTTGTTGCAGTCAGTCACCCAGTTAGTCCAGACCACTTCAGATCAGGTCAATATGATGCAGCATGAAGCCCAGTTTTCAAGGCTCAAAGCTATTCAGTCAGATTCCAAGACTTCACTTTACGAAGGAGCAGCGCTCAGAAAGCTGGCGATTTGAAATAAACCTGTTGGATTATAAACTCGGTGTCGTGTGACTTCTGACCTTTCATACTCCAAATCCATACAGTCTTCTGAACTAGAGGTCGGCAACCTTTTTGAGCCAAGCTTCAACTATCTGAGGTAATACTGCGTTGGAGGACTAAGGTAAACCAATGCACATGGAAGACAAGTATCGCAAGAATGTGAATTATTGACTTTAATATGCAGAATGGCATGATGTTAGTCATAAATTTGATTTAGAATGTTTACTTTGTGGCAATTTTTATTTTACATTGCGATCAACCTGACACTGTAGACAGAAAGATAAAGAGTATAAGATTGTTGCTGAATGGAGAGTTATAATTTAGGTCATTTTGCATTGCTTGAGTTATTAGATTACATGGAAAGGGGCTGTTTATGTTCTAGCTCACTTTCCTCATCCTGCCTCTGCACTTGTCCTCCTCCTCCTCCTCATCTTCTATCCTTATAAATGATGGAATTGGCTGTTCCTTCATGGTCTTAGATGGTGCAACATTCTATCTCAAATCAGTTGAGTACTTCAGGGCTTCATCAGAGGTCCAGGAAATGGAAGCGTTTTAGGCACTATAAAAATGTTCCTTGGGGAAGCATGCTTCTCACTGTCTCCCAGTTGCATTAGCTGAGAGGTCTGGCCTGGAGTCATGAATGGATAACCCTTGCCAAAAAAAGATTTGTCAATAAAGATAAAACCCATGGAATAAAAAGGTCGGTAGCAACATAAACATGAAGTTGACTGAGTGACAGTAAATGGAAGAGAATGGTGAACAATTACTTATTAGACTGGAGGAAACCTACGCAATAGACATCTCCAGGAGTCCGTATTGAGACAGCTAATTTTGTTCATTTCTATTAATGACCTTGACTTGGGTAGGCAGTGGATGATACAAAACCGTTGTGAACTGGGAGAAGGATATTGATGGATTTTGAGATGTTGTATCTCACTGGACTTGCACCACTATTCAAGAGTCATCAGAAAAGTTAAAGATTTTATAAAAAGTACCAAAATTTCCCAATTTACCTGTCTTTTATACCCCGTTTGATAGAATTGATGGGCCAGGTTTCTGTACTCAACTCAAATTATTATTTATTCCAAATAAATAGATTCTAGCTACAAGTAAACATTTATGAACCTTCAACATATAATTCTACTAGTTAAAACTCTAACTCCTTATACAGACTAACTCCTAACTGTCTTATACAGACAGACACAAAAAAGAAAATGCGCATTATGGACTCAGAGAAACAATGGGAAGGAAGTTCAATGGGCCCCTGTTCACAGGGCTCACTGAGATGAACATTATGCTGCATCAGGCCTTGCTGCCAAGTGGGTAGGATTGTCAGGTTCAGCACCAGGGGTTCTAAGGGATCTTGGGAATCTGTACTTAGGGGCAAATGGTGAGTTGAGGAGTCAATTTAATAGTTACCTAGGAGTTAGCCTATGTTTTTAATCTAACATTTTCTGATTAACTTAACCGCAGCAGACCTCTCAAAAGTCTCCAATTTAACTAGACATCCTTGTAGGATTTCAGGTGAAAGGAAACTGCTTATCAGAATTTTCAATTTCACAGACAATTCTCTTGGAGTCTGCTGGGTCCTAATGCAACCTTTAGCACCATCAATCCGTTCTTTGATAAATCTATGGAATTACAGAGACACCATGACGCTGCAGAAACAACCATCTGGCAATTGGAAAATCCAGGCCATTATACATTCGCTAATGATACCTGCATTCACATTCAGCTGAGGTGTGTACTTATTTTCTTTTTCTGTAATGTCTGCTGATAGTTTAAATGAAAATGAACTCAATATTCCAGATCAAGGAGGAAAATTGGGAAATAACTCCTTTCCAAAAAAGAAATCAGAAAAACAGGAATGCATAAATAGTGTAAGATTATGGATAACATGAAGACAACTTGCTTTGATGCTTCAATGCAATGCACACAAGGTGAGAAGGATCCAAATGTGAGTGCATAATTCAAATAAGATGTTACTGACCACAGCCTCATCACTGAGAGGGGGTTCCAAACAGAATTTTGATTTTTCCCTATAAAAGAAAGTTTTCCCCTTCCTGCTCTTGAACATTTCTACAGGATTTTTAATAGGGCAGGGTAGCTAGAAGCTTCAACATATGCCATCCCTGACCATGATATACAGGCAGATGACCTTTGAGGTAGAAATGTTAGAAAAACCTTCAAAATAAATTAAACATATGCAAAAGCAAGGAATAAAGTTTAAAATACTTCTCTGTTCAACATAAAATAAGCACTTACATAACCAATTAATCTTTTAATTAAAAATTGAAATGCAATAATCTGGAAAATTTAATTAAATGGCCAGACATTTCCTTTAATAAACTCCTATAATTGTCTTATTCAGGTCATAGGATGGTATTATTTCAGAGACTTAATTTCAGCAGCACTAGATAAAATTTAGAAATCAATAAATAAGAATCTCCTTACTTTCATACAAACAACAATTCCATTTAAAGCATTTTAGATTTTGCCTATATGAATTGTGTGTTTTGGAATCAATACATTGCTTCTTTCCTATGAAGCATATTTTGTTTGTATTTTTCCAATTCATTGATCTCCCACATTATTGCTCAATGATAAAAGTGAACAAAGTTAACATTACTGAATCATACAATGGTTACAGCAAAAAAAGCGGCCATTTAATCTATTGTACCTTTACTAGTTCTCTGGAACTGCACGTCACCAATTCCCATTCCCTTCCTTTTTCTCTGCAGCTCTGAAACTTTATTATTCAGATAAATATCCAATTCTCTTTGAAAGGACTCGAGGAATCTGCTTCCATCACACTCACAGGCACAACATTCCAAATCCTAACCACCTACTCCACAGAATTTAAATTTTCCCCACATCACAGTTACTACTTTTGCCAATAATCTCAAATCAGTGGTTAGCACAGCACCAGGGACCTGGGTTCGATTCCAGTCTCAGGCAACTGTCTATGTGAAGTTTGCACATTCTCCCTGTGTCTGCATGGGTTTCCTCTGGGTGCTCCGGTTTCCTCCCACAGTCCAAAGATGTGCAGGTTAGGTGGATTGGCCAGGCTAAATTGCCCATAATGTTCAGGGATGTGTGGAATAAGTGGGTTATAGGGGAATGGGTCTGGGTGAGATGCTCTGAGTGTCAGTGAAGACTTGTTGGGCCGAAGGGACTGTTTCCACACTGTAGGAATTCTGTGATTCTATTTTTTGTACGTATGCTAACATGAACAGTTTTTTCCTACGTACTCCGCCTACAATCTTTGTTATTTTGCATACCTTAAATGAAATCTTCCCTTTGTCTTCTCTCCTCCAAGAAGAATAATTGCAGCTTCTCCAATCTATCCTCATAACTAAAGTTTCTCACCCCTGGAATCATCCTTCTGAATCTTTTCTGCACCATGTTTAATACCTTCACATCCTTCCTAAAGTCTGCTGCCCTGAATTGGACGTAATATTCCACTTGAGGTCAAAATACGGTTTCATAGAGTACACAGAACAGGAATGGGCCCTTTGGCCCCTAATAATATGCCAAACATGATGCCAAATGAAACTAATCCCTTCTGCCTGCTCTTGGTCCATATCCGTTCATTCCTTGCATATTCATGTGCTTATCTAGAAGTCCCTTAATGCCCTTACTGTATCTGCCTCCACCACCACTCCTGGCAGTGTGTTCCAGACTCCTATCACTCTCTGTAAAAAACGTGCCCCTCACATGTCCTTTGAACTTTCCCCCTCTAGCCTTAAATGCATACCTCCTAGTATTAGACATTTCAACTCTGGGAAAAAGATTCTGACCGTCAACCGTATCTATGCATCTCATAATTTTACAGACTTCAATCAAGTCTTCCCTCAGCCTCCAACGCTCCAGAGAAGAAAACCCAAGTTTTTCTAGCCTCTCCTTATACCTCATACCCTCTAATCCAGGCAGCATCCTGGTAAACCTCTTCTGCACTCTCTCCAAAGCCTCCACATCCTTCCTGTAATGTGGTGACCAAAACTGAACACAATACCAAAATATAGAGGTTCATCATAAATTGCTTGGTTTTCTACTCTCTGTTCAAATTTATAAAACATCAAGGCTAAAAATGAGATGTCAATTCAGTAAAGCCATGACACAGGATAGCAAAGTGTGGAAGTACCATGTGAAAAACTGAACTAGACAACTGCACAACTGACACTGATCCAAGTTCAGGAGTCCAGCCACATCCAGCCATGAAAGGTGGTGGTCAGTAACCACCAAGAGATTGTGAGAAAGAAACAAAAATAACTTCAAATTATATAACTAGAGACTGCAGATGCTGGAATCCAAGGTAGACAAACAGGAGGCTGGAAGAACACAGCAGGCCAGGCAGCATCTGGAGGAAAGGAGCAGTCAATGTTTTGGATATTACACAACACTATTCTTGTTCTGCTCGGAGGCTGCAGCTTAGGGTAGAGAGTTCTGCAACTATCTTCCACTGACCCTGGTGGTGGGAGATGCGCCCTGAAGACCTGAGGTGGATAATGCCTCCTGCTATGGGCTCGGCTTCCCCTCCTCCCGCTATGAGCAGTATGCCCATCTCCCTCTTTCTGTAACCCAAAATGGATCACACTCACAACAATCTTGCAAAACACTTCACAGCAAATTAAGGTTGCTTAATGTACTGCTGCAATGTAGGAAAATGCCACAACAAAATTGAACAGATTAAGGTCCCACAAACAGCCATGAGTAAAATAACTAGATAACTGGTTTTAGAGATGCTGCTTAAGGGACACTCCCTTCTCCTGGTGGAAAGAAAATAATTTCTCCAACGTAGTCTATAGTGAATCAGGAAATGATGCATATCCACATAGCCCCAGTCTAAGGAGGATTCTGACAAGAAGAAAATCAGAGCCACAACCAGGTTCACAGACACAACACTGTTCTTGTTCTGCTTGGAGGCTGAAGCCTAGGGTAGCAGAGTTCTGCAACTATCTTCCACTGATCCTGGTGGTGGGAGATGCACCCTGAAGACCTGAGGTGGATGATGCCTCCTCCCACTATGAGCAGTATGCCCATCTCCCTCTTTCTGTAACCCAAAATGGATGACAACAATGGCGCCCAGTACTGAGAAGACTTAAACTCCTGAAGTCAGAACCAAGATCTTCTGCATGTGTAGCATAACTGCTTGTATATAACTCTGCAAACCACCAAACTCATTTATAACGTCAAACAGAGCCAGTAGCTAGCAAATTACTTGAGAATGATTGATAATCTCTTTAAACTGTCAACAGTGATTCATTTTCAACTGTGAAGACAGTAATGACGTGATAATGTCGAAAACAACAGCACCAACGTAAAGTTATATGATGACTGATGTCACAATCTGTCTATGCATGCTTGCAATGTGTAGTCACAACATCAGAATTAGCAACCTGGCCAAGACAGTGTTTGACACACACTGTACTGGAATTGAAACAGTGCACCACTGGGACACAAAATTACATTCATCGCACCATATCTAGAGTCCAATTTTCTGGATTTGTAATCAACTCCAAAGCATTTGAAATAGTTTTTCCATTTTTTTTTTTTTTAAAGATTTCAAACAGCAAATTTGCTATCTTTAAAAAATCCTTTTCTGGAACAATGATTAAAATAAAAATCCACAAGTGTATGTAATTTCTATGGTCCCTGTGTAACCAAACTATTCAACCAATTGCAAGCCATTGGAACTTCTATGGTCATCAAAAGTCCCTGAAAATGAGCATCACTACCCTTTCCACAATTGTGGTCCTTTACTCTGTATCAAGGAAATGCCTTGAAATTCTTACAGGACAGTTTAAAATTGACAGCGCTGCTCTCTCTCTCTCTCGCAGCCTGTTTATCCCACACGCTGAATGAATGCTGGAGTCATACCCATTGAAAGAATTAGATCAGAAATGTTTTTGGTAGCTATTCCAGTCGTGCAGTATGCTAGGACTGAGTGTCTGTGGGCAAGACAGCCCTTCAAGACAAAGAAGTCCCTTCTTCGACTTATCTTTTTTTGATGCTTGTTTCTTTAAACTCCAAGTAATGAGACAAATAAAATCCTGCATTAGCAATGCCAAAACATCCGCCGCAGGATGTGTCTATATTTGAACTCCCAACTGAGATTTCCTGAAAACAAATATGAGAATTAGCATTCTATCCAGTATCACCCGCTGAGGCTCAACAGAGCCATACATGCCAAACTCAAAAATCAATAAAAATTGACCAATAGCTTCTAAAAACTGATACAAGTCCAGAAGAGTCAAAAACTCTGAATATAAGCATTATGACAAATGCACTTGGAGAGGCAGGAATTAATCAAGAACAATCAGCATGGTTTTTGTTAAGGGAGGTCATGTCTGACCAATTTGATTGAATTTTTTGAAGAGGAGACCAGCTGCGGACTTCAGCAAGGCTTTTGATGGGGTCCTACATGGGAGACTGATAGCAAAGGTAAGAGCCCATAGGATCCAAGGAAAATTTCACTAATTGGATCCAAAAGTAGCTGCGCAGAGGGTGATGATCAAGGTGTATTTTTGTTACTAGCAGCCTGTGTCCAGTGGATTCAGTATTGGAGCCCTCACTGTTTATGGTATATTTAAACAATTTAGACTGGAGTGCAGGAGGCTTGATCAACAACTTGATGAATGATATGTAAATTGGAGAGGTGGTAAATAGTGAGGAAGGTAGCCTTAGACTACAGGAGTACACAGACAGGCTAGTCAGATGGACTGATCAGTGGTAAATGGAATTTAATCCAGATAAGTGTGAGGTCATGAACAGAAGGGCCTTGGGAAGCACCAAGGATCAGAGGGGCCTTGATTTGCATGTCCACCAGTCCCTTAAGGTGGTAGGGCAAGTAGATAAAGTGGTTGAGAAGGCATATGGTATACCTGCCTTTATTAGCCAAGGCAGAGAGTTTTAAGAGCAGGGAGATTATGCTGGAACTGTATAAAAAGTTGGTTAGGCCACAACTGGAGTATTTCGTGCAGATTGGGTTTCCACATTATAAGAGGGATGTGACAGCACTGGAGAGGATGCAGAGGAGATTTACCAGAATGTTGCCTGGGTTGGAGAGTTTTACATATGAAGACAGATGTGATAGTCTGGGGTTGTTTTCCTGAGAACATAGGAGACTGAGGGGGTCATGACTGAGATTTATAAAATTATGGAGTGAATAAGCAGGGTATCATAGAATCACAACAGCACAGAGGTAGGCCATTTGGCCCATGGAGTCTGCACCGACCCTCCGCAGAGATTCCGGTCGAGACCCACCCCGCTACCCTATCCCCATAATTCTGTGACTAATCAACATAGCCAGCACATTCCTGGACACTATGGGCAATTTAGCATGGCCAATCCACCTAATCTGCACATCTTTGGTCTGTGGGAGGAAACTGGAGCACCCAGAGGAAATCCATGCAGACACAGGGAGAATATACAAACTCTACACCTGAGGCTGAAGTCGAACCCAGGCCCCTGGCACTGTGAGGCTGACAGGGCAAAACTTTCCCTTTAGTGGAGGGATCAATGACCAAGAGCATAGACGAGAACAGACGGTTTAGAGGAGATGCAACGAAAATCTTTTTCACCCAGAGGGTGGTAAATCACTGACTGTGAGGGTGGTCCTAAAGGTAGAACCCCTCATAAAGTTCAAGAAATTTTTAGATGTACACTTGTGACGTCAAGTGCTGGAAAACGTGATTAGAATAGGTGGTTATTTTTGACCAGCGCAGTATCAATGGGCCAAATGGCCTTTCTCTGTACTGCTAACCTCTAAGACTCTATGACTAAACAGAAGTTAGAGGTTGAAATAAAGGTGCATAGGATCTGAGTTAATCACATTTTGAGCTACAATTGTAAAAAATATTAAAATACACAAACATACAGTTAATAACAATGATAATTTTGACTTTACTGAAGAAAGATCTGTGCATTAAAAATGTCAGATTCATCTTCTTGGTGGATCTGAGGCAAGTCCACAGAATGATTGCTAGCATTTTATTTCATGCACTTTCTGGCATTTTAGAACTGACCATAATCCAGTGTCAAAAATAGTTACTGCTGGAAGGGTTATAGATAATTCAAATATGAAAATGAAAGTAACTGTATGAACTTAAAAGGGACTTGAAAGGGGAACACTTATATCAAGAACTGATGTCCTCTTAAAATAACGAACAAAGGAACGTATAATGAAATAGCTGTGCATTTGCCTTCTACTTACATCAACAGTAATTTCTTGCCAATGTTGTTGTTTTGAATTAATAAGTGATTTACTTTCTTGTATTGGAAGTAAAAAAATTCTGTCTTATAATTATAACTTTTTTTAAAACAAAGTGCGCAAAAATCTGTTGTTTAGACTCCAACATGGGGAAGTGATGGACCTGGCTGACTACCTGTAGTTAGGGATTTACAATGATTATAGGTTAAGATTACGGTTAAAAATCCTAAGATTTCCTACTTTAACTAGTAGCTATAAAGTGTTTTGGGTGCACATTGAAGACATGAACAGTGTAATGTCACTACAAGTCTTTCTCTTTTAAAACATTCACTTAAGAAGTTACTTAAGGAACAACCTTTGCAAGAGAAATGCATGTGCCAGTATACTATGGAGAAAGCTGACAACTAAAGATAGAACCACAGAGACTGACAGCACAGTGAGATGATCATACGGTTCTTCATCCTGTAGCTTGACCCCCATTTCTACCCTTAGTTTTAAACCAGAAAGCTTCACATTCTCAAGTAACATTTAGTATACTCTGAAAACAACAATTAAAATATATTTAGATTAAGCAAACCAACCTCCTTCTTTACCATTCCAATTTTTAAAGTTTCAATTCAAACAAACAATCAAATTTCAATGCAAGTTGATCAATTTCTCATGGTGAGAGTTTTATTCATTATTGTTTCCCCAGCTAGTGTCTGGACTTCCATCCTAGAAGGGTTGGTGGTAACATTTCAGCAAATGTGAAACATGATCTAAATTAACTCCCTTTTTAATTGTGGATATTTTCTAATCAGTCTATTTAGAAATGTTAGTACACACCTCCGGAGCAGGTGGGACTTGAACCCAAGCTTCATGGCTCAGAGGTAGGGACATTACCACTTTGCCACAAGAGCCCTTTTAAATTGTACTAAAGCTCAGTTAATTGATTGTAGGCATTATTTTAATGGAGTAAACGCTCCAAAGAAGTTATATAAAAATATTATGGTTTTATTTAGCTAGTTACAGCACAATAGAATCTCCTTAAATCCCCACAAAAGAAAATAAGAGCTTGAAGCATCTGCACTAACGATGGCTCATAGTAGAATGTTGAAACCCTATGTATTGCTGATACAGTAGTGGAATTACATGCTTTAAGGAGTTGGAAATCAAAAGATAGAATTACAGTTGCTTCCTTCTGTCTGAATTTATGACCTGTATGATCAGGGTGATAAATCATTGCAACCTTGTACTACAATGTACTACAAACTGCCAATATCTATTAAAAGTCTTGATACAGAAACCTACGAACCTTTCACATGTAGTACTAGATAAATATCGTAAATGTAACTGCCCGGTTTACCGATTGCTTATTTCACACAATCAAAATCACATAGCAAGATTTAAGCCTCTCAATCTTCTTACTAGAAGGAGGAAAGAGAACTTCACAAGTGATAATGGTGATTTCATCATGTTAATCACACTTAGTTGACAAATAAAGTAAAATTTTGAAATTATGCCCAGTCCTCATAATAGTCATTAGATTCAAGTTAAAAATGCGATTACAGTAAACATTGGGCCGGGACTTGCTGAAAACCTGTACCATTGCAAGGATGCATCTACAGCACACATCACTACAACTTCTAGGAAATTTTGATATGAATGACTTAGATCACTTTAAATGATATCAATTCTTTTTGTGCCCCAATCTGACTCAAACTTCGCCAATACAATGAAATCATTCCATTTTAAAAACTAAATGGTGATGTCCAATTTGTTGGATTATGATTGCTTTAACCACTATTGTCACTTTGACTGAACTAGGAGGATAGTAGTAATCTGACAGCAGCATAAGATTCAGCAGTAGCTCAATTTGCAATTGAGTTAAAACAAAATTAGCAGGCACATTCTTGGATGCTTGAAGATTTTCTCAGTTGACAAATTGTAATGCTAAAATGCTTTATAAAAGTGCAACTTCAATCATTTACAGAAAAATGGAAGTAATGAGTTAAATGACTGATATAAATCTATTAGAGAAGCAATGACAAAAACAACTTAGGATCAGGAGAAATTTGAAAAATACTGGAATCCTAATTGCTTCTTTAACTATTAGCTGGTCTACAGCGTAAGACCACGCCCCATCTCTAAACTCTGACCTGACAGGAAAGATGAACAGTTGAGCAGAATGACTAAACAAAAAAAGAACCACAGATGCCGGAAATCAGAAAAAAAAAAATCAGAAATTGCTGGTTAAAAAAAACTCAGCAGATCTGGCAGCATCTATGGAAAGAAAGCAGAGTTAACATATTTGGAGTCTGGTGGCCGTTCTTCAGGACAGTTCTGGGTATGGATTGCCAAGACGTCCTGATGGCTGTCAATGGTGGTTGGAGGAGGATTATTGGGTTGTTTGCCAGGTCGAAACATTCCTTCTTCTCCTGTCCCATAACTGATGGAAATGTCCTAACATCAAGTGAGCTCAGGTAGTCTTAAGCATACTCTTACAGCACAATGATGCACAAAAAACAGGCAGAAAATTGGAAAGCTGACTCAAGTTGACCATAATAAATGACTGTTCTGGGGAAAGCATGGTGATTCATTAGGGTCTTTTCTAATTTTCAATTAAAACAGAGGGGAGTTTAAAAAAAACTTTTATGAAAAATAATTTAATAAATACACAAGAATTTTACTATTTTAATTAGTTGCATGGTTAGATTTATACATACTGAGCATAATGAAGGTGGAAATAGCAGAATTGGTAAGAATGCTATAAGATTGCTCACATTTAGTATTAGCTAACATATTTGTAATCCACAATGAGGATTAGGGTACGTAGAATCCCTACAATGTAGAAACAGGCCATTTGGTCCAACACGTCCACACCGACCCTCCGAACAGCATCCCACCTAGACCCATCCCCATAACCCTGCATTTCCCACGGCAAACACACCTAATCTACACATCCTGAATACTATGGGTAATTTAGCATGGCCAATCCACTTAAGTTGCTTATCTTTGGACTTTGGCAGCAAGCTGGAGCACCCGGTGGAAACCCACGCAGACACGGGGAGAACGTGCAAACTCCACACAGACAGTTGCCCAAGGGTGGAATTGAAACCGGGTCCCTGGCGCTGAGAGGCAACTGTGCAAATCGCTAAGCCACAGTGTTGCCAATACAGAATGTTTATTTCTGACAATCTGACAAAAGTCTGTTGCTCAAAATCCCTTTAGCACTGATAGAAATAATTAATTTTTAAAACCACATTCATCTGTTTCAGTATTAAAGGCAATACATTCAAAAGTTATTTTGTCTGGTGGGGAAATTAAAATTCCTCTGCCAAAGATCACAAATGAGGACTATGAAAATAGATAGGATTGAAAAAAACTTTGATTTAATAATTTTGAAGTTTAAATTTCTTCTCTTCAAGCTATTTCTCTTTCTTCATATTTTCTTGGGTTTCTTTAAACATCAAGTCCAGGCATTTCTTGTAGCTGCTCCATCACTATTTTAATAACTTTGTCAGACTGTGGCAGAATCCCAAGTTAGACAAGTAAACAGGTTTTCTGATGCACTTCTAGCAATGCTAAAGCGCTGGAATGAAAAATTGCCTAGAAGATCTCTCTTCATAATGAAAAAAGAATGATGGCTGGAGACCAATTCTTAATTTTCAACTGACAGTATGCAAAAATAACCAGAGATTTGGGTATGAAATAACTCTACAGAAGCTGGTATCCCGTCACCAAGTCACCCTTTATTTACACGTGAATAGTACGTGGCATTGGTCCCGCTTCGTCAGAGCCAGCTCTCAGAGTGAACTCAAGTTCTGAGGAAGGGTCACCTGACCCGAAACGTTAACTCTGATTTTTTTCTTCACAGATGCTGCCAGATCTGCTGTGTTTTTCCAGCAACTTCTGTTTTTGTTCATCTTCTATGAGGTCCACCTGGCTGACCTCAATTCAATCACTACAAGGGACATCAGTGAAAAACCAGCATTCTGAAGTTCTTTCTCCTTGTGGAAATTTAACTGGTATCTGCTCAATGCTTCCGTGGGATGGCACTGAACGTTTTTAAAGCCCAATGCAGCAGGCATCTTTGCAGTGCTCAACCTCATTGGTAAACGTCACATGTTTAGATGCAATTGTCAGGGCTTCCTGCATAAGATACTCAGAACTGATATGATATTAAGATGCTATTTTCAAATCATTATGGGAACCCACCAGTCATCTGATGCTTTAACTCCCTTCCTTATCGTTCACCATTCAGAAAGTGCTCAGTGTACTTACTCAAATGCAAGCGGCTACTGAAAGGAGATGGACTGCATTGAATTACCACGTTCAGCCCTTGCTCCAACCATGAAATTATGAGATCCCTAGAACACAGTCAAACTACACTATTTCTTAGCATCAGCAATCTCGACACTGCAGTTACTGGAGATCCTTCAGTAACTGGGAATCATCCACACTCTCAGTGGTGTCATCTTTTGATGCAAATAGTATTTACTCAGCGTCAGCTAGAAACATCTCAACTCCCTGATAAAATCATTCTGTGGAGCCTTTTGCGTACATGTAATAAACTTCTTCCAAAATGATGCTGAAGGGATTTTGATTAATTTTCAGAGCTTCCTTTACCCAAAGGCATGCGCTTCAATTTCTCCAATCCAGAAACACTGGGTGGCTTGAGCTAAATTGGTTCCAAGTGGGTCCTCCCTCCATTTTCAGACTCTATTTCCTAACAACTTGCTTTAGTACCTTGGGGAATCACATGAGAATGTGTTTGTTTTGTTTGAATGCACACTAAACAGCAAGACAAATTTGAATATTCAGCTCAAAATGCAAATTAGCACTTAATAACTGTGAAGTTTTGATGTCCTTGAAACAACTACGGTGCATCCACGTTTCCATATAAGCTAACTGCCAAGCCTGTTCACATTTTGTCTTATTTCAAAAATAGTATAGTACACTTTAACCCCTGCCACGCAACAGTTGTTGGTTTTCTGTATTATTATTTTCCCTGCTGCATGAACAAAGTAGGGCAAGTATGCCATTAGAAACTTGATTGAATACTCTCAAATTTTCCCAACCTCTTTTCCTGCTAGGCAACTCATATAAAACACTGCTTTCTTTTCAAAGATGCTGCCAGATGTACTGAATTTCTCTAGCAATTTCTGTTCTTGTTTCAGATCTTCAACATACACAGTTTGTTTTATTAATATAAAACATTGCAAGTTCCAACCTTTTGCACAAATTACACTTCTAACCACTTAAAGACATTACATTAATTTGCTGTTCATAAGCCTATGCTTCAAACACATTTGAAACCATCCAATCCATTTCATGCTATTTCTGCTCACAATCCCATATCACTGTATCGTCCCTGATACAGTACCATGTTATAATTTTCCTTGTCCTCTCCTGCTTCCTCACCAGATCTCTACATTACTATATCATGCTCTGCCATTGCTGCTACCAAACATATTTTCCCCTTCTTTTTCAGCAATCTGTTGGGACTGTCTTCTCTGTGACACTTTCTCATATCACTCTCAACATCCACTCCTGTTCACACAGCACCTGTCCTTTTACATCCTCCTTCTTTATTGCCAAAGGTTCCAAACACAGTTCTCAGATGAAGCATGATTTACTTGCAATTCTTTCAATTTAAAATACTGTATTCACTGGTCATGATCCATTCTACATTAGGGAGATTAAGCACAGATTGGTGAATGCTTTGAAGTACTCTTCCATTCAATTCACGTGTGACCCTGAGTTTTCATTTGCCAATTATCTTAATTCCCCACTCCATTCCTGTCATCACTGTTACATTTCTATCCTCTGTATCTTGCATTATTTCAATGAAGCTCGGAGAACAGCTCCTGGTAGCCTTCTGGACTCTACACTGAATTCAACAATCCTAGATTATAAACTCCGCCCTAATTTTTCTTTTCTCCATTTCTTTTTGTTTTTAAATGCCAGCTGTTGGCAATGATTTACATTTTTCCTACTTGCCCTCCACGACACTTTATTTGCTTGTCCCATTACCGTCCCATTACCATCCCATTTTACCTGATACTGTCACCTCTCATTTGTTCATCTCTTCTGTCTTCTCCCTATCAAATACCTCCCCATTTGTTCTTTACCACTTCATTTATATCTCTACATCCATTCTAGTTTTGATGAAAGGTTATTGTAAACTAATATTTTGGGCTGTATTTTCCAAGCCCCACTGAGACATCTTGGAGGCCAGGAAAATAGTGAGCCAAATCTAGGTGATCCCCTGATGCATTCTCTGTTGTTGGGTGAATTTTGCTGGGGAAGGGGTAATTTGGTAGCCTGCTTCAGAGGTAGTAAGACAATTAGGTCAGGTAAACGCACAAATTGAGCCTTTATTACAAACCTTTCCTATCTATGTACCTGTTCAAATGTCTTTCAAATGTTGTAACTGTGCTAGTCTCCACCACTTCCTCTGGAAGCTCATTCCGTACAAGCACCATCCTCTGTGTGAAAAAGAAGCTGCCTCCCTACCATTCTTATATTGTCAGGATTTCCAGAAGCAGCTTGTTAACTGTGTAGGTATCTGGACTCCACATCCACATGTGGTCCCAACACCTGCCAGGAACTTCTGCTCTTTAACTCTGTTTCTCACTCCATACAGTCTGTCAGCAATACTCTGCATGCCATTCTACATGGCAATCCAGAATTTACTGGGCAGACAATTCAGCCCCTTTATGTTAACACACTCACACACAACACAGAAAACAATTGATGGAAAACGCACATAACCACACAGGCTGTGAGATAGTAAGAACTGTCAATGCTGGAGTCAGAGTTAACACAGTGTGGAGCTGGAGGAACACAGCAGGCCAGGCAGCAGAGGAGCAGGAAAGTATCTTATATCTACATAGGCTGTGCCCAGTCCCAACGTTTTTCATTTTTATTTCAGATTGCCAGCATGCACAGTACCTTGCTTTAGAAAAATAATATTGGTTGGTTTAATTGATCAAATTCTGATCAGCATTTAAACCTTCACAGATTCACATTCCAACAAATGAACAGCCATGCCCAATAAAGCCACTCTGTATAAAATACCATGACTTCGTTACACAAGTTGGTGCTTTGCTTATGAATACTCTTGCTGTGGTACTGCTCATTTGATCTTCAGATAATAGCAGCCAGGAAGTTGTGTAGCTTGCATTTATGCTCACAGGTACCACACCATTGAGATGCTTATCAAAACCCTGTCAAAAGTAAATAAGAGTAAATACAGTTTGTGGGGAATGCTCACAAGCTTGGTTTTGGACACTGCTCACTAGCTGACAGTAAACCATCCGCCTTGTTATAGATGCTGCTGCCCATGGGACCAGAAAAATGGAGAGACAGATAATAATGGGAACATGATTACTATCTAACAAAGAGAGAACAACTTTCCAATTATCCATTTTATAATCAATTTTAAAATACACACTGTTACAAGGTCTCAAACAGCATCACCTAATGCAAGATAAGAGGCAAAATGTAATTAAGCTAGCCTAGTTATTCAATACACATGAGCTGTGATATTTTTCTGAAAGATGTATACGTAAATTTGAACTATCGTTCATTTCCAATTACGTGCTTAAGACAAACCACTGGGCATTTTAAGCAGCTATTAAATTACTGTATTAAACTTTAGATCTATGCAAAACATGATTTTCATGGAAGAGTAATGATTCATATGGTTTTGTTATAATGACAAGATTTTATTTTATCAGTTAAAACATTTTTCATTTCTCTGTCTTTAGCTAACATTTTCATCTGTTTTTGACACGTGTTTGATCCCGGAGTCTAATAGTATTAATTTGTTAAGAGTCTTCAATTTCATCTCATCAATTGGATACTTAAGAGCAACATCTACATCTTTCTTGAAAGTCTTCAATATTTTGGCCTCAAGTGTCCTATGGTAGAGAATACCGTAGGATCACCACTCTCTGAGTGAAGCAATTTCTCCTTATCTCTGTCCTAAAAGGTCTGCCTCTTATCCTTAGACTTTTACCCCTGATTCTGGACTCCCTGAACTTCCTTTCTGCATCTAGCCGGTCTAATCCTGTTAAGAATTTTCTAGGTTTCTATGAGATCTCCCTCTTTCTTCTAAATTCCAGTGAAAACAGTCCTAACCGATCCAGTCTCTCCCTGTGTCAGTCCACCATACTAGGAATCACTCTGGTAATCCTTCTCTGCCTTCCATCAATAGCCAGAACATTCCTCCTCAGATAAGGAAGCCAAACTCCAGGTGTGATCCCACCAAGGCCCTATACAATCGCAGCAAGACACACCTGCTCCTGTACTCTCATTCTCTCACTATGTAGGCTGACATATTATTTGCTTCTTCACCACCTGATGGACCTGTATGGCTACCTTCAATGAATGGTGTACAAGGACACCCACATTTCATTCCGCCTCCCACATTTTCCAATCTATCACATTATCTATACTGTACTGTATCTGCCATGTATTTACCC
The DNA here is from genome assembly GCF_021869965.1 of Rhincodon typus. NCBI lineage: Eukaryota > Metazoa > Chordata > Chondrichthyes > Orectolobiformes > Rhincodontidae > Rhincodon > Rhincodon typus. The sequence goes on from NC_063334.1 coordinate 13,332,881, forward strand.
ACTTACTTAACTTGTCCAAATCACACTGTAGCATCCTTCTCATGGCTGAAGCCACCCACCCAGCTTTGTATCATCTGCAAATTTGGAGATATTACATTTAATTCCTTCATCTAAATCATTAATATATTGTGAATAGTGGGGTCCGAGTACAGATCCCTGTGATATGCCACTTAGAAAAAGGCCGCCACTTAGAGAAAGGCTTGTTCCCGCTCTTTGCTTCCTAGTTGCTAGCTAGTTCTCTATCCATTTCAGTACACAACTTGCAATTGTCATTTAATTTTACATTAATCTTTTGTGTGGAACTTTATGAACAGCTTTCCGAAAATCCAAGTAAACTGCATCCACTGTCTCCCCCTTATCCACTCTACTAGTTATAGCCTCAAAAAATTCCAGCAGATTTATCAAGTTTCCCCTTCTTAAGTCAATGCTGACTTTATCTGATCTTATCACTATATTCCTACCTGTAAAAATCAGAATCCCTACAGTGTGGAAACAGGCTCTTCGGCCCAACAAGTCCACATTGAACCTCAGAGCATCCCACCCAGAACAATCCCCCTATAAACCTACCTAATCTACACATCCCTGAACACTATGGGCAATTTTAGCATGGCCAATCCACCTAACCTGCACATCTTTGGACTGTGGGAGGAAACTGGATCACCCAGAGGAAACCCACGCAGATATGGGGAGAATGTGCAAACTCCACACAGACAGTCGCCCGAGGCTGGAATCGAACCCGGGTCCCTGGTGCTGTGAGGCAGCAGAGCTAACCAGTGAGCCACCGTATTGTTCTGCGATTACACCTTCCAAAATGGACTGTAGCATTTTTCCACACCACTATTGCATGGAAAAAATTGACACTTTAATTAGACACTTATCATCATCTCATAGGCTGGGTCTAAATGATGTGCTGGCCATTTGTATTTCAACAAAGTCTGGAAATACATTCTGAAATGATTAACTCGAATGTAACTTGATTATTTTCATATATTTTGACAGTCTAATGGGAAAACTACTTTATTCTGGGTTGAAAAGGCAGGTTCACATGTGATGTGTTTATACCTTTAATAATATTAAACCTATAAACACGCTTTGTGGATTTTGGCAACAGATGCAGCTGGTTTAAGTAGCGAACTCTCCGAAAATGCCAGACCTGCCTTCGTAAAAAGTGTCTTGAAAAGTGCAACTTTCACTCCAAATGGGCAAGTTGGATTAAAACTCGGCCTTTTGAACCCAGCAGCAGAGCACAGGCAGCCACAAGAGCAAATAAGTGCCAAGAATGGCTGTTCAGAAGCCTTATCTAGGTTCACTGAGACTCCCTCTCCCAATGCCTCCTCATGAAACGATTTGAGTTTTTAAACTCCCAGTTACAGCTAACCTAGACCAGGAGGATTTCTCATGTGAGACAACAAGGTGCAGGGCTGGATGAACACAGCAGGCCAAGCAGCATCATAGGAGCAGAGAGGCTGACGTTTCGGGCCCAGACCCTTCATCAGAAAAGGGGGAGGGGAAGGGGGTTCTGAAATAAATAGGGAGAGAGTGGGAGGCGGATAGAAGAGGGATAGAGGAGAGGATAGGTGGAGAGGAAACAAACAGGTTGAAGAGGCGGGGATGGAGCCAGTAAAGATGAGTGTAGGTAGGGAGTTAGGAAGGGGATAGGTCAGTCCAGGGAGGACGGACAGGTCAAGGGGGCGGGATGAGGTTGGTCGGTAGGAGATGGAGGTGCGGCTTGAGGTGGGAGGAGGGGATAGGTGGGAGGAAGAACAGGTTAGGGAGGCAGGGACGAGCTGGACTGGTTTTGGGATGCGGTAGGGGGAGGGGAGATTTTGAAACTTGTGAAATCCACATTGATACCATTGGGCTGCAGGGTTCCCAAGCGGAATATGAGTTGCTGTTCCTGCGACCTTCGGGTGGCATCGTTGTGGCACTGCAGGAGGCCCAGGATGGACATGTCGTCTGAGGAATGGGAGGGGGAGTTGAAATGGTTCGCAACTGGGAGGTGCAGTTGTTTATTGCGAACCGAGCGTAGGTGTTCTGCAAAGCGGTCCCCGAGCCTCCGCTTGGTTTCCCCGATGTAGAGGAAGTCACACCGGGTACAGCGGATGCAGTATACCACATTGGCAGATGTGAGGGTGAACATCTGCTTGATGTGGAAAGTCTTCTTGGGGCCTGGGATGGGGGTGAGGGAGGAGGTATGGGGGCAGGTGTAGCACTTCCTGCAGTTGCAGGGAAAAGTGCTGGGTGTGGTGGAGCTGGAGGGGAGTGTGGAGCGGACAAGGGAGTCACGGAGAGAGTTGTCCCTCCGGAAAGCAGATAAGGGTGGGGAGGGAAAGACGTCTTTGGTGGTGGGGTCGGATTGCAGATGGCGGAAGTGTCGGAGGATGATGCGTTGGATCCGGAGGTTGGTGGGGTGGTACGTGAGGATGAGGGGGATTCTTTTTTGGTTCTTATTGCGTGGACGGGGTGTGAGGGATGAGGTGTGGGAGATGTGGGAGACACGGTTGAGGGCGTTCTCGACCACCGAGGGGGGGAAGTTATGGTCCTTGAAAAACGAGGACAACTGAGATGTACGGGAGTGGAATGCCTCATCCTGGGAGCAGATGTGGCGGAGGCGAAGGAATTGGGAATAGGGGATAGCATTTTTGCAAGAAGATGGGTGGGAGGAGGAGTATTCTAGGTAGCTGTGGGAGTCGGTGGGCTTGAAATGAATATCGGTTTCTAGGTGGCTGCCCGATATGGAGACAGAGGTCCAGGAAGGGGAGAGAGGTGTTAGAGATGGTCCAGGTAAACTTAAGGTTGGGGTGGAAGGTGTTAGTGAAGTGGATGAACTGTTTGAGCTCCTCGTGGGAGCACGAGGCGGCGCCGATACAGTCATCAATGTAACGGAGGAAGAGGTGGGGTTTAGGGCCGGTGTAGGTACGGAAGAGGGATTGTTCCACGTAACCTACAAAGAGGCAGGCGTAGCTTGGGCCCATGCGGGTACCCATGGCTACCCCCTTTGTCTGTAGGAAGTGGGAGGAATTGAAAGAGAAGTTGTTGAGTGTGAGGATGAGTTCGGCTAAGCAGATGAGGGTATCAGTGGAGGGGGACTGGTCAGGCCTGCGGGACAGGAAGAAGCGGAGGGCCTTAAGGCCATCTGCATGGGGAATGCAGGTGTAGAGGGACTGGACGTCCATGGTAAAGATGAGATGTTGGGGACCGGGGAATTGGAAGTTCTGGAGGAGGTGGAGGGTGTGGGTGGTGTCACGGACATAGGTAGGGAGTTCCTGGACCAAGGGGGAGAAAATGGAGTCTAGATAGTTGGAGATCAGTTCGGTGGGGCAGGAGCAGGCGGAGACAATGGGTCGACCAGGGCATTCAGGTTTGTGGATTTTGGGAAGGAGATAGAAGCGGACAGTGCGAGGTTGGGGAACGATGAGGTTGGAGGCCGTGGATGGGAGGTCACCGGAGGTGATGAGGTTGTGGATGGTTTGGGAGATGATGGTTTGGTGCTCAGGGGTGGGGTCATGATCAAGGGGCCGGTAGGAGGAGGTGTTGGAGAGTTGGCGTCTGGCCTCGGCGATGTAGAGGTCAGTGCGCCATACTACAACTGCGCCTCCCTTGTCCGCGGGTTTTATGGTGAGGTTGGGATTGGAGCGGAGGGAGCGGAGGGCTGCACGTTCTGCAGGGGAGAGGTTGGAGTGGGTGAGAGGGGTGGAGAGGTTGAGGCGATTGATGTCTCGACGGCAGTTGGAGATGAAGAGGTCGAGGGAGGGTAGGAGGCCTTGGGGTGGTGTCCAGGAGGAGGGGGTGTGTTGGAAGCAGGAGAAGGGGTCAGTAGAGGGAGGGTTAGGTTCACGGTTGAAGAAGTAAACGTGGAGGCAGAGGCGGCGGAAAAACTGCTCAATGTCCAAACGTGAGCGGTATTCGTTGATCTGTGGGTGGAGGGGGACAAAGATGAGCCCTTTACTGAGGACTGACCGTTCGTCATCAGTAAGGGGTAGGTCTGGGGGGATGGTGAAGACTCGGCAGGGCTGGGTGCTGCTGTCTCCTCTGGAGCTGCTGGCTGTGGAGGCTGTGGGCGGAGTTGCGTCGGCGTGCACTGAATTCAATCCAGTTAATCCCATAACTATCCCATAGGGGAAGAAACTATCCAAGAATGATACCCTCATTCAAACAACCTTCTTAATTTTATGAAGCTTTAGATATGCTGTAAGCATCCCAGACATTTTAAGGATCTTGGATTTCTCTCCTCAGAAAGTATATACTTTCCCACCTAAAGGAGTACGCAGGGCAGTAGGATTAATTTCAGTTCTAACAAAATTACCCAAATGAGACATTCACTAATTTTATTAATAGAAATTAGCAAGCAATATACTTTAAGTAGATAGGTTAAGAAACATAGGAATGAAGTAGGCCACTCAGCCCCTTGAGCCTGTTCTGCCACTTAATAAGATCATGGACGATCTGTGGCTAACTCCACATGCCTGCTTTTGGTCTAAATCCCTTAATAGCTTTGATTAACAAAAATTTCTCTCTCTCGGATTTAAAATTAACAACTGATCCAGCTCCACTGCTGTGTGTGCAAGAGGGTTCCAAATACGTGCCAACCTTTGTGTGTAGAAGTGCTTCCTAACATTTCTCCTGAACAATCTGGCCCTAATTCTACGACTCTGGCGCCTAGTTCTCGAATCCTCAACCAGTGGAAATAGTTTATTTTTATTTATTCTATCTTTTATATTTTATAATATCTTGAAGACTTCAATTACATCATGCCTTAACCTTCTAAATTCTGAATAAAACAAGTCTAATTTTACAATCTCTCTTGATAACCTAGCTCCTGAAGACCAGGTATCATTATATTCCGTCTGAGGCCAGAAGTGTGGTGTGCAGATCAGCTCTCAGTACTCCAAGTGGGGTCAAACCAAGGTTTTGCATAGCTGCAGCATTATTTCAGCACCCATGTAGTCCAGTCCGCTAGATATAAAAGCCAGCAATCCATGAGCCTTGATTATTATCTGCACCTGTTTTGTGGCATTTTAAAGGCACCTGAACTCCCAAGTCTCTTTAGACATCTACAAAATTGCACATTAACTGCTATGCCAAAAAAGAAATCAAAAGATATAATACCAAATCCAATAGAATCAGTTTGATGTTGTTTAGAAGTATTCAAAAATATATAGGAATACCCAAGAATAAAATATTCACAGACCTTTACAGTTTTACCTTAAAGCTCCAAGGGAGTAAATTATCTGCTGCCAGCAGAAATCTTTAGAGGAGTATTATCTGTAGGTTTCTAATACATCCAAAATCTTCAGTGAATAGGTCTTATTTTTGTATTGTCTGCTTCCTCCACTTTGCAAATGTGTTAACCTTCTGTACAGGTTCCTCCCACTTTCATGTGATGCTGTATAACTATCATTTCTCAATCATTTGGTGCTAATTCCGTTTTAAAGTTGCAAGCATTTATCTCAACAATTTGTTTGTGATGTCTTATAACACTGATATGAGGATTTCTTTTACTTTTCCCTTGTACTTTGCTAAAGGTTTATCAGTTAAAACATTTTTCATTTCTCTGTCTTTAGCTAACATTTTCATCTGTTTTTGACACGTGTTTGATCCCGGAGTCTAATAGTATTAATTTGTTAAGAGTCTTCAATTTCATCTCATCAATCGGATACTTAAGGTTTTAAGTTCCTTATTGCTCCTGTAGTTAGCATCTTATTTTCACATCTAGATGTGATAGTGTCAGGTCTCTTTCCAGGCCACCTCCTGTGTGAGGAAATTATTGTTTATACCTTTTAGCTTTGTCTGTGCTGAGTACGAGTCTATTAACTTAATTAATAGCATATGTGTTTTATCTCTATGTTCTCTACCAGGTACATCCTAATTTTGAAATGAACCTTTCTGGATTTTCATGTTAGCTGACATGGAAACTTTAAATGGGTAATTCCATGTTCCACATGAATCCTTGCCTTTAATTTTTTTTTTAAACATCGATGTGTGTCCTGCCTAGTTACATTTATTTCCTCAATCAAATAACATTGCTAAACAGATACTGCTGCATGATACCCTCCATGACAAGCAAATGCCAATCCATGCTCCTGAGCCATCATTTACATGATCTAAGGCCTCTTAAACCCTAGATCTATAAACACTCATATTATTCACAATGGAAGGCACTTGGGTATACATGAAGGTGGAAGATGATAATTTTTGAATAATCTCTAAGGTAACTCTTAGTCTTACAAATTTGATAGTGAAAAACACTCCCAATTCAAAAAAACCCATTCACAGGTCATAAGTTTCAAGCGTTAATCTCATAAAAACAAACAAAACATAGTTCAGACTCACAAAGGCAGCTAATGTTTTAATACAGTCTTAAAACAATTAATCAAACTGTGAACTCAGAACCCTTGCTGAGATAATTCCAGCTTTTCATTATCAGCTGAGCATTCACAACATAATGCTGACATTTCTCCCCCAAGGGATATCAAAGTGTCTATTGAGACTGCATAGGCAGATGCAACTTTTTCCCTCAACTATGCCAATCAGTCAAAACAATCCAGTGAGTTTTTAAAAATCCTCAGATTTAAAAATCCCCATCAGCCATTCTTCAAAGGTCTGCAGAATCAGTAAGAATCCATAAATCCGATCTTGTTTACTGTTGGAATTCCTCTGTTACAATTGCAACATCTTTCACAGAACAAAACAGCTCATTAACTATTAATTTTGTGCCATGGTAAAGATCTTGTTTAGGTTTTAGGATTCCTAACAACATTAGAATTTCCCCTTAAATGTTGTGTGAAGTGGTTAAAGTGTTATTATCTCTCGGTCAGAAGGGCTGGGTTCAAGTCATACCTGCTCCAGAGGTGTTTGATAATACATTCAAATCTTTTGCTAAAGAAGTATCTATAACTGCTCGTTCTTGGAATTTATGTTTGTACGGTGATATTGTCCAGCGAAGTTAGGTTGATTGAAAATCTGGAGGGTATGGGATGTTATAATCTTCATCTATTGAATCATAAGAGTGCTGACTAGTTTTTTCTTAAGTCATCCGACAGCTTTTTTTGGTCATTTTTCCTTCAGTGAATTTTCATTTTCAGCATAATAAAGTACCATTTTCTCACACTTAACCATTTCCATCAACACATCCAACTTGCCATCTCTCCCACATCATATCCTCCCCTTCCATGTTATCTTTAATGACATTCCATCCCATTTCTACATCCCTTCCACGTCATTCACATTCAGCTCTTAAAATCCCTATCACTCACATAAACCCAGCCGTTTCCCTCAAGGAAACCACCCCTCCTGATTGGCTGAGTATGGGTAGAGAACAAGAACAGTGGAAGGTAAGGGGAAACCACGGTTACTAACAAAATTTGCAGCTGCAAGGCCAAATGCGCACTAGTCGTTTGCGCACCTCATGTGTGCCAGGCACTGTCTACAAATAAACCTAACAAAAGACCACTCCTTAAATTAACAACCAAAGCAGTCTAGAGAGATAAAAGCTGACTATTAATAGAAGGATATGAGATAGGCTTTAATTTAGTTAATCACTAAAAATTCCAACAGGAATAATGCCCGGAATTATGTAACAGCTTATTTCTGAACATTACACCACAGAGATTTGAAAATATGTACAAAGGTAATTAAAATGTAGTAAGGGGGTAGAAACTGGTTTGCCTTGTGCTCATTTTCTGCATTGGTCTCACTGCAAAATTTGTTTAGGTGTCTCTAGAAGATAACTCACACATCTTAGGTCTATATAATAGAAAACGGAGGTCTATTGCCTATAACATGCTAGTAATTAGCTGAGCTAGTGACAAGGCTGTGCCCCCTTCAGCACTCTTCATTGGACCCACTGGTCACTAATGAGACATAAATAATGTAAGTCACTTTCTCATAGAAACATCCTGGGGAAACTAGGTGCAGCAATTTTCCTGAAGACTTTTGCAGGTCACTGCTTAGCCTCCCTGCGACTCCTGTGGTTGCTTCTCTTCTTGATAATGTAACAAAATACTTAGATCAGTCATTATATGGTCTAACGATTGTTCCCTACAACCAAGCCATGCTATGGACTTAGACCCCCATATGAGTTAATTATGCTAAACTATACATCAATGAGCTACAGGGTGTTAAGCAATCATGGAAACTGCACTTCTAAAATTCTTCTTGTAAAACACAGACAGTAGAAAGATTCACAAATCAAGCAAAGAACTGAACAAAAGCTTTGCTCTAATCATTTCCAGCTGGAAAATTTTAATTACGAATTACAACGTATCAGCACCTGTTTTTAGATAATTCATTCTTGACTCCCGGTTCAGAAAGATTTATATGAAAGCAACAGAGAACATGAATTAAAATTTGCAGCAAACCAAAGCATAATGCATTATTTTCTACATGTACTTACGGTTGCTGGAGAAGCACGTGTTGTGTGGCTGACTGGGTGATTAGATCCATCCATTGAGCCGCCTATAAGATAGGCACCCCCTGAGCTGCTGATTATCTGACCGCCTGTAACGCCCATTGGAATACCGCCAGTGCCCACCATGTTGTGGGACGAGACCACTGTTGTCACCTGGGCAGAATTTCCTTGGGAGTCAAAATATGTTCCTCCCGTGTTCTGGCTATACATTTGGGCCTCTGAGTAAGGATAGGTAGTTGAGCGTCTGAAGAGAAGCATCAAAAGCAAAATTTAGTATTCTTACATTGTAGATCTTCCTACAGTATTTTCAACAATAGAAAGTTAGATATATCAATATTGACATTATGAAAAAATGATTAAAACTATATGTCGGTGTTTCAACATAGCTTTCAGTTAGAAAGTTGAGACAGAGCAAAATCTTCTGGTCTCCAGACATCAGAGAGCAGACAAGAGACGGAAGATGCATGTCAAGACTCTTTGTATTCCAATGTACAGATCTATGTAGGAACTGCCTAAGAACTTCCAATGTCCAATGGGCAATCCTCCTAACTCTAAGTTGATTGCAAAATTGCAGGGCAGGTCCACAGTATCTATCCCTATGGTTGTGCAGTAAATTTTAAAATGTCTAAATTTCATCTAATATCTGGGTAATTTCACAACTGAGGCTCCAATTCTGACCCCCAAACTACCTACCGAAAACAGACTACCCTTAGATCTGACTCAGCTACACACCCTCAACATCACCCCTCACCTCACCAAAACGAAATTTATGACTCTACCACTCCCTAGCACAGACTGTGGCTTGGCTAATTCTATCAGTTTTACTACACCCGTACCACCACCAAACCAACCGGACCACCACCCATGACCAGTCAACTACACAATCTACCATATAACTCAACTTACCCACTTCACTCATTCATCTACTCACCCCTTCACTACCATTCAAAGGCAGGTTCTTTAAACTTAACCGATGGCAGATAAATGGGAGACATGTCCTGCCTTGCCTCAACTCTGCTCTGATGGAGGTGCCCAAGGGCACTATGCCATGCTTTTCTATGACAGCTGGGTTTGGAGGTTCCCAGATGAACGTGAGCAGTGTCAATTTGAAAGTACTTTCGAATGAAGTGGCAATCTGCTTAGCGTTGCCACGGCTCAGATGATGCAGCTTTGAGTTGCAAAATGCATGCCGTTTCATAACGCAACACTGTAGATAACACTGATTAAAATGAATATAATGGGCCAAATTTTCTAGTCCCAACACATGCTGCTCTGTGGGAAGTGCTTAGGAAGTTTCAGCTTCCAATGGGCAATTTCCCTGTTCCCCAGGACCCTCTGAATTTGTCCAAACCTGAATCACCTTTGGACAATTCCATGATATGTACCTTCGGTAGTTACCAAGGTCAAATTAGAAAGATTAAAACCTGGCTCAACAACAATAACCAATTCCCAATTACACCTCCTGAATCCTTCACAACTGTCCTTACATGCCATCAATTCCTGACTACATACCAGACCAACCAATCACGCCCCAAACCAGGCAACAATCTCGAGACCCAACTCAACCACATCTTCATGACTAAACACCCAGGCTATGTCCTCAACTACACCTTAACCTTACAACCATCCAATTATCCAGCTTCCCACTCACCGACCTCACAAACCATCCTGACCATCCAACTATACCTGACCCAAATACCCTCCCATCTACACCTCACACCTACCCACCTCAATCACATATCTACCACTTTCTCTCACTCACCTCCCCACTTACGATAATTACTGCCACTGATAACATCTAGTCCAATGTTTTACGCTTTTAAATTGGAAAATAAAAGCAAATTCTTAAAAAACAAAATTTCTTAAATGCGTACATAGCAAACAATTAATTAATAAGGAATCAATTTCTATTATGGAAACCCTGGCAATTATAGTGAACTGCATTAAATTTTTCCTCAGATACTGACCAATGAAATGATCAATCAAATTTTGATTCAAGCAAAATATATGACATTCATTCACAAATCACTTTAATACTTTTGATTGCCATACAGCATTTCTATGCGATTGTACAACATTAACACATACAGATACGAAGAGCACCTTTCTTCACGTTTCATCCCTTCCAAATACATTAAGATAAAATATGCAACTTGTCCTCCAGAATTTTGATCAAGTGTAATCTATAGAAGTGCTACTTGAAAACACAATAGTTAAACAGGAATATAATCTACTCAGTTGATCGATATTCAATTTCAACACTGGCAAAACTCATGTCATGGAGTAAGGAAAATCAAGAATGGTTTACTCAGTGTTATATTAATTGGATACTTGGATACAAAACAATATGACTGGGCCAACAGTTTTTTTTTTAAATGCATAGCTTATCCATTTGGCAAAGTTATACTGAACACAGGAATACATGGTCCTGACCACAGAAATATTTTCATCACAACTGTTCCTAGTTGTTGCCTCCTTCCTTGCCAATATGGAACTAAACAATCCAAATGTGGGGCATTACAAATGAAGGATTAAAAGTCAGATTTGTTTATGACTTAGTCATCAATAATTTTAACAATAAAAAATATAATCAACAGCACCAGTGTTAATTAATGCATGTTGTCACTATTGTTGGGCTTGAACGCATAACTCAAGTTGAAAAATATTGAATAAAATGTCCTCGGAATCCTGATCAGTTAAGCTTCAAGCAAGTGAAAATAGCTGACAATGGCAGAAAAAGCAATAATTTGGGAGTAAACAAGCCATCTGAGCACAAGGCTAACTCCATTTTTTTAAACACTTGGACATGCATTGTCTATGGCATTCTAAATCCAGGAGTTAACTTTTCAGTCCTACCTGTCAAATTTGCTAAACCTTTGCAAAACATTTATTTTGTGTCTAATGGACTTAAATTCTCAACACAGTGGTGTTTCTTCCCCCCATTTTCCTTTGACTCAATTAATTTTCTATCTATGCTGTCAGTGCTCTTAAGGTACAGTGACTTTTCCACTGACTAAAAACAGTGTTTAAATGTCAGGCAGGAGCTCAGTCTGCTTCTTCAAATTAAACTTATTGTTCTTGGATCACATCTCATGGTATACTAAGTTAAACCTATTTGAGAAAGCACAAAGAATTCTTCAGCCTCTAATATAATTATTCTATATTTTAATGTTGCATAAAGGCTTCAAAACAGAAATTCATTTATTAGATTAACAATAGCAATTCATAAATTAATGGTGCATGAACACTTACACCACTCATGCTTGCCCAGATCTTCGCTATCGAGTTTTTCAGTGGTGGCAACAGATTGAAATATCATTATATTCTTATTTGTTAATCTTGATACTTCAACAATTCAGTGCATTTGCAAAGCCACTTATCTGCTATTTTGTGGTTTACATGAAGCCAATCAATTTGCATGGAAATATTTAGTATTAAATCTCTTAAATTATACTATACTGATAGGGATTGTGACTAACACACAGAGTAATGTGCACCAAAAGTACTCTGGTTGCCTTAGTATATAAAATGAGACATAGAAACACAGTGTCAAATATGAAAAAGATTTACAAGAGCAGCAAACTGTGGCATGATAGCCATCAGGAAAGATTGATCAAGTTGGGATGTTTGTCTCATGAAAAGATAAGACTTAGATGTATTGAAAACTATGATTGGTTGGAGAGGAAAATGTGGAGAGAATGTTTTTTCCGCTTACTATAGATTCAAAAACAAGGACCAAACAGAAAAGACAAATACTCATGAATCTAAGGGGACATTTCTCTACTTAGAATGGTTAGTAAACCAGTGGAATGAAAACACAGGAAATGGCTGAGGCAAACAGCTTAGGTGCTTTCCAAAAGAAACTAGATACGTAAATGAGAGAACAAGGGGATTGAAAAATATACTGAAAGGCTGAGATGAAGTAGATGGAATGGGAGAGCCTTGGGTGGAGAATAAATACCACAGCTGAGCCAAATGTGCTGCATATTCCATACATGTAATGAAAAGTGTAGGCAGACACTAGAAATACTAGGAGAGTTACTCCCATACTTGTAAAGTGCAAAAGTTTTAGATGATCATATGTGGGGATTATATCTGTATTTGGACAATTTGTTAGCACATTAATACCAATCCTCATTGAAAAGCTACCATCACTTTTGGAACTGGTGCTGATGTCCTTTAAGGGTGTTGAGGTTGGTTGGCTCGCCGAGCTGGTTTCTTGTTTTACAGATGTTTCGTTACCAGGCTTGGTAACATCCTCGGTGCAGCCTCCGATGAAGCGTCGGTGTGTTTTCCCGCCTGGTTTTTAAACTCTGGGATCTTGTAGATGACATTGGTCCTGTCCATGGCGGGGAGTGGGTCTTTAGTTCAGGTGAGCAGTTGTCGTAGGGTTGATGTGGGCTTGTGTGCCACTCTGAAACCCAGTGGTCGAAGGAATCTTGTGGGGAGTTCCGACGTATTCCTGATGTAGGGTAGTGTGATGAGTGTGTCGGGGCATGTAGAATCTTTCTGATGCTATTCATGTAGGTTTCCTACATGAACAGCATCAGATAGATTCTACACGCCCCGACACACTCATCACACTACCCTACATCAGGACCTACATGAGCACTAAAGACCCACTCCTCGCCATGGGCAGGACCAACGTCATCTACAAAATTCCCTGCACAGACTGCGAGAAACACTACATCGGACAAACAGGAAGGAAACTAACAACAAGAGTACATGAACACCAACTGGTTACAAAAAGACACGACCAATACTCACTTATCTCAATCCACATGGACAAGGAGAACCACCACTTTGACTGGGACAACACCAAAATCCTGGGACAGGCTAGGCAGAGACAAGCATGAGAATTCCTGGAAGCATGGCACTCCATGAAGCATGCTATTAATAAACATATTGAACTCGACCCCATATACATTTCACTACGAAGGAAAACCGTAAGTGAGGCAATCCATCTCAACGGACCCCAGACTTTAAAAACCAGGCGGGAAAACACACCGATGCTTCATCAGAGGCTGCACTGAGGATGTTACCAAGCATGGTAACGAAACGTCTGCAAAACAACAAACCAGCTCGGCGAGCCAATCAATCTCAACACCCACAACCCAAGCTACAGATCTACTTCAAAACTTTAGTGATGTCCTTTAAATCCAGCAGAGTGCTAAAAATTCATAACTTCTCTACTCTGGCAAATGGCTAGGATAGCAACCCAGAGTTACACCCCTGAAATGCTGTTCATAAACCTGCATCCTAATATTCTCTAATACCTTAATATTGAAAGGCTTCATGCTACAAGGTCTCACTGCTCTTTTTCCTTATCTAAATGAGTTCTGGTCATTTCAAAATATCTCTTACCACACACCAAAGGACATGAAATAATTTGGGGGACACAGTCTAGCCTGCAACAGAAAGTCTATCTCCACACCTGAATCATCTCACTTTTTCTGTTAGGGTTATTGTAATTCAGTTGATTGCTCTGTCTCCTAAGAATCCACTCTTTCAAAATTATTGGAGACATGGGTGCATTTTCTGACACAGCTTCACCCTTCTTGATTTTCTGTAGTGTGATGGCAGAGATCAGAAAAAGAAATATAATCTTAAAATTCCAGCTAATGATACTAGAAACAAAATTTGAGCAATTTTTTCCCTAAAAGTGGAACTCTGGCCAACAAAACGCATTCATATCTTTTGCTTGTCATGGGATGTAGAGGTTACAAGCAAAGACAGCATTTGTTCCCCATTCATAATTGCCCTTGAACTGAGAAGCTTGCTATGCAATTTCAGAAGGCAGTTTAAGAGTCAACCACATTGCAGTCATCTGGTAATGCCCTAAAGAACATGAGTGAACCACATTGATTTTTACAATCAATGATAACTTTCACGGTCACCATTTCTGGAACTAGCCTTATATTTTAGATTTATTAAGTAAATTTATGTTCTACCAACCATTGTGGGATTTAAACACCTATCCTTCAAGCCATTGAATCACTAGTCCAGTAAGTTTATCACCACACTGTCATCTCATAATTGGTTACTTGAAATTGTCAACACTGAAATCAATAGATTTTTATAAGATATATGAGAAAAATGTGGAGTTAAAAATATTCTAGGAGTTAGGTACAGATCAGCCATAATTTAAGTGAATGTTGGAACAAGCTCAAGGAAACTCCTACACATGTATATTACCACATGTTGTGTTAATCTATCATTCATTTCAAAAACAAAGCATTTGCAGCATCTGATATTTGAAGCCACCAGCTCAAACACTGGCACTACATGGAGAGGGCAGTTATGTGCCAACCCAAAAATGATCCATGTTTTACTACTCTCCACTTCTTGGTAGCTAACCAATCATAACCAATGCATTTACAATTGCTTCTTCTCAGAGCCTTGAATGCAGGCCATGACGTTCCCTAAAAAAACGACATTTACTTTGGTTACTTTTAAAATGCTTATCGAAACTCTTAGTGTCTGTTTTTCCATTTCTAGCTAGATTTCTCTCATACTCTAATCTCCCCCTCATTATTTTCTTTGCTGGTTTCTAAAATCTGTCAAATCTTCTGAACTACCATTAATCTTCACAGTATTGTATGTTTTTCCTGTCAATTTGATGCGATTCTCAACTTCCTTAGTTAGCCATGGACGGTGTATTTTTTAGAGAGAGTTTCTTTCTCAACAGGGATATGAAATATCTTTTTAAATGTCTGCTGTTGCTTCGTACCTTTTACCTTGCTTTCCCAATTCAATTTAGCCAACTATATCTTCATACCCTTGTAATTGCCTTTATTTAGATTAAAAGCACTTTGTCACTCTCCAACTAACTGTCAAATTCCATTATGTTATGGTCACAATCACCTAAAAGATCCTTACCATAAGATTATTAAATAAATCTGTCTCATTGCACATAACCAGGCCCGAAGTAGCCCACTGCCGGATGGGCATTAGAATGTATTTCACTAAGAAACTCTTCCAAATACATTCTACAAATACATCTTCCAAGCTACCTTTGCCAATCTGATTCATCCAATATGTATGAAAATTCAAATCATAAGTGTGCAGTTATTGCAGTAACCTTCTTACAAAGGCTTATTATTTCTTCATATAAGCTCTGTCTCACAACATATTTGGGGACCCATAAACGTGATTTCTTACCTTTGCTATTTCTTATCGTTACCCAAACCAACTTTATATTTTAATCTTCTGAACTAAGGACATCTCACATTACTTAATTAGCAATCCTATCATCAGAGCCATCACATTAACTTCTTGTTAGGTTCCTGTGCTTCTAAAATGCCAAATACCTTGAGTATTTAGTTTCAGACTTGGTCAGCTTGAAACTTTAATTCTGAAACAGTATCAGGTTATATATAGATAGCAAGAACTGCAGATACTGGAGTCAGAGATAACAAAGTGTGGAGCTGGAGGAACACAGCAGGCCAGGCAGCATCAGAGGAACAAGAAAGCTGACATTTCAGGTTGGGACCCTTCTTCAGATATTTCTGAAGAAGAGTGCGGACCTGAAACATTAGCTTTCCTTTTCCCCTGACGCTGCCTGGCCTGCTGTGTTCCTCCAGCTCCACACTTTGTTATCTCAGGTTTTATATGTACTGTTTTTTATTTGCGGTATCGTTTCATTTATTTTGTTGCAACTGCTGCATGTTTTTAAATACAGAGCATTTTATTCTGTTTTTTTTTAAAATCATTCTTGCAAACCCTGATCTTAAGAATTGGTTCATCCAAGTTTCTGTGCTGTGCTTGATTGCCACACTCTGGTTTTCAATGCCAATATTGCTACCCTGCTCTATTGCCTTATTCTTCTTCTTTAATTTATGGCATCTTCCCCCCTTATGTGATCCCTCTGTCCCACTATTTGGTTTAAAGTTTTCGCTACTGTCGCAGTTATATGACTCACGAGAATGCTGGTCTCAAAACAATTGCAATATGTATAGCTCGCACTTTCTCTAACACTGGTGCTAGTGCTTCAGAGCAAACCCATTTCTCAGACACCCATCTTTGAGCCAAACATTCAACTCCTTAATCTTATTCACTGGTGGCTCAGGTAGTATTCCAAAGTTATTACCTTTGTGGTTCTGCTTTTTAGTTTAGCCCCTAACTGCTTATACACCCCAAGCAGAAACCCTTTCCTAGTCCTATCAATATCATTGGTACTACATGCGGAAACTGCATCCTCCCCAACATTGCATGTTACTCTCCAGCGATAAGCAGAAGGCCTATACCCTGACATCCGGAAGGTCAAATAGCCTTATGGACTCTAACCCTTAGCTGCAGAGAACTAAATTGATCCCCCACACCCCCAACTACACTGCTCCAGACTACATTCTGCTTTATTCCCCACAGTTAAATGAATTCCTGCATTCTAGTGCCATGATCAGTTCAAGGATCCACACTGCAGCTCCTAATTTCCTTAATTTTATATTCAAGAATCTTGAATTTATTGAAAAATTACAAGGGATGAGTCTCCTTCAGTGCTACCTCTGGATCCTACATGTGACTTTGCTTGTAGCTATACAACCTCATCCCTGACTGCAGGCAAAAACCCAAGGAATGTGACTGACTTCCAGGTAACTTGCTCCTCCAAAATACATTTAGAGTCTCAAGTTCAGATTCCCACTTATCCAACCGGAGTTGAAATTCGTCGAGCTGCAGACATTTATTGTAGATGTGGTTGTGAGAATCACACTGGTGTCCACTACATCCCACAGCTGCCACACATCATCAGCCAAGCTATATATAGTATGTTTAAGCTTGGAAGTTTTACTCAATAATTACTAATAACTACACAAGATGATTTAACCAGCTAAGCTATAAATTTAATGCAAAACTCACCCATTTGCTCACCTAATCAACGCTTCCAGTTTAGCTCCATAACGATGAGTTTACAGACAGATGTTTGGTATATCAATGGGCCTGCCAAACAAACATACTCGCCACTTGCTAGAAGCATCAAGAAGTTTGGCTCTAACATAGCCAGGTATCATGACAAACGTGAAGCTCATCCTTTCCACTGTGTGCAACTCCATGATCTCTAAGGTTTTGGAGGATGTTACCAAGCATGGTAACAAAATGTCTGCGAAACAAGAAACCAGCTCGGCAAGCCAACCAACTTCAACAACCTCAACACCCACAACCCGAGCTACAAATGTACTCCAAAACCTTAGAGACCTACGGGCGCAACATGCTCAAATTGGCAAGAAAATGGGAAAACTACGCCAAACGAGAGAGCGCAACCCGCGAACTACTCTACTTCCTACATGGATGCCTCAGGAACCAGGTATTACCACGCAGAGTGAAGTACAAACCACCCATCAACAACCCACAAGCCCAAAAAACAGCAGAACAAAACGGCCGTAAGATGGTAAGGGTAATGGTAATGATAAATGAACGCACACAACCGGCTCCACAAATACAACAGAAATTACGCACCAAAAAACGTTATTCCAGGAAGCTACCAATCAAGACTGGACAACTGACACGGAACGAGCCATTAACATCAGCCAACAGACCACAAGAACCAAGACAGACCCTGCAAGACAAGCTAGCCACACTTACCCACCAAAACGACAACAACAGAACAGACACATGGATAAGAAACCTCTCCGACAGGAAACTGACAAACACAGAAAAAGCCGTTCTCACCCGAAGATTGAACTACAACTACAGAGATGCCAACAAAACGGAATTCCTAGCTACACCGGAAGCCACACTCAAGACCAACAACATCAACGAAGAAACACAACAAACTATAAGACAGACAGTAGTCCTGAAACTAGCCAGAAGGAGCAAACTCAACACCTTCAACACACGGGAAAGACAAGCCCTGGACGGATTAAAGAAGGACAAGAACATCACAATACTACCTGCAGACAAAGGGCACTTGACAGTGATACTGAATAAAGGGACTACATCTCCAAAGACCAAATGACCAATACTCACTCATCTCAATCCACATGGACAAGGAGAACCACCACTTCGACTGGGACAACACCAAGATCCTGGGACAGGCTAGGCAGAGACAGGCACTAGAATTCCTAGAAGCATGGCACTCTACGCAGCATGCTATTAATAAACACATTGAACTCGACCCCATATACATTCCACTACGAAGGAAAACCGGAAGTGAGGCAATCCATGCCAACGGACCCCAGAGTTTAAAAACCAGGCGGGAAAACACACCGACGCTTCATCGGGGGCTGCACTGAGGATGTTACCAAGCATGGTAATGAAACATCTGCGAAACAAGAAACCAGCTCGGCGAGCCAAACAACATCAACAACCTCAACTCCACGATCACTGTTGATCCAGTAGCGATGCAACAACCGCGGCTCATTGTCGCAGCTTCCATGGCAACACAGGAAGAAGCCTTGCAATTTCTCTGTGCTGCGGTGAAAGCTCATATTGTAAATTGGCTTGTCATTATCTAGGCTCAGACTGTTTCCATCATAGCTATGGATTCCAGTGTTCAGAAAGGCATGCTGGTTCTCACTGCAGTCCAGCATTCTATGCTCCATCAGATAGTAATCTGTTGAGTTTGTTGAGGATTGTTGAGTCACTGTCCCAGGGAAAAGGCAGTGGCACTACGGGTTAGGAAACTGATGACATTTTGAGGATTGTAACACCTTTTCATTCACCAAAGCCAGTGCCCATGCTTCTGCCGTTAGCTAGCCTTAGAACATTAGAAATGGGGCAGGAGTAGGCCATAACTCCTCTTTCGTGTCCGCTTTCATAGCTGTCAACTTTCCAATGCTTCAAAAATCTAGCTACCTCCTCTTTAAATACTTCCAGTAATCTAGTCTCCACAACTCACAGGGACAGAGAATTCCAGACATGTGCTACCCTTTGGGAGAAGAAATTAATTTGAATCTCCGTTTTGAATGAGTGCCTCCTTATTTTGCAACTACATCCCCTATTCCCCCACTGGTGGAAATATCTTCAACATTTACCTTGTCAGGCCCCCTGAGAATCCTGAATGTTTCAATTAGATCATCCCTCATTCTTCTAAACCTTAATGAATTAAGGCTTAACCTATTAGCTCCTCTTGATAGTCAACCATTTCAACCCAGAAATCATCCTTAATAGTCAATCTCTTTCGAACATTCTCCATGTCAAATTTATCCTTAAGCAGAGAAACGTAACTGTACACAGTACTCCAGGTGTGGTCTCACCAACACCATGTACAGTTATAACAACACTTCCTTTTTTTTAAACTCCAACCCTCAATTGCTGCCATTCATGTAGAGGTGATGCAGTGCAAAGCTGGACCTTATAGGGGTAAAAATGCTTGAGATTATTTCATAAGGCCATCTTCACTCCCCTCGCTGAAAGTCAACAGCCTTCAACCAATCATGCTGCACTTCTTGCAATAGTATTCTCTAAGCAATAGCACAGGCAACATCACAGATAAAGCGGACACTAAGGGAATGCACATGGGTGATTAGCTGACTATTCAACTGTGCATATTACACTGATAAAGTTGGTCTGCAATGTTTTGTTTAGTGATGGCTTTTATTTCAGTATTGTGAAGACACTGATGATCAATACCAGAGAGATGGTAAGGTGTGGGACAAATGGGGAATTGGAGTTGCGTTCATTAGTAGTCAGATAAAGTTATTATGAACAATCTGGCTGGAAAAATTGCGCATTGGTTGCCTGGTCCTTCTCTTCATCCTCAGTTGATTGCCATGCTCCCGTAGCCTCATTATGTTGAATTTGTGCAGGATGCAGCAGTCTCTGCCTTCACCAGCAGGGTAGTTACACAAACCACCAAAACATTCCAAATAACTCAGTATGTTAGTGAAATAAATCAGCAACTAATCTAAAAGTTAGTGCGCAGCTCAGTGGTTAGCACTGCTAGGACCTGGGCTCAATTCCAGCCTTGGGTGACTGCCTGTGGTGGAGTTTACATATTTGTCCAGTGTCTGCACCTCAAGGTTCTCCAGTTTCCTCCAACAGTCCAAAGACGTGTGGGTCGGGTAGACTGGCCATGCTAAAATTGTCCATATAGTGTCTAGAGATGTAAAGGCCAGGTGGATTAGCCATGGTTAATGCAGGGTTATAGGGATAGGGTGGAGGTCTGGGTCTGGGTGGGTGCTCTTTGGACGGTCGGTACAGACTCGATGGACCGAATGGTCTGTTTCTGCACTGTAGAGGTTCTATGTTTGATAAATTCCTTTAAATATTGCTGATGGGCATGTCCTTTCTGATACCGAATGTATGTACAATGATGAGTCTTTAGGAGGGTGTATTGGCTGGACCACTGATGTCAAAAATGACACTACTAGAGTCAGGTCACCACCACACATTTGACTGACATCACAATTTGCATAGTACCATCACTCTGACAAGGACTGACGATATCAAAGACCTCACCAAACTAGAGTCCAGCACAATAAATGCTACAAGTAGGAGTGTGCAGGCTAGCTATATTTGGCCCAAAGGGACCTGAAGCACCAAAAATATAGTGGCTTCAAAATTGAATTTTACAGTCAATAAGTCCCCAACTTCCCTCCTAGATCTGGCAAGAGAATGATATTCCAATTTTCTGTGTTTAAAAATAACTGTCGTGAATTTTGGTCTTCCAGTGTTCACAAAAGGAAGGGCATCAGACATGTCTCGTGCATCTAGGATTGTACAACAGTTGTGAAGTGTTAAATGATTATTGAAATAGCCTTACTGCTTTCCATTTTCAATGTTTAGTCTATTAGGATTTGAATCATCAGTTGTCTCAACTTTTTAATAGTAAGCTACCCAATAATCACTGAAGCATAACATTATTCTTAAACAAAATATAGACTTTGTCTTTTGCATTGCACAAGTGTTTTTTTAAGTTGGCTCAGTACTACTAATTCATTTAATATGGACGAGTGAACATCATTATTTGAATGCATTCATTAATAGCTTTCAAGGTAACATAGGATGCTCAAGAGTCCAGGTGTTTACAATATTTAATAATCAAATAACTCTGTCTGCAACCCTGAATCTTGACTAACGGCCAGGAAGCAGGTTTAGCAAGTAATGTAGAACTTGCCTCAATCAGTTGAAATCACACATTTAATGAAAATAACAAGATAGGAGGTCCTCAGGCAGTGAAACGGAATAGCTGCAGCTATACCTAGGTGAGAAATTGTTGCTCATTGCACTTTAGAGTGCACTCTTGTTGCTCGACAGATGACTTTCAACCTTTTGGAAGCCAATTCACTTTTTTTAGAACTTGATCTGCATTGTTTACTGTCAACCATTACTGTGGCACAGGAACAACTTATGGTTTTATCTTTGATCTCTGCAGAAGCAGCACCACCAACATAAGCATCAGGTCCAGCAGCAAAACCAGCAGTAGCAGCACCAGCACCAATTTTCTCTTTCGCCACATGCCATTTAAGACAGAGGGGATGGACACAGTGATCCAGCTGGAAGGAGGTAATACTCCATCACATAGTCTACAGGCAGAGGATCAACACTCAACTTGTCTGAGCACCAGTTCTGAGGAGGCTCAGGCTTCCGTGACAGGTCACTGTTGACATCACATCTGGCAGTAAGATGACTATCACAGCTGATCAGGTAAGACATGCACTGCCAGTGGCTGACATTATGGCTTCACCAGTGGGCCTTTGCCGCCCTGCCCTTTGTTCTCTCCCTCATGTTGTGCAACATCTTTCCTTGCAAGGAGAGAAAGCAAAAGTTATTAGAGAAAAAGATTGTGAATGCAAGTGGGAATGACATCAATTGTGGACACTGACTGTGAAGCAGGAGTGTGAGATTTCACTAAGATAGAGGCAACTGAATATATTGACTGTTGAGTTGGAGGTGTGAAGAAGTGCCTAAAGATAAAGGACTGAGCGGAGTTGCAAGGTTCATGGGAACGTTGAGAAATGTCTAGAAAGTTTGGAGTTAGCACCGATCATGCCATTCAGCTTTATTGCCCTTAAATGAACTTCTTGGTGCATTATAAAATCAGAGATGTACAGCATGGAAACAGACTCTTTGGTCCAACACATCAATGCTGACCAGATATGCTCGATTAATCTAGTCCCATTTGCCAGCATTTAGCCCATATCCCTCTAAACCCTTCCTATTCATTTACCCACACAGGTGCCTTTTAAATGTTGTAATTGTACCAGCCTCCTCCACTTCCTCTGATAGCTCTTCCATACACACACCACCCTCTGTGTGAAAAGGTTGCCCCTTAGGACCCTTTTAAATCTTTTCCCCCTCACATTAAACCCATGCCCTCTACTTTTTGACTCTTCTACCCCAGGGAAAAGACCTTGTCTATTTAACTTATTCATGCCCCTCACGATTTTATAAGCCTCTATAAGGTCACTCCTCAGCCTCCAACGCTCCAGGGAAAATAGCCCCACAGCCCATTCAGCATCTCCCTATAGTTTAAACCCTCCAACCCTGGCAACATCCGTGTAAATCTTTTCTGAACCCTTTCAAGTTTCACAACATCCTTCCTACAGCAGGATGACCAGAATTGCACACAGTATTTCAAGAGCGGCTTAACCAATGTCCTGTACAGTAACAACATGATCTCCCAACTGCTATACTCAATGCGCTGTTCAATGAAGGCAAGCATACAAAATGCCTTTTTCACTATCCTATCTACCTGCGACTCCACTTTCAAGGAACTATGAACCTGTACTCCAAGGTCTCTTTGTTTAGCAACACTCCCCAGGACCTTACCATTAACCATATAAGTCCTGCCCTGATTGCCTTTCCAAAATGCAGCACCCGTATATTCAGGTTTAAGGGACAACAATCTTGCTGCTGACTTCCTTAGCCACTTTGCGCTACCTCTGCTTGACTTCAATGGCAGGCTTCTCCTTCCTATTTGCAGAAAGCAGCATCTCACTTAAATCCTCAGATCCCATAGCAGGAGCTCTGGGTAAAAGTTTCCTCAGATCTGGGCAGCATGGTGGCTCAGTGGTTAACACTGTTGCCTCACAGCACCAGGAGCCTGGGTTCAATTCCAACCTCAGGCAACTGTCTGTGTGGAGTTTGCACATTCTCCGTGTCTGCGCGGGTTTCCTCCGGGTGCTCTGGTTTCCTCCCACCGTCCAAAGATGTGCAGGCTAGGTGGATTGGCCATACTAAATTGTCCGTAGTGTTCAGGGATGTGGAGCTTAGGTGGATTATAGGGGGATGGGTTTGGGTGGGATGTTCTGAGGGTCGGTGTGGACTTGTTGGGCCGAAGGGCCTGTTTCCACACTGTAGGGATTCTATGGACTCTCTCTACGGGTTCCATACAGCTGAGGTTTGTGCATAGTTCTTTTAGTACTTTATCACGTTCACTTTCCTATAGGACCCACACTACTGTCCTGATCTTATTTTTACTTAACTGCTAACCATAAAACCTCCTTTTATGATTCCCACATTACTTGATATTGTTACTGACACTCTCTCTTCAGGTACTGTGCACCTCTCCTTCCAATCTGTTGCCATCACACTTCTCCTCAATAGTTCAATACTGGCCCCTCTGTTCTTGAAAACTACATTCCGTGCTCAACCTTTCTTTCCGCTCACAAATCCCTCTGTGTGCTGTTGCTTCCTAGGTGTTTGTCAAGGAAATCCACACTTGAATCTGTCTAGTTATGTTCCAGTCCTGTCACAGTCCTAAAACAGCTTTTAATGAAGTCATTAATGACATCTTATTTGACAATGACCTGAGTAAGCTATTACCCTTCAACCTTCTCCACCTGTCTGCAGCCTTTGACACAGTTGACCAGACCAATCTCAACACCTCTCGGCTATCGCCTAGCTGATGGGACTACACTTGTTCTATTCTTATCCAGCTGTGGCCAAGACCACCTGTAATAACTTCTCTTTCTCTGTTCATACCACTGCCTCTGGTGCTGCTCAAGAGTCTCTTTGACCCACCTCCTATTTTCCATTTTCACGTTGCCCTTGCTGCTATCATCGAGAAAGCAGTATCAGTTTCCACCTGTGTCCTGGCTAATACGTAATTCCTCTGGAATCCTCCATAGTGTCAAAATCATCAGACGGCTTGTCCAGCGTCCTTTAATGGATGAGTTGAAATTTCCTCCAGCTAAATACTGGCAAAACCAAAGCCACTGAGTGCAAGTTTTTGAAGTAGACCTGCTTACAGCGGCAGATGGATGGGAATTGATGCGTCAAAGAAGTGGGCTTTGTCATTGTTCTTTAACTCCGTGTGACAGTATTACACTAGTTTTGGGTTTGCTGATTAATCGCCAAATGTAGGCTTGATGACCCATACTCTGGCAAAGAAAACCTTTTACTGAAAGGACCCGGTCTGGAGTTAGATTAGTTTGACAATTTCTGACTAGGGAGCAATACCATGACAAATTTGTAAATTCTTTAAAAGGCTAGAGGAGTCTTTAATTGTTTTGAAGAATCTTTGAAAAGGACTTTTAAGAGGTTGCATCAATTCTAAGGGGATCAGTTGTGATTTCTTGGATAACGAATACTGGTTCTTATAATCTGGAGCACTTGACCTGGAAGAAGTACCAAGTGGCAGGATGTTGAGAAGCTGTATGACTGGTAAATACAAAGAGAGCTGCAGAAACAAAGGTTAAGTCCAAGCAGAGGAACTGAAAGGTGCAGAGACAGGTTGTTTGGTTGGAAAATAACGTTGGAAAGCTACACCATCAGGATTGCCATGACCTGATGAAAAGAGGATTTGTAAAAGTGTCCTTTGCTGATGGCTGTCGTAACTGTGAAATTGCAGGTGAAAGCTGTTACCAGACCTACCCCGAGTGAATAAATAAGCTTTTTGTGGAATGGTGCGGCTATGTAATGCCATGTGTGCTAAAGGAGAATGCCTGTTCTTATAAAATATATCTTTGTATCAACTATTCAAAGTGACATTTATTTGATGTATCATATACCTGTTAATTCATGTTTAATTTGCATAGTTCTCATTCAAATGAAAGTAAAAGTTACAAAAAATGAAATCATGCCGGTATTATTTTTCATTTGGTAAATCTGCTTGTTTTGGTTTATGGTTTCTTCATGGGGTTTGTGACAGTAGTTAAACTGTGCAATGCTTCCTGAGACTTCAGTTACCACAGTAGTCGTGAAGGAACTTGAGAAAGCTAGAAACCAGTCAACAATTACGATCTTTAATCTTTGTGACTTGTTGCCCCTCTTTATGAATATCTAGGTCCAATCAATTGACTTGGACTGAACAGTTAATTCTGCAGTATAGTAACCGATTTCTGGAACAAAGTCTATTCCTGGATTATAGGACGCAACTGACATGGATCTTTCAGAGTAAGCAGTTTACTTCGGATCAACGTCCTCCAAAGCAGACTTTGGGATACACAACAACACAGAGTTGCTGAGCAGAGGCATATAGTCAAGTTTGGTACTCATGAGGACAACCTTCACCAGGATCTTGGGTTCATGTTGTATTGCAGGTGACCCCACCACACTACACACACACACACTCAGATCCTCTCTCGTACAGTCTCCTATGCAAACACACACACACACTCAGATCCTCTCTCGTACAGTCTCCTATGCAAACACACACACACACACACTCTTCCCCCCCCTCTCTCTCTCACACACGCGCGCACGATCCTCTCTCGTAGTCTCTCAAGCGCGCACGCACACACACACACACGTGAATGTATGGGGTGAAGTTGTATTTGCAGATACATTCTATTTTGTTCAAAAAGCACACAATATATTGTCAGTCAATGTGGCATTTTATAAATTCCTACTTTAGAAGCGAAACCAGTCTGACTTCAAACCAAAACATAAGGAGTTTCTGAACAAGGCCTCACACCTACCAAGCATTGTCTGACCTAAAATGTCACCTCTTCTTTACTGACAAAGCCTTTAGTTCTCTCAGGACAGAGACTTGAAAGGAATTCAGGGATTTACATATACACATTAATCAATTAAAACCTTCTAACTGATTAAAGATTTAACAGCATCTCAGGTTTGTTTAATACATCCTGATCAGTGGCATGACCCTTTGATCTTTCACTTATAAATTCTGCGTCTGCATCACGGTTGAGTCCACAAGTATGTGAATGGGGTTGGCCATCACTTCCACGATTGGAAGGATACACTGAATTCTGCACAAAACTCTGTGCCAAGTTAGCATTGTACTCCTCCATGCTATTTGATATTTAATATAGGCTTTCTGGCAGGCCTCCCAATGCACCAAGTATTTTGTTATGCATATCCATCCATGTCATTCTGTAATAAAAAAAGAGATGCTGCAAATACTCAGCACAGCAGGTGGGAAGCTTATGTGGGGGAGACAGAAAGAGAGTTAACTTTTCAAGTTTATAACTTTTCTTTCTCTAAAGATGTACTAGTTTTCATGATCACTCTCTTCATGGTGTTCCTCCACTGCCTTTCAGACTGCACCACTGGGTACCTGACAGCAAGACGCCAGGAAGGGAAATTTAGAAATGCATGAGCCCGCCAGGTCTGTGGCTTCTAAATCCAAACAGACTGCATGATGACTGGAAAGCAGAACGTGTGACGGAAGATTGTATATGAGGACATGTCCTGGTAAGTACAAAATGAAAAGTTTTGACTTCTTGTCTCCTTTCAACAATTTTTAAGTTTGGTACTACCAAGCAATTATTTATCCTCCATGATTGTTTTCCCATCCAGTTAGCTCCTGCTGCTTTGAGCTGTGTGCCACCTCGCCCTGCAAGAAAAATGGAATTGTGTCAGTGAGTGTGATGCAACTGCTGGGTTATATGGCTACTATGATTTAACAACTGGCAGTGTGTGCAAGCTGAGAGATGTGGATGTGAGAATTACAGCAGTATAACATATGAGTGTGCAAAGCAGCTTCTGAATGTTAAGTGTGAATATTGAATGGTAGATACGGTGAGTGTTGAGGGTGCGATAAATCAAGCAATGGCTTAGGTTAGTGGTCAGTTATGACACTTAGACATGCATTCACTGACCTTAACCATTCATGGGAGATCCTGAACCT